>NC_140589.1:240635973-241235973 GCF_964204655.1 Triturus cristatus | reverse complement strand
TCTAGTGGTTGGTGTATCCAACACACAGATAAAAACACTACTTACTGAACCAGTAAGGGTTAGAATAGGGAAATTTTCAGACATGCACCGATTTGTGGTGTGTGACACCAGTCCAGTGAACTTGTTAGGCAGGGATCTACTGTGCAAAATGAATTGTACTATTTTCTGTACTCCAGATGGTATAACCTTTGAAACACCTGATGAGGATGTGCTATACAGAGTGACCATGGATAACAGAGAATGTGAGGCTTTGGGAACATATGCAATATTTAATCCTGATGCATTACCCTCAGAGTTGAAACAGACAGTGAAAGCAGCAGTTTGGGATTTTACTGGAGAAGATGTGGGCCTGATGAGAAATGTAGATCCAGTAAAGATTACTGTAAAAGAGGGAGTGGTTTACCCAAACATACCGCAATACAGATTGACACCAGAAATAATTGAAGGAATAACACCCTTAATTGAGAAGATGATCCAGCAAGGGGTGCTAAGAGAAATATTGAGCAGCCCATGTAATTCACCGATAATGGGACTGAAGAAACCTAATGGAAAGTTCAGAATAGTACAAGATTTGAGAAAGATTAACAAGATTGTTGTGCCATGTTGTCCGATTGTGCCAAATCCATCAGTGATTTTGTATCAGATTCCTCATGATGCAGAATGGTACACGGTAATTGATTTGTGTCATGCTTTCTTTTCAATCCCATTGCATCATGACAGCCAGCCAATATTTTCATTTAGATTTGGAGAGCGGATTTTGGCATGGTGCCGAATCCCACAGGGGTATACAGAGAGCCCCTCAATATTTAATCAGTTGCTAAAGAAATCTCTGGAAAGTCTGACAATGCCTGAAAATTCAGTCTTGGTCCAATATATTGATGACCTACTTGTGGCATCAAAAACACGTGAAGCTTGTGAAGTAGATACCATTGCATTACTGAATCACTTGGCAGATGGAGGATTAAAGGTATCTCCAGCCAAATTGCAGTTCTGTAAGAAAGAAGTCCAGTATCTGGGACACAACATTGAGAAAGGCCTGAGAAAAGTGACTATTGACAGAATCAAAATCATTAGGGGAATGAGAGCCCCAATGACACAAAGAGAAGTGAGAATGTTCCTGGGAATGGTAGGTTACTGTCGTCAGTGGATAAGTAATTTTTCCCTGATTGCCAAACCATTGATTAAATTGACCGAAAGTGAGGTGAAAGATCCAGTGGAACTAAACCCAGAAGAAATGGCTGCATTCAGAGAGCTGAAAGACAGACTGTGTGAAGCTCCCGCCCTAGGGATGCCTGATTATGAAAAGGAATTTGAGCTGTACTGTAGTGAGAGAAATGGATGTGCACTTTCAGTGTTAATCCAGAAACACGGACGTCTGAGAAGGCCAATTGCCTATTTCTCAGCAACTCTTGTCCCAGTAGCTGTGGGTTTGCCAGGTTGCCTGAAAGCAGTAGCTGCTACTTGCAAAAGTTTGGAACAAAGTGAGGGAATCATAATGGGATACCCTGTACGGGTATTTGTACCTCATGATGTGGCAATCCTTTTAAGAAGGAGCCGGACACAGTTTATGTCTCATAGTCGGCTGACTAAATATGAGAAAGTCATTCTTGGTGCAACCAATGTGAGCCTGGAGAGATGTGTGAATGTGAATCCAGCGACACTGTTACCTGACGCTGAATGTGTGGGAGTGAGAAATGATGTTGATCATGATTGTCTGGATGTACTTGATTACTGTACAAAACCAAGGCCAGATATAAGAGATCTGCCACTGCCTGAAAGTGATCATGTGTTGTTTGTGGATGGATCTTGTCTGAGAACAGAGGAAGGAGTGCTGAGTGCTGCATATGCTGTGTGCAAAGTCTCGGAAGGTGTGGAAGCATCACCCTTGAAAGGAATTTAATCTGCTCAGGTGGCAGAACTGGTAGCACTGACAAAGGCATGCAAAATTGGCAGAAGTGTGAGAGTGACTGTGATGACTGACAGTCAGTATGGCTTTGGAGTTGTCCATGATTTTGGCCAGCTATGGCTACAAAGAGGTTTCCTGACCTCAAGTGGAACTCCCATAAAGAATGCTGAAGTGGTTGGAAAACTGCTAGAGGCGATACAGCTGCCTAAAGAACTAGCAGTTGTAAAATGTGCTGCTCATGGTCAAGGTGACGATTTTGTAACCGTTGGTAACAAGTTTGCCAATGACATAGCACAATATTGTGCAAGGAACAATCACTCAATTAACAGGAGCAAAGAAAGGGAAATGTCTTCTTGTTCATTAATGTTTACTAATGAAGTGGGGACATGGGAGGAAGTAAAACAGCTGCAGGATGAGGCAGAAGATGATGAAATGAGAGATTGGGTGAAGGCAGGTTGTGCACCTAGAGAAAAGGATCATGTGTGGGTCTACAGGGATGGAAGACCAGTCATGCCAAACAGCATGCTATCAACAATGGCAAGAATGTATCATGGCCAAGGACACCTGGGGAGGGATGCTATGATAAGAGCCTTTAAGCAAACCTGGTACAGTCCAAAGTTCAGACTGATAGCAGAAAGTCTCTACCAGAGATGTCTGATATGTCAGCAATTCAATCCTGGAAAGAAAACAGTGGTGAGCCTAGGAACAATAGGCAGAGAGGGAGGACCCTTCACAAGAATGCAGATAGATTTCATTGAAATGCCCCCAGTCAACAGGTTGAGGTATGTCCTGGTGGTGGACTGTTTGTTTTCAAGGTGGGTGGAGGCGTACCCAACAAGAAGAAATGATGGGATAACGGTGGCAAAATTACTGTTAAGAGAGTTCATCCCAAGGTACGGGTTCCCAGTAACCATTGAATCAGACAGAGGAGGACATTTTTATAGTGAAATCATGGGTCTAATTTGTGAAGCATTGAGTGTACAGCAGAAGTTGCATTGTGCTTACCGACCAGAGGCTTCTGGGGTTGTTGAGCAGATGAATGGTACTATCAAACACAGAATTGGCAAAATGTGCTTAGCCACAGGAATGAAATGGCCCGATGTCTTGCCTCTAGTCCTGATGACCATTAGGTCCACTCCAGACAGAACAACAGGGTTGAGTCCGCATGAAATTATCATGGGACGTGCTATGAGGCATGCATATGTACCAGTGAACAAGCTGATGACTATAACTGATGACATGATTTTGGATTACTGCAAAGGCCTGGCTGACGCAGTTCATTCTGTGTTTCACCAGGTTGGAGAAGACGCCACCACACTTGAAAAGAAACCAGCCCATGATCTGAGCCCAGGGGACTGGGTAACGATAAAAGTCCACAGAAGAAGGAATTGCCTGGTTCCAAGGTGGGGAAGGCCAAGACAAGTCATCTTAACCACAACGACTGCTGTGAAGTGCGCTGGTGTGAAGAATTGGATACATGCAAGCCACACACTGAGAGTTCCAAATCCAAGAGATGGTACTGGAAAGGAATACTTTGAAGAATCAGATTCCAGTGATGATGCAGACAGTGAGGCAGTAAGAAGGAAAAAGAATCCTGAAAGTGGGGAAAGTGAGTCAAGAGAAGCTTTCATCCCACCAGAAGAGGTTCTGAGGAGAACAGTGCAAACTGCAGAAGCAAGCTCAGACTCAGAAGAATTTCCTGAGGTTCCAATTGACAGTGATCAACACAAAAAGAAAGAAAGAAAAGAAAAGAACATTCCAACAGAAGAGACACCTGAGTCACATGAAGGAATTGGACAAGTTCCACCTGAGATAAATATTGAAGAAAAAGGGACAGACAAAGACAGAGAGGGACAGATTGTGGAAAAACCCCGAGGAGGTGTAGGGAACATCAACAACAAGCTAGGTGAAGGGACAAGCAGACAGCAAGAAGATTGCGTGTCGGAGATCCGAGGAGGGACAGAAGTAGGGAAATCTCAAGTGGTGGAAAAAGAGACTGTTGGAGAAAAGAAAGTTGTTGGAGAAAAGAAAGCTGTTGACGAACAAGAAGCAACTGAAACAGAGTCTGATGAAAGTGACAATGAGATACATGGAGGACGAGTTCTGAGAAAGAGAACTTGGCTTGGAGAAAGAAACAATAAAGAAGGAAAGCAAAAGAGAAATGCTAAAGGAGATCTTTGGCCGAATAAGATAAAGAGACTGAGGTACAGACTGACACGAGTTAACTCTTCGAGAGCTGAGCAGGTGAACGAAGTGTCAAGTCAAAACCCAACCAAAGAAGAAGAAACAAAGATACCTGAAAGAGCAAGAAAACCAAACCAGAGGTACAAGTCACCGGAATGGACGTATGTGGCACTGCCTGAAGAAGGAGAAGAGGCGGACAGCCAAGGAAGTCCAGAGGAGGCTTTACTGAAGGAGGTTGCTGAAGAAGAAGCTGTGGGAATCCTGAGAGTTATCTTGTCCGACATTGGAGAAGAGACGGATGTTCAGGACCTGATACAGTTTGATGATGATGAAGAGACAGTAAAAAGTGATGAAAACCCAAATTGAGTGAATCCAAGGAAAAATCACTTGGAGAAGAAAAGAAGAAGTAGTTTTAAAATTAGTAAAGTTTAATAATCTGGTGGGTACTTGCTGCCCTTAAAAGTTCAGTAAAGGAGTAGAAGAGGCTAAGTCAAAAGACACGGTCAAATTAACAAAATGGCTAACACTGAGAATAAAAGTAGATGTACCTTTCTGAAAAGATGGTGCAAAATGTGCCGCTGCTGTACAGGTTTATTAATGCTGCTTTGGAGCGTGCTTGCTCTACTGATTTCATTTAGAGTCACTATAGACACTTTAGAAGGTCATACTGAGATCAAGACTCAATCAATCAATCAATCAATCAAAGCCATTTATAAAGCGCACTACTCACCCGGAGGGTCTCAAGGCGCTTGGGGGGGGGGGGGGGGAGCCGCTACTGCTCGAACAGCCAGGTCTTGAGCTTCTTCCTGAAGGGGAGGTGGTCTTGGGTCAGGCGCAGGTCGGGAGGGAGGGAGTTCCAGGTCTTGGCGGCCAGGTAGGAGAAGGACCTTCCTCCTGTTGTCGCTCCTCGGATGCGGGGGACGGCGGCGAGGGCGTGGCTGGTTGATCGGAGATGGCGTTTGGGAGCGTAGAAGTTGAGGCGGTTGTTGAGGTAGCTCGGGCCTTGGTCGTGTAGGGCTTTGTGTGCGTGGGTGAGGAGACGGAAGGTGATTCTCTTGTTGACGGGGAGCCAGTGCAGGTCTCTCAGATGTCCGGAGATGTGGCTGCTTCGGGGGATGTCGAGGATGAGTCTGGCTGAGGCGTTCTGTACCCGCTGGAGTCTCTTCTGGAGCTTGGCGGTGGTTCCGGCTAGAGGGCGTTGCCGTACTCCAGTCGGCTGGTGACAAGGGCCTGGGTGACCGTCTTCCTGGTCTCGGTGGGGATCCACCGGAAGATCTTCCGTAGCATGCGCAGGATGTTGAAACAGGACGAGGAGACGGCGTTGACTTGTCTGGTCATGGAGAGGGAGGAGTCCAGGATGAAGCCCAGGTTTCGTGCCTGGTCTGTCGGTTTGGGTGCGGTGCCCAGGGCGGGGGGCCACCAGGAGTCGTCCCAGGCGGAGGGCGAGGAGCCCAGGATGAGGACTTCCGTCTTGTCTGAGTTCAGTTTCAGGCGGCTGGTCATCATCCACTCGGCTACGTCTTTCATCCCTTCGTGGAGGTTGGCTCTGGCGGCGGCGGGGTCGTTGGTCAGGGAGAGGATCAGCTGGGTGTCGTCGGCGTAGGACAGTGGTTCCCAAACTTTTTGACCCATGGCTCCCTTGACCCACTTGGCAGTTGGCCGTGGCTCCCCACCATTTTTTTACCGGCGCACCGGGGTGCCGCGGCGCACAGTTTGGGAACCACTGGTCTACATGAAGAATCAAGCCTAGACGTGATGAAGGATTCAGAGAGTAGCCATCACCATCATAAAACTTTATTTGCAATCAAAAAGATCTTATAAAGTACATCTCAATTGCTAGAGAAAGGCTCAAGGAGCTCTGTGGCGTTACAAGAAGTTTACATGGGGTGGGCTCTGATGAACCCAAGATGGCTCACCAGATCCCCTCTACCCAGTGTTTTAAGTGTGCTGGGTCCTGCTGGTGCAGTTCTAAAAGGCAGGTGTCAGGACAATAGGTATGTTTTACAGACACATCAGAGGAGGTCGCGCAGTAGTATATAAGTAAGCCCAGCCATATCCAAACATATTCAACCATTTGCAAACCTATCCATCATGTATCCTTCCAGCTATCATTTCACTCATCCATCCCTTCATCCATCCTTTCACTCATCCATCCATTATCAATCCATCCACCCTTTCACCCTATCCATCTGTATACGCATCCATCCACTCTTCTACCCATCCATCCATTCACTCATCCATCCAGCCATTTACCCTTTCACCCATCCAGCCATCCTTTCACTTACTTATCCATCCACCCAGTCACTCATCCTTCCACCCATCCACCCTTTCAGTCATCCATCCATCCTCCCTTTCTCTCTCCATCGACCCTTTCACTTAGCCATCCTTCCATCCATCCACCCACCCACCCATCTACTCATCCACTCATTAATCCATCCATTGACCCGATCACTCATCCATCCTTTCTCTCATCAATTTATCCTTTCACTCCTTCACTCATCTATTCATCCTTTTGTCCGCCTACCCTCCCTTTCACTCACCCATCCATCCATCCACCCTTTCACTCATCCATCCATCCATTCACCCTTGCACTTATAAATTCATCAATCCATCCATAATTTCACACCTCCATCCTCCCACTTACTCACTCATCATCCACCTTTTCACACATCCATCCTTTCACTCATCCATCCTTTCACTCATCCATCCACCCTTTTACCCATCCAGCAACCCTTCGACCCATACATTCAGCTATTTACCTTTTCTCTCATCCATCCTTCCACCCACTCATCCATCCATCCATCCATCCTCTCATTCTCCATCTATTCAATCTTTCATTCATCCATTCACCCTTTCACTAATTCATCCAGCCATCCACCCATCCCTTCACTTACTCACTCGCTCACCTTTTGATATTAATTTTGAGCTGAGCCTTTTTGAGAAGAGGCCCATCAAGAACTTCACCCTCGCTGCAGGAGCCATTCCAGGACTGGGACAGAAACCACCCAGGGCGGAGACAGGATCCACCATAGGGGGGGCGGGGGGGACAGGAGCCATCACAGGTTTGGGGGGGGGGGACAGGAGCCACCACATGGGGGGGACAGGAGCCATCACGGGGGGGGCAGGAACTATCACATGAGGGGGAACAGGATCCACCAGGGTGGGCACAGGGGTGGGCATGCAGTATTCTAGTATCATCTTTGTCTCTTTCAGGGTGGGGTAGGGCTCCTCACCCCCTCCTGGACAAGACAACGAGACGACAGGGTCTCTGTCAAAAATGTTAGTTTTGCCATCCCCACTGTGATGTACAGTACTTAAAGGAGATACTCCAAGAGAACTGATTTAACGGATTGTCCTCCATACTTTGTTAATCAGTGTGGGTGCGATTGTGCCATGTATTTATTTTATTACATTTTAGACTGCATGTTTGAAGAACCGAGGTTTTCTTACAATTTAGTAACATTAATTAAACTCTGTGGAGAGAACCACGTGCTGCCTCGGTGTAATCAGGGCCTGTTCTACGATTTTTATGGCCCTGGGCAGGAAGGGAATGTGTGAGGCCCCTCTAAATTGCAGAGACATGACACGACGCATTCAGGGTTGTTTGCATCTGAAAAGATGCCCCTGCGACCGAAGCTGCAGCCCCTCCCTCTCAGTCACCTTCAAACACGACTTAACAGCTCATGACGGGGCTGAAGGTGTGAGTGTTGCCATCCCGCTGTGCCTCTCCAATGCTGCTGGGTATCTGAACTGCAGCTGCAATCTCCCACATCCTGCGAGGCGGCGCGGCGCCCCTGGCTTCTAATCGCGGCGCACCGGGGTGCCGCGGCACACACTTTGGGAACCACTGGCGTAGGAGATGATGTTGAGGTTGTGTTGGCATGCGATGGCCGCAAGGGGGCTCATGTAGACGTTGAAGAGGGTGGGGCTGAGTGAGGATCCTTGGGGGACGCCGCAGATGACTTCGGTGGCCTCTGACTTGTACGGTGGTAGGCGGACTCTCTGTGTCCTTCCGTCGAGGAAGGAGATGATCCATTCCAGTGCCTTCTCCTGGATTCCGACGTTGCTGAGGCGCTGCACTAGGGTGCGGTGCCGCGGAGAGGTCTAGGAGGATGAGGGCCGCTGTTTCTCCGTTGTCCAGCAGGGCTCGGATGTCATCGGTGGCAGCGATGAGGGCGGTCGCGGTGCTGTGATTGGCTCGGAAGCCAGACTGTGAGGGGTCGAGGGATCCATTCGTCTCAAGGAAGGCGGCCAGCTGCTTGTTGACGGTCTTCTCGATGACTTTGGCTGGAAACGGGAGGAGCGAGATGGGGCGGTAATTCTTGAGTTCGGTGGGGTCCGCTGTTGGTTTCTTTAGTAGAGCGCTGAGTTTGGCGTGCTTCCAGCTCTCAGGGAAGGTGGCGGTGTCGAAGGAGGTGTTGATGATGTCCCGCAGGTGGGGTGCGATGACAGCGTTGGCCTTGTTGAATACGTGGTGAGGGCAGGGGTCGGTCGGAGATCCGGAGTGGATAGAGTTCATCGTGCGGATGGTGTCTTCTGAGTTGATCGGGGTCCAGGCGCTGAGGGTGGTGGTGGGGGGCGTTGGTGCGGTCGTGGGGGGCGTTGTTTGTGGGATGAAGCTGTTGTGTATGTCAGCGATCTTGTTGTGGAAGTAGGAGGCGAGGGAGTTGCAGAGGTCTTGCGATGGGGTGATGTCGTTGTTTCCGGCGTTGGGGTTGGAGAGCTCTTTCACGATGTTGAAGAGTTCCTTGCAGTTGTGTGCGTTGTTGTCCAGCCGGTCCTTGAATGCAGTTTTCTTGGTGGCGTGGATTAGTTGATGGTGCTTCCGGGTGGCGAGCTTGAGGGTGGTCATGTTGTCCGGTGTTGGCTCCCTTCTCCAGGCTTTCTCGTGGGCTCGGCAGTTCTTCTTGGAGCTCTTGAGTTCGTCGGTGAACCATGGGGCCTTCTTGCTGCCGGGTCTGCTGGGCGGGATCCTCAGCGGGGCGAGTTCGTCCGCGCAGGTGCTGATCCACTTCGTGAGGTTGTCGGCGGCCTGGCTAGGGTTCGCTGAGCTGGCTGGAGGGTGCTGGCTCAGGGAAGCGGCGAGCTGGTCGGCTGTGATCTTGTTCCAGCTTCTTCGAGCATCCTGTTGCCGGTGGTGGTGGATCGTGGTTCTTCTGAAGGTGAAGTGGACGCAGCTGTGGTCCGTCCAGTGGAGTCCAGTGGCGTGGCTGAAGGCGATGTCTTTGCTTGATGAGAAGACGGCGTCGAGTGTGTGTCCGGCGAGTCCATTAAAAGTAGTTCCAACTAGAACTAGTAATGTACATATACATAAAGATAGGTCAATTAACGATTTTTCTAGCAATGTTTTTTCTAAATTGTTGTATGAGTACGTAAAGACAATGGAAGTAAGGGATTGCTACGTCTGCATGCAATTACCTGCCTCTGTTTCGGAAGGAGTGACTTATCATCATCTTCCGGCTACGTATGGAATTTCCTGTAGTGTTTTGATTAGTATTTTTTATCAGTTAGGGAAATTAGATTATAATATGTCTAATATAGATAATATTCATGGGCAGTTGCCTATGAATAAAGCACTGAATCCTGCAAAGGATGCTAACACTTTAGGTGAGATTTTTCTAGAAACCAAAGAATTAACCTTAGACTATGTTTTTAGAAACAATTTAACTTGCAGATTAAAAGGAGAAGAGAAGAATTTTCTAGACATGGTTGAAAGAAGAAGGTTGAACATGCACAAGAAAGCAGAAGGGCATAAAATGAGTGATACAATGTGGGATATTGAGAAAGAAAAGGAGTTGAAAAATGGAGCCAGTCCAACCATGGCTATAGATGCCCCACAGAAAGGGAAACTGTGCATTACCAGGAAGAGATCCCAATATGAATATTATTTCATAGGGACTAGTGAGTGCCATTATACATACTTTATTGCAACCGGATGGAGATTCAGAGGAGGAGAAGATCCCGTTTTTCCGGGAGTGTATTATATTTGTGGGAACAAGGCTTATTACCGTTTGCCTGACCATTTGTTTGGTACATGTTATGTTGGCCTGGTCTTTCCAAAGATTTTTCACATGGATAGAGTAGATGATGCTGAACATTCTAACACATTAACACGCTATAGAAGAGAAACATGGACAGAAATTGTAGGAGATATTTTCGGAGGTTTAATTCCAGCAGTGGGAATTTCTTTAAATGCCTATGGCATTCGGAAACTGTCAACAGTGGTAGATCGTTTGTCAACAAGCACCGCTGGAGGCTTTCTTTTGGTTAATACAGAAATGGTTGCTTTGCGTGCTATGGCAATGCAAAATCGACTTGCCCTTGATATTCTTTTGGCAAAAGAGGGTGGAGTCTGCGGAATGCTGAAAGTTCAACATTGTTGCACTTACATTCCTGACGAAAGTAAAGATCTAAAAGTTTACATCAAAAATATTACTGATTTGCATGAAGAATTAGTACCACTGGAAGCTGAAAGTATCTGGACTAAAATGGCTAACAAGATGATTGCTATTAAGAATTTTGTAGCTAAGATAGGTAGTACCATATTTGGTAAAATATTATTTCCATTAACTTGTGTAATAGTTGCATTATTGATCCTTAGATTAGGATGTATGTGTTGTAGATATAGAAGAAATAAAAAGAAAATCACAAAAGAAAATGTTAAAAAGAGACAAAAGAAATCAGAAAGAGATCCACAAGAAATAGAACTAGAAGAGCTAAGAGAAAGCATGTATATAGAAAGTAAAAAGGAAGATGAGATGGAAACTAGGGTCTAAGAACAAGAACAAGAAGACATTTCAAATTCTTCCAAAAGGGGAAACTAAAGTTTTTTTGGGGGTTTTGATTTTTGTGGTGATTATATATCACCAAAGGGGGGATTGATGGAGCAGGGTTTTTACTCTAAAACCGAATACCTGTTTCATTTTCGCATGTTATAACTAAAAGTACTACTGATTAATTATTAAGTATTAAAAGTTTGTCAAATGTTGTCTAATCAACCTTATTAACAAGAGAATTACACGTGGAAATGCTATTGCATGGCTAAATAACAAGTGAACTAAGTTGGTGAGCAAACTGACATAAAACGATGTTGCTTATGTGATGTTATGGTGTTTTGCGCTTATAATTAATATCCATTAATGGCTTCTGATGTCGCAAATGGCTAGATAAATACATACACATAAGGGTATTAGCAGGGCAATAACACTGTATAATCATTTCCGTGCAGTAATTCTGTTTTATGTTTATTTTTGCTTAAGTTGTCCATTGTGGCCTGCCACAAAATGGCCACCACCCGCAGCCTGCATTGGAGTTGCTGGAAATTTACAGAAAGGCTTCGCTCTGCCTGTGACCTTGCACCTCCGATGAACTGAAAAGCCATAAGCATGATGACAAGTCTGGGGTATCTGCCAAAAGCCCCTGAAAGACGGAAAAGTTGATACGCACTTAGTGTGCTCCCATTTTCGCAACAAATTCACCTAATAGAGACATCCGTGGATGTTGCGAATTAGTCATGAACATTCAATTCTGCTATTCATTATTTGGGACAATCTATGCGTGAGAATAACCCGTACAATATCAAAAAGTACCAAGATGACATTATTTCCGCCATTCATCCGTTCTGAATAAAGAAATGTTACTTTTTAAAATGTAAAATTCAGTATAAATATAGTAGACTAGAGAGGTCTAGTGCCACTTCTTCCCGAGCTGATGATGCGAGGTCCCTATGCTGACGGAGAGGACGAAGACTCTACATGACGGCAGAAACTCTAATTTTTCTCCAGAGGACCGGTTCTGACTTAGGATCTGACATTTAGACAGAATAGGTAAATATGAGAGAAATGAAATTTGCATTTAATTGGCTTTTCTTGAAATTTTAGATAAATGATCAATTTGTTTGAATTCCTGTCTCGGGTGGTTATTTCTGGTCATGTTTATTGATTTTATTGTGAATCCTTTGAAATGTATTTTGCTAGATCCACAGCAACTAGCTGTTCTCATTGACCTCAAAGTACAGGCAGATTAGATAGAGCATATGTGAAAGGTGTTTCTCCTTTACAAGGCACGGATAGTGTGATTTAGGGTGAATGTTGGTGTAATGGGCCCCAGCGTATGATGTGTGTATGCGTGTGTGACTGTGAAACCATTCCGTCCGTGGAAGTAGAGGGGATTCGGAAGCTCTGATCTGCACCAGAAACACTTAAAACATTTAATTTAAAAAGGAACACAATGAGGGGGTTCATTTTGCCATAGAAATTATGATTAATGCTGAAGAAAGAAAATGAGGGCACATTTTAAGTGACTTCTCAAATCCTCTTCTATTTCATTAAAAAATTCTGACATGCAGACTGAAACATGCACTTTTAATACCAGGAGCAGACTTCCATGGTGAACAGTAGTTTTACTACAGTGATCTAATGAGCAACTAGAGTGCTAACTTTCAGAATTTATGGCAAATGTGTGACATATCTGAATACCTTCATGATGGAATCAAAGTAAAAAACTGAAAGCATTTCCTACTGAGGAGACTGTAGTACATTAGGAAATTGGGAAACTTCAGAACAAATAAATCTCCCAAGATGGCCACCGGAGACAAAAGAGCCCAAATGTAGCCCAAAATCACCCAGATGTAGTTCAAATATAGCCCAATGACAGAAGTGTGCAAAACACTTATTATTTTGTGTTTTGCAGTGTTATATAGTGCAGACTTGTCAGGTATTGGAGTGCTTTACATGAGCATTGGTTACATCACACAAGAACAAATTCATTTTGGTTGTAGACATGGGGAGACTAAGTGATTTGACCAGAATCACAGAATGTCGAGCTGAAGCAGAAACTCCAACCTGGTTCCCCAGTTGCAAAGTCTGCAGTTCTGGAAGTAACACCACATCCTCTCCCCTAAGTGCAACATTTAATCAAGTGGTCAACTGGATAAAAAAACATAAAGATAACAAATAATGTAAAAGTGCTTTGTCGCTATTTGAAAACTCAGATAATATGTCCTTATTTTAGTCTTTTAGAGCACTAACCATAATTTTGATGCCAATAAGACCCTCTCATATATGTAATTTCTAAAGGAAATGCTCTAGGTATTACAGTTTTGATTACATCAAGATGACGTCAGGCGTTCCACACTTTTGTAATAAATATAGAATGTTAGCAATCTAGTTGTTCATTAGGATACTGTTGAGAGGCAGAGGCCAGGGGCACGGACTCTGAAAATTGAAGGCAGGTAGGAGGGTGCAAAGGCAACAATTTAACCACACTGAGCAGGCAGGAAGGGCCGTGGCAGCACAACAGACTATGGAGGGCAGTGGAAAGGGGGGCAGGGGCAACAAACCAAAAATACAGGACTTGCAAGAGAGGCTGTGGCAATGTAATAGACCAGTGTGGGTAGAAGGAAGAGGCAATGGTAGTACAACCATACATGCCAACAGACCCGATTCAGCCAGGAAACATCCAATGTTTTTAAGCTCAAATGGGCTTTATTTGATCTGTCTCCTGTCTACAATCTCCTCTTTTTCAATGTAACTCAAAGGGGAAAATCAATACCCCAGTTTTTTTTCAAAATCTCCCTCTTACCAAGTTCAAAATGTTCGCAAGTATGGTACATTGGATCATGGAAGGAAATGGGGTAGGGACATGGACTTGGATAACAGAGGACAGGAGGGACATGGAGAGGTGCACCAAACTGACCCTGCAGGGCAGGCATCAGGGTTTGCAGCAGCACAATACACCACACAGGGCATGCGGGACGGGAGTGCAGCACAACAATCCATAGAAAGCAAGAGGGAGGGGACAGGACCATGCACATGGACAACAGAGACCAGAGGGGCAAGAGGCAATGGTAGCTAGCTGACCATAATGGACAGACAGGAGAGAAAGCTGCAGCATAACAGACCATAAAGGGCAGGAGGGACGGATCAGGGGCATTACAATGGAACCGACAAGCCAGGAGGGAGGGAGTAGGGGTCTGCACATGTAAACAGAGGGCTGGGGGCAAGGGGGCAGGGCAGGAGCAGCAAGATAGCCATGGAGGTCAGGCAGGATGGGCACTAGAAGCAAGACACACCATGAAGAGCAACAGTGAGACTGTGATGGCATACACACAGACCATGAGGGAAGGTGGGAGGGGGTCAGGGGCAGCTAACTGACAACACAGGGAAGGTGGGAGGGGCCATGGCAGCACAGAAGACCATGCATGGCAAGTGGGAGGGTTAGTAGCAGCACAATGGCTATGATGGGCAAGAAGGAGGGTGAAGGGGCATGCACAAAGGACGATGGAGGATAGAAGGGAGGGTCAGGACCTGTGCACAGACAAGAAAGTTCAGGGGAAGGGGCCTCACAACAGACCGCACGGGGCAGGCAGGAGGAGCAGTTGCAGCACAACAGACCAGGGAGGGAAGAAGGGTGTGGCAGTACAATGGACCATGTAGGACAGGAGGAAGAGGATAGGGGCATGGCATGTGGACAGGCAGGGTGGAGGTGGCAGGGACAGGTTACAGTCATCTGACAATGCTAGGCAGGTGGGAGGGGAGTGGCAGCTCAACAGAACACTCAGAGTAGATAGGAGTGGCAGGTCCATGGAACATGGTGGGCAAAAAGGATGGAGCAGGGGCATGCACAAAGACATCGGAGGGCAGGGGGAAGGAGAATAGGGGCAGCAAGCTAAGCACAGAGTTTAAGCAGGAGGTCAATGATGGGGCATAGAATTGGGCAATGGAGGGCAGGAGGAGGGGACTGGTACATCATACTAAATTGAGGGCAGTGGCAGCACATCAGACCATTCATGGCAGGAGGGAGGAGGCTAGTCCATGGATTCACACAACAGAGGATAGGGAGGAGGGGGATGGGGCAGCAAGCTAACTGTTCAGAGAAGGCGGGTATTAGGAACTTTATTGTTTTTAAAACGTGTGTCTGTGCGAACTACTTAAAATATGAACAAGTATGCAGCATAATCTCACTTTTATTCAGGAAGAAGAGGACGTTTGTGACTGTGACTCCGGGCTCACTTGGCAGAAACACCCCCTGACCCTCCACCCCCTATCGCAAAATGTAATGCCCGTGAAAAGGGTAGGTGAACACAGTGTTATATAGAACATAGTCCTGAGAGCACGATTGAAAATGAAAACTAGATATAGTGTATGGTATAAACTATGCACCAAAAAGTGTGATATAAGATGAACCGGGCGTGAAATATAATATGCAATACATTGTGAGCAATGACAGATTCATTGGAGAGCGCGAGATAGCACAGGCACTAGCGCGTGCTATGCGATGTGCGCCTTGGAGTGTAATATGCACAGGGCAGTGTTGTGTAACCTAACTAGTCTCTAAAGTTGTAATATGAAATATGTGCTGGGGAGTGTAACGTTGCATATGAACTGTGACAAAGATATGGATCCCAGATTGTAATATGTATGGCATAGCACTGTGCGTTATAACATAGGCATCGAGGAAGGCACGTTAGATGGGGCAATATAACCTGTGCGAAGACAAGTGTGGCATGACATATTCACGGGGTGGTGTTACAGTGCACATGGGCTAGAGAGTGTCATAGCATATGCACTAGCTGGTGGAATACAACACAGAAGTGTGTGGCACTCGGCAGGCAATGGTGGGTATAACACAGCATTGGGCTCTGCCAGGAGCGCGCTGTGACTCTCAAGTGATGTTCGTCCCCTTTCCAGAGAGTAAAATAAAAAGTATTACACATCCGGCAGTGGATGTGTGTTTTATTAACCGTGAGGGGGGTTTCTTACATAGTTTTGGTCGAATTTTTGTCGAATCCCCTTTGAATGGCTTGGTGTGCATGTGTATTAAATGTGCCCATCAATAGCTACTCATGTTTGTATAACTAAACGACAAGGGTGTCTACCGGGATTAGGCACGGTAGGGCATCAGACATGTCAGAGCTTCACTAGTGGTGTAAATACAGTCCACGTGGATTCATTGTATGCATAGTCGCCTTTTAATGAATATCACTCAAATCGTCATGGTGATAGGTACGTACGGTTTGTCCAGCATGTCCTAGGTGTGTCTATAAATATATTTTTTTTTTTAAATAATAAAAAACAGTGGCCGGCCCTGGGGATTGGGGTAAAAAAAATATAATTAGGAGACAGGCCCTGGGGGATGGGGTCATCAGGGCCAATAAATTAGAATAAGAAGGGGAACCACACAGCCCCCCTTCTTAAAAAATTAAAATAAATAAAAGACTGGCATCGTGCCGGAGGCCACGCCCCCTCCTTGCAGCACTCTGCAAACGCGCCCCCTGGCGAGTTGTAAGTTGGGGAATTAATTCCTCTTCAATACTGAGGGTCCCTGAGGGCCAACTAGCCCAACAGGCATCTCCAGTAGGCGCCAGGGAGCTGCGCTGCAGACAGGTGTTCTGAGGCCAAGCCCCTTTTTACACCTCTCTGCAACGCAGCTCTGTGGCGCTTACTGGAAGTACCTAGTGGTCTAGTTTGACCCTAGGGACCCTTAGGATTCAAGGGGACTTAATCTCTCAACTTAGAACAGCCACAGGGCGCTTTTACACAGTGGTGAAGGTAGGGGACGGGGCCTGAGGTGACGTGTGCAAACACGCACTATGGCACGTTTTAAATTGGGGATATAATTTCCCTTCAATACTGAGGGCCCCTGGGGGCTAACTAGCCCACCAAGTGCTTCCAGTAAGCACCACTGAGCTGCATTGCAGAGAGGTGGTCCAGGCTGTGCCACTTTTTACACCTCTCTGCAACGCAGCTCTGTGGCACTTACTGGAGGTACCTAGTGGGCTAGTTGGACCCTAGGGACCCTCAGGATTCAAATGAACTTATTCTCCCAACTAAAAACGGACACAGGGCGTGTTTACACAGTGGTGAAGGGAGGGGACGGGGCCTGAGTTAACATGTGCAAAAACGCCCTGTGGCCTGTTTTAAGAGGTAGTTTTAATCCCCCTGCCCTATTATATACTAGGGGCTTACAGAGGAGGTCATGCTAATCACAGGGGGACCCCAACGCATAATGTTCCCTAGTGTATGCAGATGTTTTCACTGTATTCTAAGTGTCTTTTAACATAGCACTGGCTCTAGGACTGGTTAGTCAGACTCAGTTACCACCAGTATCCGTCTGAAAAAGTTGAGGGTACAGGATGATTTTGCAACAAGGATTCTTTCTGCTCTTCTTTTTGTTCTTTCTGCACGTTATCCTTCTTCCTGCACTTTTCTTCGTCTTTGAGGACTTCTGTTGCTTCTTTCTGCACTTCTTTTTTTCTTTCTGTGCATTTTTTCTTCTTTCTTCACAT
This sequence comes from Triturus cristatus, assembly GCF_964204655.1. Classification (NCBI taxonomy): domain Eukaryota; kingdom Metazoa; phylum Chordata; class Amphibia; order Caudata; family Salamandridae; genus Triturus; species Triturus cristatus. The sequence continues at coordinate 241,218,595 of NC_140589.1, read as the reverse complement.
GTCCTATCTCTGTAGGCATAGTTAGAAATTAGCATTTAAAAAACCTTTGAAATTCACAGAAAAAACCATAGGTTTCAGGCACGTTATAGTTAGAAATTAGCATTTAAAAAACCTCAGAAATTCACTGAAAAAACCATAGGTTTCAGGGGTGTTATAGTTAGCTGGACTTTTCACTTGTACAAAACCATTGAAATTCCCCCGTTATAGTTAGTTCAGCTAACTATAACTCGCGCGCCCGCAATGCACTGCTGATGACGTCACATATTTCATCACTCATGACATGGTCAGTGACATCACTCATGACATCACTGATGACATCTCAAATGACATCACTGATGACATCACTGATGACATCATCCTTGTGATAGAGTGGCAGACCTCCTCTCACCCTAATATATCCTTTGATACACACATTCAAAAATAGAGACTAAAATTTTCAAAACAATGGACATACCAATACCAGTTACAACAACCTCTTCAGTAATTTTAAGATCCACATACACATCCACTCATTCACCAACAGTCCTATACAGTCACTCATACATGTACTCACTCATCATATGTACTCATACACCTATACATCCTGTTACACAATGCCACTCATCCATAGAGTTACTCACCCACATAGTCACTCATGCTAATAAAGAATCAAACATACATTTACTTGCATATACAGTTATACACACACCTCCACACTTACTTCTACGGAAACTTACACATACTTAGTCTTTTAAACAATCACTTATAGAAACACATACTTATTCATACAGGAACTCTTTCAATCTCTCACTCTCACATATACTCACTTATATACACCAATAGTCACATATACTAGTTTAAAACATATGTAGTTACTCATAAAGACACTATTGAGAGAGTCATTCACTCACCAACACACCCATACACACACTCATCCACCCATAAAGTCCTGCACACATGCTGTCTTTAACACATACAAACAGTGAGTCACTCATTCATGCACCTATGCACTACATAATACCCCCCACCGAACCATGCAGACACTCAGACTGATACTCAAAAAACCAACTAATAACCTATATAGACACCCATGTAGCTACTCACCAACCCATGCAGCCACTTATACACAAAGTGAGAGACTGATACAGATATTTACATATTTAAACATTACTCAATAAGCCATGTATTCACTATGATACACTTAATCAGTCAGTTACACAATCAATTCTTCAAAAACAAATCATCCATTTAGACACTTATATACCCATTTATTCTTCCATCGACCTTGAGATATACATATATAAAACATATTTAATTTTCAGAAAAACAGACATTCACTGGATGATGTCATCAGTGATGTCATTTGAGATGTCATCAGTGATGTCATGAGTGATGTCACTGACCATGTCATGAGTGATGTAATATGTGACGTCATCAGCAGTGCATTGCGGGCGAGCGAGTTATAGTTAGCTGAACTAACTATAACGGGGGAATTTCAATGGTTTTGTACAAGTGAAAAGTCCAGCTAACTATAACACCCCTGAAACCTATGGTTTTTTCAGTGAATATATATATATAAATACATATATAAACATATATATAATCTGCATATCTATATAAATACAAATATAAATGCATGCATACATATACATATATGCATACATATGCATGTTATGTACATGAAAGTTTGAAAAACCCTAATACAAGCAAAGCTAAAAAGCCACCTAATTACAAACAGAATTGCTTTAACTTAAACGAGGGCGAGACCTATTGCATTTTCAATGCTTGTTTACTTGGTTCCATCAAGAAGGCATTCAGATGTATCACACATTTGCCATAAATTCGGAATGGTAGCACTCTAGTTGCTCATTAGATCACTGTAGTAAAGCTACTGCTCACCAGGGAAGTCTGCTGCTGGTATTCAAAGTGCATGTTTCAGTCTGCATGTCAGAATTTTTTAATGAAATAGAAGAGGATTTGAGAAGTCAAGATGTGCCCTCACTCTCTACTACTCACTCTCTACTACTCACTCTCTACTACTCTACTACTCTCTACTGCTCTCTCTCTACTACTCACTCTCTACTACTCACTCTCTACTACTCTCTACTACTCACTCTCTACTACTCACTCTCTACTACTACTCTCTACTAATCTCTACTACTCACTCTCTACTACTCACTCTACTACTCACTCTACTACTCACTCTCTACTACTCCCTCTCAACTACTCTCTACTACTCACTCTCTACTATTCTCTCTCTACTACTCTCTACTACTCACTCTACTACTCACTCTCTACTACTCTCTACTACTCTCTCTCTGCTACTCACTCTCTACTACTCACTCTCTACTACTCTCTACTACTCACTCTCGACTACTCACTCTCTACTACTCTCTAATACTCACTCTACTACTCACTCTCTACTACTTTCTACTACTCACTCTCTACTACTCACTCTCTACTACTCACTCTACTACTCTCTACTACTCACTCTCTGCTACTCTCTCTACTGCTCTCTACTACTCACTCTCTACTCTCTATTACTCACTCTCCACTCTCTACCTCTCTACCTCACTCTACCTCCCTCTCTACTACTCTCTACCTCTCTACCTCTACTGCTCTACCTCTACCTCTCTACCTCTACACCTCTACCTCTACACCTCTACCTCTCTACCTCTCTCTACCTCTCTCTACACGCACACATATGCACATATATATATATGCATATGCATTTTTATATATGTATGTGTATATATATATAAATACATATATAAACATATATATAATCTGCATATCTATATAAATACAAATATAAATGCATGCATACATATATGCATACTTATGTATGTTATGTACATGAAAGTTTGAAAAACACTAATACAAGCAAAGCTAAAAAGCCACCTAATTACAAACAGAATTGCTTTAACTTAAACGAGGGCGAGACCTATTGCATTTTCAATGCTTGTTTACTTGGTTCCATCAAGAAGGCATTCAGATGTATCACACATTTGCCATAAATTCGGAATGGTAGCACTCTAGTTGCTCATTAGATCACTGTAGTAAAGCTACTGCTCACCAGGGAAGTCTGCTGCTGGTATTCAAAGTGCATGTTTCAGTCTGCATGTCAGAATTTTTTAATGAAATAGAAGAGGATTTGAGAAGTCAAGATGTGCCCTAATTTTTCTTTCTGCAGCATTAATCATAATTTCTATGGCAAAATGAACCCCCTCATGTTGTTCCTTTGCAAATTAAATGTTTTAAGTGTTACCACTTTATTCCAATCAAGATGGCTTCAGGTGTGCCATATTTTTGTCATAAGTAAGACTGTTAGCGCTCTAGTTGTTATTTAGAACACTCTGGGACATTTTGTCATTGGGCTATACTTGGGATACATCTGGGTGATATTTGTGCTACATTTGGGCTCTTTTGTCTCTGGTGGCCATCTTGGGACTTATTTGTTATGAAGTTTCCCAATTTCCTCATTTACTAAAGTCTCCTCAGTAGGAAATACTTTCAGTTTTTACTTTGATTTCATCAAGAAGGCATTCAGATGTGTCACACATTTGCCATAAATTCAGAATGTTAGCACTCTAGTTGCTCATTAGATCACTGTAGTAAAGCTACTGCTCACCAGGGAAGTCTGCTGCTGGTATTGAAAGTGCATGTTTCAGTGTGCATGTCAGAATTTTTTAATGAAATAGAAGAGGATTCGAGAAGTCACTCAAAATGTGCCCTAAATTTTCTTTCTGCAGCACTAACGATACTTTCTATGGCAAAATGAATCCCCTCATTTTGTTCCTTTTTAAATTAAATGTTTTAAGAGTTACCACTTTATTTCAATCAAGATGGCTTCAGGTGTGCAATACGTTTGTCACAAGTAGGACTGCTAGCGCTATAGTTATTCTTTAGAACACTCGGGGAAGCTGCAGTAGAACACAAATGAATCAACTGACAGTCTCTGCCCTTGTTGGATGTAAATGTTTTACTGAGAATGTCAGACTTCGTTTTCACATGGCTGAGAAAGATAATGTGAATTTACAGAAAATATGCTCTCAGTTGAGCTTATAGATCACCTTCCAAACCTCTGTGGTAAAATAATGAGGAAATAGTTTTCTCTCAAACATGATTCATGATATCACAGCAGAAGGCTTTTTCACATGGTTAAATCACCTTAGAACACACCACAATTCCTAAAATGAGTATGGTACCATCAACAAATGATTTATAATGTGACTAAAGTCTTAAAACCTTCTATTAACTGCAATGCTTTTTAATGAAGTGCTATCATGTATATTGGTCCCAAGATGGCTGCCAACACTTCTTGGATGAAGTACTGACAGCCAATCAGATCTCACTATGAGATGTGTGGTTAGGCTCCGCCCAGATATATGTGTGATTTTGATATTGATTTTCTCAGGAACTACTGAACGGATTTACACCATTTAAGCAAAAGGCACGACTCTGAACCAAGGTCTACCTTTCTGCCAAATTTGGTGTAATTCCGCTCAGCAGTTCGGGCTGTAGCTGCGGCGAAAGGTCCTATGGGAAATTGCATGGGGAAAACACGTTTTGGGACCCCCTTTTTCTCAGCCCCCGCTGCACGAATCATCCTGAGACTTTCAGGATAGGAGCGGACCGGAGCTGGCTAAAAGTTTAGAAATTTCGCGAAGATTCATCAACAGGTGCCAAAGTTATTCCAAATAGAATGTTGCGGATTTCCTATGGAAAATAGGTCCTGACTATAACTACCTACTGGCGACCGGCCAGTAGGTAATATATATATGTATATATATATATCCCTGCAGAGATATTATGAACTATTTCATAAAAGATGTCATGCCTTATGTAATGTGTGGGGTAATTAGCAGTGCATGGCACGCGCATTAGTTATAGCTACCTTAGGGCATAAGTTATAGTTTCTTGAAATAAATTTAACTATAACTGCTGAATTTCTATGGTTATGTATGTGTAAAATCTGAACCTAACTGTAACGTCCCATAACCTTTGGATGTTTTAAAGAATTTCTAAGATTTTTTTTAATTCTATTCCCTAACTATAATGTCCCTGTAATCCTTGGTTTCTACGGTGAATTTCTGCGTTTTAATGGTATTTCCTAACTATAGCATCCCTATTACCTTTTTTTCTTCAGTGAATATATAGGGTTTTTGTAATGTAAACTAATGTTTAATTAGCATACGTTTATCCGACCACCGATGCAACTGTCTTCGGCCATGCGCGGTGTGGCATTGGCAGCAAGGCCTGCAGCCAACTACCAGCATGCAGCCAACTCCAAGCCATGCACAGCCTTTGGCCAGGCCATGCAGTCAACATCCCACATGAAGCCTGCCCTATGCACCCCCGGGGCCAGCCACATTTTCTTAAGGGATGGGGTACTTGGCCCCAAGAACCCCATCACTCTGGGCCCAACGCTGAATTTATAGGGGAACACAGCTCCCCTTCCTGTGCCGATTTCAGCCCCGGGGACCGCATATCATAGGGCCCGGCCATAAAGTAAATCTAGAGGGGGCAAATAATATCCAAATAATAATGATGGTCATGAGGGCCCCCTTCCCAGGATGATTGTGGCCCTGTGGTCCCCATCCACAGGGGCCCGGCCAGTAATTAATGGGGCCATGCAGCCCCCCTCCCCAGGTGAATTTCAACCCCAGGGACTCCATCCCCTGGGGCCCGGCCAATTACAGGAGGGTGCTCTGTGTTTATCTCTTTTTTGTTTTCCAGCAGATCCGGCATGGATTTGTAGTAAAAGTTTTTTTTAAAACCTTGTGGTACCCCACCACTAGGTCTAGGGGTCATATTATTCCTGCCCTGCCCCCTTATGGTTTTTTTAGAGTTTTATCTTGGGACGAGTCTCAAGATGGCTGCCACCACTTCCTGGTTGAAGGGGTGGCAGCCAATCAGATCTCCTTTTGAAATCTGTCGGATTTGCAGTCCCTTCGCGTCTCTAGATATACATAAATATTTTTCTTTAATAACTCCAAAACTTATGGACAGCTTTACACCAAATTACAAAAAGCACTCTTTCTGGACCATAATATTGCATTTTGTGTTCTGCTAATAACTTTGGCGCCAGTTGAGGAAACCTCACGACATTTTAAAAACTGGCTTGCCGCTCACTCCATCTGCTGTGTTAAAAGTTGCAGGGTGATTGGTCAAGTAGGTGCCAAGAAAAACGGGGGAATCCTAAAATATGTTTTTTCCATGCTATTTCCCATAGGGATTTTAGACACGACTTTGAACTGTTGAATGGAATTACACCAAATTTGGCCAGATTTAGTGTAAATCCGTTCAGTAGTTTTTTGAGTTATTAAAGGAAAAACAAATTTGTATATCCAACAGATTTCATGCTCAAATGTGAATGTCTGTCAAAAATTTAACCAGTAAGTATTGGCAGCCATTTTGGGACTTGGACTCAGTTGAGTCCCAAACAGAAAGGTTACAAAAAAGAGAAGGGGGGAGGGTAGGAATAGACTGACTGTCTAGACCTGGTTATGTGGTCCCCAAAAGATCCCGCCAGGGCCAAAAAGCATTTCTATTTTCAATTGTGTCAAGATTTTGCAGGGGATCCATGAACTCATGGCAAAATTGGAAAATAAAACAAGTGCAGTCTCCTGTGCTTGTTTCTAGTTGAGTCAGTCCCCAAGTGTGCAGGTCCCGGTGATAATTTAAATACAAATTTTGTGGAGGGCAGTGCACGTGGCCCCCCTTCCCATGGATGATTTTGGCCCTGAGGACTGCCACCTCCATAGGTCCAGGCCAATATAATCTAATTCAGGTGGGGGAGGGTTGCACGGACCACCTACCAAGGCCCTTTAAGACACAGGGACAACCACCTTCGAGGGGTCGGCTTGATTTAACAAAAAGTGTGAGGGGCATCGCAGCTCCCCTTCCTGGCCATGAACAACCCTGGGGACCACCACCTCCTCGGGGCTTGGCCAAATATTGAATGGGGAGGGGGTTACCCTCCCAGGCTGCTTTTAGCCCCAACAAATAACACCTCCACAGGGGCGGCTCCTGTAAAAACAAAGGAGGAGGGCTGGGCGGCCCCTTTCCTGGAGCCATTAATGTCCCTGGGGACTGCCACCCTCAGGGCTGGCTCCCTATGTCCGAGGTGCCCACCCTCAGGACATAAATATTTGCTTTTGCTTGGCCATAGCTTTGACAGTTACTGCCATGCGAGAGCAAAGACTAAGTCCACTCCCATTGGGTGGGAGCAGGAAAACTGGTTCCGCCCAGCGAGATCAGACTTTTTATCTTTTTTAGTGCCCAAAAACAGATGAAAGAATTGCTCCCACATGCACTGAGCAGCCTTTTTGGCTGCTCCCTGTACATGGGAACCATGCCGGCTCCCAATAGAGGCAGGGAGTGTGGGGACAGTGAGACTCCCCCCACCATTCCTAAAAGTGCACAATGGGTGCCCTGAGTGGAACCGGGGCACCCAGCATCAAGTGGACAAGCCCTGGGGTTGGGGCCCCTGGGTCCAAAATCTGCTTGTGGAGGGGGCAGCATGACTCCCCTCTTCTTCAGGTAATTGGCTGAGACCAAGGGGGATAGGGTCCCTGGGGCCACCATCAGCCTGGGGAAGGGGATGAGTGTTGCCCTCCCCTTCCAGTGATTGGCTGAGCCCCAGGGGATGGGGTCCCTGAAGCCACAATTGGCCTGGGAGAGGTGCCAAGCAGCCCCTTCCCTTTTGTAAAGGACAAATGATCCTAACTTCTTGGGCTTGGTGAAGGCAAAGCAAGTGTATTTTCTTGGCAATTCCACATTGAAAAACTATGTGAAATCCTTGGTGGAGGTGAACGCATTACTGATCTATCAGAGTGCAATCTGTAGTTACTGTGATGAGTGGGTTCTTTCTTGACCTATCCTGGTGAGACAAGAGTCCATGATTCTCCCTTTAAATTACTACGAGTATGCAAATGTGCAATATCACCTGGGAGTTCTGCCCATTTGTCCCCACCCCATCCACCTTAGTAGTATGCAAAGGTCTTCCCCCCTTTTGACAGGATGATGGACAGCTTACCAGATTTGGGTGACGAGTTCTTGAAGCTGAAGAATGTGAGGACAACCCCATCAAACAAAGAAGTGCGTACTTTATGTAATTCAGAGGAAGTACCCTTGCTTGGTGGAGATTCACCTCTTTGTAGTCTTGTCATCTTCTCAAATTGGAAATCATGTTATCACAGATTTCTGGAAGAAGAGGCATGAGGAACAATCACATTGCTGAAATTAAACACACAGATGGTCACTGGAGACATTTCCTTTTGGTCTATTACTCAGCTGTAGTATAGGATATGCACAAGGACATTTACCCAACGAGTTAGAATTTACTAATTAGCCAGCAAAAAGCACTCCAGTTGTGTAGACATTTTGTGCAAAACTGCAGATTTATGTTGGTGAAAGGAGCAGTTGAGGTTCCATTTTGGCCCAGTCACTCACACAACAACTGACACACCCACACAGAAACCCACTCACACACCCATTCTGCCACGCTCAAATATACACTCAAAGACTCACACAGCCACTCGCACACTCACCTTGCACACTCATGAAGTCACTCACATACCCATAAAACTACTAAAAATAAAAAATAAACTTAAAATTCACTAATAAACAGGAACGTTATAGTTATGAAATAGCACAAAATAAATGTAGACATTCACTGAAAAAAACAAAGGTTATAGGGACATTATTGTTTGACTTACATTTCACTTGCCCAAACCCATTGAAATTCAGCAGTTATAGATACCTGAGCTAACTGTAACTTAAGCCCCCACAATGCACTGCTTATGACCTCACATATTACATAACTCATGACAGTGGCATCACTGATGACATCACTGGTGACATCTCAAATGACTTCACTCATGACGTCATCTACAGAACCACACACCCCCACTCACACCCCTACACAAGATCTAATATAGCCACTCACACATGCACACACCCACTCACATACCCATTCACAGACCAGTACAAGCACTTACACAACCACTCACTCATCCATAGAGCCACTCATATACCTACTTACTCATAAAGCCACTCACACAACCATTCATTCACCCATACAGCTACTCATACAAGCAGTCACTCACCCATACACCCACTCACACACACATTCACCTGTACAGTTACTCATACATACACTTATTCACCTATACAACCACTCACACACCCACTCCCTCACTCATACAGCCTCTAAACATAGCCACTCACTCACCCATACAAGAACTCACACACTCACTCATACACCTACACAACCACTTACATACCCATTCACACATCCATACAAGCACTCCCACATCTGCTCACTCACCCTTACAGCCTATCACACAGACACTCACTCTCCAATACAACTAGTTACACACCAACTCACTTAACCAAACACCCACTCAGACACCCACTCACTGACCCATACATTCACTCACACAGCCACTCACTCATCCATACATCCACTGTCCCACCCACTCACTCATCGATATAGCCATTCACACAGCCACTCACTTCCCTATATAGCTATTCACACACCCACTTATACACCCATACAGCCACTCACACTTGGATACACGACCACTCAGGTCACATATGTTAGCAATAGTATCACTCATTAGTAGAAAGAATTGTATTTTAACTATTGCAGTATTTTAATATATATCTTTAAGTCTCAGAAACATTTACAAAAAACTGATCATGTCATGAGTGATGAAATATGTGAGGTCATAAGCAGTTCATTGTGAGGGTGTAAGTTATAGTTAGCTCAGGTAACTATAACTGCAGAATTTCAATGGTTTTGTATGAGTGAAATCTGAGCCTAATTATAATATCCCTGTAACCTTTGGTTTTACAGTGAAGATAGATAGATAGATAGATAGATAGATAGATAGATAGATAGATAGATAGATAGATAGATAGATAGATAGATAGATAGATAGATAGATAGATAGATAGATAGATAGATAGATAGATAGATAGATAGATAGATAGATAGATAGATAGATAGATAGATAGATAGATAGATAGATAGATAGATAGATAGATAGATAGATGTTTCATTATCATATCTTGAGTGGTGTTAGTGTTCTGTCTTGAGGGAGAAAAAATACAATATTTGGTATGTCGTCTACACAAACAAGCACTAACACTGTAGTTTCTACAAAACAGAATTGATTGCCACAAAAATATATGGTGCACGATAGCGCTGTTTTACTATGTGTAAAATAGAATTAGACAGCACATTGATGAGAATTATCCCCAACAGGGCAGTTTAAGTGATCTGGAGAACTATGTGTGTGTAGCAAAGGGTGGCGAGCACACCATTGTAAACTTCCCATGCATTATATACACTTTTGCAGTGACTGACTATTGCGGCTTCTGCTCCAAAGCCGTTTTCTGAATGCTGTCTATTGATGGGGCCTCTACACTGTCCAAAACAACTCAATAAAATGGAATGAAACATGTCAGAAGCGGACTGTACATAATAGTTTTTCAGAGTCTGCATCCCTCCGGGGATGAACAAGAGATTACAGTTTATAGGGTTGAGAAAATAGTGTCAAGCTTTTAGGGAGAAAAAAAACATAGTTCTCTAGTGACCAGCAGACTGACTGTCAGAGTAGTTTTGGCACGTGGAATACGAAATGGTGGTTTCAATCTACAGTGTGTCAGAAAACACATCCTTCAAGGAAGAGGAGCCCACAGCGGTTTCCAGGCTCTGTTGAAAATGGCAGTCCTCAAGCTGAACTTCTTTTTAGAACGGCGCCTAATATGCTTGCAAAACGGAGGGGACAGAGTGCATGAACTGCCCAGGTGGTGCATTATATTTTCCAGCTTGTGCTCATTTGCAAAAGGTAATGTTTAGCAATATATTACATATTACGGGGATGAGTGCGCATTTCTTTTTTGCACAGTGGTCAATGCTTTTTGGTTTACACCAAGAGGTGGTAAATAGAATGAACCAATGAGACAGCACCACCATGACCATATATATTTCCCTTCGCTATGTGTCTTAAGTTCCTCGTTTAAGGTAGATTGGCCACTAGTCCGTGCAGTTTCGAGTACAGTGCCTGTACAGCGTGGATATTTTCCTGATAGGGCTTTCACTGACATGACTGCAGGTCTTTTTTTTTCTTTTTTTTAAATCGACACATATCAAGCCGTCCTCAGTGTCAACTATGGCTGACATTTTTACTGTGTTCAAAGAGATACCTCCAAGGCGGGAGTTTCTGTTTCAGAAAAATGCAAAAAAATGTTCCTGCTACTCTGGTGGCTTTCTCCTGGTTAATAAACCACAGACTGTTCACAGCAGTCTCTAACAGGAAACATGGACGTGGCATTGGACGTCAGGCCCTAAAGAAGGCGGCTCCCCAATGCCATATGAACTCACGACTGTAATGTTGGGCCTTAGGCCCTCATGCTAGGGGAAATGACTGACGCTGACACATAGTTGGGGTAGTGGGTTAATGGCCACAAGCACGTGCGCTCGGCCCTTTTTATTATCCTCGTCACCTGACCCAGTGACGTAGGTGGTGGGTGGGTGCATAGTGTATTACACACACGGATGAACACTAGAACGTGTCCATGCTAGGACACTACATCCCTCCCAATTTTTAATGACGAAAACCCAAAGTCAAAGTTCAACCTGTGGGAAAAAGAAAACCCATACACAAGTAAGACAGTGATCAAAAGTTCTGTAGAGTCTCTTACGCCTCCGCTGCTTGGGGTCCCAGACGATGTTCTTCTTGTCGCGGAGACCACCAGTTTACTGTGGCACCAGCCATGGGTGCTCGATGGATCCAGTCCGTTGACGACTCTGCCTTGAAGTTGTACTCACAGTCTTTTCTTCACTTTACTTCCATGGCGTCAAACGCAGTTGAAATTCTTGTGGTTCACCGCTAGCTGTTGCCGTTCACCTTTCCGTCCTGTCCTTTTCTTCATCTGTGGCGTGTATTCTGTTTTGGCAAAAGACGGATTGGTTGCAAGACACCCCTCTCACCATGATGCCCCTCTCACAGGTGTTCCCCTGCCACGGGATATCCCTGAGGCCCTCTTCATCAGATCTGTCCTGGGTTGAGTGTCCTGTATCGTGTTACTCCCATGCCGATGAGTGCGGGTGCGGAGGAGACGACAAGTCTCACCTCAGATTCCGCAGTCAGACCTGGAGGGTAGCTGTTGGCTCCTGTCTTTGCGCGCGATGTCTTCATCCTCCTGGGACCTTTGCTGAAGGGCGGCTGATGACCATCTCTCGTCGCGGGGATGCTCTCTTTCACTGGCATCCCTGAGGCCTTTGCCCCTGAGTCACCACGGCTGGCGTTGTCCAGTGTCCGCGTGACCCCAAAGGTGGATGTTCCGAACGGTCCGGCCTGCTCACCTCTGCAGATCCCAGGTGTGCTGAAAGCATCGTCAAGCAGATGGTGTTCTCTCCGTGCCACGGGTGGTCTCAGGACTTGCTCTCCATGTTCTGGCACTTGTCGCCTTCCTTATCTTCGGGGTGTGAGTAGTCTTGCCACACTCCTCTCTCTTTCCTCGATTCTTTTCTCCGTGAGGGTGTTGAGTCACTCTGACTTCTTCTCCTTCTTCTTGCAGTGGCAACCGTGCCACTCAGATCTCTTTCTTTCCTCTTTTTCCTTTTAGTGGCAGACGTGCCACTCTGATGTCATCTTCCTTCTTTTCTTGTAGTGGCAAACGTGCCATTCCGATATCTTCTTTCTTCATAGTGGCGGACGTGCCACTCTGGTATCTTCATCTCTTCGCTTCACGACCTACTCTGGACCGTTTCTGTTCTCCTCTTGTCTGGCCAGGCTTCTCCATGCAGCGCGCGCACTCTGCACGTGTTCCCCCGGGTCTTGTCCTCGTCCGAGGGCACTCTCTCCATCTTCCTCAGCATTCCGAGTTAGGGTCGTGAGCTCCTCTTCATCTTCTCCTTTTCACCAGTTACTTTGGTTGTTGAAGTTCGGGGGCCATACTCTTGGTCCTCTTCGTTCTTCGTTCTTCTTGAGCTTCTTGGACCACTTGACGGTCCGCGCTGCCGATCAATGGCAGGGCACCTTCGGTCTTGTCGTCAGACCTCTTGTTCCGTAGATTCACTGACCCGTGCGTCGGTCACCTCCTTGTGCAACCCCTGGCGGGTTGGCTTTGCGGTGCGACCATTTGGCTGGTCGTAGATTCGCTGACCTGTGCGTTGGTCACCTCCTTGTGCAACCCCTGGCGGGTTGGCTTTGTGGTGCGACCATGTGGCTGGTGGGCTTGGCCTTTGTGGTGCGACCATTTGGCTGGTCGGCTTCACGAGTTGCGTCACGTCGTGTGACTACCTGTGTTCACAAGGTGCGCCACGTCGTGTGACTACCTGTGTTTGCTGAATTGTCGAGCGCTGGTGCATGCTTCTCTTCGTACCGCCGCGGAACATCTTCAGTGTCGCGTTGCTCCTTGCGCCGTGTGGTTTCTTGTTGTGGTGGCTTCTTGGAGCCACTGGGTGTGCTTCTGCATCCTTAGCCGTCAGTGTCGGATACTTGCTGCGCCCATCCTCTTCAGTGGGTTCCTCTCCTGTAGGCGCTGCTGTGTACCTTCCGCGTCCGGGGTACATCTGCGTTGAGTCCGTTCGCTCTTCCGAGGGTTCGCTCCACTTGATGCGGCGACAGCGCAGTCCTTGCTGGGGTGGATGTGGCTTGACACCATTTTTCTTTGTGTGCTGAGGCACTAGGGCTCCTTATGATGTGGGCAGCAGAGCGGGATGGCTGTTCAGATTTCCCTTGTGGGTGAAGAGTACTGGGCAGTCACTAGGTGGCGCTGCAGCCACCATTCTACTCAGGCCTCGCAAGCCTCACCTTCTCCCCCGATGCTGCAGACGCTGGCCTTACTTTCATACGGGTGGGGGTGTATTTCTTGCCATGTGTGCTTGTCCTTTCTAAAGGGTTAACCCAGTCAGGGAGTTCCCTTACATTATTCGGGGTATGTTGCCCTTTTCAACCCTGCCTTTTGCTCCTCTGCAGTGCAGGCACTGAGGTGGGTACGGGTTCTCCTCTCCAAGATTCGTGTTACAACAGGTTAAATGCGGTGTGGTAGCAGGCCACCAGGTGGCGCTGTGGTTGCTCTCACTCGGTCTGGCCATGCGCTTCTTGTTGCGGGAGTTACTCCTGCACCACGCGGTGCACAACATGGTAGGTGAGGCGAGGGTGCGGGAGCTGTGCTGGCTGGTGCTTTCCCGTGCCTGTACTCTAAGGTGCAGCGTCTCAGGTTTGGCGGCGGTCAGGAAGGCGGAGCACAGCCCAGTAATTTACGATTATTTCCGTTGTTGTCCCTGGCACTTTTGAGTCCACACACTTCTTTCTTTGGGGGCTAGATTTGACCGCTTGCGCTAGCACGGGACTGTCCCTCAAGGCCATATCTCGAACCGCACACTCTTACAGCCCACTTCCACGGCCTCTGAATTGAGCGGCAGCAGACAGCGCAGTGAAGCTGTTGACAGGCCGCGGCAGGGCCGATTCATTTTCACACTCCTGCAGTGGGGCTTTCTGTCACCAACGGCATATGGGCGCTTACAACCAGTGCTAGCTGCAACATATATCTTCTTTTGACAGGCCACTAAACGTGACCGGCCCTCTCAGCACAACCGATCGGTGCGGCGGACATCAACAGCAGCCGGGGACCACAAATCACTTTTTTTTCAGTTTGGTGTCAGGAATAATCGTTCTGACAGTCCCGGCGTGGCCTCCGTCTACATGACAGACTGCCGCAAGCCGGGTGATGAGGATCGCGCTGCGAGTGCACGAGGCGGCTGTCACCGGGCGCCGGGCTAAGGCGCTTAGGTGGTGGCGCTTTAATATGCGGGCGCACTCGCTGCGGTCAGTCCACATTGGCCTCACCTGCGGGGAGTTTTCTCACTGTGCCAAGCAACGAAGTGCAGGCACTTTGGATCGGCCTCCGATTCGCTTCTTCCTCCTCTGAGTTCTTTCAGAAGGGTGACAGCAGGGCCAGGAGGTCAGATTTCGTGCTCACGGGCCGTCACGCTGGTAGCAGGGGTGGGGTTGGCTTTTCCGCTCTTCTAGGCACTTTCACTTTTGCCGCCCCTGTCGGCTGCTACCCAGACGCTGTCTCCTTTCTCCTCAACCCCACCGCCGCAGCCGCACACCTCACACGCTACAGGGGGGGGTAGGAGCTGCCACTGGGGATTGCATAGTGTCGCTACGGGTCACTGCTCACTGTCAATGTGGGGGGCTCCGCTTCCGTTGTGGCTTTAGCGCGACGGTGACAGATGCATGCTAGGGCTCCCTTACCATGCCCCGCCATCATTGCTCACCTTCTGTCCGGCTAGCCATCCCTTTGACGCGGGTGGGCTCCGCTTGGCTCTTCCACCCCCCGGGGCTCTTCACACGCCCGCAGGCTGTGGGGTCGTGCAGCGCTTTGACACAGGGGCTTAAGGATCGGGGTGGTCTCCCGACCTTCACATTTCCTTCCGCCTGGGGCAATTCTCGGCCCTCGCGGGTGCGGATCAAATCAGGGAGGCTCTTCACATGCCCTGCGGGCCCTCGGACGTGTTCTGTGCTGGCTTCTGGGGGTGCCCTCGATACGGGCAGCTCTCCCCCTCACCACCTTCGGAAAAACAAAAACAGCTGCACACGCGGGAGTCACCCGCTCGTCGCCACTGTAATGTTGGGCCTTAGGCCCTCATGCTAGGGGAAATGACTGACGCTGACACATAGTTGGGGAAGTGGGTTAATGGCCACGAGCACGTGCACTTGGCCCTTTTTATTATCCTCGTCACCTGACCCAGTGACGTAGGTGGTGGGTGGGTGCATAGTGTATTACACACACAGATGAACACTAGAACGTGTCCATGCTAGGACACTACAACGACCATGCCATTTAAACTGACGGGCCATGCCATATAAACTGACGGGCCATGCCATATAAGCTGACGGACCACAACACAGCAGCAACATCACTGTCAGAAACACATTGGTTTCCAACCCATACAAATAGGTGGGGAAATCGAAAGGTCGTCCTATCGAGTGTCTGTCAATTTTAGCCAGATGACCCTCTACTGCTATCCTACAAATGAAAACCTAATAGTCTAAAAATTAAGGCAGCCATTAACTGCAAGACTGACGAGGAAACACAAATTCGGTATGCTATGTGAGTCAGAGGGCAAGTTCACAAAAATGTGTTTAAGCCTGTACTTGTAGTTTGAGCGGATTTGAGCTACCTGAATACCATCCGCAGATCGCCTATTGAGTATGCGATCATGATTACGTTGTCCCACACGGTGCGAGCAGTAAACATATTTACCGATGCTTCCATCCACGTGGGCCCTTGGACGGAGACCCTCTGTTCATAGAGCGCTTTAGTCCACGAGGCTCCCAGACAAACTACAGTGATTGGTACCTTGAAGGGCTCCTTCTCTACATTTCAAGAGCTTCCCAAGATGTTTTCCTGGTTTTTTTTTGTACAGATGTGGACATTGTTTGTAAAAACAATTTGCAGCATAAACTCAAAAAAATGTTTTCCTACTCACTTGACATTTTTTGGAATATGGCATCAGGTGCCTTACTCGCCTCTCTTGCCTCCCTGATAGCACCACTAAGAAAATATATTGAATGTTGTTGTCCTCCCAAAAGAAACAATTTATTCAATGTACTGCCCTAATTGCCTAAATATAATGCCTGGTTTCGTAAGGCCATCCCCCTCCGCCCCCCCCCGCAACTCCCTCCAGTAGTGTCCCACCCAAATCAATAAAACATTCTTCATTGCTCCAGAATCCCCTTTAAGAAAAGTGGAAATCAGTGGAGATCACGGAACTCCAGGCTTTCAATGCGGAACGTTGAGAGCAGAATCTCACCTACAGCGCCTGCGACTTAATGAGCGGCTGTCGCGTTCTTTTCGACATCATCCTGCTGCCATTTCAGGATGTAAACAGCAGTAATGCTCAGTGTAGTGTCCTGCTGGACACATTCTAGTGTTCTGCCTGTGCAATACACTCACACTAACACCCACCCATCACAGGAGTCACCGGTCAGGTGACCCTGCTAATAAAAGAGGCCGGGCGCACCTGCCTGGGCCAGTCCCAGTACACCACTACGATGTGTCTGTGTCATCTTTAGCAGCATGTAGGCCCAAGGCCCACATCACTACAATGGTGATGAGCGGGTCCAAACCCCCGTGCATTACAGCTGCATCTGTGGCGCCCTCGAGGAGTAATGCATCCTGAGACACCGGTGCCTGTCTGCCCTCAAAGCATGACCCTGCAGGTGCCGGCTGGCACACGGTGGCCTGGGAGAGGAGAAAGGGTGAAGTGCTGCCACATCACGGAGCAAACCCCCAACCACTGTCTGCAGCTCCAGCCAGCACAAAAGTACAGGTACAGGGCATGATGAGGCCCTGCCTGCAGGTATAACGTACACGGCCTGCAGCTGCGCCCAAAGCAAGCACCAGCACGACCCTTAGCCATGGAGAGCGGATGTTGCCTCAGAAGTGGCCGCACATCACAGGGCGAGGACTGCCAACATCACATCAAGGTGAGGCCCTACAGAATACTAAGGCCCCGGGGAGCTCCCAGCAAACCTCTCCATGATACCGGCACCACTACCCCCTTTGTCAAGGCGGTCACTGCCGCAACAGAGGAGCGCCCCTGCCCGTCACAACAGGCGGTGTGACTGTCAGAGGCTGAGCGGCACTGAAGAGAAAGTGGCAAGCGTACCCATGCCTCCTTTGTCTGCGAGGCACCAGCGATAGTCCACAAGCCGCCTGCGCAAGTTAGCAATGCCCGCAGCAAAGTATAAACCGGCCCCACATATGAAAAACGCCTGCGATGCCCACGCTACCATGTGATGCCAGGTAGCTGGCCTAAGAGGTACCGATCGTCCCGCAGCGGCCCAGTCACCCAAGAATCAAGCAGAATAAACCAACCGGAGCAACCCTATACAGCCCTGCAGCAAGAGAAACGCCCCATAGTGTGAGGCAGAATGTCCTGACCTCCAATATTAAAGTGAGTCTGACCTAGGTCAAGTGAACAGCCACCTGGCTGAACCCACAGTGCCACCCTTCCTGTCCTGCCTGCTGCCATCTGTCAGTGGGGAACTCAGTACAGGTGCCAGCAAACAGGAACACGGGCACCTCAAGGTCACCCTGAGGCCCACAGCATGAATAAAGTTTCTGTGGCCTCCTGTAGCACCCCCTAGCGGCGGCTTGCCACACTGCACCCTGGCCAGCAACCCCTGCCTGCCCTGCACCCACACAAAAACTGCCCCATAGCGCGAGGCCGACTGCTAGAGCCTCCCATGTCAAAGAGGCAGCACCACTGACTGCAGTGACAGTTTAAACACTTGCCTGAAAAGGATGAAGCGGAGGGGTGCTATGTTTGTTCTGATCACCCTCTCATAGACCCCACCTGCATCTCCTGCTGCGGCTGGGAGAAAATAGCACTGCTGTGCTACCTTGTGGCCATCAGTGGTCACTGCGCACCGGTGATCGGAGCAGTCTACAATGAAACAAATGGCCAGCAAAACTGAGGAAAGTTGCTGTGGCCAGTTTCATGAGACGGCCTGCGCAGAGCTAGGTTTGAATAGCCAAGCCGCTTTATAGCAACTCCTTGAGCGAAGGAAGTAAAGACTGATAGTGTCCCTCCATACTTTGTCTGCCTGCAACAGTGACTGAACCATGGTGGCCAATAAGCTAAACTGCACCGAGGCCCACATAGACTGCCGCCAGCAGCATGTGAAAGAGCACTGCACCCCGAGAATAACCTAAGAATGCCACCAGTGTGTCGGCGTGAAACAAGCCCCCAGTGAAGCACAGTATGAAGCCGCACACACTAAGGAAAGTCTGTAGAGTCAGGCAAAGGAGCAATAGAGATGCCGAGCCTACCAAGATAAGTGACCCTAACTGAGCCAGACTCTGCATCACCACAGCCCAGAGGGGTACATGTCAGAGTTTACAAGGAGAGCATCGTGGCAGGCCAGCACTGCAGGAGAGAAAAAGCAAGCATACAGGGAGCTAGCCAAGAGCACCCTCACTGACACAAAGCAAGAGCCTTTCAACATAGACTGTTTAAGCCTGCAAGTTCTGCTGCCACTGCCGGCATCCAGAGATCTGTTTCCTCTGTGAAGGTTTGCTGGGTACTGTCCAGAGAGAAGAGGTCACACAACGAGGAAGAAACGTTCCAGAGCACAAAAGTGAGCTGCTCCCTGTCTCCCACACACAGTTGTAAAAGAGGCAGCGCCACGTACTGAAGGAAAAAAAGCCAGACCGCGACACCCACTGCAGCAATAAAGAAAGTGCACTGTACATGCACCCCAAGTGGCTATCTGATGCCACAGCAAGCAAAGAAACGGTGCCACATGTTCCTGGTGGAAAAACAACAGTTGATGGACAGAATGCAGAACAATGTCATACATTCACCCCAGTACAGAGATCTGGACCTAAATCCATCGTTTTTTTGCTCACCAAGCCATTCCAGTTTGAACCCAGCCATATGCAAATCAGTCTTGACCCTGTGCCTCATGGGAACAGTCCAGCCCGAACTGCCAAGCCAGGTCCTCCCTGGACTGGAAACAAGCATCCTAGGACCGGTTTCAGGGTGTACAGCCACCACTGCAAGAAAGAGAAACAAGCACCCCAAGCACCAGAAGAGGCTGCCATGAAAGACCAAGAGCGCAGGGTCTGAGGTGCGCCGACACAGGCACCCAGAAGCTCACAACATGGGCAGGCACGCAGGAGAGAGAGACCTCGCTACAGAGGAGAAGCAATGCTGAAGACAGCAGGGAGATCCTCTCCATCTACAATGCATCTGCGCTTCCTGCAGAGTGCCAAAGACAGCATAGAGTGTCCTCCCTCACACTGCCTCAAGAAGGAGTCGCCAGTGACCCAAGACAAGCAAGAGGAGAGTCACACACTCCACTTGGCAAGCTGCCACTGCAACACGTGATCCAACGACAGGCAACATGTGGCCGGATGACACCGCACCGCAAGCAAGGAGCACGTCACTCAAAGTGACAAACCCTGCCAAGCATACCTGAATGGAGGCAGGATCAAGCGCCACAACGGTGCAGCCTCAAGGTGCAAGCATGACACCCTTGAGTGAAGAGCATAGGAGCATCGCGAGACCCCTGAGGAGGGGAAGGGTCTGGCAAGAGGCCCTCGAGGAGAAGAAGAACATCCTGCCAACAGGACAGACCTACGACAGGCCAGCAGCAAAGTAAAGATCGTCCCAAGAATAGGAGTATGACCAGAGAGATGTCCATGTGGCGCAAACATGAGACATGTGGCAGGATGCCACATCCGAGAGGGGAACCTGGTCAAAGCAAGGAGGAGAAGAGCATGGCAGGACACCACTCCGTGAAGGAAGAAAGGAGAGTGGCACGACGCCACAGGGCAAATAACCACCACAGGCGCATAAGAAGGAAAGGAGAAGAGCAACAGCACAGAGGACTCATGCCAGCATGAGAGAAGGTGTTCATCAGCACAAGCCAGCCACCGGGGTGCAGAGAAATCACAGGAGACAGCTTTGCGGGAGGAACAACCGTAAGGCGCTAGCAAGCGCGATCTGCGTCCATGCCCCACGCTTCAGAGTCCGACTGTCCTCTCACCTGTCACCCGCTGCTTGTCACCAATAGCACCATGCCTAGCAAGTACACCAGCTGGAAGACAACTGCAAGTGGCTACGAAATCCCTTCAGTCCTTCCCAATCCACGAGGTCACTGAAAGCAAGAACTCGCAGCCTGTTTGCTCAGCTGAAGGAAAGTTACCATGTTCATCATCTAAAGTGCATCATCACCAAGAACGTCAAAGGAGTATCACACCACCAGTCAGAGCTCAACGAGGCATTCCTGGCGCTGTGGGACGCTTGCTACCAGGAACCTTCTGTGTGTCCACGTGAACTGGAACACTGCAAAGAAGAGCGTTCCAATCATTGGACCATCCACACTTGGGGTTACACAAGGCTCAGCCGTGGCCCTGTTGGGAGTTCTGCGTGATCCCTCAGCGCGGCCTACAAAAGGCCTACACATCCCACGCGGTCACGTCACAATACGGATGCAAGGGCCTCAACAGAATTCCTGTGAGAGGGGAATCGGATTGGAGAGATGCATCGGCAGCAGCTCCACGACAGGCACCAGGAAGCACGAAGGTCACAGATGAAGACTGGTCACCCAAAGACCACCTGAGGAAGGCTTAGAACTTGTGTCCTGATGACGAGAACACCCAGACTGAGACACCCCCCTCTGTGGCTACATGAGCGACTTGGCTGTAGTCCTGTTGGCAGTTCCTCAGCGATGCCTTCGTGCGACCCACACGAAGCCCGCACAGTCCACACGGTCCCACGGCAGCCTGGCAGGAAGGTCCTCCAGGAAAATCCTGTGAGAGGGGAGTCCAGATAGGAGAGGCAAGTCTGAAATTTCTCAGCTATCGGGAACTGGGAAGATTATCAAGTACATCACCTCCCAGGAAGGACCTCAGCCACCAAGGTCATCCTCAATAGCTGTAAGTTTGGCGTCCACCGGAACCTGAGCGCCTGCAAGATCTCCAAAGTGAACTCCACCACTGCTCCAGATGCACCACTATTTGAACTTTGTAAATAGACTCCAGCACCGTGAGACAAGGTCGGTCTGAACTTCATCGCCGAAGCAGACCAAAGCTTCCAGACCGTGTGGTCCAGAACTCCAGCACCGCCCAGCAGACGGCCTGAAGAGACTCATTGGTGCTGTGTATTGTTTGTTCTCCTCATAGGTTGGACTTTTGTTTATTTCTTATTCATTGAAGTTTGGGAGGGATGTAGTGTCCTGCTGGACAAGTTCTAGTGTTCTGCCTGTGCAATACACCCACACTAACTCCCACCCATCACAGACGTCACCGGTCAGGTGACCCTGCTAATAAAAGAGGCCAGGCGCACGTGCCTGGGCCAGTTCCAGTACACCACAATGATGTGTCTGTGTCATCTTTAGCAGCATGTGGGCCCAAGGTCCACATCACTACACTCAGCATGGCACAAGCAAGGGTTAGGATTGACTGGCCAGACCCAGTGCTATGGAGGCGCAGCCATTACTTCGCCCTCTTCAGGTAGCCAGGTGCAGAGAGGGACATGCACAGGAAGGTTCTCTTTCTGAGTAGGCACGTAATTCTGATTTTGAGTGTGAAAACCAACCCAGAGTGCAGACAAACTAGTGAAAATCAGTGAGGAAATCATTGGTTCTGGCAATGATTCCCAATTTTACAAGGGAAGTCTCAACACAATGTAGTAATACCGCCACTTAAAAGTTCCACACCCATCTGCAACAGGGTTTCAGGTTGTGTAATGTTCACATCAGCCCTGCAACAGCTGTGACGAGGGCCTATTCCTCTAAAAATTAGGGCAAGGCCGCTGAAGTGCTAAATGGCTCGTGCGGCTCTCACCCTTAATTGCTTTCCCCCTTAAAAGTGCAGAAAGATTGCACAATATACTTCTAGCATTGACTCTAAAAAACATGAAAGTATTGGAAAGTGTGCATACAAGCATGCAATGCTTCTGCAGACCGTACATTTCCAAGTCTGTGTTCCCCCAGCACTATTAGATACGTTTTGGATTAAGAAATTGTCATCTTCATTCGTCTTGACAGATAGATAGATTTTTGTACAAATAAAAGCAGGGGGCGAGGTGAGGGGGCGGGGGTTACACTTACGAGTGTGTTTTTATGGTAAGACCCTGTGAGCACAATTGCAGGAAGGAAGAGGGAACATTGCATGTTTAATCAAAATAATTATTAGGAAAGTCTGATCTACACATATCTCTACCAGAAAGGCGAAAAGTCGGTAGAAAAAAATAACACAGTATTGCAATGAGGTTATAGGAATGTGTGTAGTACATGTTTCTATCAGCCAAGAGCAGAAAATATTACAAGAAAAGTCATAGCACCAAAGAGGCAAAACTGGAGCAGAACTTTTTCAGTACCGCAGATGCACTGGGTTCAGGGGCGTAACACAGGCCCCCGCATCCCCGCGGTGCAAGGGGGCCCCTCAGCCCAGTACTAAAGCCTTCGAGCTCCGGATTAAACCCGGAGTAGGGACACCTCCATGTACCTTGCAGGGTTCCCCCTGGGCTTTCGTTACGCCACTGCTGGTTGTCAGAAGAACAGAGAGACAGCAAGACCTGCGCATGTCAATATTAACGCAAATATCACGTACATCAAGCTGATATTTCAAGTATTTACACTGCTGCATATTTCATGACTGACGTTCGGTCATAATAATAATTATGCATCACTAAACTTTACAAGTAAACAAGCGCTATAAAAATGTAATTTGATGAGATGGTAGTTGCATATCTCGTATGCCGCAATGTTGTGACATTATAAAACAGTTATGAGTAGGCTTGAAACATAACATAGATCACAGAGCTACACGTTTAATTGGGAATTCTGGTTTACGGTGCATGAAAATGAAGTCTTACAGCGAAGCAACATTTAATCAGTGTTGTTTTTGAAAATGGAAAAGTACGTGGAAGTCCACGTTTTCTCACTAAGTGGGCGAGGTTCTGTAATGGTTTTGGTGGTACCGTGTGAGATTTCATGAATAACGAGAAATAGGGATGATATGGGATGATTTCTGGTGTCATTAGCTTTGTACTGTAGTGGCGTAAGGTGGTTTTACCTCCTTCACTCTCTTTGAGTTGGTGCAGTGCCAGGAGCTGGTTCGTATTGGGCTGTGGCTGAGGTAAGAGTTTGTGGTTGTGGGTAGCCCTGTAGGCCTTTTTGAAGAGCCAGGACGAGAGACAATAACACTGTTCATTCTTGCATTCTCACCTGACTGCTTCAAAAAAGCGCTTCGCTCTGGGCATGTTAGCCATCTCTGACTGGATGAACGAGAACTATCTCCAATTGAATGCAGAAAAGATGATCATGCTGCTTGGAAAGATTCCCTCCATCTGGACAAATGACTACTGGCGGTCTGGACAATTGGGGGCCTCTCCACTGCCCAAACTATCGGTGAGGAATCTTGGTATGAAATTAGACCAAGCTCTAACGATGAAAGAACACATTTTGGCCACCACTGGAATATGCTACTATACCATACGTCTTTTGTGCAGAATATTTCCTTTTCTTCCAAATTCTGCCAGAAGGACTGTAGTCCAAGCCCTAGTAATAAGTAGGCTGGATTATGGAAATGCCCTTCTGGCGGCAGCCAATGAGACCCTAGTTACCAAACTTCAGGTAGTCCAAAACACCACGTCCAGGTTGTTCTTAATTGCCCTGTGGGTTCCTCCTCAGCCCTATTGCTGAAGGGACTGCAATGGCTGCCAGTGAAAAAAAGGTGTCATTTCAAGACAACGCCGTAAACGGGAATGGGCCATTATACCTGCAACATAAAATTCAAGCATACACTACCAGCCGTAGCCCAAGATCTTGTGATAAACCCCTACTGTGTGCCCACTTATTTGTTTGGCTCGCGGCTGAAGAAAGGCTTTTACCTACCTTGCACTCTACTATTGAAACATGCTCCCCCTACACGTCCGTACTTGTATGAACTACAATAAATTCAGGAAATTACTCAAAGCCCATCTATTTTAATAACCTTTTCTCCCCTTCACGGATACTTGATTCTGTTAGAGCGCTGAGATGCCCCTGGGCGAGTTGAGCGATATATTAAATATAAATAACATAACATAACATGAGGAGACTTGTTAACTTTCATTTTTGTGGAGCAAATATGTTGCCTATAGCTGTAAGCAGGGCCCTACCTCCCTACAGGATCCTAAGCAAAATACAGTTGTATGTCACAATGTCGATGTAAGAAATACCGATCTTCAACAATCAGTAGCATGCATTACCATGATATTGTCAAGGTAAGTGTTAGACCCGGGATCCCTGGTTGGCTGAGGTAGGTACCTTAGGCCAAGCAGGGACCCGCGTTCCAACAAAGGGAAAGGAAGGTCACCTTCTGAGAATGCCCAGGTCACCCCCTTGGTAGCTTGGCACGAGGCTTATCTTCAAGACAAATGTGTAAAGTATTTGCAACCACGCTCACGACAACCCAATGATGACACCGCAAATAGACTCCATACGAGTTTTATGAAAACAAGTATAAACTTTATATAAAAAGATATACGATAAGACCACACAATATATATCCAACATATGAGTTTGTGTACTATTTCTCCTGGCCGGTTGTTAGGCCAGCCAGCCCTTGTACGTTCTGGCGATATTAATGAGCATTTCTAAACATTCTCCTGTAATCCTAATATCATGTTATACAGTTCGTAATGCTAGAATCAGGCACTTTTGCAATGTAAAAATACTGTAAGGCGTAACACAGCAATCAGACACTCTGCAATGTAAAAAGAATGCAACGCATAACGCAACAATCAGGCACTTTGCAAGGTAAATAAAATGCAATGCGTAATACAACCACCAAGTACGTCGTTATGCAGAAATAAGGCAATGCGTAATACACTAATCAGATAATTTGTTGTGCAGGAATAATGCAATGCCCAATACGCTAATCAGGTAGTTCGTTATGCAGAAACAATGCAATGCGTCATACGACAATCAGGTAGTTTGTTATGCGTAAATAATGCCATGCGTCATACACTAATCAGGTAGTTCGTTATGCAGGAATAATGCAATGCCTAATACTCTAATGGGGTACTCCGTTATGCAGAAATGGTGCAATGTGTAATACGACAGTCAGGTACTCCGTTATGCAGAAATGGAATAATCAGACCCTCCAGGATTTCGCGATTTCGCGATTTGCAAAAAAATCGCGAAATCGGCAGTTTTGTAAAAATGCCGCGATTTTTACAAAACTGCCCGCAAAATTTGGACGGTTGGGCAGCTCTTGGGAGGAGGCCACTTTTAGGTGTCTGTGCTGACAGCTGTCTGCAATGTCAATATGTGTAGAAAAACTTTAGTGCGTGCAGACAGTTCGTGAAGCTTGGACAATAAGCAAAAGGGAAGGAGTGCACGCTCTAACACATGTTTTTCTGCTTAGCAATTTATCGCCGCACAGAGCGATGAATAATTATTTGCCACCACGGAGACAGGAGAAATGAAGTTTAATCAACAAGAAGGCTTGGACATTTACGACAGACAGTGAAAACATTTGCATAGGGTTGTTGGTAGTGTGGGTTCACATTGTTATATTCTTTTGTGCACGTATTGTCATTGTCAGCACGTTGTACATGGGGTGAATCTAATCTAATTTTTTGTTATCACAAATATTGTATTTTTCAGGCACTATAGTAGTAAATTTTCCATTTCGGTTTTTAACATTGAGGCCATTTTATTCATTCACATGCTTAAGTCACGATGAGTGCAGAGAAGGTGCGATGTAAGGATAGTTTCTTGAGGATTTTCACCCAAGGTCTAGAAGATAAGTATATTGGGTCACGTAGCGTGACGGGGGAGGTGCATTATGGGAGAGAGAGTAGTTAGGTTGAGTAATGGCGTTTAGTGCTCGTAACTTTAAAAGCAGGTTAGTCACGTGGTTTGGAAGCAGGTAGCGCGAGGGCTAGGAGCGCGAGGGTTTAAAAGCGAGAGTGGGTGCAGCTGATTCGGTGAATTAACAGCTGGGAAGAGGGAGGAAAAGAGTGCATTCACTGAGGACGGTATGAGATGCCAGAGCGTAGGAGGTGAGTGTGGACGCAAGGCAAAGAAATAGTCTAATTGAGAGAGGGGGAATCTGGTTGGGAGTATCGTCGATGATGAATTGTGGGGTGATGAGCAGTTTGAACAAAGGTAGAGAGCGGTGGGACAGGAGAACAGAGATGTGAGGAGAATGAAATAGAGGGGGGTGGTGAGAGCTTGAGAGCTGAAGTGGGGGAGGGGGGCAAAGAGAAGGAGAAGTGGGGAGATGGAATATAAACCAGAGACAAAGATAGAAGAGATGGGAAGACAAAGGAGAAGTGCGGGAAGTGAATGCGTCAGAGAGGCAGGAAGGACAAACTGAAAGCAGGAGGGAAAGGCATGAAAGGAAGAGCCGTGCACTGAAAAGAACCGAGGAAGAAAATTGGAGTGAAAAACAGAGAAAAAACAACGAAGAAGAGAACAGAGCAAGTAAGGAGGAAAGAGCATTTGAAAGAGAATGATAAGAAACCCTGGAGTGGGAATTACAGGGATGAGAAGTGAAGGAAGCAAGAACAAAACTGAAAAAGAGAAAGGGGAGGTAGGAAATAAAGAGAAGAGAAAGGGAAGGGGCAATGAAAACAGAGTAAAGGAAGAGGAGCGACAAGGATTGAGAAATATAACAGAACAGCAAGAAAACGAAGAGAGAGAGAAGGAAGGAGTCAACGATTGAAATGAAAATAACAGAATTATTTTAGGTCTGTTTACAGTACAGCTGTCTGCGATGTAGTACGTGTACCTTATTGGATAGGCCTTTGCAAGCACCAGGGTGTCAATACTCATGCTCACAAAATTCCAAGGAAAGGGAAGACGGGCGGTGGCCATTGAACCTTGTTGCTGCATGACGAAAGGTTTCCTGTCTGTGCAGAATGCACTGTTCAACGTAACCAACAAGAAAACTACAATTATCGGGCAACATGAACTATCAATTTCTTTGGAGATGGCAACCAGTGCTGGAAAGTAGGGGAAACCCTCCTGATCTCACTTCCGCCAGCTAATTTCTCTGAGAAAAATGCTGAATTTGTCCTGGTGTCTGATAATTCAGCAGCGCCTGCAAGTTGTTTGTATTCGGCTGGGTGCAGCAACGTGCAGGCAGTAGGAGGTCTTTCTTATTTCAACATTCAGCTGGGAGCAAAAGTTATCTTACCTCTATTAAAATCCCCTCAAAATTGCAGGGCACACAATGGTCTCTCCAACAGGTATCTTAACCCTGTAAGATATTTTAAAATGCAACCTCTATGTAACCAATTGAGTAACCTAGAAGGGATTTACTGTCACATTTGTCATCTGTTACCAATATCTTTGCAGCAAATAAAAAAAAAAAAATATTATGTTGCTACCAATGTTGCGGGCATCATTGGCACCCACAATTGGCAAAAGAGGGTACCTGAGGAAGAGGTGTCCTGCCTCTCGGATCCGTAGGCAGCAATGCCCGACAGGGGTGCATACATGGGCACTAGAACATCCCAGGGAGAAATACAGCACACTCCCACAAGGTTAGGACTAGAGCTGTGCTTCCGTAGAGCTGCAGACACTTTAAACATGCCTATTTCAAAGTGGAATACTCTGCTAAAACAGCTTCCATTGATTTCAGGCTGAAAATGAATGATTATGAGTAAAATAAAGTGCCGCAAAAATGCCGCTAAATTTCAATATTTGTGCCGCTAAATTTCCATATTTGTGCCGCTAAATTTGCTAATCCATGCCGCTATATCCTGGGGGTCTGAATAATGCTTAATACACTCCGCCTCTCCTTCTTACTTGCAGTCAGCCTCTCAACAGTTCAACACGGGTACGATGTAATCAAAAAGTGCAGCTCCACACTCCGGCCTCTGTACTGCCACTCCCTTGGAAATACGGGCTGTGATACGAGCCAAAACAGAGGCTCGCACAACCGGAACGAGAGAGAGGCCGAGAGCGTCTCCCTCCGAGCCGGCACCCCGCCCCAGGAGCCGACACACATTACCTGGGGGAGGCAAACTCACTCTCCTCTCCTCGTCCAGCAGCTGGGCCTCCAATGCATTCTTTGTGAATTGGCAACAGTGGGCTCAGGCCGGTGGCTCAGCTCCTCGGTGGCTGCCGGTCTGGGCCGCTACTGTTACGAAGACCTCAGGCTGCCACATGGCACATGCACGCATCTCAACAGGTGAGACAAGAAAAAACAGGAGGTTTGAGGGGGGTGGGGGCTACTTATAGTGCCCCTGTGATAAATCACGTGGGTATGGGTGTCTGGTGAGGCAGGGATGCCTCAATGTATAAGTAATGGAAGCAAGGGAGGGACGAGGAGGTAATTCTTATTACAAATTGTTCTCTCACAATGCACTATTAAATATGGAATAAAGTACCCATGCCTTACATGGTAATGATATTCATTTTATGGGTCACAAAGGTGTTCCATGATCATGAAGAAGAATGAGGCTGAAGATGGAGTTCCTTTAAAAGGTCATGGGACTCCTAGGTGTATGGCAGAGGGAAATGTATTTCTTATAAAACGTAGTCACCCTTTCCACAAACTGCTTAAATCCATGCAGCCTTGCTTTTGTGTATGAAAAAACTAGTATGATTGCAAACATGAAGAATAAAAGCAGAATCCTTAGTGCAGAATTAAGCACCTTGGCTGCTGACTCTGGGGAAGGCACCAGGTACACAACTCAAATGTAATAAGTTATTGCATTTGAGCAGCTATGTCATTTCATTATTACAGGTGACTAGAAACTACACAACTCAACTGTAATAACGAAATTTGTGATAGGTTATTATACAGGGATTGAAGGCTCTCATGTATAATAATGTGAAATCAATGCAAGTTGTGCATATATTACATTCAGGTGGCTAAGTGAAAAAGCAGAGGCAACTCCAAAGCCAGTGAACTCTCCATATAACCAGCATATGTCAAGCCAGATAATTCTTTAGAGTCCTAGAAGTTCCACTAACCAAATACAATTGGTTCATAGAACGGCTTGCATCAATTCATGGCGGAATTGCCGCGTTTGTCAGTCAATATGCATGAATTACATAGTAGTGAACTGTTGCTGCACTGCATTAGTAAGGGGGTCATTTACTAAAAATATGCCAGGGAAATTTTATACTAAACTTTAGACAAAAGTTCAATCATCTTGATGATGTATGTTCATACTGAGGGTGTAGATGATATAAGAGGGATATGCGAGTGACTCTTCACTCGATCTCTGATTGCACAGCATAAATTACAGTTACTCACGTTATCCAAAAGAAAACAATGTACACAAACAAAAATGCTTAACTGTTTTAAACTGATAGTTTAGCCTTCATTTGGCTCATTATTGTTTTGAAATTCAACGAATTGCAATAATGTTGGTATACACAATGTCACAAAACTGGATATTGCATAAACATCACATTGTGCATGTATCAAGATCAATTACAAATATCAATATAATAATATTGCCCAATGCATTTGAGGATCATCAAGTCCCTTTTTCAGGGGCCTCTGCAAAAAAAATTAAAAACAATTCCAACAAACTGGTATCCATGTTCAACATACAGAGATAGCTGGTGAAACACCAATGATGCACATAAACATGGCAACGATGTGGATGGAGAAAGAATCTGTGAGAAGAATGGCATGCACCATAAGTACCCTTATAAAGAGACGGTATCTTGATTGAAAAAGCATGAGAAGGAAACAAAACGTGAAGACCACCAGACAAGAAAAAATACAAACGGTAGGTTTGATGATATATGAGGGCCATGAGAAACTGTTACCAGTTACGTGTGACTCTAAGGATGCACAATTAGTTTCCACATCCTAATCCCTCCACCCTAATCTGACGGACAACAGGATGCATATTGACCCAGTTTTGTAATAAAAGGTCTGTAAACAGAAATGTTTAATTTGATAGGAAACTTGGGAGAAACAATCATGGTTAATTCTGAGGTTGGGGTTACGTATGTGGTGATTTGTTCAATGAAACTTTGTTTCTTTCTCTAATGCATTGAATTAAGTTTTATATATATATGTATATATATATAATACGCAATTCGGGTAACAGAATTTTTGCCTGGCGCTAAGTATCCCTGTTACTGGTCCCCACCAGTATTTTTTTACAAACATATAAAAACAGCAAAGTCCTGAGATATCCATAGAAGCAACAATTCACAATACTTTTTCTTGATTGGTTTCATAAATTGTTTTTATTGTTTCTCCAAGTTAATTTCTCATGTCAATACATCCACAACAGCCTTAATTACTGTAAGCAGTCAGACAAAAGCCAACACGTGCTTCACGCTCTACTGCGCTTCTTCAGGGCTTTAAGTTCTGTTCCTGGTATTTATATTTCACTCGTTCTGATGCTCCAATTAAAATTAGATTCATCCGTTATTATTCTCCTAATTCCTTTAAGTCATGTGTTACTTCATTCCATAAGTCCGCTACCGTTTACATCCCTCTATTTTTTATTTTTTATTTTATAATTTTATATAGCGCTGAATCACCCCAAGGGGTATCTCTGCGCTTGCAACAGCAGACCATCTCAGCACTAGAAAAGATACGTTTTCATCAGCTTTCTGAATTGAAGAAGGGGCATTTCTGTACGAAGATATTGGGGAAGACTGTTCCAAAACATAGGAGCCAGATAGGAAAAGGCCCTGCCGCCAGTACGGGCTTTGTTTATTCTAGGAACAGAGAGAAGTTTTTGATCCTGACCTAAGTGAGGATATAGGAGTATATGCTTTCAATTTTCTGGCAAGATACAGGGGGCAAAGCTCATTTAGAGCCTTGAAAATCATGCAGCCTGTTTTAAATTGCACTCTTTTTTTGATTGGCAACCAATGCAGTTCATGCAGCAAAGGCAATGAAGGGGTCCTGGCAGGTGAAACAGTTACCAAATGGGCAGCCGTATTTTGGATAACCTGCAATCTGTCCAATGAAGCTGCCTGAGCAGAGAGAAGAAGAGCATTACAATAATCAATCTTGCTCATGAGCAATGCCTGAATTAAAGTCTTCCTGGTGGAAAGAGGAAGCATCGGAAAAACTCTTCTAAGTAAACTTAAAATATGATAACATGACCCAGCAATAGTGTTTACATGGGTCTGAAAGGTAAGTTTCTTATCGAGCTTAATGCCCAAATTTTTAACTACCTCTTTAGGAGCAGGAGCTTTACCCAACCCCTCCGGCCACCAACTGGGTGACCAACAGAAGTCCGCACCTCCAAACAGCAAGATCTCAGATTTCTCTGAGTTTAACTGGAGATAGTTGGTTTTCATCCAGAAGGCAATTGCCATCATGCCCTGAGAAAAGATGGTTTGTATGTCTGTTCGCGTTTTGTCGAAGGTGAGGAGGAGTTGGGTATCATCTGCATAAGAGATAGGGTTAAACCCCAAATCCCTCATCAGTTTAGCCAGGGGAGTCACATAGATGTTAAACAGAGTTGGACTCAGACATGAGCCCTGAGGGACACCCCTGGTAACCTGCGAGGGAGCAGAAGAAAAAGAGCCCAATGACACCGCCTGAGTACAGTTGGACAAAAAATCTGACAACCAACTCAGTGCAGATCAGTTAATACCAAGCTCTTGTAGTCTGTGTAAAAGAACTTGGTGAGAGATGGTATCGAATGCTGCTGAAAGGTCAAGCAGCACCAGAAGTGCCGCTTGACCTTGGTCCAGAGCCATTCTAATATTATCTGTTACCTCCACTAAGGCAGTGTCTGTGCTATGTTTAGCACGAAAGCCTGACTGAGAAACATCAAGAGCACTAGAGAACTCGAGAAAAGCAGATAAGTGCTTATTGATGTGTTTCTCAGTGATCTTACTCTGTAGTGGAAGCAACGAAATCGGGCGATAGTTGGACAATACCTCAGGGGAGATGTTTGAGTTTTTACGAATGGGGATAATTTGAGCATGTTTCCACCTTTGCGGAAGTCTAGCAGTTTTCAAAGAGGTATTAATTATGGAGCAAAGCGGAGACGCCAGCTGAGTTGCGAATCTAGAAGAAATTTTTGCTGGAATAATATCCAGAGGGGAACCGGATCTGGTACATTCCAAAAGTGTTTGCACTTCAGGAATGGTGATGGCAGGAAATGAGGTCAAATAAGGTCCTACACTAGTGGGCTGGAATGTGGTTACAGCAGGGACAGAGACCAGAGTATAGGGGAGGGTGATATTTTGGTAAATCTTCTCAATTTTTTGCACAAAAAAAGGAGGAGATATTATCGCATAGTAACTGAGAGGAAATATCCCTGGTTTGGCCAGATTTGGGGTTCGTAAAATCGCGTACAATTTTAAAGAGCATTCTGGAGTTGTTACCTGCATGCTCCAAAGTCTCTGCAATGTGCGTTTTACGGGCTAGTTTAACATTGTTGTGATAAATTACCATAGCTGCTTTATAAGTAGATTTGGCTTGCTCATTATGAGAGCGTCGCCAAACACGCTCCAGTTTTTTACAGGCAGTTTTCTCCTTTCGTAAAGCAGACGTATACCAGCCAGTGGCCGATCTCTTGGGGGAATGTCTAAGAGGCTTTAGAGGAGCTACTTTATCGAGTAAAAGACTAACTCGTGAATCAAACAAATCAAGTTGCTGGTTTACGTCCCCTTGCATACTGTCCCAATCCCACCCGGCAAAAAGTAGGGAGAGATGGTTGGATGTTAATTTATGCCAGGGTCTGTAATGTCGGGTAGCAGAATTATTCTTTATCGCGGGAACATGGTCAGCAGAACCAAACAATTAAAAATGTATCATAAAGTGGTCAGACCATGTAAGCGGATAAGTCTCCCCACATTTAATGCCCAAAGAATTAGCAAAGATGAGGTCCAATGTATGACCAGCAATGTGGGTGGGAGCAGTGTTGATAATAGCTAACCCTCCCGCTGCTAGGTCTTGTAAACATAATCTTGCATCTTGATTGGAGGCATCTTCGCTATGAATATTGAAATCTCCAAGCAGTAGAAATTTACGCGAAACAATCAAATAGGGAGAGATGAATTCAAGCAATTGACTGGTAAAATTAGATGTTGACCCAGGCGGTCTATAGACTAGAGCGCCTTTCCAGCTACAGCGTGCGGAAAGGTCCAATCTGAAAACAATGCATTCAAATGCTTCATTCCCCATCTGGTCAAGGATGGTAACGTTCAGTTCTTCTTTATGGATTAAGGCTATACCACCACCCATTTTACCTATTCTGTCCCACCTAAGTATCCGATAGCCCTCAGGTATAGCTAGAGAGATAGCCGGGGTGGAGCTAGGTTTAAGCCAGGTCTCAGTAATGAAACCTATTTCCGGCTTCAGATTGGTAAGGGCATCCCATATATCAGCAGAGTGCTTAACCAGAGACCTAACATTAGCTAGGATGCAATTCCATGCTTGATGCTGCACAGTAGGAAGTGAAATAGTAAGAGGCTCCAACGAAAGAGAGTCAAGTAAACATGTACAATCCGATGGCAATATAGTAAGTGACGTGGGACAGTGGCACATCATGCTCTGTAACTTACAGGTCGAGCATGAGAAAGGACCCTCAAAAAATCTATTAAAATGGCCCAAAGCTTTACAATACACCATATTTAGAGACAACATATGCTCACGTGAGTATATCTGCACAGGTTTATTCATAGATCCTAGCAACGGCTGCAGGGTATCAGAGGGTCTGCCTTGAAAATATTCCAGTGCCCCCTTGATATGGGTTAATTACAGGCTGGTGGCCTCCGATCCGTCTCCACAGCATTCATGATCGGAAGGAGACAGTTTGAAGGCCACCATGTTTTGCAGGATGTAGCTAAAAGCAGTCTGCATGTATCCATTCATCAATTTGGATTATAAGACTTGTGCAGCCGGAGAAAACAAAGTAAAAAAATACCTGCATATTATTTGCATATGAAGACATTGCAAGATATGTTACCTAATAGTATGAAGACTATTTTACAAAGGTAAAAGGATTCAATGGCCCTTGTAGAACCCCACAATATAATAGTGAGACCTACTATGATAAATCTATGACACAACATATGCGATTGCTATTTTATAAAAGAACAGAACTATTACCTGCCTTTTAGAGAAATAGTTACTGTAAAAGTATACTTTTGGAGAGTTCTTCAAAAATGTCAGACACTAACAGCAAGAGGTCCCCCCTGCAGGGATCTTTGTGATGAAAGTTCGCACACTGGTATATCTGATAAACCGGTAACACTGAGAGGGGCCACAGTGTTGTTGCAGCCTGCTTGATATTTCCATTTCTTTCTCAGAAATATTTCCCCAGAGAGGGGCAGTTTTGTGTTTTCTCTCACATGGTTGTTTTCTGTGGGTATTTAGAGCATTTAGCCGCCAAATCCATAGTGAGTGCACCCCTGGTTGTTAGGGCATACACCACGGCCATAGCAGTGGCAGTCTTCCACTTGGCGTGCTCAGTGAAGGTGATAGCATCCCATATCTCTTTCTCTGGGAAAATCTTGAGCACACTGTGTGTCTCCACATAGATGAGACCGAGAGGCGCTTGACTCCTCCACGGTAAGCTAGGTGGCAAATGGCAGGCTTGGTGGCACTCTGGATGTTGTCCTGAAGCAGCTTCCTGTGCCCCTTGGTGACCCATTTGCCGAGACCCTTTCCTCCTTTGCCATGTAAAGTCATGGTCTTTTCTTGCTCAGAACAGAAATAAGAACCTGGTTGACCCAGACAGGGAATATGAGTAATGTTCTCCCTGCCATGAATACAGCAGTGCAGTTATCACTGCGACTCAGTAACCCCTTGTCAGATGGGCCATTAGATCAATGGTCTTCTTTACCAGCTGAGGTCCATCGTCAAAACCCTTTCCTCATCGACCTCTAAATTAGGCAAGGGAACTGCGAGGTTGGAAGGGTATCTTTCAGAATCTACAACATCGCCTAGAGCCGTATGGAATGAATGGCCCAAACGTGAAAGTCTCTACATGTCTAAGGCCTGGGGTCAGAGCACTGTCAGTTAGATGGAGGAGATTTTCAAGGTACTAGACCTGCAGGACTAGTACCATTTTTCAGATTTTTCGAGCCCTGATCTTATTATAATAGAAACAGGCATGCCTTTGTAGCTCTGATCACATGGTCAACACACCTTTGCAGCCATAAGAAACCAGTTCATATAAGCAAAGTATTTTTCTAGACGTAAAGGTGTAACAGCAAACAGTGGTACATTTGTCATTAATCCAACAGGGCAGTGAGATGTTGCTGGAACGTCTCTGTGGACATCTGTCAGACATACACATCAATAAGAATCTCTGGGACAGCAGCAATACTCAGCAGCATAGCAGACTCGATGACAGTGAGGATCCAGAAGGTCACATCCCTGTCAGACTCCTTTCATTGGACCATGCCATAAGGGTAAAGGTAGAAAACAGAGTAAAAGTCAGTTATTTGTCCCAGCTTTACCTCTTCGTTGACAGGTCTAAGCGTAAGTATATGGAATGATACTTCTAGGATCACTGCAACGACCTGGAGAGGGAATGAATGTTTTGTATGCCAAATGCCTACTTGGGACTGAAATCTTTATATAAACACTGATCACTTAATATAAAGGTTTCCTCTTTAAACCAACAGAAGAGAAACAAGTAAACATGAGTTTTCTAAAGTGTCAGTCTTCGTGCAACTGGACTGGGGAAATCAGTCGGAGGTTTTGAGGGGTGCGAAATGTTACCATTCGAAGTATATTTCGATTGTAGAAGAATAAAACAGGTTCGCAAAGCTCAGTCTCAGTGGCTATGTTTTTAAATGAAGAGGGATTTACATGTAGATACTTTACTTGAAAAAAACCCTAATTACGTTTTTAAAATTTCCGGAACACACAAAAATAATATCTGTATATTGATTTGCGGTGGCATCATTCAGTAAACAAACATTCTTCCGATGTCTTTTCTGAAGTCGGAAACAACAAGCATTGGCAAACAATAGGTTTCACCTCTGTGAAATCTATTGGCTTTGCCAATTATTTTGACATGTTGCACAGCAGGTAAGCTGCTCTGCAGTATGGCTTAAAGTAAACAAGAAGCACTATGAAGCATAAGGAAAAAAAGCTCCATGACGAGGCCAAAACTGACTACGTCATAGCGCTTTTCTAAAAACTTTAATGTTATGTTGCACAGCAGCTCAAATGCTGTGCAACATGCACAAAAATATTGGCAAAGACAATAGATTTTGCATAGGCTACACCTATTGGTTCTGCCAATGCTTGGTCTTCAACTTTCCCTGCTGATGTCCACAATGAAGTTGGAGTTCTGCTGCTTTCATGACTATCAAAATAAACTACACAGCTCTGTAAAATCAGCTGCCGACTGCTAAATGTTTTTCACAAATTAAACGAAAAAATATTTTTGGGACCCCATCAAGGTGTAAGGTAGTTTCTATTGTTGCGAGTGCGAACTGAGGAGCTACAATGGTGATGCAGCATGGAATTTTAAATCCTCCCTTCGTCACAGATCAAATGTCACACTAGCACATTCACTCAATACATTCATTGGTGGGGTCCATAACACCAACACTCAAACTTCATTGATCCGTTCTCACGGGAGAGATAAATTGGCCAAACGCTGACATGAAAGGAATACCTTTTCAACTAAAGAACCTAATTTATCTGAACATTCATTAAGTACCTTTATTAATCTCAGAACCTCGAGATATTCCCTCCATTTATTCGATGAATCAGTTAGTTGATTTTGGATATTTGGTGACACAATTCTTTAATCTACATTTAATCTTATTCTAATTTCTCTAAATAAATCACCCAACACATTTGTTCATTAGAATAATAATTTCGTTTATCTAATCAATTTCAATTTCAATAAGTCATAAACCAAATCACCGAACATCATATTTAACTAATCTGGCTATTAGTCGCCCTCTAAGTCAATCAAGTCGTGGAAAAGTCTTTAATTCCTCAAAGTCAGGCAGCAATTCAGTCTTTCAAAGATTCAGGATAACAGCTGTCCAGCAGTGTCTCCGTCCGCTCCGTCAGCATAACGTCAGGCAAAGAAAAGTGCGCTCAAAGAGTAAGCCAGTAAGGAGGATCCCTAATTCGCTTTGTCTACCAACTTTTATAATGAAACTAACGTCAAAATGTAACAAAATCAGTTTTAGCAAGTCCTGATTGGCTGGTTTGGGGTCATTCGGTAAAGTTCTCACATAGTCTGTTAGGTTAAGTCATCACACTTGCTGGTTCCGGTTTTAAAGACAGTCCTTTGTTTCGTGAATTTGGCGATTCTCCCAGTGTGACCTTGATGGGTACATCTTGCCTGGGGTCAGGACGAGGCCACTGTTGCTGGCGGTGGCGCAGGCGCACTTCACCCGAAACCTTGTGAAACGGTAGTAGTCGCGCCGTGTGTCTCAGTTAGCCATCTTTTCTTAGGCCCAAATGGTCAACTTAAGCAAAACAAACACAAAACGTAATTAAAACATTGAAATGGCTAATAAAATGTTAAACCCTCACTAATTCCCCTATGTGTAAGTAATTATCTAGTATGATAG
This sequence comes from Triturus cristatus, assembly GCF_964204655.1. Classification (NCBI taxonomy): domain Eukaryota; kingdom Metazoa; phylum Chordata; class Amphibia; order Caudata; family Salamandridae; genus Triturus; species Triturus cristatus. The sequence continues at coordinate 241,180,568 of NC_140589.1, read as the reverse complement.
CAACATTCAAAGCATTTATATTCACCCAGTGATGTCGTCTGGTGCAACTTACAATTACGTCACAAAAGCAACAAATATCATGCAATATTCTAATTTTCTACCATTAGTATGCGTACATATATTACTATACAGTTAGTTTAGCCATGCAAATGCAAATCCCACGCGTAATTCTTTCATTAATATAATTGGTGAGTTATCACTTCAAACAGATTAATAATATTACAATTAATTGATTAATCGGATTAATATAAACATGCAGAAATGGGGGGGTATACAAAATGTTGTACCACCCGCTCCAGCAATCCCCCCTTTGGTGATTATATCACCACACCATCAAAATTTTGTATCCCTTTTACGGAATTTCAAAGTGATTTCTTGTTTTTATTCATAATTCAGTTTCCCCTGTCTCTTCTCTTTTTGCTGATTTGTACATACTCTCCTTAATTTCCTCCAATTCTATCCCATCAAATTCTCTCTCTTGTTTTACGTCTTTTCTCCTTAAATTTTCTCTTTTTTACTTTTTCTGGTTTTTATTCTTTATGCAACAAATACACCCTAATCTTATCATTAATACTATAAAAATCACACATGTTAATGGAAATAATATCTTACCTAAAAAGGTACTACCTAAAGTTACTAAGACATTTTTAATAGCTGATATCTTCCTTCCAATCTTTTCCCATACACCTTCAACCTCCAGTGGTGCAATTTCTGCAATATTTTTAATATACATTTTCAAATCTTTACTTTCGTCAGGAATGTAAGTACAACAATGTTAAACTTTCAGAATTCCACAGACTCCACCCTCTTTTGCCAATAATATATCAAGGGCAAGTAGATTTTGCATCACCATAGCACGCATGGCAACCATTTCAGTGTTTACCAATAAAAATCCTCCAGCGGTGCTTGTTGACAAGCGATCCACTACTGTTGAAAGTCTTCTAATTTTGTTTGCATTCAGAGATATTCCCACTGCCGGTATCAATGCTCCAAAAATATCACCTACAATTTTAGCCCAAGATTCTGTCTTACTACGTACTAAATTACTACCTAAGTTATGTATACCATCTTCTCCCCTATCCATGTGAAAAATCTTTGGAAAAACCAGGCCTACATAACATGTGCCATACCAATGGTCTGGCAAACGATAATATGCCCTGTTCCCACAAATAAAACATGGTCCAGGGAAAAACTGGATCTTTTTCACCTTTAAATCCCCATCCACCCATGATTCATTATCTATCATGGCACTTGCTATTCCCTACAAAATAATTATCATATGCAGTTTCATTCCTTCTAATACACAATTTCCCTTTCTGAGGCCAATCTAAAGCCATAGTTGGACCCATTTCCCCTTTCAAGTGTTTTTCCATCTCTACATCCCATACTGTTTTCTCCACCTTTCCTTCTGAAGCCTTTCTTTGCATTTTCAGTCTCCTTTCTTCAACCATATCTAAAAATGTCTTTTCCTCTTTCTTTAAACCGCAAGTCAAATTGTTTTTAAATATGTATTCTAATGTTAGTTCTTTAGTTTCTAGGAAAAATTCACCTAACACCTTTGCAGGTTTTACCTTATATAACTTGTTAATTGACGGTACTTGTGAAAATATAGTATCTACATCTGAAAAATAATATTCTAATTTTCCTGTCTGATAAAATAAACTAGCTATTACACTACATGTTATTCCATAAGTTACTGGAAGGTGATGATAAGTCACTCCCTCCGATACAGAAGCAGGTAACTGCATACAGACATAGCAGTCCCTTACATCCATTGTTTTTACATATTCATACAACAATTTCGAAAACACATTATTAGAAAAATTAGTTATAGACCTGTCTTTATGTAAATAGTTTTTATCAATTCTAGTCGGAACTACCTTTTGAATCTTCCCTATATTAGTTATGTTTTCACTATGTCCTTCTAATGTATCTATGGTAACTGTAAAAGAGATCAGGAGAGCAAGTACACTCTATAGAAGCATTAATAATCCTGTGCAACAACAACAACACATTTTACACCATCTCTTCAAATATTTACATCTACCTTTTCTACTATCTATGTTTGCCATCTTTGCTAGAATTGGACTGTGTCTTTTGACTTAGCCTCTTCTACTTCACAACCAGTTTTCTAACCCAAGGCTCTAAGCACCTACTTTGTTCTACCAGTTTTTGTCTTTTTCGGTATTTTATTGTCTTTCTATCAGTTGTTTTCTTGTCTCATTCAGTTTGGCATTTCATCATTTTTCACTTTTCCTTCGTGATCGGTATACAGAATGTCCTGAACATCCGCATCTTCTCCAATATCGGACAAGATAACTCTCAGGATTTCTGATTCTTCGTCTTCCTCAACCACTTCTGGTACAACCACCTCTGGATTTCCTTGGCTATCCGCCTCTTCTTTTACTTCAAGCAGGGCCACATATGTCCATTCTGGTGATTTATACTTCTGGTTAGGTTTTCTGGTTCTTTTGCTTTCTTTAATTTCAGTGGTTTCTTCGTCTTTTGATTTCACCTGACTTGTCACTTCATTCACCTGTTCAGCTCTTGGTGAACTTACTCATGTCAGCCGGTATCTCAACCTTTTTATTTTATTCGGCCAAACATCATCTTTTGCTGCTTTTTTCAATCTACTTCCTTTAGCATTCTTTTCAGTTCTCCAAGCTATTTTTCTTAGAACTCGACCTTCAGGTATTTAATCTTCGCTTTCTTCTGACTCGGTTTCAACTTGCTTTTTACTTTCAACAGTTTCTTTTTCCACCACTTCTTTAGTTTTCCCTACTTCTGTCCCTCCTCGAATCTCCGTCACGCAATCTTCTTGCTGACTACTTGTCCCTGTTTCTAACTGGATATTGGAGTTCCCTACACCTCCTCGGGGGTCTTCCGCAATAATCTTTCCCTCTCTCTCTGTATCTGGCACCTGTCCATCTAAACGTGTTGTTTCAGGTGGAATTTCTCTCAATCTTCCATCTGGCACTTCCTTCTCATGAATCTCTTTTATTGTCTCTTCACTGTCCTTTTCTTTGGTTTTCCCTCGTTTTTCCTTTGAACACTTCGCTCCTTGCTCAGTCTCTGAGTCTGAATTGGTATCAGAAATCTGCAACCTTCTTCTCAGGGAAATACTTCTTGGAACATGTGTTAGACTTTGTTCTGCTTCCTCCCTTTCAGGGTTTTCTTTTGTTTTTGGCTCTTCGTCATCTGACTCAATACTGGATTCTGATTCATCAAAATACTCCTTTTCTGTGCTGTCCACTGGATTTGGAATTCGCAATGTATGGCTTGCATGGATCCAGTTTTTCAATCCAGCACACTTTACAGCTGTTGTTGTGGTCAAAATGACTTGTCTTGGTTTTCCCCACCTCGGGACCAAACAGTTTCTTCTTCTGTGTACTTTTATTCTCACCCAGTCCCCTGGGCTTAGATCATGGGCTGGCTTCTTTTCAAGGGTGGTGGCATCTGCTCCCACCTGATGAAACACAGAAGGAACTGCGTCAGCCAGGCTTTTACAGTATTCCAACACCATGTCATCAGTTATAGTCATCAGCTTGTTGACTGCTATAAACAAGTGCCGCATGGCTTGTCCCATGATGATTTCATGGGGGCTTAACCCTGTAGTTCTATCTGGAATTGATCTAATAGTCATGACTACCAGAGGCAAGACATCAGGCCATTTCATACCTGTGGCTAAACACATTTTCCCTATCCTGTTTTTGATAGTACCATTCATCTGTTCCACCACACCAGAAGCCTCGGTAGGCACAATGTAGTTTTTGTTGTACATTCAATGCTTCACAAATCAGTTTTATCATCTCATTATGAAAATGTCCTCCTCAGTCTGATTCAATTGTCACTGGGAACCCAAATCTAGGGATGAATTCCCTCAAAAGTAATTTTGCCACTGTCATCCCATCATTTCTTCTTGTTGGGAATGCTTCTACCCATTTAGAAAGCAGACAGACCATAACCAAAACATGCCTCAGTCTGTTACAGGGAGGCATCTCAATGAAATCCACTTGCCTTCTGGTAAAAGGCCCTCCTTCTCGACCTATTGTTCCTAGACTCACTACTGTCTTTCTTCCTGGATTGTATTGTTGACATATTAGGCATCTCTGACAAAGACTTTCTGCTACAAGTCTGAATTTTGCATTGTACCAGGTTTGTTTAAATGACCTGACCATAGCATCTCTCCATATGTGTCCCTGTCCATGATACATCCGTGCCATGGCAGACATCATGCCATCAGGCATGACTGGTCTTCCATCTCAATAGACCCACACATGATCTTTCTCTCTGGGTGCACATCCTGCTTTTACCCACTGCTTCATTTCCTCTTCTCCTACCTCTTGATGCAATTGTCTTACTTCTTCCCATGTTCCCACAGTGTTAGTAAACATCAAAGAGCAAGAAATCACCTCTCTTTCCTTAGCCCGATTAATGGAATTCTGATTTCGTGCACAGTATTGTGCCATGTCATTCGCGTATTTGTTGCCAGTGGCGATATAATCACCACTTTGACTATGGGCGGCACACTTCACAACAGCCAATTGCCTAGGCAACTGTATCGCCTCAAGCAATTTTCCAACCACTTCAGCATTCTTAATGGGAGTTCCACTCGATGTCAAAAAGCCTCTCTGCAGCCATATTTGACCGAAGTCATGTACGACTCCGAATCCATACTGGCTGTCAGTCATCACAGTCACTCTCACACTCTATCCAATCTTACATGCTCTAGTCAAAGCGACAAGTTCAGCTACTTGTGCCGATTTTATTCCTTTCAGATATGATGCTTCCATTACTGCTGCAACCGTACATACCGCATAGGCTGCACTTAACACTCCAACATCTGTTCTCAAACAAGAACCGTCCCCAAACAGAACAAAATCACTTTCTGGTAAGGGTACATCTTTTATGTCAGGTCGATGTTTTGTACAGAAATCAAGTACATCCAGACAGTCATGATCTGCTTCATTTCTGACTTCCACATTCTCAGCATCAGGCAGTAATGTTGAAGGATTCACATTCAAACATCTCACAAGACTTACATTCGTGGCACCTAGTATAACTTTCTCATACTTAGTCAGCCGACTATGTGTCATATACTGAGTGCGACTCCTTGTTAAAAGGATTGCCACATCATGAGGTACGAACACTTTCACAGGATATCCCATCACAATTCCCTCACTCTGTTCCAAACTTCCGCATGTAGCAGCTACTGCTTTCAAACACCCAGGTAAAGCACCGGCTACTGGGTCCAACAATGATGAAAAATATGCAATTGGTCTCCTCAGTTTTCCATGTTTCTGTATTAGCACAGAGAGTGCACATCCATTTCTCTCACAGCAATACAACTCAAACTCCTTTTCATAGTCAGGCATACCTAATGCAGGTGCTTCACACAACCCATCTCTCAATCTTTTGAATGCTGCCAATTCTTCTTTGGTCAAATCAATAGGATCTTTCACATCACTTCTTGTCAGTCTCACCAAAGGTGCTAATCCATTGACGACAATATCCAACCATTCCCAGAAACATTCTCACTTCTCTTTGGGTCATGGGTGCACATTCTTTTACGATCTTGATTCTATCTATCGTTATTTTTCTCAGCCCTTTTTCAATGTGATGTCCTAAATATTGTACTTTTTTCTTGCAAAATTGTAATTTTGATGGTAACAATTTAAGTCCTCCATCCACCAAATGATTCAGCAAGGCTATTGTGTCAAATTCACAAGCCTCACGGGTTTTTGACGCCACAAGAAGGTCGTCGATGTACTGGACTAATACTGAATTTTCTGGCATTTCTAGACTTTCCAAAGACTTCTTAAATGGCTGATTAAATATCGAGGGGCTTTCTGTATACCCCTGTGGAATTCGGCACCAAGCCAAAATACGCTAGCCGAAACGAAATGCAAAAATTTGCTAACTGTCGTGGTGCAATGGGATGGAAAAGAAAGCATGGCATAGATCAATTACTGTATACCATTCTGCGTCATGGGGAATGTGATATAGAATCACAAATTGATTTGGTACAATAGGACAACATGACACAACAATTTTGTTTATTTTTTTCAGATCTTGTACTATCCTGAAATTCCCACTAGGATTTTTCAGTCCCATTATTGGTGAATTACATGGACTACTCATTATTTCTCTCAAAATACCTTGTTTTATCCTTTTTTCAATCACAGGAGTCACTCATATTGAGGGACATTTGGATAACTTACTCCTTCTTTTACTGTTATTTTTACTGGGTCTACAACTCTCATTAATCCCAAGTCTTCTCCTGTGAAATCCCAAACTTCTGCCTTAACAGATTGTTTTAATTCTTTAGGTAATTCATCAGGGTTAAATACAGCATAGGTTTCAATAACCTTATTTTCCCTGTTTGTCATTGTCATTTTATACAGCACATCTTCATCTGGGGTTTCAAATGCTATCCCATCCGGGGTACAAAATATAGTGCAGGTCATTTTGCACAACAAATCTCTACCTAACAGATTCACAGGACTCTTACCGCAATTATGACATCATAGGGGAGAACCAGATTTCGCCGTTCTAAACATGGCTTCTGCCTGGATTATCTGTATTGCATTAAAATGCTTCCCTCCAGTCTTTTACATTCCCTAAGTCAGTCTCCCAGCTCGCGCATAATTTCTGCATTGGATCAAAGCGATTATTTACCAGTTTTTTATAGGTGAGGGAGATTGCTTTGAGGTCCATCGGGTCCAGCAACAACCAGCCCTCCAGAGGGTAATAGTCGGGGAGAGGGATCCCCCTCGGCAATGCCGCAGAGATAGCGTGACTGATTTTGAGGTATCGAAAGGCCTCAGAAGGAGCGAGTTGGTATTTTGTCTGTAGGTCAGCAAACGAGGCTAATTTTCCCTTTACCCACATGTCCCTGACCCTGGAGATCCCTAAAGTGTCCTATTTGTCAAAACCAGTGTTAACCAGTGTTAAGGATGTCACAGATAATCTGGAACGGAATCAGTAATTTTCATAATTTAGGTCGCAATTTTTTTTTAAAACAGGGATGGTGCCCTGCTGGGTACAGCAGACCACCATGTCTGTCTTTGCTTTTAAGTGAGGCAACTTTTTTTCTTTAAATGCAACCCGTTTTACTTAAAAATGGGATGTGTTTCAAAAAAGAAAAGGGAAGCGTTTGGGTTACAATTTTTAGGAGTAGGCAGTGGTCCCTGGGACCACTGCCTGCTCTGAAAATAAGTTTTCACATGCATTCATAAAGGGGAAGTGGTCCCCTAGGGACCCCTTCCTGTTTGCGAACGGGTTACCACTTACTTATAGTAGGTGGTAAAATATGAATTTTTTGCTACCACATTTCGGTTGCAAAACGTTCGTTCATAGCGCTGATAAATGCTATTTAGAAACGACACCCTTAACACGCCCCTGCTCAATACCAAATCGCTAAATAGATTACAGAATCGCAAAATGGGTTGGGCACTTATAAAAAAAAAAAAATCCTGTCGTAGACAGCCCGATTCTATGGATCAGGCCATTTGCTACTTGAAAAAACCTACTAACAAGTGGCCCCAAGTCACAGTACCCAGAGGCTCGCCTTCAGACCAGTTCAGACCCCAGCTTATGCACAGCATTCCATTTTGCTTGGAGGGCTTATACCCCAAAGTCTATCAACACTGAAGAATCAGCAGGATTATTTTGAAGCTAGTATTACTCTAAATGATGTCTCTTCACAATACCAGCTCCCCCTCAGGCTCCATCTTCTCCTTTTTCATTCCCGGTGACATCCATCCCAACTAGCTGTCTCTGAATACTACATAGTGCTCCTGGACTCATCTCTTGGATTTACTCACTCCTCAGGGTCCACATTTAGGTCATTATCTCTGCCACGCTGCTCACTCCCACCTCTTTGTCTGCTCAGCTGATATCATTTAAAGAAGGTCTCCTCCTTCTTGCCTCTCTGAGCCATTATCATAGTCCCACATCTCTTGACTACTGTCTTTACACGAGACTCAAATGGTGTTCAAAACTTGCTGCCGGGATGACGGTCTTTCACAAGTACCAGGTTGGACTATTTTGGCCTTCATTACTTGCTGGCCTGCTCATTGCGCTTTTCTCTCCTTTTGTGTACTGCGTGGTAATCAATGATTCCCAGTGGGAGATCTGGATTATGAGGAATGACATCCTACAAAACTCTCCTCATGCAGACTTGTGCCGGTGCTTGCCTTGTGGTGGAGTGTAGGATCTGTCTGTAGTCCCTCAAGAATGAGTAGATCGACCACTCCAGTGGGCAGTTGCTTGCTTGGACAATCCTAATAGCTTTATTTAGTGTCCTCATGAAGTGTTCAGCTTCACCATTGACATGGGGCGATCTCGGAGTCACTTTCTTGTGTCACATATTTAACGACTAAAGGCAGCCTGCCACCTCCTAGCTGTCATATGGGGGAGCAATATCTGTTCTCAGCTCCTGCAGTATTCTGTGATTTGCCATGATCTTCTCCAATTTTGTGAGCACCTCTCTGACAGACAGATTAGAAATTACCTCTACCTTGGGATACTTCTGTTTGTCTGTCACCACCAAGTGTTGCCCATCCAGCAGGATGACAAAATCCATTGCTGATGCTTAGCCACGGCTGTCGAGGATTCTCTTCTGCGAAGATAGAGGCTGGCAAGTCTGACTGCCCCGCTGCTTGACATATTAGACAGCCTTGAACCATCACTTCTATGATCTCATCTAGTTCTGAGAACCAGATCTAGCTTCTCAACTGGCTCTTTGTCTTGGTCATGCCTTGGTGTCCGGCATGGCTTGTTGGATGATTTGATAAATGAGGCACTCGGTCACCACCTCCCTCAGTCCTCTCAGAAGGCATCCTTCCGCTGCTTCAGCCAACTCATGGCGAATGTTGTATAGGGCCTGGAGCATCTGCTGAGCTTCCGGACTCCTCCATGCCAGTCACTGTTTGAGTATGTCCCACTGATCCATGGCCACTCCCTTTAGGGCTATTTGTAAGCATTCATCTCGGTGGGCAGATTCACAAATGGCATCTAGAGTTAGTGACAGCAGCCTTGACCATTCCACTACATATCAGACATATTTTTCCACTTCCACAGTCTCCTGTGCCTCCTGGGACGTATTGTTTCTTGATAGGTAGTCAGCAGGATTGGACACAACTAGGTAGTCATACACCTGCAGTTGGAGCACTCATTTCTCAATCCGAGGTGGTATTTGTGATGAGGAGCCTTGGAATAAGGGAACCAATGATTTGTGATTGGTGTATATATATAGCCGAAAGGGGTGGCCACAGATGTAAAGATGAGAATGTCTACACCATCAGTGCATGGCGATAGCCTCATTCTCAATTTCTGAGTACCGGTGTTCCATTGCCATTTGTGCCCAACTGGCATATGCAACTGGTACCCATTCCCCAAATGGCTGTCTTTGCAATTATATGGCACCCAACCTCACAAGGCAGGCATCTACCCTGAGAGCAGTGTCATACTTTAGGTCAAAGAACTTTAGAGTGGCATTGTTTAATAGTCCCTCTTTTGTCTTTCATAAGGCCTCCTCCAGGGCAGCTTCCCATACCCATGGGGTACCCACTTTTGGGAGCGCTCCCATGGGTTGAGTCAGGGTGGTGAGATTCCTAATAAACCGCTCATAATAGTTCACCATCCCCAGAAAGCTTCCCACTTCTGGGAGAGCGGCTACTCCCTTGGCTGAAAACTGATAGCCAAAGAAATTGATGCTGGTCTGCATGAAGGCACACTTTTTCCAGTGGAGCGTGAGCCTGAAGTCATTAAGGCAGCTCAGCACTTGGTGCAGCCGATGGTGGTATTCATCCAAGGTTTTTAGCGTACACTAGAATGTTATCACTGACATTTATGATGCCCTCCAATCCTGCCAACTCCTCCCTGATCATGTGTTGGAATACCTCCACTGCCCTTGAGATGCCAAAATTGAGCCACTTGCATCAGTTAAGGCCCACGTGGGTGTAGAACGTTGGAATATATCTCAACACAGGGTATACCAGGAGCTGGTGGAGGCCAGACTGAGGTCCATCTTGGAGAACCAGCCCGCTCCAAGGACCCCCCCAATGAGATCATCAAAAGTTGTCCTCAGATGTCACTCACGCTTGACAGTTTCATTAGGTAGCCGCATATCAACACATAATCTCACTTCAGCCATTTGTTTTGGGTTTCAAGTGACTACTATAGGTGAGACCCATGGTGTGGAGCCTGCCACTCTCTCAATTATGTCTGGTTGTTGCAGCTTGATCAACTCAAGTCAAGTCAAGTCAAGAATACTTTATTCGGTTTTAAAGACAAAAAACCATGAAAGTTACAGCATTAAATTACAATTTAAATACAGACACAGAAAAAATATAAAAGGGAGAAAGGTAAACTTAAAATACATCTAGACTCAGTGATTTCCTAAGTTTAAAAACATTTTTTAAATAAGGTAAAACTGCGGCAACAGTAAGAACAGTGTCCATTCTCTGAAACTCTAAGAAAGCCAAGCGACATTTGTTAATTTTCCATTCTTTGAGAAGTGGAATAATATATGTCTTACGTGGTAAGGTATAAAAGGTGCAGAAAAACAGAATGTGAATATCTGACTGGGATGAAAAGTCATCACACGGACATAATGGTAGGCTCGGTGGCCAAGAATTCATAACTGGAAAAGACAATAATCTAAAAACAATAGACAAACTAAAACGAGTCAAGATAAAACGTTCATAATTAGACATCGGCAAAGTTAAGTAAGGCTGCAGGCTACTGCTCGTTAGAAGGGAAGAATACAGAGACACAGATTTTTTCTTCAATTCCTCTTGGCTTCTATTTTCTATAAGGTAATCCAGGGATAGCTTAGACAAAAGATTCCTGGATAAACCTTCCATTGAGGATGGATCTGCAAAATGGTGTTGGCAACCAATTTTGGCAAAAAATGATTTGATGTAGTTTAGCCAATCTAAACGGTCCACGTTATCCAGTTTTATAACATCCTGAAGTATGGCTCGATTCAGGGAGCACTCATCAGTTGTCCAAACCCTGTGCCACAGAAGAATAGGTTGAATTTTGATCAAATCAGATATATAGTTTAGGCCAAGTTCAGAATGACAAATATGGGTCGCGACACTTTGGGGGACTCTCAGAACATGTCTCAGAAACCTATTCTCAGCTTTCTGAAGTAGATCAATGTTAGTGTGACCCCAGAGGCCCGAGCCATACATAGCTACCGAGGTACATGTAGCTTTATAAATAGTTAAAATTTCCTTAATTGGTTTCTTTCCCAGTTTTTTTATAAAATTCATTAGGGCCATTGTAGTTTTTTGAAACAAGAGAGTTCTTGCCTTTACCGCGTGAGACCACGCCCCAGTTTCATGGAACAGTACGCCAAGGTATGGGAAGATAGAGGTAGATTCCAACGGAACGTTATTTAAAAACATTCTTTTTGCATGATGACCAAATTCAGTGCCACAGTTCATTGAAAAAGTTTTAGTGCAATTAACTTTTAAGTCTAAACTAGACATAAAGCACTCAAAAGATTTTATCAAATTTTGTAAAGCCACGGGAGTGCGGGCCATTAAAACCGCGTCATCCGCATACAGGAGTGCGGGGATAAACCTCCCCCCAACCCTAGGTATGTCCCCGCAATCACGCAGAAGATGACGCTCAAGGCCATTAATATACAACAAGAATAAAAAGGGTGCCAGGACGCAGCCCTGGCGAACGCCCCGGCCAACCTGAAATGACCTTGTGCATTGACCCTCACGGCCGTAGCGGACCGAAGCTGAGGCACCTGAATAAAGATCCTTCAAAAAACAAACAATGGAATCTTCCACGCCTATCTCTCTTAAAATGGTCCATAATTTAACATGGGAGACGCAGTCAAACGCCGATGAAAGGTCGACGAATGTGAGATAGAGGCGCTCCCCCTTGATCCTCAGGTATTTTGATTGTATAATCATTAAGTTTAGGCACTGTTCTTGGGTTCCAATACCCTTTTGGAAACCATATTGTAAATCGCTCATTATATTATTTTCTTCTACCCAGGTTTGCAGTCTGACCAAAATGATTCTCCCAAGAATCTTGACGGACGAATCTAGTAAAGAAATTGGTCTGTAGCAGGCGCAGGATTGCCTGTCGCCCTTCTTATAGATAGGTACAATCACGGAAGTGAACCAGGACGGATTTAGGCCCCCAGCCAGAGCTGCATTAAATAATTGCACAAGCATGGGGCCCCAGAGCTCAACATTATCTTTAAACAGGTCAGCAGGGATACCATCAGGCCCTGCAGCCTTGCCACCCTTCGTTGCATTCAAAACCAAGTTGACTTCCTCCAAATTTACAACCAGTTGAACTACCTTGTCCGCTATATGGACCCCGGGAAAAATATCAGTAATATGAAGATTGTCATGCGGTGTATAAAGACAAGAAAAATGCATGACCCAATACTCCTCAGTGATGGCATTTTCTATACGCGCCTTGGTGTTATCATAAAGAAGAGGGGTATTAACAGCCTTCCAGAAGGCAGACGCATCCTTCTGTTGTGACGCTTCGCATAGCGCTTCCAGGGCCTCCTTTTTTATAACCATTTTCCTATTTGTTAGGGCTTCATTATATGCTTTCCTGCAGATTCTTATTTCAGTAGTATTACGTGGTACTTGGTGGATAGCTCTTTTCAGGGAGGTTAAGGAGCTGGTGCAAGCGTTGTCAAACCAGCTCCTTTTACCCTTTGCCCTATCATTTGCCACAACCCATAAATCTTCCTTAATAGTGGAAGCTATTAAGTTAAAATGTTCAATTATAGAATCAGGACTAGAATTATCGTCCAAGCATGTGGCAAAACTGGTAGAGCAGATACCCAGTAATTTATCTAAAAACCTTTCCGGGACCACCTTATTCCATTTTAAGCTATACCCGTTTTGTCTACCAAGGACCACGTCCGAAACTACATGAAGCGAAAGCGCGTCCGTTTGTTGGTCCAAAAAAGGATTTTCGTCCACCACACACGCTTATTAGCTGACAGCTGTGAAGTGATTTGAGGACACAAATTAAACCGAAATTTTCAAAAAACAACAGCTTTACAGTGGGTGAGTGCTTTGTTTGATATTAACTTCAGCACCCTGCTAATTCACTCTGGCTATTGCGAAGCGCTGTTTCAGAGGGAATTTTGTTTTTGGGCGCATTAGGGCCTGCGCGTCACACACATTTGCTCATTGGCACTTGAGATATGTTTTCTTGGCCTGGTGTGGTCTGAATTTAAAAACATGGCAGCCATGTAGCAGATAAGTGCTTTATTTGCTGCTAGCTCTGATATTCTGCTTAGTTTTTTTTATAACAACTGTGAAGCACCACTTCTAAGAAACTCTGAGAGACTTCAAGCTTGTGAGCCTACCTGCAACACCAAGCTCAGAGTTTGAAGGTATCCTGCGTGCAGTGCTCAATTTTTTACAATTTAACTTCCCGATCTCTCTGTAATATACCTGGGCTGTGCGCCACATAATTCTGACACTGGCAATTGTGTCATGTTTTGTTGGCCCAGTATAGTCTAAATCTTGCAGATTAGCAAATTAAAAGTGGAGCTTGTTTTACCGGATGGAGAGGAACCAATCCTTGATCGTCTACTTTATTTTATGTGACTGAAGGATATTGGAGTTCTTCTCTACATTATCTTGACACAGCTTGGACCTTTAATTTGAACTCTCTCCAGTGTGTTATAAAGAAAATACTCTAGTAAATCCTGGACATTGAGAGTCTGATAATTCAAGGAAATAAGACGCATATAACAACTTTTCTGCTTTGTGTTTCTACACTGCTATACTGACTCAACACATTGCTTTGCCATCTTTCTATAAAGCAGAAATCAAAATGTCTACTGCCAAGTATGGAGATAAACACTCTAAACAGCCTCTTTTTGCGGATGTAGTTAAGCAGTCACAAAATTCAGATGCCAACAGCTCTTCCTCTACAACAGACAATTCTCTACAAACTAACATTAAAATGCAAGGGCAAACTATGGACCGCATTCTACAAGAAATATCAGCAGTCAGTCATAGACTTGAATGCATGGACTCCCATATTTCCTCATTAACAGAAGAAACTAAAACAATACGAGCAGACATTGCAGGATTTCACGCCAAGACAGAGGAGCTTGATCACAGACTAATAAATGTAGAAACTCGCCTAGACTCAATACAAAACAGAGATCAAGAGCTGTTATTTCTACGAAGTAAGACGATAGATTTGGAAGATCGAAGCAGGAGGGATAATGTTCGCTTTTTCGGTTTTCCAGAAAGGATTGAAGGTTCAAATGCTAGAACATTCCTACAAAATATCCTTTCAAAAATTATGAACATCGCTTTTGACCCTCCATTGGAGATACAGCGCGCACATCGAATTGGTCCATTACGCAAGGAATCTGCAACAAACTCACGTCCCCTCATTGCTTGTTTTTTAAGGCATGAGCAGACAAGGCAAATATTACTATCAGCATGTACTCATGGTCCGTTCTCATACAATGGGTATGAAATCCGTATTGCAGCTGATTTTTCCAGAGAAACTAACGAGAGACGCAAGGCCTTCCTTTCATTTAGACCTCAATAACGTCAACTAGACATTAAATATGGTCTGTTTGATCCTGCTCGTTTCCGAATTTCTAAGGATGGAATATCCAAAGACTTTTATAACCCTGAGGATCTCCGTCTATTTTTAGACAATTGGAAACCGCAACAAATGGAAACTCAGCAGACCACTCCAGAACTATCACATCACAGTTCTTTTCCTCAAGCATCAAGCAATCCACGACATAATGTCAGCAGTCCACGACAGAGAGGCAGGGATTTTGAAAGGACTATTCGTAGTCATGAGGACAAGAATGCTGCTCTTCAAAATGTATCCACCTTGACTAAGGCACAACATAGAGATAAATCCCGATCGCCATTAAAATCTACTTTGGATGCAGAATGTGCGTGATACAGTACCTCTCTACAATTTTGATCACCATTAATCTATGCTCATACTTGCATCCTTTTAGATGATTAATCATCCTTAATGAACTCATAACATACAAGAAACGAAGATGATACCTCGCCTGTGGACAGATGAGTATTAAAATCTACTTAAGACGCAGAATGTGGATGATTTAATGTTTAAATATACTTTTGTTCAGATTTAGCTTTGTCTGCACACCCATTTTCTTTTAGGTGTTAGATCAAATTTAAAGAACTCATGATACAAATGGGAAACAGAAGGTATATCGTCATCAGTTTGTTTAATAATACAGTTATTGTACTGTTCTTTATTGTTATTGCTCTTCCTTTCTTTTTTCTCCATTTTTTTTTCATCACATTTATTATATTAATTATATTGCCTTTAAACATTTGGTCTATCCCTCTCACTGTTTTACACATATTTGATTGACATTCTTGGTACTTATTAATTTACTTTAGGATTGTGACTGTTACAACTCTTCATGCTGACTATCTCAATCTTTTAATTCCTCACATATTACCTATTTATCTACAAGGTTACAACACCCTCTTCCCTTATTTCATCTTTATTTTATTTTTTATTTTCAATTCAATATTCTAATGGTTCAATAATATGTCTCACAATTATACTATGAAGTTATGTTCTTTAATAATACTTTGATATGTCTTCATATGAATTATAATAATTTTCCTGCTTTTACATTTTACATTCGATACGTGAGCCTTATGATTAATGATAGGTCTATATTGTTTAGTTCTTCTCTTTTATTGATTCCGTAATGTTAGTAATACTGTTTTTAAATCCAAATTTACTGTTATACCTTTTCCCATACATATAGTATATATTCTCAGAAATTATTAATGCTTTTTAAGATTGTTATTATTATACTTTTCAATCAAATAATTAATTTTAATCGTTAGTAGTGTTACTTTTTTATCTCTATGTATTATTTATTTATTTATAAGCATATTAATCCTCCTTAATTTAAGAGATCATCCATAGCTTTTAATGTTACAATATTACAATATATTGTTATATTTCTTATTCATAATAAGAATATCTGTTATTATATACGTTTTAAGGACATATTTGGATCTATATTTGTCAACCACTGTTTCACTCTCCTGATGGGGCCCCTCCTCGTGGCAGCAGTCCATTAGTGTTTGGACCCGTGGTTAAAAGTCCTGAGGTCCCTTGTGCCATTTTTTATATTTGGCACTCTTTCCTCCCTACCTCTCCCTTTGTCATTTATACTACATACTATTCTTTCTGTTGAACACACCTCTAGTTATCTCCACAAATATATTCTCTCATCATCAAACAGCATTACCCATTTGGTTCATTTATTATTTACCTGATCTTTGTTACGGTCCAAGGTCCTTTCTCCTTTTTTTTTTTTTTTTTTTCTTCTTCTCTCTTTATCCCTCTTTTTATCCCCTTACCTCTCTTTTCTTTTTCTTCTCCTTTATTTCCCCTCTTCTATTTTCCTTTCCCTCCTTTTTCTTGTTTTTTCCTTTCTTCATATCTTACTTCACTCCTTTCACTTATACAGCACCATTATATCAATTTCTTAATTTACTATATCACATTCTGGCATTTTTATTAAATTCGTATCGCTAATCTTTCCTATTCTTATCTGACATGGCCACTTCACACGATCTCCGAGTAATAACATGGAATGTTCATGGATTGACACATTATATTAAAAGAAAAAAGACACTCTCTTATTTACAGTCCAAACATGTGGATATAGCTCTCCTTCAAGAAACCCACCTTGACGCTAAAGAGTCTGAAAAATTAAGAAGAGACTGGGTGGGAAAGGTTATACACAGCAGCATACATGTTAGAACCGGCGGTCTCTAGTTGGCAGAGGTATACACTTCTGACAAATAGGGACCAACCAACTCTAGTCAGGGAAAGGGGATTACACACTCAGATAACCCCTGCTACCCCCTTGGTAGCTTGGCAGAGCAGACAGGCTTATCTCAGAGGCAGTGTGTTAAGCATTTATGACCACATACAGTAATAAAGTGAATACACTACAGATGGACACGACACAGAAGGTATTATAAAAATAGGATTTTTATATAAGGTTTAGCACAAGACCAAATAACGACAAAAATATACCACAGTCTTAATAAATACTCTTTGGAAGGAAAATAATAGTTCAAGTAAGGTTTCTTCTTGGCAAGTAGTTCTTTAGCAAAGTATTCTTCTGAGCACAGTTCTTTGGCAACAATGTAACCCCCACAGGAGTCACACGACGTCGAGTCTACAAGATTCCCAAGGTTCGGCGTCGACCGCGAGGAGCGCTACGTCGAGCCTGGAGTTGCAACAGACCCCACAAGTACAGTACCTTGAGAAACGAAGAAAACGATGATCCACGGCGTCGAGATGTCGGCGTCGAGGTCGGCGTCGATGTCGGCGTCGATCGTGCCTCGGAATCGGGTCAATCCGCAGCGGCGTCGAGGGATGTCGGGCCGGAGCAGCGCTCACGGCGTCGAGAAGGGCGTCGAGTCGATGCGGTCAGCAGCGGCGTCGGGACGGGTTCGCTTGGAGGTGGAGCCGATACTCACTCCTCACTGGCGCCGATACCGGCGTCGAGACGGGGTCACTTGGAGCCGGGGCCGATACCCACTGCTCACTGGTGTTGCTGCTGGCGTCGATCGGGCCCGGCGGCCGGCGTCGAAGGCTCGGGACACTGGAGCCGTTACTCACGATGTCGAGCTGGATTCGGCGGCGTCGGCGGCGTCGAGACTGCAGATTTTCCCTTGTGTACTGGAAACAACACTTTCCAGTAATTCAGCAAATGGCGAAGTCCTTTGGCCCTGTGACTTCAGCAGGAGACTGGCACTCTTCCAGCCCTTGGAGATTTCCTAGCAAGTGTTCAGAGAGTACACACCAAGTTCCTCTCTCCTTGTTCCTTGGCAAAAATAAAGAAGCAGCTTTCAGGTTCCTCCACAGCAAAACAGCACTCTGGCAGAAAGGGGAGGCAAGTCCTTAGATCAGCAGGCTTCTTGTCCTTGGTACAGGTTTCCTTGTCAGAAGTGATCTGAGTTCTTGGTTCAGGGGTCCTTCTCTTATACCCCATTTCTCCTTTGTTCCCTTTGTCCAAACAGGGAGATTCCCACCATCTCAGGTTTGTTGTGGGTGTTGCCAGGCAGAGGCACCTGGCCCATTCACTGAGCAGGGCAGAGTCCTCAGCCGCCCAGCAGGAGGCGGAGCCAGTATTGTCACTGGCAGGAGCAGGGCTATCAGTCGCCCAGCAGGAGGTGGAGCCAGTATTGTGTCAGGCAGGGCAGGCTACTCTTCCCTCACTCTATGTGTAAACGCCCCATTCACCCCACACTGACTCATTCAGACCTCTGGAGCCACCCAGCCCCTGACACACACACCAAACCAGCAGAGACCGGTAGATAGTTGGACAAGAAAATAGCCACTTTCTAAAAGTGCTATTTTCAAACATAGAATTTAAAAACCATCCATCCTAAAGGGTGTGTTATTAAATTCTGAGTTCAGGGATACTAAACTCGACTCGCTACCATGCTCCCTGAGTCAGATAGATTATAATGGAGGTAATAATCCGTCTGCCCAGTCTGGCCTATGGGAGGCAGGTAGCCCTTCAATAGTGAAAAACGAAAATGGCTGTAATTCACTATTAGGTCATGCCACACACATCAGGGCATGACCTACCTTTTACCAACAATGCACCCTGCCCTAGGGCCTACCATAGAGGTGTCTGAAATGTGGCAAAGTGAAGGTTTAGAGACTGGCAAGTAGGTTTCCTTACCAAGTCGACATGGCAGTCAGGAACTGCATGCAGGCGCTGCGGTGGCAGGCCTGAGACACATTTTACACGCTGCTTCTGTGGGTGGCACAACCAGTGCTTCAAGCCCACCAGCAGCAGTTAACTTACACGCCCTTGGCACACGCAGTGCACTAGACTAGGGTCTGAACAGTAAGTCAACCAAGCCAATCATGGTAACACCAATCAAGGTAACAATTTAACATAGGGAGCACTTGCACTGTGGCACTGATCAGCAGTGGCACAGTGCCCAAAGCAATAATCCAGCAAAAACATCGTAACAGAGGAGGCAAACAGAAAAAAATGGAGGAGAGACTCATGCCAATGATGCCAGGTCTAACACGTGTCCCCTCCAGCTGAAATGTGGGGGGAACTACCCTTCACCCAGGGAGTCCTCATCACTAAGGCGGAAAAATCTGGACAGACCATCAGCATTGGCGTGATCTGTACCAGGGCGGTGTTCCACCGTAAAGTCCATCCCCTGTAGGGAAATGGACCACCTCAACAGCTTTGGGTTCTCACCCCTCATCTGCATTAACCATCTGAGGGGCCTGTGGTCTGTCTGAACCCGGAAGTGAGTCCCAAACAGGTAGGGTCTTAGCTTCTTCAGCGCCCAGACCACAGCAAATGCCTCACGCTCTATCACACTCCACCTTTGTTCCCTGGGAAGTAACCTCCGGCTGATGAAGGCTACAGGTAAGTCTCGGCCCTCCTCAGTCATCTGTGCTAGAACAGCCCCCACACCATGCTCTGAAGCGTCTGTCTGGACAATGAATTCTTTTGAAAAGGGTGCCTGGAGGACCGGTGCTGTACACATTGCAGTTTTCAGGGTGTCAAAGGCGTTCTGACAGGCGTCAGTCCAGATCACAAGTCTCGGCTGCTTCCTGGAAGTCAGCGAGGTCAAGGGGTGCACAATGTTGCCATACCCCTTGACAAACATCCTGTAGTAACCCGTGAGACCCAAGAAGGCTCTCACCTGAGTCTGGGTTTTGGGCGGTTCCCAAGCCAGGATGGTATCTATCTTGGGTTGCAGGGGGGCCACCTTGCCGCTCCCTACTTGGTGCCCCAAGTACACCACTGAACCCTGCCCAATCTGGCACTTACTAGCCTTGATTGTGAGGCCTGCTCTGCGCAGGGCCAACAACACTTCCTGGAGGTGGCGCAAGTGTTCCTCCCAGCTGGCGCTGAACACTGCTATATCGTCCAGGTAGGCGGCGCTGAAATCTTCCAGCCCGGCCAATACCTGGTTAACCAACCTCTGGAATGTGGCAGGGGCATTCTTCATCCCAAAGGGCATCACACGGAACTGGTAGTGCCCATCTGGTGTGGAGAATGCAGACCTCTCTTTTGCCCCATCAGTCAAGGCGATCTGCCAGTACCCAGACGTTAGATCAAACGTACTAAGGTACCGGGCAGCCCCCAACCGATCGATGAGCTCATCAGCTCTGGGGATGGGGTGCGCGTCAGTCTTGGTGACCGAATTGAGTCCTCGGTAATCCACACAGAACCGAAGTTCTAGTGAAGCACCAGGCGCTGCAGCCTTTGGGACCAAGACCACTGGGCTGGCCCAAGGACTGCTAGAGGACTCAACCACCCCTAAGGCAAACATCTTGGAGACCTCCTCCTTGATATATGCTCTGACCTTTTCAGTCACCCTGTAGGCCTTGTGCCTCACAGGAGTGCTGTCCCCAGTGTCCACATCATGGACACACCACTGAGTGACACCAGGGATTAAGGAGAACAGATCAGGGAATTGTACCAACAGATGGCGACAATCTTGCTGCTGCTCAGGGGTCAGTGTGTCAGAGAGGACAACACCATCCACTGACCCATCCTTTTCTTTTGCACACAGGAGGTCAGGAAGAGGCTCACTCTCCTCCTCCATCCCAGCATCTGTGGCAAGGAGCATGCCCACTTCGGACCTTTCTAAGTGGGGCTTTAACCGGTTGACATGCAGAACCCTTAAGGGGTTCCTGGGAGACTTCAAGTCTACCAAGTAGGTGACATCGCTCTTTTTCTCCACAACCTCAAATGGTCCAGTCCACCTGTCCTTGAGCGCACAAGGTTCCACAGGGGCCATGACCCAAACTTTCTGACCAGGTTGAAGCTCAACCAGATTGGCATTCTGATCGTACCACCGCTTCATCTCTTCCTGGCTGGCCTCCAGATTTGCCTGAGCAAGATCTCTGAAGCGCCGAGTCTGGTTCCTAAAGGCCAGCATGTAACTATATACATCCTGGGGAGGTTTCCTGGGAGATTGCTCCCAGCCTTCTTTGACCAGACTCAAAGGTCCTCTTACCGGGTGACCATACAAAAGCTCAAAGGGGCTGAACCCTAGAGACTTCTGTGGCACCTCACGGTAAGCAAACAGCAGGCATGGCAAGAGGACGTCCCATTTACGCCTCATTGGTTCTTCAAGACCCATGATCATGCCTTTTAGGGTCCGGTTGAATCTCTCAACCAGCCCATTACCTTGAGGGTGGTAAGGAGTGGTAAACTTGTAGGTTACCCCACACTCCTTCCACAGAGACTTCATATAATTCGAAATGAAGTTGGTGCCCCGGTCTGACACCACCTCTCTGGGGAACCCCATGCGGGAGAAAACACCCATCAGTGCCCGTCCCACCACGGGGGCCGTCACTGTGCGGAGAGGGATGGCTTCCGGGTACCGGGTGGCATGGTCCACCAAGACCAGGATAAACCTGTTGCCCATGGCTGTCTTGGGGTCCAGTGGCCCCACAATGTCAATTCCCACTCGCTCAAAGGGGGTACTGACGACGGGAAAAGGTTGGAGGGGAGCCTTCTGCTTCCGCCCACTTTTCCCACTTGCCTGGCAAGTTTGACAGGTCCTACAATGGATATCTGAATCCCTTCTCATCTGGGGCCAATAAAAATGGGTGACAAGCCTGTCATAGGTCTTGTCCTGCCCCAGATGTCCAGCTAACGGAACGTCATGAGCCAACCCCAGTAGGAAGGCTCTGAAGCGCTGGGGTACCACCAGCACACGGGCTGACCCAGGTTCAGCAGCCTTAGGCTCGCTATACAGGAGGTCGTTCTCCCAGTAGACCCAATGTGATCCTGACTGATCACCTGTCGTTTGGGCTGAGGCCTGCTGCCTCATACCCACAAGAGAAGGGCACACTTTCTGTTCAGCGCAAAATTCCTCCCTGGAGGGACCACCATCCTGCTGCCAATGGGTCAGCTCGGGCAGGTCTCCCAGTTCGGCCACTTGTTCTCCTGTCAGTTCCAGGGCATCCCCCTCAGGGTCTGCTTCCTCCTGGACCGCGGGAACGATGGGGGACGGTTTCCCGCGCCCCCTGCCCCTTCTCTTCACGGTTGGGACCTGGGCCATACTTTCAGGCTCCAGGGCCCCATCAACACCCTTACTGACTGACATGGACCGGGTGGTCGCACACACCCACTCAGGCAGACCCAACATTTCCAGATGCGATTTTCTCTCCACCTTAGCCCAAGGGGAGTCCTCCAAATCATTGCCCAGGAGACAATCAACAGGCATGGCGGGCCTCACAGCAACCTGAAGAGTACCTGAGACCCCCCCCCCACTCAAAGGGAACTTGAGCTACCTCACACTGACTCTGTGAGTTGTCAGCAGCTACAACGGGGTAGAATGCATGAGGGACCACCTGCTCTCTGGACACCAAGTGACACTTGACAGCTGTCACACTCGCTCCGGTGTCTCTGAGAGCTTCCACCCTATGGCCATTAATGGTCACCCACTGCCTATATTTCTTAGTGTTACTAGGCAGAGGGGTTGGAGGGACCATTTCCACGTTTCCTAAAGAGACCAGGGACATTTCTGCGGGACCCCACCCACCGGGGGCACCCATCTCATCCCCTCCCAGGGCTACACTCGCTACCTGACGAGGGGGTGCACGCGGCGGTGCATTCGAATCCTTCATGGGACACTGGGGATCATAATAACGGTGTCCCACCTGCTTACAGGCATAGCAGGTCATGGGGCCCCTGTGAACAGGTTTACCTGTCGGGGCCTCTGGCTTCTTTACAGGGGGAGGCTGGGAACCCTTCCCTTGGTTCCCTTGGGGACTACTTTGGGGCCCTTTCTGAAACTCCCTCTGTTTACCCCTGTCCCCCCCACTCTTCTGCTGGGGACCCTGCCCACCTTTGGCTGAGTCTCCCACTGGACCCTTGTGGACCCTGGTACTGACCCAGCGGTCCGCCTCCTCAGCAAGTTTTCTAGGGTTAGATAGCTTGCTATCAACAAGGTGCTGGCGTAGCTCTGGAAAACAGTTATTAGACAAGTGCTCCCAAGCAAACAAATCATAAAGAGCATCATAACTATCAACCTTGCTACCCTTGATCCAACCATCCATGGTTCTGCAGAAAAAAGACACATATTCAACCCACGTAGTACCAGGCAACTTCTTACATTCTCTAAAGGTTTGTCTGTACTTTTCTGGAGTTAAGCCATATCTCAGCATTAAAGCATCTTTCATATGAGTATAAGACATCCTATCCTCAGCAGGAAGGCTCAACAAGGTATCTCTCCCTTCATTTGTAAAGCGGCTCCACAACCCCGTTCCCCAATCTTTCTCAGGGACCCGGTGGGCCAATAACGCTATCTCATATGCTTTAAACCATTGGCTAATATCTTCATTCTTACTGTAATCTTTGATCACATCTTTAGGAAAATAAAACCTACTTTCTGCAGGCACAGATGGAGTGCTGCCACCAGAGGGATTCAACTCTAAACTCTTAGTTTTAAGCTCCATCTCCCTCACCATCTTCTCACGTTCAAACGCTAATTTCTCTCTCTCAAAATCTAATCTTTTGCTCTCCATTTCAGCTTCTCTCTTGCTTCTTGCATTCTCTAATTCCAACTGCCCTCCTAATTTAAGTTTTGCCATTTCTAACTTGTACCCCCTCTCCTTCTCCCTGTCTTCTAATTCTTCGGGGGAAAGGCTCCTAGAGGACGCACTACTGCCTGGAGATGACACTGGCCCACCTGTGGGCTCTTCCTCTTCCTCTTCCTCTTCCGGTACCACCACCGGATCAGAGGGATTTCTGGCCTCTAACCAGGCCTTCAGCGCTTTGAGGAAGCCCTCTTTCTTTGAGACACCTGTGGTAGGAACTTTAAACTGCTTGCAAAATCCTTTTAGATCTTTTAGCGTGTAGGAATCTATCTTCTCCTTATCAAATTCCCCCACAACATTCTCCACAGGTGTAGCAGCTCCGGCATTCTCCATGGTCAAAACTGGCAGTGTTTAAAAAAATAAGCTCCAGGAAAGCGGAGAACAAAAATAGAATATCCTACCAAAAACAGATTGTGGCTGCGGTATGGTCTGCTTTCACTATGTAGCGTACACTAATCACTGCACATGAGTCATAAATGCAAAGTTCAATCCTCACCGCTGACCACCAATGTTAGAACCGGCGGTCTCTAGTTGGCAGAGGTATACACTTCTGACAAATAGGGACCAACCAACTCTAGTCAGGGAAAGGGGATTACACACTCAGATAACCCCTGCTACCCCCTTGGTAGCTTGGCAGAGCAGACAGGCTTATCTCAGAGGCAGTGTGTTAAGCATTTATGACCACATACAGTAATAAAGTGAATACACTACAGATGGACACGACACAGAAGGTATTATAAAAATAGGATTTTTATATAAGGTTTAGCACAAGACCAAATAACGACAAAAATATACCACAGTCTTAATAAATACTCTTTGGAAGGAAAATAATAGTTCAAGTAAGGTTTCTTCTTGGCAAGTAGTTCTTTAGCAAAGTATTCTTCTGAGCACAGTTCTTTGGCAACAATGTAACCCCCACAGGAGTCACACGACGTCGAGTCTACAAGATTCCCAAGGTTCGGCGTCGACCGCGAGGAGCGCTACGTCGAGCCTGGAGTTGCAACAGACCCCACAAGTACAGTACCTTGAGAAACGAAGAAAACGATGATCCACGGCGTCGAGATGTCGGCGTCGAGGTCGGCGTCGATGTCGGCGTCGATCGTGCCTCGGAATCGGGTCAATCCGCAGCGGCGTCGAGGGATGTCGGGCCGGAGCAGCGCTCACGGCGTCGAGAAGGGCGTCGAGTCGATGCGGTCAGCAGCGGCGTCGGGACGGGGTCGCTTGGAGGTGGAGCCGATACTCACTCCTCACTGGCGTCGATACCGGCGTCGAGACGGGGTCACTTGGAGCCGGGGCCGATACCCACTGCTCACTGGTGTTGCTGCTGGCGTCGATCGGGCCCGGCGGCCGGCGTCGAAGGCTCGGGACACTGGAGCCGTTACTCACGATGTCGAGCTGGATTCGGCGGCGTCGGCGGCGTCGAGACTGCAGATTTTCCCTTGTGTACTGGAAACAACACTTTCCAGTAATTCAGCAAATGGCGAAGTCCTTTGGCCCTGTGACTTCAGCAGGAGACTGGCACTCTTCCAGCCCTTGGAGATTTCCTAGCAAGTGTTCAGAGAGTACACACCAAGTTCCTCTCTCCTTGTTCCTTGGCAAAAATAAAGAAGCAGCTTTCAGGTTCCTCCACAGCAAAACAGCACTCTGGCAGAAAGGGGAGGCAAGTCCTTAGATCAGCAGGCTTCTTGTCCTTGGTACAGGTTTCCTTGTCAGAAGTGATCTGAGTTCTTGGTTCAGGGGTCCTTCTCTTATACCCCATTTCTCCTTTGTTCCGTTTGTCCAAACAGGGAGATTCCCACCATCTCAGGTTTGTTGTGGGTGTTGCCAGGCAGAGGCACCTGGCCCATTCACTGAGCAGGGCAGAGTCCTCAGCCGCCCAGCAGGAGGCGGAGCCAGTATTGTCACTGGCAGGAGCAGGGCTATCAGTCGCCCAGCAGGAGGTGGAGCCAGTATTGTGTCAGGCAGGGCAGGCTACTCTTCCCTCACACTATGTGTAAACGCCCCATTCACCCCACACTGACTCATTCAGACCTCTGGAGCCACCCAGCCCCTGACACACACACCAAACCAGCAGAGACCGGTAGATAGTTGGACAAGAAAATAGCCACTTTCTAAAAGTGCTATTTTCAAACATTGAATTTAAAAACCATCCATCCTAAAGGGTGTGTTATTAAATTCTGAGTTCAGGGATACTAAACTCGACTCGCTACCATGCTCCCTGAGTCAGATAGATTATAATGGAGGTAATAATCCGTCTGCCCAGTCTGGCCTATGGGAGGCAGGTAGCCCTTCAATAGTGAAAAACGAAAATGGCTGTAATTCACTATTAGGTCATGCCACACACATCAGGGCATGACCTACCTTTTACCAACAATGCACCCTGCCCTAGGGCCTACCATAGAGGTGTCTGAAATGTGGCAAAGTGAAGGTTTAGAGACTGGCAAGTAGGTTTCCTTACCAAGTCGACATGGCAGTCAGGGACTGCACGCAGGCGCTGCGGTAGCAGGCCTGAGACACATTTTACACGCTGCTTCTGTGGGTGGCACAACCAGTGCTGCAAGCCCACCAGCAGCAGTTAACTTACACGCCCTTGGCACACGCAGTGCACTAGACTAGGGTCTGAACAGTAAGTCAACCAAGCCAATCATGGTAACACCAATCAAGGTAACAATTTAACATAGGGAGCACTTGCACTGTGGCACTGATCAGCAGTGGCACAGTGCCCAAAGCAATAATCCAGCAAAAACATCGTAACAGAGGAGGCAAACAGAAAAAAAATGGAGGAGAGACTCATGCCAATGATGCCAGGTCTAACAATACAGAAGAGAACAGATCCAGATGCGACACCTACCCACAAATGTGGAGTTGCGATTCTTATCCGTAAATCCTTACCAGTGATAGTCTTGAAATCCTGGATAGATCCAGATGGACGATATGTATTTGCCAAACTTTGCATTGGTGAAACACATATATGTGTTGGCTCAATTTACGCTCCCACGGGGGCAAAACGATCATTTCTCCTTCAACTAAACCGCCTTTGAACTGAAATAGGTGCTTCCCAGTTTCTCATCGGTGGAGATTGGAACCTAGTACGTGATCCAGTCCTTGACAAGACAGGCCCTCTAGATAAGACAAATGCGGCAGATAGAGCTCTAATGAACGATGTGGTGGCAGATAATGGTTTGGTAGACCATTGGCGACTTTCTCACCCGATGGATAAGGACTATACCTTCACTTCCCCTACGCATGGCACGCTCTCTCGTTTGGACTACTTTTTAATCTCCCAGAATGTAGTTCAAATAACACAGGACTCTCAGATACTGGAGGCAGCGATCTCTGATCATTCTCCAGTTCTACTTTCCTTACAAACTTGTTTATCTAAGCCAGGTCGCAAACCCTGGCGTCTAAACATTCAACGTTATAGGATACCCAAAAACAAAATGTTATTACAATCCCATTTTCAAGACTTTATGTCAGTCAATCAAGGGTCCGTTGACTCCAACAGAACTCTTTGGGCGGCGGCAAAAGCTACTATCCGCGGGCAGCTTATGAGAGATGCAGCGCAGTTTAATAAACAAAATGCTAAGAGGCAAAAAGAATTGAAGCAAGATATTGTGTCTTACACTCGATTATATACACTTAATCCAATGATACCACATCGTAAATCACTGGAAAAAGCTCGTATGGCTTTAAATAACCTTTTTACCTCTAAGGCAGAATACGCCTTGCATAGAATGAAAGGGAGACATTATGAGCAGGGGGAAAAAGCGGGAAGATTATTAGCAGCCCAGCTACGTCAGCAGCAAGCAGCTATGGCCATACCGGCCATTAAGTCAATGAACGGTGTTACTCTAACTAAACCCCAAGATATTGTTAACGAATTTGCCCAGTATTATCAGTCTCTTTACACTGCTGAAACTCAACTTGATACTGACAAATTGGATTCTTTTCTTACAAATGTAAACGTACCCTGTTTGTCAGATGAAGGTAGAATCTTATTGGAAGGTGAAATTACCAGGGAAGAAATATCGCATGCAGTTGCTGGCTTGCCATCTCATAAGGCCCCAGGAGAGGATGGCTTTCCTGCAGAGTTTTATCGTTGGGCAGGAGTGCATGTGCTTGACTCTCTTTTACTCGCGTTCCAAGAGGCAGAGGGTGAGGCCTCCTTGGGCCTTATATCTAATAAAGCTATTATTGCTGTGTTACCTAAACCTGGCAAAGACCCTTTATTATGTAGCAGCTATCGTCCCATATCGTTATTGAATTGTGACATCAAAATTCTAGCTAGCATTCTGGCCTCTCGCTTGCGTAAGGTTATCCCATCTCTCATACATCATACCCAAGTAGGATTTGTTCCGGGGCGTTCCTCTAGGAACCATCTTCGCACTCTTGCCCACACACTATGGTATGCCAAGAATCTTCCGGATGACGCTTTGGCCTTGTCGCTTGACGCGGAAAAGGCGTTTGATCGAATTGAATGGGATTATCTTTTTAGGGTGTTACAAAAATTCGGCCTGGGAGATCAATTCATAAACAAAATACGCTTGTTGTACAAAAATCCTTCGGCATAGGTAAATTGTGGGGGCTTTATCTCAGATCCATTTTCTATCAATCGAGGTACTCGTCAGGGTTGCCCCCTCTCCCCGTTACTCTTTCTTCTAGCCATGGAACCGTTGGCTGCCTCCTTAAGACAATGTACTTATATTAAGGGCATTTCTCTTCCGACAGGAGAATCCAAAATGTATCTCTACGCAGATGATATTCTCCTTACACTCACAGATCTCTCCATCTCTTTACCATCTGTGTTAAAAATAATAGATGACTTCTCCTCCATTTCTGGGTACAAAATTAATTGGAACAAAAGCGAAGCACTGCCCATCTCGAATGGGACCACAATAGCGGCCATTCAAGGTTTTCCTTTTCAATGGAAATCTTCTCATCTCAAGTATTTGGGCATACTAGTGAACAAAGGCCTAGAGCGTATGGTTACGGATAATCTCAATCCCCTCATCGCTCAAATGCAACGTGATTTTGAAAAATGGAAGGCACTGGGTCTCTCAATGTGGGGAAGGGTGAAAGCCGTGAAAATGGTTACTCTTTCCCGTTTTCTTTATGTCCTCGGGATGCTTCCTATTCAAATCCCTTTAACCACGCTACGTTCAATTGATTCTAAGATAAAATCCTTTATATGGAACTCTGCCAAACCCCGTGTCTCAGCTTCAAAACTAAAGGCTCATCGCTCCTATGGAGGAATAGGTCTACCCTCAGTGGAGCATTATGCTTTGGCATTACAGCTTTCTCAAATGTCATATATGCTTTCACATTCATCGGATACACCACAGTGGGTACATCTTGAACGCCACCTTTCATTAACAAACGCATGTCTTTCTGTTTTATACGGCTCGGAATTTCGTCCCCGAGACTCCACCACTAATCCTATTTTGTCGGCTATGCGTGCTGCTTGGCAAAGGGCACACCGCTTACTGGGCTCACATCCTCGTCTTCATAGAAAAGCCCCATTATGGAATAATTCTGCATTTCGTATTAATAGACAATCAATATCTTGGCCTATTTGGGAAACAGCAGGTGTTTCCACCTTAGATCAACTTTTTTCAAACTGAGATATTAAATCATTTGCCCAACTGCAGGAAGAATTCCATTTGCCTGATATACAAGTCTCAAAATACAACCAGTTACGACAATCCTTACGGCGGAGTCTAGGACCTCCACCATGGCTCTTGCCTGACTCACCAATTGTAACATATCTCCACACTTGGGGTAAGATGAAAGGAGCTACATCTGGCTTTTACCAAACTCTCACTTCGCATCTTTTTTCTCAACCCTTATCGCAAACTTTACGTACTAAATGGCAAACCTTATTATCAGTCTCTTATACTGATAATGAATGGTCTGACATTCTTAACAATCTCAACAAGGGTGCACGTGAAGCACGATTGAAATTTTGCTTATTCAAGATCTTACATGATTGGCACTGGTCACCAACAAAACTGCATAAAGCTGGCTTGCTTCCCCATTCAAACTGCTGGAGATGTGATAGTACGTCTTGTAACATTTCTCATATCATTTGCGGATGTCCAGTGATCCAACCCTTTTGGAATTATATAGGTAAAACCTTACATTCCACGATGCCTCTACAAACTCCACTTTCGCATGCTACCATTCTTCTGCATGATACACGTCAATCACAATCACTCTCTAAACCACAAGCCCGACTCTTACACACAGCCTTAGCTACAGCCAAAATTTGTATACTACGGCAATGGAAGTCACCTCAACCACCATCACAAGAAATATGGATGGTGGCGATGATTCAAACAGCTTCCTACGAACGTATTATATACAACATACAGGATCAATCTGATCTCTTTCTTCGAGTATGGTCACCTTTTCTAGCTTTAAATACCGATGCTAATATTAATGACCCATCTACGCAGTAATTTAATTCTTATCCCTTTTCATTCTCATTCATCATTCATTATTGGTGGTTAATAAATCTTAATACATATTGTGTCTACCTATTTGTTGTTGTTTTTAATAGCTACTCACCAGAACACTTACATATAATTCTGTATCTTTTAATATATATATTTATACATCAAGTGAAATTATTATCCCTTATATTCATCTTTTCTCTATTCTTATTGGTTTTCTAGAGTGTCTTCTTTTCTCAGGAACATATTTATATAGCTTTATATAGCATTATGTCTTATATTTGTGTACATTTTCATTTATCGTTTTCTTTTGTGTTCCCTTCTTTGCCTTCCCTTTCTCTCTCCTCCCCCCCTTCCCGTAATTCCATCTTTTATGGCCTCAATATAAAGTCAAATATTTGTTTTGCATGGATTTGTTTATGTATTTATTAAATTATATAATATGATTAATTATTCAGAAAGTTTTATTATATGCTTATATATAACAATTTTCTTATATATTTATTGTATGATAATGCAAACAGTTATTATACTATATGTATTCTTTTGTAAATTTCAATAAAAAATTGAACCACAAAAAAGGATTTTCAATTTCCATGATCTGAGGCAGATGGTCACTCACTGGCTGGTCTATAATATTGAACTTAATAATATTATGGCGACAACTATTAGAGGCAATAATAAAATCAATAATAGACAGTGCTCCTCTACCAACAAAAGTTGGCACAAAGATAGAAGGCATTTGAGCAATTTCATTTACAAAGCCTAAGTCATACATAAACAATATGTCATTTAGTAAATCCCCAATCAGAGAATGTTCAAAATGAGTTGAATTTGTTTCCTGTTCGATAGTTAAACCGCATAAACCCTGTTTGCCTTTAGTACAGAGGTTACAGTTAAAATCCCCCCCCCCAAACAAACATAACTTCTCTATCGGTTTTGTCTATTTCATAATGTATATCATCCCTCAGCGTGGATAGAACGCTGGGGATTTCTTTCCTTGGAATGTTATTATAGAAATTAATTACAGCGACATTTAGTCCCTTGCTATTCCTTAAAATTATTAAGTGATAAAAACTAGATTTAGGAGAAAACCGAATAACCTCGTATTTAAGCTGATTGGAAACTAAGGTTAGTAGACCACCCTTAGCTCTTCCATGGGTGCTCCCCACAGCCGGGGTGAAAAAACTTCTGTATCCATTAATATTTACCGGATCCAAGGACCAGGTTTCCTGGAAAGCCAGGATATCATGGCCCTCAATAATGGAGCCCCATGATGGATTATTGATTTTCTCCCTTAAACCGGCCACATTCCAGAATAAGAATGTACAGGCTTTCCTGATTACTTTAGTACCTTGATTACTTTGGGAGGAAGATACTTTTGTTTCCTCAGGTCGAGTACAAGTAGAGGCACCAATAGGTCCCTCAACGTTTGATTTGAGTAAGAAGGGAGCCTTGTGAGTATTACTACAGCTAACCTCACTTATGTTGTCATTGATCAAAGTCTGGGTAATTTGTACAGGGGTAGCGTCCTCAGTGAGAGGTAAGGGGGCCTGAACTTTGGGGATCAGCGGGACATTATCGAGTTTAGGCCCTAGCCTAATGGAAAAATTGTCACATACAATTTTCCTATGTCAGTCCACAAATTCCAAACCTGAAAAAACATCAAAATGGTTTTGAGTAGGCAGATTATAAATGGACGAGGCAATGTCATTCTCGTCCCGTGTATAATTATTCGGGCCTCTATGCAAGGAGTAAGGGTGTCTGAAGTAATGATGGTGATTGAATGGACCACGAGGTTGTACAAAGGGAGTCCGGCTATGACCATGATGAATACGAGCAGGCCTAGTGACTGTCTGCCATCTATCCGCCTGATTCGTAGGGGATTGAGTTGGCACATATGGATAAAAATAATTCAAGTAATGTGTAGAAATAGCATCACTACTACTATGGACATACCAGTCCCCAATGTGCCTAACTGCCCTATGATCTTTAAAATTCACAATAATTACGTCCCCTTTTTTGTCTTTGGGACGCACCCCCACCCATTCACAACGCCTCACATGCAATATTTCCCCATTAATATAGGCAGGCAAGGATCTGTTTTTACGCAACCAGTAAACAACTTTGTTCCGAAGACCTTGATAATCTTCCCTAGTCCCAATAGGGAGCTCGGGAACGCCGGCTAAAATGATTACGTACGGGGCAGCTTCAGGAGGAAGGTCCACTATTGCGCGATATTGCCGGTCTTTATTAAGGTCACTTCCAATCCCAAAGTCTTTAATGGCTGGATTATCAAGACTTTGTAATGGGACTGATTTTGAGTCTAAACTTGGATTGACTTTTGAATTATCAGATGTCTTACTGTGTGCAATATTATTCGTTAGTGTGGGTGTTATAGGGGAAAGAGGATGAGATGGCAAGTATCCCTTCTGAGTAGATGGTAAAATAGTAGGATGGCTTGGAGGTCCAGAGATAGTGTTTGTCAAGGCTTTAGCGGGTGTGTAAAGAGAACAAATGTTTTTTAAACCTGACACGCAGCCCGAAAGAGCAAGGGTATTATCTGCCAGCTTTTTCTCTATAGAATCCAAGCGAGTGTTTAATAATGAAATATTTTCCAGAAGGGGCTGTATTAGGGGTTTCATCACTTGGTCAATTTTGGCCAAAGTGTCGGTCACAGTCGTGCAACCATAATTGGTCTGTGGAGACAGATTAAGAACAGACAATTGGGCCATCGTATCCATCAAAATTGGGGTGATAATTTTCTTCAGGTTCTCGGATAGCCATTTTAAAGTTGAATCTTCAGAGCCATTCTCACAATTTGTCCCTTTAGATTCCCCATTAGTTAATATAGGGGGTGAGGCAGGAGAAAAGCTGAGCAAGTTTGGAGAGCCTTCATCAACACTGCTAGAGCAAAAGCTCAGCAGAGATGCAGAGGCATTGATGGGCGTGTTTAAGGGGGAATCAGTTACAGAACAATTGACCACACCTGACCCAGTAAGATCTTCAACAACAGATTCACGAGGTGAAGTAGGAAATAAAGGAGAATTATTTGATTGAAGCGTTACAAATGGCACTGCATCCAAATGCCCTGAAGGGGGGTTTTTATCCAAGGGAGACTGTATTAGGGAGCAAACTTTTTGTTTGAGGGTTGCTGAACTTTGTTGTGCATGCTTCCCCCTTTGTCTGCGTTTTACCTTTGTGTATTTTCTAGCCGTTTTGGCAGGTGGCAATGGGAGCTGTGAAGTAGCACTAGAATGCCTAGCGTTATGCACCTGAGCGGTAAACATAGTACTCTTATTTGCTCCACAAGAGGTATTACTAGTCATGATAGTCGGAGCCAGTAAGGGAGGGGTTATGTCTTCAAGAAGTCTAATGGGACTCACCTTGCCCAAGGAGGCCCTCCTATCAATGTTAATCTGACTTACTTTTTTAATAAGATAGCTATCCATAGGGCCTGTGGTGTGCAAATGCCTCTCGTCTTTGCCCTTAGTCATCAGGGCAGATAGTTTGCCGACGTCAGTCATTACAATCAGGCACGAGAAGAGAGGAACTGCACCCAAGGCAAGCCCGCTAAGCCCACAAATATAGTGGGATAAATAACCCCCTCAAATAGACTACCAGAATGTGTAATAATAAACAGCTATGAGTTATAATTGTTGTACGAAACACAGCTGCAAAGTACCTGGCCCAGTCCAGTCTCTTCGGGCCTCGGAGGGCCACAGAGGGCCCGCCCTTTGCCCGGGCTTCGCCCGGCGCGACCCGCGCGCGATCCCGCGACGCGGTGCTGTGCGTGCTTAAATCTCGCCTCCGGGCGCGGGAAAAGCGTCACTGGATACCAGGGCAGGCTGGGTAATGTAGTCTCCCTCCACACGACGGCCGCTGGATGTCCAGTTGCGGCAGCGGGAGGGAGAACGGCGATGTCAGCAGCACACTGGACAGGTCACTGGGTGAGTCTTTCCCCTAATTCGCACTCCACCCGCTCCTCCGTTCTGTGCGGGCTTAAATCTCGCCTCCGGGCGCGGGAAAGGCGTCACTGGATACCAGGGCAGGCTGGGTAATGTAGTCTCCCTCCACGCGACGGCCGCTGGATGTCCGGTTGCGGCAGCGGGAGGGAGAACGGCGATGTCAGCAGCACACTGGACAGGTCACTGGGTGAGTCTTTCCCCTAATTCGCACTCCACCCGCTCCTCCGTTCTGTGCGGGCTTAAATCTCGCCTCCGGGCGCGGGAAAAGCGTCACTGGATACCAGGGCAGGCTGGGTAATGTAGTCTCCCTCCACGCGACGGCCGCTGGATGTCCGGTTGCGGCAGCGGGAGGGAGAACGGCGATGTCAGCAGCACACTGGACAGGTCACTGGGTGAGTCTTTCCCCTAATTCGCACTCCACCCGCTCCTCCGTTCTGTGCGGGCTTAAATCTCACCTCCGGGCGCGGGAAAAGCGTCACTGGATACCAGGGCAGGCTGGGTAATGTAGTCTCCCTCCACGCGACGGCCGCTGGATGTCCGGTTGCGGCAGCGGGAGGGAGAACGGCGATGTCAGCAGCACACTGGACAGGTCACTGGGTGAGTCTTTCCCCTAATTCGCAACTCAGTTTTCATCATCCGCCTAAGGTGGAACCTGTGCCACAGGGCAACAGGTTGTACTGTCTTATGAATGTGTAAAGAAACTAGCTTGTCTTCGAGGCACCCAATTTCTTTGAAGAGTTCCATGAACTCCTCAAGGATATCATCAACGGTGGCCAAGTGCACAAAATAAACAAGTCCTGGTTGTTTGGCTGTGTTTCAACTTAGGAGCATGCCTCTTCTTTCACTGACCACATACACCAGTGTTACTGTCTGATTTCCAGCCCTGGGCGTAGTGGGCGTAGTGAGGCTACGTGAAGCATTACGGAGTGGGGGCAAATCTACGCCCACCCGCACACTTCGCGTAGCCCCACTATGCGCCACCCGCCTCCCTCCCGCCCTCATTTTACAATTACTTATAAACAATACATAAAGAAAATTACTTACCTGAGCTGGCGCGTCCCGGGGGTCCATCTTGCTGCTTCCTGGATAGCTTCTTCCTTACGAATGTGCATGCGTGGGCGCCCGCGCATGCGTATTCGTGAGGAAGAAGCTATCCAGGAAGCAGCAAGATGGAGCCCCGGGATGCGGCAGCTCAGGTAAGTAATTTTCTTTATGTAATGTTTATAAGTAATTGTAAAATGAGGGCGGGAGGGAGGCGGGCGGCGGGCAACTCTGCTCCGCCGTGGGGTGTGCGTAGTCTGCCCCTGCTACGCCTACTTTGCGAAGCGCAAAGTGGGCACTACTACGCACACTCCGCGGGTGGAGTGGAGCACTGCGCCCACCCTTACTGATTTCTCCATGTGAGATAGTGGTCATGAACTGACCCACCATTGAGATGTGATGGCCCTGGTATTGTGCAAACACTCTGACTTTGGCCTGCTTTAAAAACAGGCTGTGGAAGTAAGCTGGATTATACATCTTTGCCCATGATATTGATCGAGGCTCCCATGTCTATTCTCGCCAGGGCCTGAGCCCCACCAATCTGAATTGGGCACTTTGGAGGGCTGCTCCGAGGTGATGCTGGGGGCTTAACAGCCAGGACAGTGTGGATTATAACGTCCGCTTGATCATAGCCATCATTTTCAACCTCAGAGTCAACTTGATTTACTCTCCTGGGTGGTGTAGGTTTGGACGTGTGACTTTGGCATAATGGTTCTATTTACTGCAAGCCATGCACTTCTTGCCCCATGTGGGTCATTCAGACTGGCGCTCTTGCAAGTCCCAACAGTAGCCATATGGCCCTTGTGGCGTTTGCCTACTCCTCGGTTTCTCTCTGTTTGCGCTCTGCAAGACCAAGTTAACAGGTTCTGATTTAATGGGCTTGTTCAGTGCTGCTTCCATGAGCGATCATCTTGCCTATGGCAGTCCTTTGGACCTCCCACGTGTGAGGATGTCATGTAGGGGTTTTCCGGGGACTTGTATGATTTGTTCCCTCAGTTTATTGGACACATGCCCTTGGATGATTTGAGCCCTGATCCCCTTGTTTTCATTGGTGAAGTCACACGTGCTCGCCAGCCCCTTTAGCCGAGCGTGAAAGGCATTGAAGGACTCTTCTGGCTCTTGCGACTCTTGCCTGAGGATGAAACACTCATAATCCATGTTGGCTTGGGCTCAAAGTGGGTCTTCAAAGCTGCAACCAACATAGCATACGTGTGTGGACTGTAGGATCTTGATGACATTTACATTATGCTTATTTATTTCGACCCGGGGGGTCCCTAAGGACCACCTCAAAAGGGCTAAGGGGTCAGGGTATCCCTACCCTGCCCCTCTTTGTCCTTTTTTCAATTTTCAGGACTCAGAGACCAAGTCCCATGAACTGTAATGGCAGCCACAACATTTTTTACATGATACGCCAGCCAATCAGATTAAATATCTATACATTTTTTTACTCTAATTTCTCAAAAAATACTGGATGGATTTACACCAAATCTCAAGAAATATGCTTTTTGTGTAAAGATCTATCTTTATGCCAAATTTGGTAAAATTCCATTCAGCCCTTTTGGCTGTACTGCTGGTCAAAATTACTATCAGAAATTGCATTTGAAAAATGTATTTTGGACCCCCCCAACTGCCCTTTTTGTCGCAGCACCACTCAAATGGATCACCCCGAAGGTTTTCAAGAAGGAGCAAAGGTGGATGAACCATTTTTTGGGGAAGTTTTGTGAAGAATCGTCATATGGTGCCAATTTTATTAGCAAGCCCAAAAAATCAATTTGCTATAGAAACTAGGGGTGGGTATAAATCATGTAATTTACTATAGCGTAATTAGGTGAAAATAAAGCAAGATTATGTGAGATAATGCAGAATTACGCGAGGAGCACAACCGAGAATTTAGCAGTTTTTTCTTAGTGCAAAATGCACCTGTATTTTCCAAAATGGAGCACAGGAGTCATTTTGTATTTAGAAAGTAGTGCTAAATATAATAGAACATAAAAAGCAGCAGCCAGCAACTGCTCGCCGCAGTTGGATTTTTGTGCTAAATTACTCATCATTATGCTAATTTCAGTTAATTTTAAGGGTAATGCAAAATAACAAAAATTACTCTGGTTACTCTTGCGTAACTAAAATTTCACACAGGCCTAATGGAAACACGGTCCTAACTATAAATACACATTGGCAACTGTATCACATAACATCCCACTTTAAACCTGAAAAACCACTGAAATTCACCACCAATTATAGTCTGCTGAGCCATGCACTGCTAGAGACCTCACATATTAAATCACTCATTACATTGTAGTCTAGTGAGAAATGGTTAGCTTAGTAAACTATAGCTGGTGAATTTCAGCGTTTTTTGGGGGTTCATCACATAGGCATACCAGTCTTGGTGCTGGAGTGCACTTCATTTCAGGTGGCTGTGCAGAATTTACCAGGCAAAATGCAGTCACTCACAGTGCAACACAACCTATGGATGAACTGGGCTCACCCATTGTTCCAGTATGTGGAAGCACGATGTGAATGACAGTTGAACAGAGCAATGGATGGAGCGGGCTGACTGAAAGTATGTTTACTGTGATTCTTTTTTGGAAAACAAGAGGCTGGCGAGACAGATGAAGGTGTCTCTGGGCCAGAGCCTACAAAGGAAAACTACCACTCACCTACAGCACTTCTTTGAAAGAGAAAAAATAATACTTATTATGGCAGAGCAATAATCGTTGAACAAACTGTTGGAAACATAAAAGACCACAACCTCCTGCCATCTATCTCATTTTCAAACTCAAGTGTCTTATGTGAAAAATATGTGTGTTAAAAATGTGATAAAAACAGCATTTAAAATATGTATTGATTACTAATACCTACACATTATTGCAAACATCAACAATATTACGTGTATATTGATATATTGGTATTTGTAGAGCGTGAACCTTACTGGAGAGCAACAGAGCACTGAAGAGGGGACATAGTCCCAGAAAGGTACATTATTCAATCAATCAATCAGGTTTTTGTTACCCGTAAGGGTCTCAAGGTGCTGGGGAGTGGGGGGGTCACAGATTCCAGTCCATCAAGGAGGGGGTCTGTCGAAGAGCCAGGTTTTGAGGTTTCTTGCGAAGATGGGGAGCGATGTTGTCTGCCTGAGGTGGAGCGGAAGGTCATTCCAGGCTCTGGCCATGCGGAAGGAGAGAGAGAGCGGCCTCCCGATCAGGTCTTTCTGGTGCGGGGTACCATGGCGTATGAGAGCTGGGCTGATCGTAGGGTCCTTTGGGGTGCGTGGAATTTGAGCCGGCTGTTCAGGTATGCTGGTCCGGTGTCGTGGAGGGCCTTGTGAGCGTGGGTTTACATCTTGAAGGTGACTCTAGCTTCGATGGGGAGCCAGTGGAGTGTGCGCAGGTGCTGGGAGAAGTGGCAGCGTCTTAGCAGGTTGAGGACCAGTCTTGGGGCGGCGTTTTGGATGTTCTGTAGCTTGTGGGTGATGTTTTTGTTTATTCCGGCATAGAGTGCGTTGCCGTAGTCGAGCCAGGGCATGAGTGATGGTCTTTCTGTGTTCGAGCGGGATCCATTTGAAGGTCCTACGTAGGAGGTGGGGGTGTGGAAGCAGGAGGACGAGATGGAGTTAATCTGGCGGTCCATTTTGAGCTCTGAGTCCAGGATGATTCCCAGGGTTGGGGTGGGCGGGCTTCCGAGGCCGGGGGGCCACCAGGTGTTGTTCCAGGCATCGGGGTTTGGGCCCATGATGAGTACTTCCGTTTTGTTGGTGTTTAGTTGTAGGCAGCTGTTTTTCATCCATTTGGTGACAGCTTCCATGCCTTCTCGAAAGTTTTGTCTGGAGGTGTTGGGTTCATTGGCTGGGGAGAGGATGAGTTGGGTGTCGTCTGCGTATGACACAATGTTGAGTCCGTAGGTTCTGACGATGGGAGCGAGCAGAGCCATGTAGACGTTGAAGAGCATAGGGCTGAGGGAGGACCCCTGGGGGACTCCACAGGTGGTAGCTGTAGGGTCCGAGAGGAAAGGGGGAGAGGAAGGAGCAGATCCAGTCGAGGGCCTTGTCTTGGATCCCTGCATCATGGAGTCTGCGTATTAGGGTGCGGTGAGAGACTGTGTCGAACGCCGCTGAGAGGTTGAGGAGGAAGAGGGCTGCTGTTTCTCCTTTGATTGAGGGAAGGTCAATTGTAGACTATCAGGTGAGGAGAAGGGCTCCTTAAAGTGATGTGTCTCCTGCTTTTTTCTGAATTATTGGAGAATATGCTCTGAAGTAGTGTTGAGAGGGATGCTGCTCCTGGTCATGGGAGCAAGAACAGAGATGGCTTGTCCTCTGTTCTCTTTCTTTGTTGCTATTTTTTATGTCCAGCCTGTCAATAGCCAGGCTCCTTGTCTTACGATTTTCCCCAAAAGTGTCTAGTCTGTTTGTCAGGCAAGCCAGGGTCTTCTTTTTGAGGACTTTATAATAGATACATCTCACCTTGAAGATGGTCCAGGGTGGAAGACAATGACAGTGTAGTTCTTGTATTATTGAGGTGATGCGGTCGAACTTATTTCAGCCCTGGTAATCTGTACCACTGCATGGAGATCAGTATGTTCAGGTATTCTGTAAGGTATCCGACAGGCCAACGTGGCTGATTACATCACAGTAAATCTGGCATTGACATTTTTATTTAACATTAGCTCAGTGCAATATATAAGATTTTCACTTGACCCTGCATTGTGTCAATGTTAGTAAATCTGGACTAAGCATACATTGGAGTACTGTAAGTAAATTTAGGGAAATACAGTATAAACAGACTTTTTACTACAAATCAACAAGTACACACTAAAAGGACCAACCAACCTATAAATATGGTTTGAGAAAGTATTAAAGATCCAAGCCATTTATGAATAATGATAAAAATGGCTAAAACATTACTTCTGAGTTTGAAGTTCTTAATGCTGATATTTTCAGTTGCTTACAGAAGATTGTAGTGTCTTGTGAGTTAGAGATGATGGGACCCTTGTGGTCCCTGACGGACTGCGTAGAACAGTGCCATAAGTGCTTGGGTGTGAGGGATAGAAATCATGCTGTAGAATGTTCAGTTTTGGTTACACACTGAGAAATAAAGACATGTAATACCATGCTTCGTGTGTGGCATAATCATTTGCATGTGCGGGGCTGGGGCGGATGCTACAAAGATGAACTATTGGAGACCAAATGAAATCATGTGAAAATATTCAAAAACATTTTTCAGAGTGGCCTTCCTTTAAGTTTTATTATTAGACAGGGAAAGAAACTGAGTGGAAGAGAATTCCAGATTGGGGTGCGAAACAAAATATTAAATTTCTTCCAGATCTGAGGAGCTAGCCACTTCCTGACCACTTAGCACAGACTCAAAAACATGTGAAAATGCAAGATTTGAAACAGACTTTAGCACTTGAGCTTGCCCACAAAAAATGCAGACAAACCTAATGGGAATTCCTAGAGAACATGTGTCAGATCATTTTATCAAAATAAAATACTGTGACATAGTGGTCAGGGAAGCTTATCGCGAGCTGGTGAAACAAGGTCATGTTTTCTTAAACTGCCAAACAGGATATCCACCCCAGCTGGGACCAAAACCAGATTGGTATTTTGTGCTTTATGAAATAAATCCCACGATAAAGTATTCTCATTTTCAATTCTCAATTAAATAAAATAATTCACTGTTAATTTTGTTAATTCAATGGCAATAAAAGTAATATTTGCTTCTCCTTGTTAGTGGTTCAATGGCCCTTAGTAGTTCGACTCTTCTTCTAGCACCACTGAAATTCAGAGCAGCAACAGCACAGAAATAATCATATTGCCTCCTCACTGAACCCCAAATCTCAGAACACTGGCAATACTATGAATCTTCTGTAAGCATTTCAAATCTCACCTTTTCAGACAATTCCTACAACAAAACCCATACTGATTTTATGGAGTCATATTATAAGTATGAATGCTGATTAAATCTATGGTTCTTAAAATTTGGTTAACCGGCTCGTCATCTCAATGTAATCCTAAATTGTTAGCATCTGTTATTATGTAAAGCGCCCTCTTACCAACCGGTCTTGATGCTCTATATACTCGGACAACTAAATAATTGTGCAGGACATATTGAGGTCTTTCAGAATCAATGTTGGCAGAATCATTTAACACACTGCAGTAACCACGCTCACAGTGGTATGTAAGTAGAAGCGTATTTATTCATAAGTACATCAGTACAGCTTCATAGTAACCTCCTGCTTCTTAACTGACTACAACTTAAAAAACCTCCAATGATGTCACTCCATGACATCA
Source organism: Triturus cristatus (assembly GCF_964204655.1). Lineage (NCBI taxonomy): Eukaryota > Metazoa > Chordata > Amphibia > Caudata > Salamandridae > Triturus > Triturus cristatus. The sequence goes on along the minus strand of NC_140589.1, from coordinate 241,139,160 downwards.
TTGGATTCCATAATAGAAGAAAGACATTTCCACACATCTCCCCCCTTACAAACGATTCTTTACAATTGAGGAAAAAAACATAAATGAAAATATGAAAAATAATGCTATCAAACAATTACAATATTCATTACAATTGATGGAGAAAGCATAAACAAAAGTAGAAAGCATAAATATAATAAAACCAGTATTCCATAGTATTAGGAATAGAAACCTTACACAGATTACCCATACTCCACTCTCTTCCGTCATCCAATTTCACCCCAGATCCCATCACTTTCACCACTCTCTGCGGCTGGGAATACTTGCTCTCACCTTTCCTGACAAAACCCATCCTCTTCGCAACAACCCAATCACCACACTTTATGTCAACATCCTTCACACTTTTCCTTCTATCGTAGTTCTCTTTGTTGCGCTCATGAGACTCCTTAACCCTCTCAGCAATACACTCACAATCCACCCAAACAGCGCTACCACTAGCTGCGTGTCGTCCGCGTAAGTAACGATCTTCACCCCAAATGGGCAGACGACTTCAGCTAGGGGGCGTAGACCCAAGACCACCTCTCCTTCAGGAAGAAGCTCAAGACCTGGCTGTTCGAGCAGTAACGGCACCCCCCCCCCCCTTAAGCGCCTTGAGACCCTACGGGTAAGTAGTGCGCTCTATAAATGTCTTTGATTGATTGATTGATAGATAGACATTAAAAAGGGTAGGGCTCAGGGAGGAGCCCTGAGGCACTCCACAATTAAGAGGTCTACTGGCAGAAGTGAAATCCCTCTCAAAAACCCTGAAGGATCTATCTGTCAGAAAAGATCTCATCCATCTGAGTGCAGTCCCTGACAATCCTATTCCTTCTAACCGATGGAGAAGGATATTATGATTAACAGTGTCGAAGGCGGCACTTAGGTCGAGTAGGACGATGGCCGTGGACCCGCCATCATTAAAGATCCTTCTTGCCTCCTCCGTCACAGCAATCAATGCCGTCTCCGTTCCGTGACGGGGCCTGAAGCCGGTCTGGGAGAGATCTAGTATGTTATTGGCTTCCAGGAAGTCAGTGAGAACGGAGTTGACATGCTTCTTGAGAAGCTTACTGAGCCATGGTAGAAGGGAGATGGGTCGGTAGTTGGCGGGGTTAGATTGGTCGAGACTAGGTTTTTTTAATAGAGCTTTGACCATTGCTCTTTTCCATAGAGGAGGGACAGTACCAGTATGGAGTGAGGAGTTGAGCAGGTCTAGAACAGTGGGCGAGATCTGATGGGTGATCTGGGTGAGAGTACTGGGAGGAGCTGGGTCGGTGGGTGATCCAGATTTAACCTGTCCCATAAGTTTTTCCAGTTTAGTAAGTTCTAAGGGAGGAAAGTTATTGAGAGCGTGAGGAGGAACTGTCGTGCAGCCTGAGTTGACAGAATCTGTGGGCAAAGTGACAGGGTGGGGGAAAGAAGAGTTGATGGTTTCTATTTTCTGGAAAAAAAATCAGCTATTTCCTCACAATGGGTCTGAGTATTGTTATGATGCTTTGGTGCCTCCGGTAGTTGCAAAAGGGTCTTGGCTATTCGATAGATCTCCTTGGGTTTGGACGCGGCATTCTCAATCTTGAGTTCGAAATATTTAGCCTGAGCTAGGTGAATGTCCGCTTTGTAGTTTTTAATTGCTGTTCTATAGCTCAATTTATCTGATGGGAGGTAGCTGAGGCGCCATTTCCTCTCCAGTCGTTTACATACACGTTTGGCCTCTCGTAGTTCATTCGTGTACCACGGGGATGTAGGATTGCCCCGCTTAGGATGGTAGTTTTTTAGTGGTAATACTGTATCTAGGGAGCTGCTGATCCACGTGTTATAGTTATCATTATCTTGAGTGGGGGTAGATGTGTGAGTGGGTTTGGTACCTTGTAGGAGATCCTCCCATTCAGGTAGGTGGAGTTTAGACCAATTGCGTGATCGTTGAGTCATCGGGGGTTTGGGGGGGAGATGAGGAGGCAGGGTCCAAGTGAGCAGGATAAGGAAGTGATCAGACCAGGGAAGGGGAGAAGGTTTTCCAATGTGAAGGTTTTTACAGTTACTAAAGACGGGATCTAAGAGGTGTCCTTTTAAGTGAGTGGGACCAGTGACACGTTGGTGCAGTTCGAGGGCGCTTAAGCTTGAGGATAGTTCTCTTGCTATAGAATCATTTGGGTCATCCAGGTGGATGTTAAGGTCACCGAGAATAGTGAAATTGGCAGCGCTAACTGCAAGACTTGCTGCTATCGAGGCAAGGTCTGAAAGAAACTGCCTTTGTGGTCCAGGCGGGCGGTATATAAGCATACCCGAGAAGGTATGTGTGGCGCTGAATTTTATAAAAAAAAGGAAGACATTCACAGTCAGGGAATTTTACAGGGGTACTGGTGACAACATAATCTGATTTGTAGATTATAGCTAGACCACCGCCAATGCCTTTTTTCGGTCAAGGCGGAGAATTTGATAGCCAGGAGGAAGTGCTTGCACTAGATCAGGTTCAGAGTGTTCCTGTAACCATGTCTCTGTGGCGAAAAAGACGTCTGGGTTTATCTCCTCCAACAGTAGAGAGATTTCCGTAGAATGTTTAGGAAGTGAACGGCAGTTAAGCAACAGCATAGAGAATGATGTCCCTTTCTTTACGCCATGAGAGAGGTGGAAGCCACACTGATTACAAGCGAAATGGTCTAAATAACGCCACTCTGTCATGTTTGATTCCCAACTCAGCAAGGAATTTAGACATTACACTGGACACCAATTACACTCCAATGTCAGTGACTAATATTCTAGGAATGCCCTCTTCTAAGAACACTTAATTTAGAAAGTCAATCTCTTTCATGGATGTAATATTCTCAACAGGTTTGACAGTAAACCATTTACTATGGTAGTCTACCAGAACAATTGCAAATCAGTTTCTAACACCCAACCTTTCAATTGGACCCAAAAAGTCCAAAGATAATTTCTCCCATGGTTGATCAGGGACCTTTACACACCCCAATGGTGGTTCACGAACAACTCCACACTTTTCACTATTGCTAAATGCTCAGCAATCTTTGACAACCTCCTCGACTTCTCTATCCATTTCAGGCCACCAGAAACACTGCCTTAATCTCCTTTTGCTCATGCTCCTCCCTAAATGTCCTTCATGCACAAGCCTAATCAGTCTTGTTTTCAACACCTTAGGCGCAACAATCCGATTGCATCTTAGGACTTTATCAGCTTGAATACTTAAATGATCTTTCACCTTGACATACTGCTTCAATTCTTCAATCAAAGATGAAATATCTTGTCAACCAGCTCTTATCACACATTTTAACTCTTTGTATACTTCATCAACGCCCAATGCCTCAGCCCATTCTTCATGTCCCAATGCTAATTCTCCATCAATCAGTGTAGTCTAAGAGTCCACTTCTACCATAAAGGAAATCTTCTCCTCGTCATTAATAGGCATGCAGGATAAACAGTCAGCTACCATATTTGTTTTCCCTCGGACAAAATCAATCGTAAAATTCATATCCATCACTGACAACCACCTAGAAATTTGAGGAGTCATGCTCCCTTCAAGACCCTTACCTCCCTTAAAAATGTGTAATAAAGGCTTGTGATCTGTCCTAAGAGTGAAAGGTAATCCCCAAAGGTAAAACCTAAAATGATTCATTGCCGAACAGCAAGCCAAGGCTTCTTTTTCATTAGCTGAATAAGACCTTTCAGCACCTTGTAGACAACGCAAAGCATACCCAATCACTCTTTCATCATTATCAATTTTCTGGATTAGCACAGCTCCCAAGCCCACATTGCTTGCATCAGTTGTTAACATGGTCTTCATCCTAACATCAAAGTGACCTAAAGTCGGTGCACGAACCAATGATTCCTTAACATTAATGAAAGCTGATTCACACGCCTCAATCCACTCAAACTCCGCTCCTTTTTTTAAATGCTGTCATTGGTTTGACAATATCTGAGAAATTTGACACAAATTTAGAACAGTATTCAGCAAGACCGAGGAAAGATCTCAAAAACTCCTTATCAATAGGTTGTGGAGCATCAACTATTGCCCTTACGATACTTTTTTTTGGTTTGATCCCATTGGCAGAAATCTCATGCCCCAAATAATTTACCTGATCTTTCCTTAGTTGACATTTTTCCTTTTTGATGCTTAAACCATGTTCTGCAATCCTCCCTAACACCTCAAACAACAATTCATCATGGTTTTCAAATGATTTTCCCACCACTAAAATATTGTCTTGAAAACACAAGACACTTCCCATTCCTTGAAAAATATTATGCATTATCCTTTGGAACACTGTTGATGCTGATGCCACTCCAAATGGCATCCGACAATAGCGAAAAGCACCCAGTGGTGTAACAAAGGAAGTAAACTGAGCTCTCATACAAAACAATATAAAGAAGCAAGTCTCTTGTGGAGCTCTAAATCAAGTACCAAAAAGATTGAAATACATGCAGCTCACAGTTTCTAAGTTCCGAATTTCATTAGCAGAATCCTTCTGTTTACTGCTTTTCCAGGGGAGGACATTACTCTGCCCCTGCGCAGCTCGCTCGGCGCCAAAAATATGTAGTAACAATGCTCATAGTGGTCTGCAAGTAGAAGCGTATGTATTCATAAGTACATCAGTACAGCTTCATAGTAACCTCCAGCTTCTTAGCTGACTACAACTTACAGAACTTCCAATGATGTCACTCCATGACATCATTGGATTCCATAATAGAAGAAAGACATTTCCACACACACCTTAGAAGCTATTGCTAAGTTTGTTTTTGAAGATGCCTAGTGAAGGCATTAACTGGATGGAGATCACCATGTAATTAATATGACCTTTTAACTCTTGGATGCAAATGGATCAAAAACTAATTTTTGATGTTAAATCTTAGTCCCAAAAGAAGCACAGGACAGGCACATCTGTGATGTGAGCAGGCACATAAAGGCATGCCTTTGGCACTTCCAAGGCACACACACTGTGCAATAGTTGAAGTGGGCTCCAAAGCACACTGGATGCAGGCATCCTCTAGCCGCTATAGATCACAATATCGAGATAAGTAATATCATCCTACAACACTACTGTATCCAGAATATCCACTATAACAATATAGTGGCAGAAATGACATACCATTAGGTATATGTTTACTATGCCTAACACCAAAGCAATGTACCTAACATAACCATTATCAATACTGTATATAAATGCAGATTTAAGAGTTGTAAATTCATACTTGCTGATATATAACTGCGTCTGGCACCTTAGTGGACTAATGCTTTCACTGTAGGTTCCTGTTTTTTACCTCATGGTCACAGGTTTCAGCCTTCTGAGGTTGATAAAATGGTTACCATTGAGTTGGGTAACAATAAACATCTGTTATCATGCACCAAGAGGCCCTTTTGGGTGAACGTGCACTTTACAGATTCACATTATATACCCTCGAGAGTGTGCCTGCAAAGCTAAAAGGGTCTAGTCCTAAAAGAGAAAGTTTTCATCCCCCCAGAAGAAACCCCGATTCAGTATTCAAGTAATGAAAGGGCTTGACAGCTTGTTGCCTAACTTATAGGACTCCCACTGTAGCAAGTCAGACGTACACGGTTGAACTGAACCACCCAGGCCTTGGTGATCTGTTTCCTAGCTTTCCCACTGTTCCTAGCCTGAAGTGGAGCAGAAATTCAGAATGCATATTGTATAGCTAAGTTTACCTTCTTTTTCCCAAATTGCGAGAAAACCTTTGACGTTTGCGGGACAAAGTGTATCTTTAATAAAACATTTTTTTTAAACTGTGAGGATCCAGCCGCATTGATCCAGGAAAGAAGCTACCTTTTTTTTTTACCACCAATAGAATGGCCACCTATGGAGAGATCTCCTTTGTGGACTAGAATAACCACACCTGAGACATGTCTGCCATTAACACATGAGAAAATTACATTTTGGAGTTTAAAGTTGTTTAGTTTCAATGTGGGAATTTGAAAAGCTGATCTGAAAACTCTACAAAAACGCTCTACTCACAGAGTGTACCTTTCAGGAAACTAAACGCATGCTTTGCCTTTCAGTAATAATACATGTGAAACGGATTGTTTATGCATTTGGGACATGTTTTGCAATTAATATATTTCCCGGTGATGCTCTACATTATTCCCACAAGCCATGTTTCCAAGCTCTGCCTCCAACATCACTGTACCTTAGATGTGGTAATGTTTGCAGTGGTATGTATGGAGGGTTCATAAACTATCTCTGTAAATATGAGTGTGTCTCAAGAGCTACTTACAGAGCTCTGGTACATTATGAAACAACTTTTCCTACGGGAGTACAACAATTTAATCAGTTATGGTGAGTGATGTTATACAAATTGTTCCTAATATACCTTCGCCGCTATAGTGTTCTGTTAAAGCACTATGTGCTACATGGATTAACCTGTGTTATTTAGCTAGAATAACAAGTTATCTATTTCTTTGTGGATTGATGGAGGAGTAAATTGAACTGTAAAAGTTGCACTTCAACTACTGCATGTTCAGGGCTGTCTTTCTAGTTCTTTTATAAAAATCCAGCTTTTACATTTTGCGTTTGTATCCTTTCATATTTTTCCTCTTTGATTCTTTTATTGACAGGTAGTTTCTTTTTTGCACAATAGAGATACATGCATGCTCTCCACGTTCAAAGACACATGCAATGTCTGCATTTATGGCAGGATTATCAGTATCAACGAGGTGCGAAGAGATAGTTTTCTGCTAAAGCTGCCTGAACCACTCTTTCATTGAAGACTTCACTTTCTACATTACACCACCTATTCAACCATCAAGGTAGAGGCCTTGGAAACTGTGAATGGCTGCCGCATACAATGTATAACTTTTCCCTTTCATTTTCACCACATATGCAATTCATGTGACGCTGGTACTCTATAAAATGTTCTCAAAGAGCTCAAGTGTACAACAAAGGTCCTATTTCTGTCCCCTTAATTGTGCTCGAAGGCCATCTGAGAAAGCCTGCTGTTATCCATAATTTCCTACTTTTCAGAAAGCAAGTCATTTTGTAAATAATGACTTCCAGAGAGTAACCTGGAATGTTACCATTAATGTACAGTAGTTCAGGGCGCGTCCGCACACCTATTTTTATGCAATTATAAGAGCATATTTACAAGTCCCTAGCGGCACTTTTTTTGATGCTCTGGTGACGCTCTATGCGAGTCCATATTTACTAGGCCGCGCTAAGCCACTTTGCGTGACTTAACACAGCCTTGTAAATATGGCCCTCTGCAACGCCGTTTTCTGGTGCAAAGGGGCATGCAATGGGTGCAGGGCCGGACTGGCTGTAGCGGGCACCGGGCAATCCCCCGGTGCGCCACACGGGTGGGGGCCGGTTTAGGACCCCAGGGGCCGTTTTTGTTACAGGGCCGTTTTTGCAGCTTAGCTGCAAAAATGGCCCGGTAACAAAATCGTCCGAAAACCGGCCCTGGCCGAGCACTTTGCCAGGGCCGGTTTTGGTTCCCAGTCCGGCCCTGAATGGGTGTTGCTGTGGATGTTCCCATCAACTCCCATGGCTTTTTGACACTTCTCCATATTTACAAGGATCTGTAAATCTGAGGCAGCGCCCAAAATTAACGCCTTTCAAAAGGAGACATTAATGTGACGCAACGTGGAGAAATCCTTTTATTTCTCCTTGTTTTTTTGCTCTTTCTATGTGTGCTGCATTCTGCAGCACACATACAAGGAGCAAAATGACATTAATTATTGTTTTTGTGCAGGAAGGTGTCCCTTCCTGCACAAACAAAATCTTCCCTCCAAACGCAGGCACCATGGTGCAAGGGTGCCTGCATTGGCGCTAGGTGGTGTTTTTAGCACAGGCACAGGAGTGAGCACAGGGATACACCATATTCTTGTTAATACTGCACTTCCCTGTTTTTTGAAAATGATGCCGCTTAGCACAGCAAAATTGTCATTTTCATGTTTATATGCCCAGTAGGTTCTCAACACAGAAAAATACTCGAGTTAATGAATACACTGCAGACAGCACAGCTTGGAAATAAAGGCAATTATTGGTAACTGTTTCCGAGCTGTGCTCAAATCAGCACATTTACTAACTCAGAAGTTCTAGGTTAAGTGCATGCCTTGTAGGATGGGCAATAGCATAAAACAGGCATATATCTGTACCCTGCGGAAATGCCCATCTTCATGGTACGTTGCCAAGAGTTCATGCCACATCTAGAGGGAAAATCAATTGTAAAAGATAATCTGTTCCTAACATTTTTAATGACAAAATGCCGCACTGAAATGGTGAAATACCAGAACCCACTGACGAGAAAATCAATAGCTGGCAAGGAGACTCAAATAAAAAACTGATCTCTTGTAAACAGCCAAGACTCTAGGGATTACATGCACATGTTTGTAAACCAACAAGAGCCAACATGAATTGACATAAGGATTGTTTGGAGAATACAGCAACGCCGTGCTCATTCAGGGGCTAAATCTGAAAGGCAGGTAATATAGAAGAGGGTGCTTCTGCATTATGAAGCCACAAGGATGAAACTAAAGACTTTAACAAGATGCAGAAAATGAATAGAGAGGGCATACCATACTATATATACAGGAATAACTTTACTTAAATTTTAATTGTCACACTCATTCTCATGCAGGAACTTTATACGTACATAAAATGTAAGTACTTCTCATCCAATAACCAATTTCTCTCCTGTTGCCATCCATAATGATGCGTGGAATGTTTCCTGTCCTTAAGATCTGTGAGTGTCGTGGACACCCAAGGAGAGTTGGTGTAGGTGCGTGTAATCACTAAATCTGTATTAAAAATCACTTGAACAATCAAAGGGTATTTCACTTGTCTGTTCCCAAACATGTCTTCCTTTGCCTTCGGAGGGGTGATCTGCATGTGCATATAATCAATAGGAGCTGCTTTCACTGCAGTCAGCTCCTCTGTGCCTCTAGGAAATCAGAGATAATGACACATGTCTTTCACCAGAGACAGCAACAATTCCTTAAAAGGAACCAATGACACAGAAATGAGGAGCAGACAATAGCTTGATCCTGAAGTACGGATACTTGTTTGTAGCTTTACTTCTGTCTTCATTCGTTTTACAATGTGCAGTATGGACCACTCATCCAATTGGTGAAGCTCCATCACCTGTTCCTTGGTCATAGTTGACATATCAATTCTGGTTCTAAAAATACTTTCCTCCCTTCTTTTCTGTGGTCCTGCTGGTCCAGGCCACTGTTCATCAACAAGATCCTTACACCTTCTCAAGTGGTAAAACACTGCTGCAATTGTCCCCTTGTTATCACCAAGTTATTTCAGTATACCAAATGCTGATCTCTGTAGTCCTGTATGGAGGACTCTCACAATTTTTTACATGTTCCTTTCTTTGCAAAGTTGTTTTTCCAGTAACTTAAATACTGCTTAAAGAAAAACAATGATTGTCAGAATGCCGTTGGCATAGTAACTGTCTAATGATTCAAGTATTTTACAGTAACTAATGGTGAACAACAAAACTTAAATATATCTTTCATGACACAAGCGTGTGCATAAGGGAAGTCTGGGACACAGTGTCCCAGGGCATCCGGTATAGCGATCTGTGTGCAAGGTAAAGGTCAGTGGTTCAAAATCCATCACTGCCATTGAAATAACCTCCTTCAAAATTAATTTAAGAGTACGATTCAGCTTGCTTATAGTAATTATAGTGCAAGGAGACCAGACTCAGCATTTTGAAGTTTTATGTTGTTAAAAGAAAAACAACCTCAATTGTAACATCTGCACACGTGTACAAAAGGTGTCATTCATTAGGTTCAATGTTGAACCCTTTACTTATCATAAACCTTTTATGATGGTGCAATATTTGAAGAATTATACCATAAACATTGAAGTTAATTGAAAATCAAAACAATTAAACGCTGTTTTCTAAATTAGGAATGGCACTATTATACATATAGAACATAATGCCCATTTCTTCACTGTAATCCAACAACAGGTAACATTGTAGCATTACTGTATATGAATATAAAGGCCACATTAAAATCAAACAGGTGAAGTGATAATGCAGGCCTCTCAAGAACCAATGAACGCCATGTATGCATACAAACGAATATCATGGTTGGTAATGCAAGCAAGTATTGTACACAGTGTTTACATAAACAAGAAACACATTCTAGGAAGGCGAAGCTATATTTACAACACAGTTCATAGAAAGAAGCAGAATGCTGACCACTGCTCACAAAGCCAGTAAAAGCACTAGATATTATTTGGAACATACATTAAACATGTAGAAAATATCGGTATTTATGAATCGGTATTTACCGAATCGGTAATAATGCATCCCTTCCCATTGATTCCTATGGGCCTGGAGGCCCATAGGAATGAATGGGAAGCCAGTTACTATTACCGATTCGGTAAATACCGCATCGGTAATAGGGGAGGCATTATCATGGGTGGCAGGGTGTCACATTGACACCCTGTTGCACCCCTGATTCGGGCATGTATGTCTGCCACATGGCACTTCACAAATTGCACAAAAATGCTTTTTTAAAGGTATTCGTCATTTACCATCAACTTGTAGTTGGTGGTAAATAACGAATCCAGACACCAATTATGCACTCACTTGAGTGCCCCCTACATAGCATTTCTGGATTCGGTAGTTACCGAATCGGTATTTTACCGATTTCTTAAAATTCCGATTCGGTAAATACCGAATCCAGAAATCAGCCACCTACATCTCAAGTGCCTCAATACCGGTCGGTAACGGGATATTTACCGAATTTCGGCTGTTACCGACCGGTATTTGGCTTCCTACATATGGCCCATAGTGAGCACTTTGTTTATCAGTGACATACCAGGTTGTATTCCCTGCTTATTAGCAGGGCAAGCTGCACGTTTCATTTTCAAAATGAAACCTCTAGCTCCCATTGTCCTTACTTTTAAGACTTACAACTGTTAAGAGTCGCACTGGATCCAGAAATTACAGCTTTGCAAAGTATGAAAGCTAAAGTACCTCATGCATTATCCAAATTTCTATATTTTTTAAAAATAATTACAGGCTTTTGATGCAGAACTTGCTGAGATAATTCTCCAGAAACACTGCATAAAAATTATACTGTACACGGAGAAGATCAGCTCTGTTAATGCTGTGCAAACTTCAGTGAAACCACTTGTTTTTGACTGCATTACCTGCTACTTTTATTTTGCAGCTTCCATGTTTTATTCCACTGAGTTAGACAGGAAACAAAAGTACTAAATCCAGGATAATCTAGAACTTCAATGCTTCATCATCATTATAAATCTTTATTAGGTTGATAAGATCACCATAAAAGAGTACAAACAACAAATTCAATATAAAAACTATAACTGAACGTTAATATAGAGTGGTAATAGTCAATTAAACTGTAAAACACACCCCCTTCAGACACTACATCTATTAGTCAAATCTCGATCTCCTGGATGCCATAGCAGCTTGCAAAAATGATAAAACTGTATAGTAACACATTCATTGGGAAGCTCCTGCAGATAAAACAAGGCTGGCGTAACTTGGTAAGATTTAGGGACTTCAACAAGGGAATAAAAAAACACTTCCTCTGTCAGCTAAAATAAGAGCATAACATTACAAAAAGCAGAGTGTCCTGCGGAGACTTCTTGTCACAGCCATAGGGCAACCTTGCCTCAAACTGCACCCACCCACATGCAGATGCCAAAAGGTGATGAAGTTGGTTAAACCTAAACCTGGGCAATAAAAAACTATCTTGCTGTGAACGGACCCTGGCTAGATACGGCTCAAACACCTGCATGGTTATCAACAGCATATGACCATGCACTGATGGTTTCTACAGCTCCCTATTCTCTCTCTCTAAACAGGAATGGTCGAAGAACAGCCCCTTAACACAAACCAACTCATGCATGAACAGGGAAGTGGTACCTTACAGATATCGGTCATAAATTGGGAAGCAAATGCTGGCTTAACGTAGGCTATCCACAGTATTTTATGTGTCCGATCAAGGCCCAAACAGTCTGCAAGGGTCAACCCATTCAATTTTAATTCCTCCATGCTCCAAATCCTAATCCGGTGCAATAAGGGGCGTAGGGATATCAAGTCCGTCACTTGTGCAAGGCCAAGCTCCGCCTGCACGGAAAATGCTGGGGTAGAATGTCGAACTTGTACCATCTGGCGTAGAAATGTATTCTGTGCTGATTGAATCCCATCCAATTTTGTATAAACCCATACCTCGCTGCCGTATCAGGGTTGGGATATGCATTTAACCTGGAAATATTTTAAAAAGGTCCCTTGGCCCCATGAGCCTAACCTGTAGGTATAGTTGGAAACCACCCCCATGGTTTTAACAAGCTTGGAACTTTTTGCCTCAATTAATGACTTCCAACAATTTTTGGCATAAAATAAGACACCCAAGTAAGGGAACGCCAGGTCTTGCTGCTTTTGGAGTTTGGGCCCATTAGCATCACATATGATTTTGAAAAATTCACCAAGAAATCAAGGTTCTCCATAAATGACACGAGTAGATCAAACCCATGAGTGTGCCATAAGGACTGCATTGTCCGCTTATAATAAAACAGGATCTTTCTCCAACCTTGGGGCAATCCGCCGAGACTGATAATAAAGCAGACTCGAGCCCACTCACATACAGGGCAAACAAAAAATGGGCAAGAATGCACCCTTGTAAAACGCCATAGCTGGTAGGGAATGAGCGAGCACAAGCAGCTCCCTGGGAAAACTGAAGCAGAGGTCTTCGAATGAAGATTGGCTAAGAGGGCCACAATACTTGGGTCAGACCCCAGCTCACTAAGCAGAGCCCAAAGTTTCGCCTGGTTCACCCTGTCGAATGCGGACTTCAAGTCCATAAATGCTAAGTATATTGATTCAGAATGGGCAACCGTATACTTGTTTATAATTAAATGGAGGTTCAGACACTGATCTGAAGTGGACCTTCCTGCCCTGAAACCATATTGAACATCACTCTCTGCCTACTCCCGCAAACTGTTTAAAATCACCCTTCCCAGGACTTTGACCACCTCATCCAATAGAGTTATTGGGCGGCAGGATTGTGGATTGTCCTTGTCCACCTTCTTAAAAATAGGGATGATCAAGGCAACACCCCGTCCCGGGTGGCCACATTCATGACCTGAGTCAAAAGTGGATCCCAATCCTCTACATTATCCTTAAACAAATCTGGTGGGATACTGTCAGGCCCTGGGGCCTTATTGCTCGACAAGGCCAAAATGCCCTGCACGACTTCTTCTAAATTAAAGACCGCTGGGTTACAAGCTGTGTCCTCTAAAGCCGAAGTTATGTCACCCCTGCGGTCCCCCTGGTTATAGACACCTTCAAATGGTCGGCTCACTGCTATTCCGGTATGTGAAGGCATATGACTGGGCCAGAGCCATCAGTGAAGCAAGGCCTGTAAACCAGTTTCCAAAAAAGAAAACTATCTTCTGTTTCGCATGCTTAACACAGCTCCTCCCAGGCTAACTCTTGCATGTTATGTTTCAACGTTTAATTTACCCACAAACTGTTTAGGGTACAACACAAACACAAGTAGTGCATATACAACTATCCTGTACACTACAATACAAATAATGCCTGGTCTCAATTTATAAATCCATATGTGTCCATGCACAGCAGAACGCAGAGTGTAAGTACAATGGCAGTTTACAATGGCTTATTCAGAAATGTACTTTCAGCAACTAGGTGACTTGTGTGATAGTGCAGGTTTGGAGTAAGCTGCACATGGAAAGATATACATGTATAAATATGGGAGTGGCCAGGGACCCTCAAATTAACAATGTATCCTCTAAAGTATGTGCAGTGGAGAACAGTGTAAAGAGGCACAGGTCATGGAAATCCAATCACAATTAACAACAGTCTGCTCAAATGCCATCTCTGCCCATGTCAAGGTAATGAGAGCACTTGACAGCCTGGTCACTGAATCATTCCACAGGGCCAGCATAGACATGGCTGACATAAAGTATTGAGATACATCACCAGTTGGGTGCATCTCTGTATCAGCATTCCACTCACTGCATAACAGTCAATAAGTGGCATGACAGTTCCATAACATTGCCTATTTTCCCTCTCCCTCATTCACTCTACGCACACTGCACTTCAGCGAACCCCAGTACAGGTAATATCATTATTACAATCAACATCTCTGGCACTACATCAATGTACAAGCTATTGGAGATGCCAGAGGCAGTTTGACACATGTATATGTCTACTTTTCCTTTGCAACACATGATAGCTTCATCTTTTGTCAGTCCACGATGGCATATACATAGATTACCAGGAACTACTGAGACACACTTGGGAACATATTTACCAAAAAGTCGCACAGAGCAACGCAGCAAGTCACCTTGCTGCGCTGTGTAACAGGGAAATGGCAGGATAGCGTCTTATTTAACATAATACGGCACATGTATGTCTTTTCCTAGCACTGGCGCACAATGTGCTGTCTAACACCAAAAAAGCACACTTGCACCATGGTCCAAAATGCTTGGATTGTAAGCAGGATTGTTTTTTGTGCAGGAAGGGAGTCCCCTGATGCATTTTCCTCTAAAGCACACATAGAAAGAGGAAGTAATAGAGATATTTCTCCTGATTACGCCTCACCTGGGATGGCGTAGCATTCTGACACATTCCCATGTTTAACAGGATTGGTATATCTGGTAATGCTTCACAATTCATGGGTTGATGCATGTGAACACCCATGCTCGACCCATGGCACGCCATCCCAGGGCACAGTAAGGCAAAACAGCGATTTGCGATGCGTTGTGTTACTCTGGATTTATCAAGCCACCCAGGGCCATGCAAAGATCTCTTGTATATCTTGATAAATCAAACTTAAGGGTTATGTCACGTTTGCACCCCATTGCGTCGTGCAAAAAAGATGCAAGCCTATCATAAATATGCCCCTTGGCAACTAAAACAAACACATGCAAGACATGCTTATGTATTTAAGTCATGATATCATGGTAATGGCACACTTCACATAATTTTCACAAGAAGACTTAATTTGTATTTATAGGTGTATACTTCATGTTAATGTGACTGTGAGAAAGTGCCTCTCTTTGCATGGTCACCCACATTTTTTGTGAATTCATTCTGTTGTTTTTTTAAACTCCACATGGTGCTACCCAACCCCAATTATATGTTCCTTGACCCCTAAACTATGGTGCCAGATATTCACCAATGCCATGTAAAAGTTAAATGTCACCTGTGGACTTTAATACATGTTGCACCAGCCACTAGTTCTAGCAAATGGAACATTGCCTCAGGCTTCCTGTGTTACCTGCCTCCTGCAGCTTTTGAAAATGCAGGCAAACCTGTCCAAACAATGTTTTTTGCCAAAAAAGAACCCCCCTTTAAAATATTAAATAAGTCACCCATAAGGTGGCTTTGTATCCCACAAGGTAGGGTGCCTAGCATTTAAAAGTGGTGCATACAAGCATTTAATGTTTGCATCTACCCACAGTAACCCCCAAAAGCTATTTGCATTATAGAGAGCTATAGCTTTCCTATGACAAAAAATAAAGTTCAGACTAAAATCATAGCTCTGCTTTCTGTGGTTTGGGACTAGCTACATAAAAAACTCAAACATGATTTTTAATGTTTATTAACCCCTTGAGTGCCCATGACGAGATGGTCTCGTCATGGGCCGCGGTTGCGCTGTGCCCATGACGAGACTATCTCTTCATGAGCCCCGCCCGCTAATGTAACGGCCGGCACAGGGCGGGGAAAGGGCGGGGCACTCAAGGGGTTAAACATCCAATCCAGTGTGAAGTTGGATATTTAATCAATATTTAGGAAACCGACTTTTGAAAAGTTAGAATTTGTCTGCCTGAATCCCCAATAAGTTAGTCGCCATTGGCCTGCTGACAGATGCCCCTGGCAGTGTTTCATCTTAATGAGGTGTGAAAACTGCTCCCAGAGTAGAAACAATGACTCAGATCTTTTGACAGGAAACCTTGCTGTTAGATATGTGACACATATCAGCTCACGGAATTATGCTGGGGAAGGATCTGGAACCTCATTAACTTGAAAAGGACCAGAGTGAGGCCTGCCTATTCATAGTTGAGTGTAAGGGATGTCTGGGGAAGAAAAGCCTTTAGTCCCATGGGTTCTCTGTAGCCACTTTTACACCAGCCAAGTGGTTATTGGTCTCTGAACTAGTGCGGCATAGTTGAGGAGGCAGAGACTGCTCATGTCCACAAACACATCCCTGAATGGCATGCAAGTCACTTCCAAGGACATAAAGACTATGCAATCTTGGATTTTGCAAAGAATAGTACAGGATTTGCTGCAAAAGTCTAAGGTTTTGCACTTAGGAACTATTTCCTCATTGGGTAGGGAGTGTTTAGTTGTCACCTCCACCCACTGGCTTGTGAATGCACCTAGTCCGTAGCTCATTAGGATGCCCTCTGAACCTGCAGAAGAACATAAGAACACTAAACCTGCTATTTGAGACCTCTGTGGACTGCTGCTCCCATGGGTACCCAGGACTAAGAGGTGGACTCCGAGGGTCTGTTAGCTGACCTCCTGTGTGGCTCCAGAGACACAACAAGAGGCAAAGGGCCTTTTTCCTGAAACGCCCAGCTGAACAGTAGCAACTGGACCTAAAATGGATCATGCTGGTAGCCTCTGCTTGAGTGAGTTCTGGCTCCTATTTTCTTTCTCTGAGGTCTTGGGAGTCTTAGAAGTGACCAAGAGGAGGTGCTCCAGAAACATGGATACGTCACAGCGAAAGTGTCCAATTTCGAAGGGACTTCGCTGGATATAGTTTAGGCTTGCTCCACTTGAGAATTTTGAGCTCCATAAAAAAGACAAAGAACAAAGGTAGAGATCATCAGTGCCAGCACAAGAACTTTGGTTACTGAAAATGTGAATTTCTCTTGTTCACAGCTTTTCTTGGCAAAGCCAACAGCTTCAGTGGAACCTCACCCAGTGGCTATCAGACCTAGAGAGGGCTTCCGAGAATACAGCCTCCAATTTGCCCATTCGGGCGATTTCAACTTCTAATTCAGAGACTAAGTCAGAAGGTAAAAGCTTTGACCAGCATGAAACTGCTTGGTGTATGCGATCCATGCTCCATTGCATTTAGCCTGAAATCATGCCAGTCAACAGCAAACAGCAACTGCCAGTTGGCGCTTTACTTTTTCTGGGTATTTTTTTTTGCCTTAAACTTTCAAAAATCCATATATACTGTTTCCCCTATTGGATTTTTGTCATTTTGGTGTAATTTTACTCAGAATTTTTATCTTTTTTTATGAATTAGTTGTTGGAAGTAACTGCTAAGAATTATGTTATGTTATGCAGATATGTAGAGCACACTATCACCCAGGCGTGCATCCAGGCACTGCGCAGGTGTGAGTCTAGCCACACAAGGGCCTAATGGGACTACTCAAAAAGCCAGGTCTTCAGCTTCTTGTAGAATTCAAGAATGTAGGATTAGGCTCTTCTGTTTAGCAGCAGGTCGTTCCACACTCTAGGATCGATGTAAGAGAATGCTCAACCACTAGTTGTGGTTTTCCGTAAGTGAGGGATGTGTGCAAGTAGGGGTTTTCTGGAAGGTTTGTGAAAGCAGATGCGATTCTTGAGGTATACTGGGGCTGTGTGATGTACTGCCTTGGAAGTGTGAGTGAGGAGTTTGAATTATGCTAGGTTGTGAACTGAGAGCCAGTAGAGCTACTCTGGGTGTGGTGTGTTGTGAGTGCAGTGTGGAAGTTTGAGAGTGATTCTACATGCCAAGTTCCAAATGGTCTCAAGCCTTCTGATGAGTTTTTGTTCATCCTTGCATAGAGGGATTTGTAGTAGTCCAGCTTGCTTGAGATAAGTGTGAAAGTGAAAGATTTACGGGTGCTGATACAGAGCCAATTTACAAACTCCCCCAGCTTCTTCAGGGAAAGGAAGCATGAGGCAGTGATGGCATTGACTTGGCAGTCATGCTGAGTTTGCTTTCACGGTGATCCTGAGCCTCTAGGCAGGGGTATGGGCCCAATATAGTAAACTGCACTGAGTCAAATATAACTAGACAATGGAGAAGGATTGAGCCTAACTCTTTTACAGAAGTGTTCAAGACTTCCTCATACGTTAAAGTAACTGACATTGATGTAAGGCTGTCTGAACATGAGAGTGCATTAATGCTTGCTTTGGATAAATTGGCAACTTTTAGATGCTGCAAAAAACAGACCCATGGCGTTTATGCCCCATGGTTCACATCAGAATTGTGTACAGAGAAACCACTATGTAAATAGCAAGAAAGGCATTGGCGTCATACAAAAAAAACAGCTTCCAAAGAACTGTATAGGACAGCTTTGACCAGTTATTGCAGTAATTTAAAACAAGCAAGAAAGCTGCATATATTGAATCTAATTGCTACTGCTAGTAGTTCTTAAAAAGAACTGTTTAAAGTTCTAAAGTCCTCTACTAACCCTTCAGCTTGCACTCAAAGTTCTCAGTCATGTCAAGCCATGTGCAATTTACTATCCAATCACTTTGAGGAGAAAATTAACATGATATATCAGAAATTCTCAGATATAAAGCCTCAGACTGCGGAGAATTCGGTTTCCGATAGTTTCAATAGCAGATGTACATCCAGTCTTGATCATTTTACTAGTGTGACGGTTGAAGCCACTCAGCGCGCCCTAGTCTTGGCAAAATCAGGGTCTCCATTAGACATCGGTCCGCCTAGGATCTTAGCCTCTCTTTCAGAAATTCTTGCTCTTGCCCTATGTTCCTTGTTCAATCTATCTATCACTAGTGGAAAAATCCCTTCAGCTTGGAAAGCTGCACACGTGGCTTGGATCCAGAGAGATTCAAGGTGCAGTTGAATGATTTAACCAACTATTGCGGCATCTCATTACCCCCACTGTCGGGTAAGTTGCTCGGAGGCCAGATAAATAGTCAACTTATGGCCTATTTGGAGGCCAATCACCTTCTAGATCCTCCCAATTTGGGTTTAGGCCTTGCCATAGCACTGATCTATTTTGTGGCTTATTACAGATCACCTTAGATGTGCTTTAGACATCAAAAGACCTATTATGTTGATTCTACTTGATTTATCCGTAAAGTTTAACAGAGTGTCACATGTCTGCCTTTTGGGGCGGCTTGGAGAGTGTGGCATTTGTAGTCCAGCTCTGAGTTGGTTTGAGGATTTCCTCACTAATAGAACTCAGACCATTTCTCTGGGATCTTTCAGATCCCGCACTGTTTTGTTGGATAAAGTGATCCTCAGGGCTCCTGTTTGAGCCCTATGCTATTTAATATATATATGTGGCACCTTTAGCCAGGATAGTGAAATCATATGGATTGGTTCTGTATTCTTATGCAGATGATACTCAGCTTTTGATTTCTTTTGACTGTGATTCCAACCTAGTAAAAGAAGATTTTGCAGATGGTCTTAAAGCCTTAGCAGTTTGGATGACTGAGAATCGTCTTCAACTGAATGCAGGAAAAACTGAGATCATGCTATTTGGAAAGGCGTTCAACCTATGAGCTTCTGACTGGTTGGCTAAAAGAAATTGGCATTGCTCCAACCCCTAAGACAGATGTTATGTCTGTTAAGACGGGCCTTCCCATTTCTTCCTTTGTCAACAAGGAAGTATGCAGTCCAAGCCTTAGTGGTAAATCGCTTGGATTATGGCAATGCTTTACCTGCCTCTGTTAATGAATCGTTGCCAAAACTACATGTGGTGCAAAACAGAGCAGCCCGCCTTATCTGCAATGATCCTGGGAGGTCCTCATCTGCTCCTCCAGTTTACAGTCTTTACATTGGTTACCAATTTGCAAGAGTATTGTCTTCAAGATCTGTTGCATGACTCACAAAGCCCTAATGGGGAAGGGTCCTTGATACTTCACCTCAAGGCTTACCCTTTGCAGTCCTGAAAGTGCTCTTCATTCTGGCGGAAAAAGGCTGCTTGTAATCCCTCGAAATAAAAGGTCTCGTTCTGGGGGAAGAGCGTTTTTCTATCTAGCCCCTCTCTACTGGAATGCCACCCTAGTTCATTTGCATTTCAAATTCAGGAAATCACTGCAAACTGAACTGTTTTAGGGATGGCTTACCCGTGGCTGTGATATGATGTCAGAAGGCTTACTGCATCGAGATAGCCCTCAGAGAGTGATTTGTGCGGAATATAAATGATTGTAACATAACATAACATAACATGGGGGAGGCATCGGTCCTAGCTCTATTAGCACCAGATGGAGTCATATGGTTAAGTGCTTCTCCAGAGGAGCACGATTTTAGTCTTGTCAGTGTCAGACATGGCTGATCTATCTTTGCTCCTCCCTGTAGTGTAGTCAACATATGACGCTGCCATTGAGTTCTTGCTGAAGCAACTGGAGTGTGCTCATGTCTGCAGCTGGTCTCTCCTCAACTTTTGTAGTTTTTCAGAATGGATTTATAAATTGGGGCCAGGCACTATTTGTATTGCAGTGTAGCATACTGGATAACTGTATATGCACTACTTGTGTTTGTATTGTACCCTAAACAGTTTGTGGGTAAATTAAATGTTGAAACATAACTTGGTAGAGAGAAGTTGTGTCAAGCATGCAAAAGAGGGAATAGTTCTCTTTTTAGGAAAGTGGTTAACAGGCCTTGCTTCGCGGATGGCTCAGTCCCAGTAATATGCCGTCATATCCCTGGACAACAGTGGGTAGACCATTTGAAGGTGTTTTGAGTGTGCTCATGTCTGCAGCTGGTCTCTCCTCAACTTTATAGTTTTTCAGTGCTTTCAATATATCAAGGAAAAACCAAGGAATTTTTGGGACATTCATGAATTTGAATAGTTTCTAAATGACCTAGATGACAATGAATCGAAAATTGAACATAAGACTTCTTCTACATCAACTGCATGTGATCCGAACATATCGTCTACCTCAGATTCAGATGATCGTGGAAGATGGGAAATTGTTGCCCGAAACTGGTCTCATGGTGGCAAACTTAGGGCTGGGAAAGGGTCACAACCTAGAAATAAATCAAGATCACCATTGAAAACTTAAACCTAGACAATTTTCCACATCAAGCAAAGCCAGAATTTTTGTCCTATAAAGTTTACATTGTATCCTTTATATCATTTGATTGCAATGTTGGCCTAACAGCTAGGGCGGTCGACCTCGGAGCTGGGGAACCAGGTTCAAGTCTCGGCAGGGACGCGCAACATCCTGTGATTCTGAGCAAATCACTTAATCTCCCAGTGCCTAACAAAAACGAATGTGTCCTCATGTAATGCAACTGGTGCTCGTGTAAAGCGCTCTGATACCCGATACCTTTGGGTCAAGTTTGCGCTATATAAAACTCAGTAAAATAAAGTTTACTAATTGGGGGATTATTACTTTTTATTTCTAAGCCCAAATTGGTAAGCACTAAATCCTATGCATTATTCTTTTTCTATTTAGTTTATGATTTTATCAATTTGTTGGTATTCTGCTCAATATTATATTTCCTCCTTAATCTTACCTTTCAATTTAAGTGATGGAAGAGCTATTTAGACATAACTCCTTTAGGGTTAACGGCTTTACCTCCCCCTCACTCCGCGTCATCTCATACACACTCCCCCAGCAAAAGATTTATCAGAGTGTATACTGTTGTCTAATCACTTGTCGGATAAATTCCTAGTTCTGATTCATATTCTTATTTTTGTTTTCATTTTGCAACCACTAGGATAATTATTTTCTGTTGTGATTGACTGTAAAATACTATAGAATCAGATTTCATTGTCTCACATTTTTATCATATCCTGCATTATTTTACTCATTCTTTACGGCCTCAAAGAAATCTATTGACTTACAATGTTCCTAATTTCTGTTATCCTCCTTTTAATTCTTCCTTCATTATTTACTCTTTTTTTTATTACATAATTTCATTATTGCTCTCCACTTGTCTTTGCTACAGGCTAACTACCTCATGCATTCTTCTCAAATGAAAACATTGAAGATCACATCTTTAAATGTACATGGGCTAATACATTTTATCAAGAGGAAAAAAAGACTTTCTTATATTGGTCAGAACAAACCAAATATTGCACTACTACAAGAAACCCATCTTACTTCACAAGAAAGTAATACATTTAAAGGAGAGTGGGTTGGCCATGTTATACATGCAAGCATCACTTCTAATACGACACCCATTGATTCTACACAACAAAGGAAATGCGGTGTTGTCATTCTCTTTAATTAACTTACCATACAGGATACTTAAAAAATGGGAAGACCTTGAAAGACAATATATTTTTGTCAAACTCCGCATTAGCAATATGTTCCTAATAGTGGGAACCAGAAAAACGGCAACAGATTCAAAAACTATCTTTCTATTCCAATTTAGTAGATTATTATCATCTTTTGTATCAGCCCGGGTATTAATAGGAGGAGAATGGAATGTTACCATTAAGTCATTCATTGGTAGATCAGGCAATCCTGACATTCATCACAATAAAGACAGATACATGTTACTTGACTTTGTCAAAGATTACATGATTCAGGAACCATGGAGACTGACACATTCGATTGAAAAGGACTGTACATTTACTTCATGCCCACACTCTTTTTAAGTTTTAAAGAAACGTTTAATCAGCTTAAGATGGCATACAATAAAATAATGCAAAGCAATTAAACAAGTGTTACAGAGAGGGCAAGATAAAAAAAAAAGAGAAACAGAAGAAAGAAATATAAAATGCATAAAAACACAATATTACAGTCTGATCATTTGGTAACTTTATAAACTTGAGGTAATATAAGGAGACTTATGATATTAACAGGTCTTAAAGATTTTTGTGGGGAAGTCAGGGAGGTTGTAAAACTTCCTGAAAAAGAGGTGGAGGAGCCAAAGTTGTAACGGACGAGTAGTCCAAAAATTGAGTGACAGGTGTCCATAAGGCCTTTTGTTTTAACACAAGAGATAAAGGATGCATTTATGCAGTATCCAATTGGTGATTATGACAAACTGCATACCACCTCGCTCTAAAAGACAATTCTGAAAAATCTTTCCAATTACGGGTTATTTGTTGGAAAAGCAAGTGCTAATAACAAATCTAGCATCGGCATAGGAGCATCAGCCCAATCCTCAGATACACTTCCTAAAAACACATTGGAAATAGAAAAAGAGACATTGCTTTGAAAAATGAGATTAATTTGGTGGCAAACCTTTAACCAGAAAGCAGAAACTAGGGGGCAAGTGAAAAGTAAGTGCATCAAGTCAGCTTGTGGTGCAGAGCACAACAGGTGTCATGGATATCTTGGTTAATCCTGTGAAGGGTATGAGGTGTAATAAAAGTCTGTTGAAAATGAAATAAGTGTTTGTGTAGTGTTAGCAGCACAAGATGACTTCCTAATTTTAATCCAGATTCGTTTCCAGGAATGTATGGATATTGTGATAGAAAGATCTTCTTCCCACTTAAATTCTGTTTTGGTTTTGGATCTCAAAACAGGGTATTCAAGTAAATGAGAGTAGATGAGGGATGCCTTGGGGCATGTAGGCAGAATGTCAGATAATTCTGTAAATGAGGGAGAATCTGTGGATGAGGTGGATTTTAAATAATTATAAGCTTAAACCATAATCTGCTGTAGAATAAGAAATTTAGTTAAGAAAGTAGACAGAAGGTTAAAAAGATGCTGTACTTGAGGAAAAGTAAGAAAATAATCTTGGTCAATTAATTGATAAACCCAGATCAACCCCTTAATTCTCCAAGAATGCTAAAAAATAGGATGTCCTTTCACCTTAATAAATGGGTTATTTCATATTCTAAAATTAAGAAAGATCTGTGGGTGAAAAATGTATTACAGAGGATAATAATTTGTATTATTGATAATTGGGTTAGACATTTTCCGAGGTTTCCTTATAAAAGACAAGAATTCTGAAAAAGAATACGGTGACAAGAAAACTCGTTCTAAATCAACCCATAGCGGAGCATATAGTGAAGAGGGTGCAATCCAGTGAGAATATTGTCACAAAAGAAAGGTCTTATAATAGTTCAGAAAATCGCGAAGTGTACTTCACCTTCAACTTTAGGTCGTTTCAGCTTTGCAAGAGACATACGTGGTTTCTTTTTACTCCAAAGGAAAGCAGATAATATTGAATTAATTTTCTTATAGTATTTATGAGGAACACGTAATGGAATATTAGAAATAGTGAAGAGAATCACAGGAACCAACATCATCCTAATTGGTCCAGCGGCCCCAACAAGACAAATAAAGAGGAGGCCATTTACTAGTTAGAAAAGTGATTGTCTGAATACAATTGTCCATATTAATTGAAATGCAGGACATGATAGAGATAGAGAATTGAAGACCAAGATATTTAAGTTGTTTGGGTTGCCATGTAAACTGAGAGGAAGAAAAGTTGTGACTAAAAGTAAATTTATTAAGAGGTAGAATCTCGCACTCAGTGTCTAGCTTATATCCGGAGACAGATGAATAAGAAGCAACTTCTGACATAAAAGCAGGGAGAGAAATAAATAATAAAATGTCATCAGTGTATACAGCCAATTTAACCTGATCTGAGCCATGGGTGAAACCATGAATGTTAGCAATCTGACGAATCCAAAATAAAAATTGTTCCAGTGCTATTTAAAAAGGAAGGGGTAGAGAGGGCAACCTTATCGAACCCCTCTATGTAGGGTAAAAAAAGGAAGACATGAGTCCATTAGCACAAATAGCTGCCTTAGAAGAAGAGTAGAGAAGAGAAATGAGAGTACTTCGGCCCAAAACCAAACCAAGGTAAATCTTGAAAGATGAAGGACCAAATGACACAATCAAAAGCCTTCAAGGCATCTAAAGCAATGGCGACTAGAGAATTGGGTACGTTTGCAGATCTAGAAATAAAGTCAAAAAATAAGCGAGTATTATCCGACAAAAATCTACCTTTGACACAACCAGACTGTTCCTTGCCTAAAAGTTCAGGGAGAAGGATTTCTAGCCTCAAGGCCAAAGCCTTGGAGAAGAGTTTAGAATCTAAACTAAGGATATGGGCCGATAATTTTTGCAAAAATTGGGATCTGTACCTGCTTTCGGAATAAAACATATATAGGCATCTAAAAAGGAGCCAGGGGAAGTAGCCAAATTGAGAAAAGAATGAATTAACAAACAAAGTTTAGGAAGAAGCAGTTTGGAAAAATATGTATAAAACTGAGCTGTAAAACTGTCTGGTCCAGGGTCCTTGTCTTTTTTAAGGGAAAGTAGTGCAAGCTGGAATTGTTTTTGGGTAATTTCAGCCTCTAGGGAAGAAAATTCAACTTGAGAACAATCCGGCTTTGAAATAGAGGAAAAATAACTTAAAATTGCAGAATCAGATGGTGTGTGCTCCGGTGTGAAGAGATCTGTATAAAATTGTTGAAATTGAATCAAAATATTTTGGTTGTGGTGATAAGAGAAGCCATTATCATCAATAATTGAGTCAATGAATTATGTATTTTGTTTAATTTTCAGATAGTTAGCTGGAAGTTTGCTACTTCTATTTAGACCTCTATAATACTTAGCACTAGATTTGAGAAGATATGAAGCTGCATTTTGGCTTTAATTAACTTATTCAGAATTTTGTTTGGAATTGGATGTATAGTAAGAATGTTCTAAAAGCTTAATTTCATTAAGAAGTATTTTAAATTGGGATTGTGACAGACATCTTTTTTCTTAAACGAAGTTCATTATAAAGTCTTGAGCTGAGGCCTTAAATGAATCCCAAACAGTATGTAAAGGCATGCCTTCCGTATGATTGAGGAGGAAAAATTCCTGAGTAAAAGCAATGAAGGAGGAGGTGAAAGAGGAGTTCAGTAGTAGGAAATGATTAAATCTCCATCTTTTAGGGCAAGTAAATTTAGGTATGATGTCTAAATGTACAGAAAGTGGGTCATGATCGGAAATCAGAATAGATCCAATATCCGCTGAATGCAAGGATTGAGTGAGGTGATATGATACAAAAACATAATCAATTCGAGATTGAGTATGGTGTACTGGACAGAAAAATGTGTATTCCCTCAGGGGTGGGTTGCATAAGCGCCACGCATCATTTAGATTACGTCTCTGGATAGCTTGTGTGAAAGTTTTCTGTGATTTGTTTAGAACATATTGCGATGCTGAATGTCTGTCTAAAAAAGGATCAACAGTTAAATTGTAATCTCCAGCTAGAACTAGACTGTCAACTGGGTATTGCAAAAGCTTCTGAGAAATTAGAGTCCAAAATTTACAATCAGGTGCATTGGGGTCATATACATAAAATAAAACAATTATGGTTTATTACATTGCATTTTAAGTATTAACCATCTCCTCTCTTCATCCCCTTCCTGAGAAATCAATTGGATTTTCAAACACTTATGACAAAGTATTGCAACTCTGTGTTTTTGTTGTTCCCCAGAGCAGGAGAGTAGAAAACCTCGCCCACCCATCCCCTCTTCAATTTTTCATTTTCAATATCTGATAAATGTGCCTCCGCAGGAAAACTAAATGTGCATCCCATTTTGCTAAATGAGTGAGAACATGTTGTCTTTTAAGTGGAGAATTTAAAACCCTGACATTCTAGGAAACCATTGTCAAGACCATTGTGAGCAAACAAAATGTAAAAAACAACCAGACCTTGTTTGAAAAAGAGCATAGTTAACCCTGAGAAGAGAAAGGAGAGGGTATGTATTACAGAGAATAAGATAAGCTAGAAAATGTAAGATAACAGAGAAGCAAAAAGACATAAAAGAAGAAAAAAAGAAGACAAAAGACCACGCGGTAAGCAAGAGAATACATCGAACATTAATGTAGCACGAAGTGGGTAAGCAGACAAACAATAAGAATAATTTACCTAACAAAAAACTTATGAAGGTGGGGGAGGGACCACACAAGGAAGACATCACGTCTGGTCCAGAGGGAGTGACATGACTCGGCAAGGGAGGCGACACGACTAATAATGGGGAACGAAGGTATCACTGACAAATAGACTTCACCTGCAGGATAAAAAAAGAACATTTTAAAATATTAATCAGAGAAAAAACAACCTATTAGGTAATAATACTGAAACAAGAAAACTCATCAGCATCAAAAATAGCATAATACATTCTTAAAATTAAAAAAAACAATGCTATCAACAACAAAGCTTAACGACTAAAAGCAGTCATTTTGTAGATACTGATGGGACGATTTCCATAACACCAGCTCTGCAGGACGTAAGAAAGTCCTGCAAACAAGGAGGATCCTCAAATGTCATTGTTATGTTATTATGAGTAACTTTGAAAAAGCATGGGTGAAAAAGGCTAAACTGGGCTCCTATGGAGCGAAGGCCAAGTCTCATACTCAGAAGGTCTCTTCTTCTGTCTGCTGTGGCTTTGGCATAGTCTTGAGAAAAATATAAGACATTACCAGACCATGTGATTTTCTTAATGCAACGTTCAGACGCGCAGCGCAAATAACCTGCATTAAATCTGTATACTCTAAGAAGTGGAGGATGATGCCGCTTGGTCTCTGGGAGGGTTAAGCAGCCGAAGGAGGCCAACCCAGTCTATGAGCTCTTTGGATGTTAAGTTGCGAATTCTCTGGCAACTGTAGGATCTGGAGTAAAAAGGATTTAAAGAAAGAAAGAACATCTGCCCCTTCCATGCCTTCAGGAAGACCATAAATGCGTAGGTTATTACGTTGATTTCAATATTCAAGGACTTCGACTTGTCCCTGCAGGGAAGAGACTTGTACCTGCAAGGAGTTTACTTTAAGGGATGTTTCATTGAGGTGTGAGATTTGTTTCTCCGCTGAAGACAAACGCATTTCCATGAGTGACCAACTTTGCAATTGAGCATTAGTGTCCTCAATAAAAGGGCGCAGAGCCCTGATTTCTTCCAAAAGTATGTCAAGCGAGGCTTTTTTAGGTGAGGGTGGGTCTTTCTTGAGCCCTGTAACTTTATGATTTATTGGCTTAAGCTTTAGATGACCCTGTACGTAAGTTATAAGAAGAGGCCATGATCGACCCTGCACTTGAGGTAAGGATTTCCACTGCGGTAGAGACAGTCGAGGCTGGCAAACGTCTTCGTAATTTTCCTACCGAAGATTGAGTTGTAGAAACCTGCCCATCTAATAAAGTAACACAAAAAAAATGCCAGAAATACAAATCCAATGTGAGGAAATTAATACTTTTCCACAAATATGTCGACAACTGATGCCGCAGTTAGAAACTTCAAAAACGAAAATGCCATTCAAGAAAAATGAAAAGAAAAGCATAGCGTAAAAAGAAAGTCTCCACACAAAAAATCAGAAGCTAGAAACCTATTAATGATGCAGTAATCCAATTCCATCGTCAGCTTGGAAAAGAAACAGCAATGTCATTTAAAACTTGTCAAAAAGTCCATGAAGTAAAGAGACAATCTTTGCAGGAAGCAATGCCTTTAAGAGAATAGGAAACTCCAATGTAGCCATTACCTTTAAAGGATAAGAACTGCCTTCAAGGGAGGAGCTTGCCAAATAATTTCCTCACAGAACAGGCTGGTTCCTCTCATGGGTAAAATGGCGGCCGGCTGTGAGGGAGAAAGAGGAGACGCTTTATCCTGGTTTGTGGGCCCCCTTGCGACCTAAAAAATACAAACAATGCAACCATTGTGCATGCTGTATGCAAAGGAAATTAGACGAGGAAGCCGCTGTCACGCCAGCGACATCCGTGCTGACCTCAGGAGCCTTATGAAGATGCGGCCATCTTCACTGCGAGGAAAGCCATGCCCCCATCATGCCCACACTCTATACGCACAGGAATTGACTATTTCTTAGTTTCTCCATCAGTTCTGCAATTGGTTACACATGTAAATATTGTCCCTTGTAGAATATACGATCATGATCTCACCCAAATTCACTTAGATATAGGTCTATCCCACTCCCCGAAACCCCCTTGGAGATTCAACATTTCCCCATATAAGACACCCCAAGAAAAACTTCAAATATGTTTACACATTGAACAATTTTTGAAAGACAATGAACATTCAGTTGCTAATGCACATACATTGTGCAGCGCAGGGAAATCGGTAATAATAGTCTTGAAAATGAAAGACACAGCACTTCATAAAAAACAAAAAAAACTACTTTAGATTTGGTCTTGAAAAGAAATCTCAACACTTATAGCTACTTCCTCCCAAACAGAATCTCCAAAAATATTGATAAAGATCTTATCTGCAAAATTCACTTTGAACAAACTTTATACGTCTTATGCAGAGAAATGTTTATTCCGTATTTGTCAACGACACTATGAAAGCAGGGACAAAGCTGGGGGACTACCGGCTTATCAGTTACGCCACGAGAATCTTCAAGAGTGAAACCCAATATAAAAAATTCTAGAGGGGCATTACTTACTCATACTTGTCCCAATTTCAGAACTATTATGAAACCCTTTACACACCCATGACCTGTTTGGATCAGAAAGAGGAAGATACCTTTTTTTCAAAATGTAACCTCCCTAAACTAACACAAGAACAAAGAGAATAATTAGAAGCAGGCATTGTATAAAAAGCTGGCGGATATTGAGGAGGAGCTTGTTGGGGCTATAGCCTCCGGGGTATGTCTAGAGAATATATTGCATAAACTTGCTCTGGCAAGAGCTGCAATAGGAGAAATCTCAGCAGCAAGAGCAGCTGAAAAGTATGTCGCACAGTGGCAAGACTGTCATAAGTATAATGAACGGGTCGGACATATGCTGGCAGTACGGACAAGACAGAAAGCAGTTAGGGGTGAGATCCTCAAGATTAAAAATGAGAGGGAAACTTAGTTACAGGTTCAAACAGGCATACAGGGGGAATTCCTCAAGTACTATGAGAAATTATATTGTGAGGATGAGGGCTCTGAGGAGAGCTCAATAAGAGATTACTTAAGTCTTATTCAAATGGAACAACTTTCTCCAAAAGACGTTGAACTATCAGATTCTCCATTCTCAAAAGAAGAAATATATAGAGCACCCCGCTATCTCGGTTCCAGAAAGGCTGTGAGACCTGACCAGACTCCACCGGAATTTGACAAAGCCTTTCTTACTATTCTAGGGCCAGATTTGGTTAACAAGCTAAGGCATGATCAGAAGGGGGTGTGTCCCTTAGAGTCATGGGCCTGGGCCACCATGATTACTTTAAGAAGGCCGGGTCCTAAAGACTCATAATGCACATGAACAGCGCCGCCAATTTTTCAAAGGTATTAGACTGCCGGCTTAGCCTGATTATTGGTAAGGTGATCTATCCCCGGCAGCATGGTTTTATTCCAGGCAGAGTTGCCACAGATCACATACACAGGGTGTTTACACTGTTTGATGCTGCTGCGATTGCTGGAGACCCTATGGCGCTGATCCTGCTTGATGCCAAAAAAGCATTTGATAACGTCTCCTGGGATTACGTGTGGGCTGCCCTAGAAAAGTTTGGTATAGGCATGGGTTTTATCAACGCTATATGGGTAATGTATCGGGCACCCACTGCCCAGCTTCGTTTGAATGGAGGCCATACGGAACCACTCTTGATCACAAGGGAGACAAGATAGGAATGTCCTTGTTCCTCACTTTTGTTTGCATGCCACATAGATCATTTGATTTGGAAAATTGAGGCTAATATGAGAATTAAACCTGTGTGTTTTCAAGGGCGCGACACCAGAATTCTGGGCTTTGCTGATGATCTGGCTGTTGTAACGTCTAATCCCCAGGTAGAGTTAGCAGAAATCAAGAAAGAGACTTGGTCGTTTGGGAGAATTTCTGGGTATTCACTCAATCAGCAAAAAATGCAAATCTAAATAAATAGCATGGTTTATATGGAGGATCCCCGGGTGATGCAGTCCGCAACTTATCTAGGGATAAATATAACATCGAGCTGGAGAAAATTGTGGAGCTAAACCTAGCCCTGGTCATCCAGAAAGGGAGGAAGGATTTTGATAGGATGAATAACTTACATCTGTCTATTGTTGGTTGGTGCAATATGGTTAAGATGAACTTTCTACCCAAAGCCCTCTACCTCTTGAGAGCAATACGCTGGTTCAAGAGGATGGAAGATGTGATTAACAGGTTTGTATGGGCATTTGGGGAGAGAGGGAGAGCCCTGAGATTTATGACACTGCCTAGGGAGAGAGGGGGATGGGCCGTCACGGATTTAAGAATGTACTATTGGACCGTAGGGCTTCAGTATATGTGTGGTCTAGTGGGGGGTACTCCGTGGATCGATGGAATAGGAAGGGATCCCCTGAAACTTAGGAACTAGTACTAGGAGATAATGCTCAAAATTGGTCCTTAGAATACAAGGAACCGAGCTACAATAAGAAAGTCAGATGTAAATCTCTCTCAGCCGCATTTTGGGAATGGGTGACTCTAAGGAAAAAAATAGGCTTTGGAGGATGAATTTCTATACTCCGCTCTTCAGGAACCCAGCACTCCCTGAAATTTTCCATGATGTGGCTATGTCACGCTGGGAGGATTTAGGAGTCTAGAGGATTGGGGACCTTGTTGATGGAGATGGATTTAAATCATTTGAGGAAGTTCAAATCAATTATGGGGTTTATCAGAAAGATTTGTTAAATATCTGCAAATACACTTTTTAGCTAAGAAGGAAGGGGGGGATCAAAAGGATTCTGCAAATACTCTATTATAAAGGTGGTAAGGGATAATGAGGGATGCGCCATCAGTCATATATGCGGGGGCTTAGGTAACTAATGCAGGACGACTTTGAGAAGCAACCTTAGAAATGAAAACAAAAGCTAGGTACAAACTGCATCAGCTTTCTGAAATTTGGCCGGTCTATCCTGTGTTTGGCCGGGTTACAGGCGCAACAATATAAAGCAATCTTCTCGCTGTATTACACACCGGCGAAGATAGCTCAATGGGGGGGTCTAGCTGGCTTTTGCTGTCCTCGCTGCAGTAGTACAGAAACGGACATAATACATATGTTTTCAACTTGTCCCCTGCTAGAAGCCCTGAAGAAGGATATAGAAAATTTCTCAGATCAATCCCTGCAAATAAAAGCAATGATAACACCAGAACCAATACTGATAGGGATCAGCAGCAAAGGAACAATAGGGACACATTAATAGTTTTTGTTTTTGGCCATTGTAGTGATTCAAATTTGTACTTCTTCGGCGTGGTTGGAACCACTCGCCAACATTTCAACAATGGCTTGCGCTGCTTTTACCCATTTTTAATACTGAAAAGGGGGTTATGAAAGGAAGGGACAGAGGTCAAGAAAACTAGGATGGTGTATATGGGCTCCGATTTATATTTGGAAAAAAGACTGAGCGATAGGACGAGATTAATCATGAGTTGTCTGTATTTTAAGTATGTTGTATGATATGAATTGTAGTTTTTAAATTGATGGTAATTGGATCTTCATGGTCCCTCAATATTGTACTTATTATATTATTGGCTGGATTTCCTCATGTATTTATATGTGTATTTATCTATTTGATTGTGTTGAATAAAACAAAAAAAAGATTTCTATAAACTCACCAAAACATATTCTGTCCCAATCTTAAGATCAATCTTCAACAAAGCATTACGATTGAGACATTTACCTCCTTATTTCTTACAAGATCGTATCACGGTAATCTCCAAACAAGGTGAAGACCTATTGAAATGGTTAAGGTAGGAGGCCGATCTCACCATTAAATTCAAATGTTAAAATTTCAGCCAAAGTCTTAGCTAATTGCCTTAACTAAGTCATTACTTCTCTTATCCATCCATCTCAGGCTGGCTTTGTTCCCGGTTTATCCTCTATTAATCACCTCCGCACTATTTCACACTTATTATGGCAATTGCGTAACAATACTGAGGAGAAAGCCCTTCTTTCCTAGGATGCGGAAAAAGCTTTTGAAAGAGTAGAAATGGGCTTCCGTACCATGAAAGGATGGGATATGGTAAAGATTTTATCACTTCAAGCAGAGGCATGTACCACCCACAGCAGCTGTTACATGCAGTGGCTTTGCATCCTCATATTTCCGTATCCATCATGGCACTAGACAACATTGTCCATTATCTCTGTTAATATTTCTTTTGGCTTTACAACCACTGGCTATTGCCATACGGCAAATTATGGCTATCAAAAGCATTGAGACCACTGCTGGGGAAACTAAAACCTTTTATTATGCGGACGATATCCTTTTGACTCTTTCACATCCAAAATCATCTTTAATTTCACATTTAACCTTTTTTTTCAAATTGTTCTGGTTACAAAATTAATTAGTCTATATGTGAAGCCCTATCAATGAGTCCCACTACCACTAAAGCCTATATTGGTGATCTCCCCTTTAATTGGTTACATACCAAATTAAAAAATTTAGGGATACTTCTTAACGCTGGCCTGAAAGATATGATGATGGCTAATTTCAATCCTATCATTGACCAGGTTAAAAGAGGTTTTCAACATTGGATACTCCTAAATGTATCACTTTGGGGTTGAGTACAAATCATTAAAATGAACACGATCACCAAATGTACTTATATTTGTGGGATGATACCACTATCCACTCCACGATCCTTTTTCAAAACCATGTCTTCTACTATTTCGCGATTCAAATGGGGAGGTGATAGGCCGCTCTTGTGTGGCCCAAAGTTACACTCTCTCATTGAAAGGTGGTCCACATCTCCATCACTTAGAATATTACTGGATTGCACAACAACTAGCTTATTCTACTTATATGCTCTCAACAAATAGGAACACTCCACTTTCGGTTACTCTCAAACAGTATTTAGTTAAATCTGATACTCCGCTTGCTATTTATTATACTAAATGCCCACGATTTACAAATTCCTCTAACCCCTTTATTTATTCTTCTCAGTTAGGTTGGCAAAAGGAACACTCCTTTACAAAATCACATGTCTGACTACATTTTCAAGCCCCCTTGTGGAATAATGCAGAACTCAACTGGCATATTTTAGCTAATAATAAAATAAATATAATCATATTTCTGACATATTTACACAACAATACTCTGCTACGAGATTCTGATCTCCCGTCATTGCAATTCAATAAATATATTCAACTAACTACTGACCTTTCTTCCAGTATGGCAAAATCCCAGAGCATAACTTCACAACCACTAATTTCACAATATATTCACATTTGGAAGAACTTCAGATATTTACGCCTTTCTAATTGATCACAGTTTTTTATTCAAACATCTAGTAATCTAACATACTGTTGGTCTTCATTTTGAACACAATATTCTCAGATAAGGAATGGGTCACCCTACTGGAACTACAGCATAGGGCGTAGAGACTCCCCTCTTAATTATAATTACTCTAAACAAAATTATCATTGTCACTGGTCTCCGGCCAAATTGCATTCCGCCAAAATTAGGGCTTGATTTATATCTCAGTGGAGGGGTTACTCCTTCCCAATGGGGGCAGATATCCTGTCCGCTGAAATATAAATCCCATAGGATACAATGGGATTTATATTTCGCTGGATGGATATCCATCACCTTTGTGACAGAGTAACCCATCTGCCGAGTTCTAAATTAGGCCCTTAGTCTCATGTCCCTTTGTTGGAGGTGTCGAGAACATGGTTGTGATAAAGAACACATATTATGGGAATGTCCAAAAGAATACGCTCTTTCTGGTCCTAAATTGAAAGCTATTTAAAGGAATACTCCCCTATTCAAATCTCCTTAATGAATGGTTTATCATTTCTTCATGATGTTTCAGGCTTGTCTACCATTTCCATTCACAACTTTAAGTGTCTTTCTACTGCTCTTAGTTTGGCCAAGATCAATATACTACATTGTTGGAAAACAGATGTTATCCCAACACTTCATTCTTAGCTGGAAGACATGTTTGATGTAACTCAGTTTGAGAAAATGATCCTTTGGGGCTTACCTCTTGATAAACGACTATCTTAAATGTGTTACTTCATTTAATATTGTTAGATCCATACTGGCTAAAGGTCTTTTGTATATGTTATTATTAATGTCCGTTGCTATATTTATTTACCCTGACTAGACGATTGATCCCCTGTATATGTGATTACAGTACTAGAGTATCAGTTTCCACTTTGATTTTCTTTTCATTTTTATCTATCTCTGATAACTGGTTTATATCTTGAACGGTGTAACCTTTCACAAGTATGCAAAAGTTAAAATCAACAGGCCTTTTGGCATTTTATCAACAGCCTGGAAAAAGATCAAAACTTTACAAGTGGAAATGCGGTTGATCAAACTTCATGGGTGGATTACATTAAAGATCTTTAATATTTGATGAGCTTTTTTTTGACTGGCAAAGGGAGGATCAAGGAAAAATTCCACAGACATATTCCCGGCAAGAGTTATTTGAACAAATTATCAAATGCAAAGGGGGACAATGCACCTGGCCCACATGGTCTTCCTAGTGCAAGTATTGAGAAGCTGCCCTCGAGAATTGATTCAACAATTCTTTGGCTGTTCATTCTATACCAGAACTGGGGAAAGGGTCGGTCTTACACTGAATATATAAAAAAGGATCATATACCTGTCCTCACAGCTACTGATTAACATGCTTAGTACATATTGAAGCAAAGTACTATGTGAGTTTACGATTGGCTGACCTAGAAGCTTGTGAAACTAAAGAAAACTTCATTCATTACAATCAAAGAGGTTCTGGGTGAAATCCAGTACTTTGGAGAACTAGATCTGCTCGGCTATGTTAATAAACAAGTCAATCAAGAAAAAACAGCTTCTTTATTTCTGTTTTATGGATTTCTCTGAAGCAATCGATCATGTGGATAGGAACTTGTTATGGAGGAAACTGATCATGTTGAATATTCCAGACACATTGCTGCACGCTATTCAATTACTTTATTCCAACAACTGGGTGCAAATAAAGCTGGGAGACAACCATACACTTTCTGAAAAAGTGCAAACAAATAGGACTAAAGCAGGGTTGTATGCTTGCTCCTACTCTTTTTAACTTGTTCATTTCAGATCTAAGTCCTCGATTTAGCCAGGCACTAGTCCATGCTCTATCTATTGGTGGCCAGATACAGCTTCTTTCCAATAATCGGATGATGCTGTACTCTTCAGTCAAACATGAGTGAGTTTAAAGAGACTTTTAATTGATTTAAATGTATACTATAAAGAACATTTTCTTACAGTCAATTTTGACAAAACATCTGGTAAATTGCCAGCGCTCATTTTTGCATTTCAGATGCTGCTCTGTAAATGACCAAACCCTTCTTTGGTTCCTGTGTTACATGTAATTAAGGCAAAATTAATTCCCACACTGTTTTATGGCTCTTTAGCCTTACCCAGAGAGGTGGTACACATGTTTAATGTCTCCCAAAGTAATGTGTACCGGCTATTATTTAATGTCCCCAATAATGCACCCCAAGCACAGGTGAGGCTTGGAGTTGGGTTCATTGATCATCAGGTAGTTCGGAAGGCATCAGTGCTTACGTATGCTATTCTCTTTTGGAGGCAGAGGAGGTTACTGAAGCATATCAACGGGAAGACATGCAGACAAGGACTTTATAAAATATCTTTATGTTAGAACTGATATCTGCCTTGAAAGATCCCCATGTTGACAGCATATGGAATCACAACCAATTGTATAATATGTTCAAATCTGTAGTGAACAAGCAATTAAGGCAGCACTCATTGTTGGAAGATTTCCTATCAGTGACTTCAGTACCAAAAATGTTTAGCCTAAAGCTATAGACGCTATTTTAAAATTCGGCTAATGCAACTTCGTTTGGGCACATTCACTTCACTAGATTCGCTGCCAAAATGGGCTTATTTGCAGCATCTGAAAATAAATGCAGACTGTGCTCTCTCCATCAAGACACGCTCTAGCAGCTGCTGTGCATCTGCCGTTGCACTTTATTTGACGGAAGATATTGGTTACGCCCAGTATTTCTTCAGTTTGGCATAAGAACATGTCGACAAGCAATTATTTTCTGCTCAAGAGGTGAGTTTCCTACGGTGTCTGTTCGTTTTATTGAATTTATGGCTAAACAGAGCATCTTTTAATTAACAGCAGAGCGCTGCAAGCAGCAAAGGAGATGTAGCTGGCTTCGCTTTATCAGCCCTTTGGATAAAACAGAGCTGGCTGGGTCAGATAGAAGCATTCACTGCAGATACTGCGTTTCACAAGCGTAACATGTAGTAAAACTTGGTGACGTGTAACTTGTACCCATCAAGCTGTATTACACACAATATGTACCTGGTAAATTTCAGGGCAGAGAACTTAATAGGTAAAAATCATGAAGTGGATAGGGTTCTGAATTTTTTTCGTAGGATTAGATTATATGAACTTTTTAACGATTCTAATGAGATGATGCAGGGTTTGATGTAAGTGGTATCTAACAGCATCCTGTTACCATGAATTTGGGCACTTTTTTTGCTGTGATCATCTGTCATTTCAGTGATACCGGTCTAATTTGCTGAGCGTTTGTTTAGTTTTCCTTTTATAATTTTAAATTTATATTTTAAAGTGATGTAATAGACATTTTGTAGGTTACGAGCTTGCTGGAAGCACTGGCGGTTTATGATTGGACGTTCAGTGGTTGAACATGATTGTAAAATAATTGCACGGCTCTTTGCATCGTTGGTACATTGGGAGGTGTTTTTACGCATGTGGATTTTGTATCTGTAGAGGGTTTTTATTAACCATAATGACATTTTTACTTACAACTTCAGACAGTTGGTCTTCATTCAGTGGGTGATTTCAGTCATACAGTGTTAGACTTGTCATCCTTAGGGTGGTCTTTCCCTAGACGTTTTGCCTCTTGCCTCCACATTTAGCTGATTCCTTTTGTTGGCCTTAGGACTGTGAGCACCTTACCGCTGCTAACCAGTGCTAAGTGCCCATGGTTCTCCCCTCAACGTGATGGCATTGGTGTATACCTGATATGCATATTTGTTGTACTGGTAAGTCCCTTGTAAAGTGGTATACTTATATACCCAGGTCCCGTACTTCAAATGCTGCTATTGGGCCTGCAACACTCATTGTGCCATCCACACAAGTAGCCTTTCAAAGCTGTCTCAGTCCTGCCACACCATAGGATGATCGCAGGATCCTTTTCCTGAGACAGTAAGAGTATGAATGCAGTGAATGCTGTAACGGGTTTGTTACTGTGTGAATGAGCGTGGATATACACGCATGTGATACTTCATCTCCCACATACCGGTTGATGAATACTTTGGTTTACTTTCTCTTCCTCCAGAATGAACAGGAGTTTCCCCTCCCCACCCCCCATGTGGCAAGTAGTTGTTTCAACCAGGGTAAGACCCACAAGAGACTTAAGACTCTCGATCTTGTTGTGTACACACATAGAGTGGCACATGTCACGTGAATAGTCACTCACCTTAAGGAACTTACGCATGCGCTGTTTCTTTCCTCCGTTTTTGTCTTGTAATGTCATGTCTCTTTTGACCCAGTTCTAGAGTTTTTATACATTTGTTTGTTCACTTCTCCTTATAGGCTTGACGTTCGGAAGCCATTTAGGAAGCGGAGTGTGGCCTTCGCCACACCCGCGCAGTGGTACTTTCTTGCTACCTTTTGGTAAGAACGGAGCCCCCAGTTCAAACTTAGGTCCTGATGAATGCCCTGGACCCGTTCGGGCCGACGAGGCAGAAACATGTCGACCTTCCACAAGACGGTTAGGGGACACTAAACACCCCACCCACCGTCCTTTTGTTTTTAGTATCATATAGCTACTGGCCACATTAAAACTTCTTTTCTGGTAACTATAATGATTTTTAACTACACGTTCCATTTCACGGGCCCCCACTCTTTAGTTTAGAAGTGCATCCCTGTCTCCAGGTGTATGCCCGCCCTCCATCAAACGAAGGTTTTGGAGGGCGAGGACTGGCCGATGATGAAGCATGACACCAGGTGGTGTGTGAGGCCAGTCCGTCACTTTTTGTGAGATGTCCCAACTCACAATAGTCTTATAAACTGTAGTAGGGTCACACTTCACTAGGAGCAGCTTTCTGTGGTAAACATTTAGCAATGTAGGCCGCTAGCTCCTAGAACCCCACGCCTCTCATTCCCCCCTCCACACATTGTGGAGCCTCCTTCGTGATAACACTCAGTCCTGCCACTGCCAGGTCTGTTTGTGCAGTTTACTGCCTCTTTGACTTGGAATTTAAACCTTAAACTCCCCTCCTTTTATTACATGTGTCACACCTCAGGTAGGCCCTAAGTAATCCTAAGGGCAGGGTGCTATGTAAGTAAAAGGTAGAACATGTACCTTTATGTTTTGCATTGTGACAAACACCCTATTTCGGTTTTCACTACTATGAGTCTCATGGGCCGGCATTGGGACTTCCTTAATATATTCCTTAATATACATTCAAGCTGTAATTCCTGATCAGAGGGTAGAATGGTAATGATAAATCCTCCTCACTGATGAAGTTGAATTTAACATAACTGTTCATAAAAGCCACTTTTAGAAAGTGGACATTTCTCTGTTCTTGCTGCTCTTTGTGCCTGACAGCGTGTCTCTAATACATGTTTGGGGGCATATAACAATGAGGCGAAAAAAATTATCGCCGCTTTTGCGTCCATTATCGCACGAAAAGCGGCGATAATTTTATCGCCTAATCAGCAAAGTCACGCTATCGCGTGAAACCTTGGATTAGCGCCTGTTTTCTGAACGCCCAGCTTTGCATCTCTAATGAGATGCATAGTGGGCGTTCCTGCCCTGACATAACTGGAGAAATGTTGCTAAGCGACATTTCTCCAATTATCAATGGGCACGCTAACCTGCAGAGCGCCAAGCAAAGTAGCGATAACCTCTGTTATCGCTACTTCCCTTACGCCTGCTTCAAGACTGATTTAGCCATGATATCCTATGCAAGGTGGATATCATGGCTAAGTATGCCTTGCCCTATCATCAAGCTATCGCCAAACTTTGTGAGATTATCACTGGATTTCCAGCGATAATCTCACATTTGGCAGTTAGCACTTTGAATTCTATCGCTTTTGAGATAAGCGTTGCTAATAGCATGCTATATCAGTGATAAAATTCCACGTTACCCGGCAATAATTATCCTAGCGCCAAGTGAACTTAGCGATAAGTATCCCCGAGCCTTGATGATATGCCCCTGGGTTGGGTGACAGCTAAACTTTGTGCATACACTGTAGACAGCCACAAACACAGGAAGGTGAGGCTCATCTGCATTATGAGCACTCATCTTGATTAATCTGCATTCTTTTGGGTCTTCCTGGCTAGGGAGGGAATGGGAGGGGCTGACACTTAGACTTCAATAGGTAGTGTTTTGTTCACACACAAAGCACTAATGTAGCCCGCAGGGTTAGCCTGACAGACAGGACTGGGTTGAAAGGGATCCTTGTGCAATTCTGAGAGATCTTTTGAAGTCACCACTAAATTAAAGGCACTTTTGGGTATAAGTACTGGGTCCCTGACCCCTGAAATCAGACACTACTGGACCTTGAACTGAACCTAAATCGGAAGGAATGCTGTGCTTCTTAAAGGACTCAACTGGATGGCTTTTCTGAAAAGGACTGCTCCGTGACTCTGCTGGAAGGACTCTGTCTTCCCTCCAAGTGATCTCCAATAGCTTGCTGACCTGCGTCTTGTTTGAAGTCTCAGAGATACAAAAGACTACCTGCGTTTTTGCTGGTGCTGCTGGACTCTGCCTTCTGTGAGTCCTCCCCTTGTGTGAGGTGTCTCCTCCATGTTCTGTGCCTCAGAGGTGGGTTCGGCAGCTGTTCATCAAAAACTGATGCATTGCATTAACTGTGTGAGAAAGCCTGCCTCATTGCCCTTTGACATAGAGGCTGACCGACGACAACGGTCCCACAGTCTGCACGGGACAACTACGACGCTCTGCATGGCTCGACAACGATGCATTGCCTTCACTTCAGCGAAGCTCGATGACGTAGTGACCAGACTGCATGGAAAAGATCGACACATTGAGCCCTCAGCATTAATGCTTTGTTCTTTCCAAGGTACTTTCTCAGTGGGCTTTGCGTGAGACCTGTAGTCGGCCTGCCCTCCATTACCGTCAGTCCCCTGCAACCTCAAGTAATCTTTTGATCGCTAGTGATTTCTTAGCACTATTTTTGGTTTATTCTTTAAAAATTCATTACCCGACTTCTACTGATCAGATTTGTGTTGTTTTGGTCTT
This sequence comes from Triturus cristatus, assembly GCF_964204655.1. Classification (NCBI taxonomy): domain Eukaryota; kingdom Metazoa; phylum Chordata; class Amphibia; order Caudata; family Salamandridae; genus Triturus; species Triturus cristatus. The sequence goes on along the minus strand of NC_140589.1, from coordinate 241,098,156 downwards.
ACTTTGCTCAAATAAATATTCTCTATTTTTTCAACCTGTGTGGAGCCTGGATACAGAATGGTATAGCCATACTTTACTGTTTTTTGTGTTGTACAAGTGCTTTACATATTGCCTCTTTAGATAAGCCTGGCTGCTTTGTGCCAAGCTACCAGAGGGTAAGCACAGGTTATCTTTTAGTGTGTATCTAGCTTACTATGACTAGATTTGTGGTTCCTGTCTAGCATAGGGGCATACTTCAGCCAACCAGGAATCCCATTTCTAACGTTACACAAGTGGGATTGGATTGGAGGCCTAAGTTAACTCAAGTAAGTGTTCTTTCTCAGAAGGAACAGTTGTGGACATGGACTGATCAAAAGGAAATACGTAGTGCTGATGGTCATACACACACAAAATGAGTGCTAAATGTTATTCTATGTTAAATCTACCCACCAGAACATCTTACTCCAATCAGCCTCTTATGACTAGGATTGATATCTGAAATACTGTTCAACATATTGATTTGACCTTTCAGTATGTTTGTCAATCTGACAACGTTACATGGTAGACTGAGCAACACCCATATCTATTTCTTTACACTGGACAGACCAGAATGTTGAAAGAAATTGAGACCCTTTGCAGGTCATCAGAACCTGCAGACCACGATGCAATTAAATAGTGTGTTGTGTAAAAATCTGTGCTAACTCTTTATAGGTGGGCACCCAGGCAGGGATATAAAATTAGAATTAAAGTGCAACTTTGACTTTTTAGAAACAGCACAATAAAATCTATTCACACTGAATACCAAAACCCAGGCCAAACAGGCAATGGTCTGAATTACCCCACATGACTTCTTAATTGGAGTACATATTGAACATGTTTGTACCTAACCAAACATTAGCAAATAGATTGAAATATCAAAAATCCCTTCTTGCTCTTGGCAAAGTATTAGCAATTCCAAGATGTCCTGCTGACTTCAAATCATGAAGCCAATTTATAGCCTGTTGTCTTAAATGAACTGATGATAAATATATAGCTTTCCCTGCATAGAACATTCTATCTTTTCATTTCTATTTACTCATTCTTTTAACTAAGTCTCTTTATCTATGGAGTATCCACAGTCATAAATTAACTATTAAATTGCTGTTTTGTGAATGCTTAAAAAGAGTAATCTTACAAAAACATGTAAGTTTACCTTTGTGAGTCAGGCACAAAGATGAGATCTCTGGAATTCTCACTGTGTATTGGTAGAATATTAGGGTTATGAGAAAACGTAGTGGAACAAGGGGAGGAACTCACTGGGGGAAGCAAGATGGCTATCCATCTACAGTATTTTTTGTTTTTAAACCTGCTAATTTGTATGTGTGTAGTTACACTATTATTTTAAAAAAGACCTAAGTTATGGTTGCAACGTATTAGTGGTCTGTTATGTTAGATGCATTTGTATAGTGCGACTTATCAAACAGCGCTGGAGCAGGTGGGAAGGTCGCATGCTGGGGTTAGTTGAGTTAGTTGAACAGTCAGGTCTTCAGCCTCTTGTGGAATTCAAGAAGTGAGTAGTAGGCACTGATGTGTGGAGGCAGGTCATTCCATGACAGAGGTGCGATGTAGGTGATTGTTAGGCCACCTGTTCTGCTTTTGTGGATGTAAGGTGTGTGTGCGAGGTAGTATGAGGCTGAGCATAGGAGTCTGATGGGTTGTTGGAAATGAAAGCAACAGTTAAGGTATGCTGGTCCTTTATTGTGCCATGCCTTGTATGCATGCATGAGTAGTTTGAATTGGGGGAGACCCAGGACAAGTCTAGCTGCAGCATTCTGAATAGTCTTAAGTTGGTGGAGGAGGTGGCCGGAGATTCCAGCATTGAGTGTGTTTCCATAGTCTAGTTTGCTAGTGACCAGGGCTTGGGTGACGGTACACCTGGTGTATGTGGGGATCCATTTGAAGATTTTTGTGAGGATGCGTAGTATGTGGAAGCAGGAGGAGCTGAATGTGTTCACCAGTGAGGCCATGTTGAGTTTGTTGTCTAGGATAATTCCCAGGTTTCTTGTATGTTTAGAGGGTTTCGATGTTGGACCAAGCTCTGATGGCCACCAGGTGAATTCCCATGGCTAATTCTTGTTCCCGAAAATCAGCACTTCCATCTTGTCCAAGCTGAGTGTCAGACAGTTGTTTTTCATCCATTCTGCAATGCAGATCATGCATTTGGTGAAGCCCGATCTGATTGTGGAGGACTTCTCAGACACAGAATGGATGATCTAAGTGTTGTTGGTGTGGAAAATGATGAAGATGCTATGAGATCTGATGACGTCGGCAAGAGGGGCTGTGTAAATGTTGAACAGATTGGGGTTGATAGATGATCCTTCTTGAGGGACACCACAGATCATGTCCTTGGGATTTGATATATAGGCTGGGAGTCTGACCCTCTGAGTTCATCCTGTGAATGAATGACTGAATGAATGAAGTGATTTCTAAAGCGGACAGCTACTCTGAGGAGTGTCTAACACTACAAGATAAGGAAGAGCCAGAAAAATTAGGAAAGAACTCATTAGCGAGTGAAAAGCCAAGTCTAAAGTTGCTTTCTAAATGATTGTTCATTGTTCACTTGGTGAAGTTCCACAGGCAATTTGATCCAAGCTTGAGGACCCAGAAGGGAAAAGGATCTGCCTCCAGATCTCCCTCGTTGTGGTATACTGGAATGGTATTTAATTGCTGTAGCTTTAAATGTTTAGAACTCTTATTGTAGATTCTTACTATGTCATGTGTATTCCATGGGGTTCAGTTGCTGTTGGGTTGATTACTTATCGGTTGCTGTGTCTGTGAGCTCTTCCTTGATGCTTTCCACTACACTTGTATTTGGAATAAAGTTAGTGGACTTTACGCGGCTAGCACCAAATATGCTTAGTGTCTCTTAACCAACTGAAGACGTCACAGAGGAGTGAAGAGTGACGTCACGAGGCAGCAGGAGGAAAGTAAGGCTGAGGAGAGGTAAGGCTGCGCGCTCTGTATGTGCTTGTGGCAGATTTTTAAAAATGTTTTCAAAACGAATGAGCGGTTAAACTGGCAATAGTGAAAACAACGTAAAATGGCAAGATAACTTAAAGAATTAAATCAGCCCGTAAATTACAATGTCGCCTTCACTAAGAGAAATTAGGCAGTCTTACAAAAGCACACAAATACAATACCTGCGCCGTGTTCAATTGTCGCATGAAACTAAGTACCGGAGTGAAAGGAGAACGGAACATTTTCTTTCAACAAAACGAAATTGCAGGCAAATAAAATTCCAGGTAACCTCCAGTAGATGGCAGCAAACATTTATACAGTTCCGTTTTAAAACCAAGGAAATTAGAGTGCAGTTTAAATTGTCGAAGTGTGAAATTGACAATACAGCTGGCTCCTGGGTTTGTCAAACGGCCTCTTATTATGCAAAATCTCTCTGGTTTCAGATCTCCCCAGCTGACATTGAAAGCACCGGTTCAGATTTCCTCTCCCCCGATCTGGGCTCTGTGTAACCTACTCTGTAATCTGAGCGGGAAACAATAAAATGAGGACAAAGGATGTCATAAGAACTGCAGACAGCAGGCAGGGGAATTGGTAAGTAAAGTTGTCTCAAGTTTGCGGCAGGAAATGGCAGGCAGCAGGAACTGGCACTTTTAGAGTGGGTTGTGGGCGACCGATGGTAGGGTCACTGGTGGGGCTCGTTGGTGCCAGTTAAATTGAAGTGCTCCTCTTAAACTGCTCCTCTTAAGTTCCAACGGAAATCCTTGATCCTGAGTGTGGGCTTTTGTCCTTCAGCCTCTTCTTTTCAGACTGTAGAGAACCCCACTCCTGGTACCAAAATGTAGTATACTGGAAGACAAGGAGTCCAAGTAATTTCCATGAAGATTTATTGATTTAGCAGGTTACATGGAAAAGAAGAATATAGTATAATGAGAGCCCCACCAGGAGCAGCTTCCCTGCTGCTCAGCCCATACACCAACTGACTCAGGCACTCCAACATTCCACCTTACATTCCACATTCCAACATTCTCACAGCAATCACTCTGGCTGAGCAGCAGGATACCACAATCTCCCACGCTACCCTTCTCCCGTGACTGAAGATACTGTATGGAATGTCTTCATAGAAGCTAAATTGCGTATGGGTAAACAGTACTCTGATGCTACTAGTGTTCTTTTGGAAAGATTTAATTTTGCCAAGTGCAAGCAGTCACCCTTTATCGTTAATACACGAAATGTTAGCCAATATTGGTAAGTCTAAATTTTTCTCAACCATCGATTTACATTCCGCATATCATCAAATTCAACTCACCACTAATTGCCAAGCTCTTACTGCATTTGTAACTCCATTTGGAGCTTTCAAATACTTAAGATTACCGTTTGGTCTTGCCTCTGCAGCAAGCGTGTTCCAAAAACTTATGGACAATTTGTTTGGCAGCATTCCCCATGTACAAGCTTTCCAAGATGACATATTGGTCCACACTGAAACTAAGGAAGAACATTTAAAAGTACTCAATGAGGTATTCCACATTTTGCGTGACAGAGGCATGACTGTAAAGGCTAATAAATGTAAACTTTTGGTCAATGAAGTTGAATATTTAGGTCACACAATATCAACAAATGACATTAAACCTAAATTTTGTAACATAGAAGCAATACGCAATGCTCCTCCTCCATATGATAAAGATTCTTTACGTTCATTTTTGGGGCTATGTGAATATTATGCAAGATTTGTACCTGGCTATGCTCAAATAGTTCAACCTTTGAGGTGCCTTCTCAAGAAGGGTGTTAAATTTGAGTGGTCTGACAATTTAAATGAGACATTTGAGAAAACTAAAATATTAGTTATTGATGCCCCTGCATTACACCCTTTCGTTTCCAATGCTAAATCTTTTGTATCTGTGGATGCCAGTCAAAGAGGACTTGGTGCAGTATTTGGACAATGGGTCGATGGTAGAGAAACCACTATTGCCTTCGCCTCACGTGCCCTGACTGTCACTGAGTGCAACTACAGTACGATCGAGCGTGAAGCCCTTGCCATTGTATGGGCTGTTCAAAAATTTAAAACATACTTTTGGGGTAACCAGTGCGAAATTTTCAATGACCACAAGCCGTTAGTTTCATTACTTTCTGGCAATGGGTTAGGCAAATCTTCTGCAAGATTAGTCAGATTGCTTTCCAAACTACAGGAATACAACCTGATAATAAAATACATTCAAGGAGGCAAGAACATTCGAGCTGATTGTCTTTCCCGAATTCCTCTATCTGACTGCAGTGACGGTGAAGATAATACGAACAAAGATTGTGTAGTTGGGTTGTTAGATGTTATTCATTCATGTAATGGGAGCATATCTCAAGATGAGTGGGCATCCGCAATGTCCTCTGACGAAACACTCAGGAAAGTTGAAGTGTTTATTAATAGTAAATGGCCTTGTAGTAAAAACTTAGGTGATGAGCTGAGACATTTCGCACAAGTCAGTGAGGAGTTATATTTTGAAAATGGTGTTTGCCTAAGGAATTGTTTGTTTGTTCCTCCAGTTTCTCTCAAAGAAAGGATTATAAAAATTGGGCACGAAGGTCATTTAGGAATCTCTGCCACTTGCAAGAAATTGAAAGAAATCTATTGGTGGCCAAGCATAGATAAGCAAGTAGCAACATTTATAGACAACTGCCCAAATTGTGTTGTTTCCGATAAACATTGGAAGACCAGTAAGAAACCGTTATTGACGGTTCCATTTCCTGATTTCCCATGGGAAAAACTTGCATTAGATTTTTCAGGACCTTTTCTCATGTTACCTGCTGAAAAAAATACTGTTTGGATGCTATTGATTATCATTCCAAGTGGATATATTATTCTTTTACAAATGCAGCCAATTCTTCCACGGTTATTTCTTTTCTTCAAAGGCTGTTTAGAGTTGAAGGTATTCCCAAGTGCGTTATTACTGACAATGGACAACCTTTTCTTTCACACCAGGTTTCTAAGTTTATGGAAGACTATGAAATTAAACACTGTCAGGTGGCATTGTATAGCCCTTCCTCCAATGGGCTGGTGGAGAGGGCCAACAGGTTCTTAAAGGAAGGAGTCCAAACTGCCTTAGCAGCTAATCTTGATGTGGGAGATTTCTTGCAAGAGAAGGTATGGAGTTCTCACAACTCCTCATTCTACTACTGGTGTCACACCATTTAAGGCCTTGAGAGGCAGAGAAGCTAGATCTAAATTAATGCCACATTGGTTTTCTAAATTAGCTGCAGGTTCAGCTATACAAAATAAGAGAAATGCTGCACTAGATCCACAAATTGTAAAAAACAGAGTAGATGGCAAACAGCTAATTCAGAAAAAAGCTTATGATGGTCCTCATACATCGACTGCTCCTATCCTCAAATTTAATGATTGGGTTTTGATCAAGAAACCTTACAAAGTACAGAAAGGTCAATCTAAATTTACTCTTCCAGTTCGAGTTATCAGGGTCACTAAATCTTCTGTACTTCTGGAAGGTAAAGGTTGGTGGAATAAAAACAATGTAGTGAAGATTACAGACAACCAACTTAACATATTTAACAAGGTATATGCTAATAAATCTGATGTCAGTGATTCTCATTTCTTTTTCGGGCCTGATTATAACATTTCGAATACCAATAGTACCCAAAATGTTGATGCAGAATCAAATTTTTCAGCAACATCCCCATCTGATCTTCACAGTGATTCATTCATTTCTAATTTACCAATATTACCATCACGTGATCAACGAGTTTGCAAATTACCTGTCAAATTTCATTATTATGTATTATATTAAGTTTCTCAATGTTGAATTTTGTTTATGTATATGGGGGGGTGTGTGGTATACTGGAATGGTATTTAATTGCTGTAGCTTTAAATGTTTATAACTCTTATTGTAGATTCTTACTATGTCATGTGTATTCCATGGAGTTCAGTTGCTGTTGGGTTGATTACTTATCGGTTGCTGTCTCTGTGGGCTCTTCCTTGATGCTTTCCACTACACTTGTATTTGGGATAAAGTTAGTGGACTTTACGCGGCTAGCTTCCTGGTCTTTTTGGCGATACCCCTATACTACACTCGTTTTAACCTTGGAACTTTGACCAGATGGCCATGTGAGCAGCACACAGATCTAGAGGGAGAGTAGAATTGAATTCTAGAAAACAGAAAATCTGCGCAATTATGGTACAGCCCCCTATGCATAATGGTCAAGGTCTTAAAACAACATTCTGTTCCTGACAGAAGCAAATGTAAATTCTTCAGATGAGACGTGATAGAGGCCTGCTTGGGTAGATGTAAGGCCAGGTGAGCAGCAGCGTTCTGAACAGTTTGTAATTTCTGCAGTAGATATTATGAGAGTCCTGCATAAAGGGCATTAGCATGATCCAGTCGAGACATCACTAGAGCCAAAAGAACCGTGATCCTAACAGCTAAGAAGAGGATTTACATAATTTTTGTAGCTGTTCGCAGCAGACCAAAACATGTACCAACTATCAAATTATTTAGGTTTGTAAAGTCAGTCGTTTGTCAAACTGGACACCCAGATTCTTCACTACTTCAATTTGGGCATAAGAAGACGGAGTCTCACCTGGCCAATGAGTTTGCAGCTCAAATTTGAAAATGTGTCCGAAGCTAGGAATCCTAGTCTTATCAGTATTACACTTGAGTTGGTAGAAACCCAACCACTGAAATACCGCAGATAAACAGGATTTAATAAAGTCTTGATAGTCTCATCTCTCTTAAGGGTAAAGAGTAACTGGGTGTCATCAGCATAAGATACTATCTTGGCCACAAAGGACTCGGCCAAGTTGGCCAGAGGTGTCAAATATATGTTGAACATGAGTAGACTAAGAGCTGAGCCCTGAGGCACTACCACCGAGACTTTACTCTTACTAGAGGTAAAAGATGGCAGCCATACTGCTTGGTGTCTGTCCTTGAGAAAGGAAGCCAGCCATCTTAATGCCATACACCTAATATCAATGTCCGACAGCCAGGCAAGAAGCGTGGAATGTTGGACCGTATCAAAAGCAGCTGAGAGATGTAATAAAACCAGGACTACTTTGCCACAATCATCTAAGGTGAATTTAACCTCTTCAGACACATCCAGAAGGGCAGTCTCCGGGCTGAATCTGGGCCTAAACCCTGACTGGCTGGGGTGGAGGAGCTTATTTGCCTTAACATAGTTTGAGAGCTGCTGATTAACGAACCTCTCCACAATATCTGAAGAAGCAGGCAGCAGAGAAATAGGTCTATAGTTACTTGAAATGTTTGGATCTGTGTTAATTCTTTTTAGAAGTGGCAGAATCTTGGCCTGTTTCCAAATGGGGGGGGAAGAATCTCAGATGCTAGGGATCTGTTGAGAAGGGAATTAAGCACTGGGTTAATGGCATCCACAGACAGAGGACCAGAGTCAGATGGAGAGCCAGATCTAAGATTAAAAATGGCAAGTCTTAAGTCCTCAAGTGAAATCAGGTCAAAGGATGAGAGCTAGCAATGACCAACATCTGAAAGATGGAGGCAAACGTTGGAAGGATTTGTTGCGATAAGGCTACTTTGAATTTCTGCAATTTTATTCTTAAAGAAAGGAACAAGTTGTTCACACCATTTGGCTGAAGAAACTGCACTATGGTGACATGCCACAGGATAGTGTTTTTTTTTTACAATTGTGAAGAACTCACTCAGTTGGTTTGTTATCTAACTTATTGATCTTAACCTCATAAAATTATTTTTTAGTCAGATTCATTTGGTTGGTATTGTTTTTGAGCGCTACCTTGTACTCAACTTTAATCTCCATCTTGTAATGTCGCGCCAGACTCTTTTGGCTTTCATGCAGGTTTTATTTGCCTCCCTAAGCGGTTTATTAAACCAGGGGATAGAGTTCTTAGTCTTATCTCCCACTACACAGGGAGAGGTTTGCTGTACCACTGTGGATCAAACTGCAGATAAGGAAGGAGCATATCCATTCATCTGCTGGACCTTGGATGCCGGTTGCGTGAAGTCTTTTGATGAAACTGGAGTGTGATATTGTGCTGAACGCAGCAAAGAGGTCCAGCATTACGAGGGCAGTCCAGTAAGGTGTAGATCTCATGTGTGGCAGCAGTGAGTGCTGTCTCCTTTCTTTGGTTGCTGTGAATGTCGGATTGTGTGTGGTTGAGAAAATTGTGGAGTTCCATGCAGTTGGAGAGGTGATGTTTGATTGCCTTTTCTAGAACTTTGGCTGGGTAATGTAGTAGGGAGATGGGGCAGATGTTGCTCATCTCTTTGGGGTTTGATGATAGTTTCTTGTGACTGCAGCATATTTTCAGCCCTCAGGGATGTTTGCAGAAGCGATGGAGGACTTGATGATGTGGGTGAGGAATTTGCTCATCAGAGCTCCTCCTATGTTATAGAAGTAATGTGGGCAGTGGTCTGTAGGGGCCCTGGAGTGGTTGATTGGTAGGCTGAAGTACAGGTGCTCCATGAACGGGGTGTCTATGTCCATGGAATTAGAGAAATTGAGGGTGTCTTTGTTTATGATGGTGAATTCTCCTCAGGATTTGGGAAGGTGGTCTTGGTATGTGATCTTGTATCCTGCAGGGTTGACCACAGCAATGTTGAGGGATGCAGCGCCTTAATGCCTTAGAGTGATTGTTGTGCTTTACAAATTGCAAATCAAAATCAAATGCATAAGGTGTGGTTCATCCAGGGTTCTGTCAGGTAGAGGAGGTGTAGAGCACTGCTGCTGAGTATGTCTCAGAATTTAATCGTGTGATTTTTGAGCAAGCTTGTATTGAGGTACATGCATCTGAGTGTTTGCCGTGGGTATGGAGTGGTGTTTGGGGAGGTGAGGTGAGGTCGTGAGTGGGCGGCGTGGGAGTCGCAGTATGGAGTGAGTGCAAGGGTGTCCTGCTACAGGTAAAGTGGCAGTGGAAGCAGGAAAAAGTGCCTACCATGCTGAAAAGTGCAGTGAGGCAGTACCAGGTGAATGGGTGTCCCGGGTTAAGCATGCAAATTATCTCTTTTGAGTAGTGGTGGTGAGTAGTCCGAAGTGGGGTTGTGGCGCTGGTGACGGTCCAGGCGTGGATGGTACAGATAGGCTTGCCTTTTGGTGTGCCCACTGGGCACGATCATGCTGCGGCCGCCATTAAGTAGGTCTTGTGAGGAGCACAGGGGGTGTTGGTCAGCGATGGTAAGGGTGAGAAGAAGTTGAGGGAAGAAGCAAGAATGTGTAGGAGAGCCGGTGAGGAGCAGGGGAGATGGTACAAGGAAAATGCACGGGAGGGGGGCGTGGGGCCTGAAGGAACACCGTAAAGAAAGGATGAAAGGAATGAAAAATATTAAAAAGAGGAAGAGAGTATGAAAAAGACAACAGTTTAGAAAAAAAGCATAAAAAGTTCAGAAAAAGTCACAGGAGGTCAGACAAAGGCACAAGGAGTTCAGAAAAAGGCACAAAAAGGTCAGAAAAAAAGAGGCACAATATTTGACGAAAGACACATGAGTAAAAATTTCAGAGAATGGAAAGAGGAGTGGAAAGAGGAGTGGAAAGATACAGAACTGGGGTGTAAGAGAAGGAATGAGAGGGAAAGAGAGCGGAGAGAGAAAGCTGCAGGAGGAGTGAGGTGTGGCCTGAGAGAGCCTAGATTGGTCAGAGGACCCGTCCCAGGTAAGTGGAGGGGGTAGCTTGGGCCTAGGCACCTGCTAAATGGAGTCCCATAGTGGCCCCCACTGAGTAGGTCCTTTGAAGGGGTAGGAGGGTGGGGATTGTAGTCAAGGCTAGTTTTGGGCAGGAAGACAATACATGAAGAAGCAAGAAGATGAAGGCGAGTAGGTAAGGAGCCAGAAGATAAGGAAGAAGGAAAAAGCACAGGAGGGGGGGTTGGGTTGAGGGGGCCTGACGGAGCATAGGACAGGAAGGATGAACAGAATGAAAAAGATTGAATAAAGTTCAGAAGGAGGCAAAAGAGATAGGAAAAAATGCACAAAGGGTTAAGAAAAAGGCACAAAGAGTTCAGAAACAGTACAGAAAGTTTAGAAAATGGCATAACAAATTCAGAAAACAGCACAGATGATCAAAAACAGAGGTCAGAAAAAAAGGCACAAAGAGTTTGGGAAAAGGCACAAGAGGACAGAAAAAGGCACATGAAGTTCAGAAAAAGAGCCACAAACATTCAGGGATGGCGCAAGAGTAAAAAAACTCAGAGAAGGTACCAGAGTGGAAAGGTGGGAGGGTAAAGGTGGAGGTTGGAGCATGAGAGGGAGTGAGAGCAGAGAGAGGAGGCAGCACAAGGCTGGGTCTTGAGGTGTAAGGACTGTGGATAGCCAGCCCATCTTCCACAGACTTCAGCTGTGTGAAGCATGGGGTTGGCTTATAGGCCAGGCCACACCTCTATCACATGGCCTGCGGCCAGGCCCTGCACCTAACCCCACACATGTGACCACCTCTACCATGCATGTCCTTTGACTGTGCTCAGCATGGGTTAGTGGCAGGGCCAACTGTCCGTACGCGGTCAACCCACCACAGACACTGATGCCCCTGCTGTCCCCTGTGATGCCGCGGGACTTGTGGGAGTAAGTGGGTCATACTGACCTCCACTTGAGACCTACAGATTGGTGGCAACTTAAAAAAAACACTTTTTTAAAATTCAGGACTTGGGAATCAGGGACCGCTTATACCTTATTCTTTTTAGTTTGGAGGACATAGGACTTGGCCGAAGAGCAGATGGCATTGGTGTTACGTATGGTAAAAAATATTACTTTACATGAGAAAAAAACTTTAGAAATAAAAAAAAAACAATGGTTAAAGTGACGTTATAGTTAGATATGGTAGGGAATATCTAACTTTGTATTACATAAAGACCTTTCTATCTTTTTATGCGCAGAGATCTCTGCCTCAACTGTGGAGTCTCTACAGTCGTAAAGTTAGTTTTTTGGGGAATACTGAAAAATTGTAAACTCACAAAAACTTGTAAGTTTACCTGTGTAAAGGAGACACTGAGATGAGATCTTGCCAATTCTCATGATATATGGTTACAAAATTAACTTTTGGGAAACGTAGAGGTGGAACATGGGGAGGAATTGACTTGAGGATAACAAGATGGCTGAGGTTTGGAGAAGCGAAAAGAGCAAACCAATACATTCGCCCTTAAGAACGAAATCTCATCACTATTATAAAATGTAACCAACATGAACTCTCCACAGGGCCGGACTAGGAACTGAAAGCAGCCCTGGCAAATTTTTGCAGACCAGCCCCCGTCCGGCGGCGTAGCGAGCAAGCGCAGCGAGCGAGGTCGACCACTACTAGGGGGGTTTGGGGAAAAGTTTGGAAAAAGACAGACCAAAATGGTGAATTTAACAGCACATTTTTCATTACATACTCAATTGTATTCACTTTAAAAGCACAGTAAATAGTAGATGATGACCTTAAAGAGCACCAGCTTACCCACCCAGTCATATGTACCCATAGACATTCTTTCAGAGAGCACCAAAAATAGACACAAGCCGTTTGCTGCCACTGTGTAAAACTTTCTGTTTGCACTACCTAAATTGCTTTGCGTAGGTTAGATCTGTTGTGGCTCGAGCAAGCGTTAGCACAGCAAACAGCATGTGCGTGCTTTGAGGTCTCACCAAAGTGTGCCCGCTTGCCTCAGATGGTCATCACGAGCCAGGTGTGAGTTCACATTACCACGGTGCTCATAGCATTAATCCTACCTATTGGGGATTCTGATTAGTCAGATATCTGTCGATAAAAATATTACTATAGCTCAACATCCAGACACCACTTGTTCATGATATGCACACATCAATAGTCCACGATTTGCACTCCACCACACGATGTGCACACACCTACAGTAGATGACAAGTACACACTTATAGTGCGCAAGCTGCACATACCTATATAGGAGGAAATGTACATATCTACAGTGCACGACAGGAACACATCATAACATGCACATACCTGCAGTGCACAACATGCACATACCAATGGTGCACAACATGCACCCTCATATAGTGCACAACATGCAGACACCAACCATACATGACATGCAATCACATACCATACATAACATGCACATACCTACAGTGCACAACATTCACATACCTACAATGCACAAAATGCACACACCTATAGTGCACAACATGTGCACCACTACCATACATCACATGCACACACCTACAGTGTGCAACATGCACACACCTACACTGGACTACAGGCACACACCTATATTGCACAACATGCATACACATACCGCACATGAGATGCACACACATACAGTGCACAACATGCACACACCTATACTACACAACAGGCAGACACCTATATATATGCATTCACCACTTGGGTGTGATGTCCAGATATCTATATTGCATGATCTCTAAAGCGCGGCATGCAGACACTTGCGGAGGCTCCCTGATCCGTGCACAATGTTGTGTTGGTGCGCAGCTGACACGCTGCCTGGCGCTCACAGCCCAGGCCTGTTTAGCAGAGCTGAGTGAGGAGCCACATATTTGGGCCGCAGAATAAGTGGGACACAGTCTTAGCGATGCTGATAACTTAATACACCGTGTCTGTGTGACACAGACGCGGTGTATTAAGTTATCAGCATCATGCCACACAGACACGGTGTATTAAGTTATCAGCATCATGCCACACAGACGCGGTGTATTAAGTTATCAGCATCATGCCACACAGACACGGTGTATTAAGTTATCAGCATCATGCCACACAGACACGGTGTATTAAGTTATCAGCATCGCTAAGACTGTGTCCCACTTATTCTGCGGCCCAACTATATGTGCTCCTCACTCAGCTCTGCTAACCAGGCCTGGACACAGTATGCAAGTGGGCGGTTAACAGCATGCATCGGGCCCTCGGATGTGATTATCAAAGTAAAACATTATCTGCTACAACAAATAAAAATGATTAAAACGAAACTGGTGGGTTGCTAGTGCCCCTGCATGCATTTTTGTAAATCAGGGGGTGAACATATTTGTCCTTTCACACGTCACAAGCCTGGCAGCACACAACCCTCAACACAATTGCAGCTTTCATAAACGAGGACTGTAAGAGTGTCAAATCCCAGTGGTGTGTACTACCGCAAAGCAGCTCAGCTACTACCGATCAGGGTTTTAAACAAGTGTTATTTCTGGACAATTTAGGCGGTAAATGGTTTTGTTTCTTGCTCATTTATGTGCTAACTGCGCACACTTACTGCTCACTGAATGAGCAAGCTGGAGAGTTTTTGTTTTTTCTGATTCACGTAACTGAAAGGGGTTTATTTCCAATGGACCGCATCGCAATCGTGGTCTCCCTGACCCCGTCTGCTCAGCCAGCCTTCACTTAATTGCCTACTTAAGTACCACGCTGTGCGGACCAAAGCAAACATTTTAATCATCATGATTGTCACAGTCCCTGACAGTGACAATCATCATGATTAAAAAATTTAAACATTTAAAATTCAAGCCACTTGACGTGACCTCGCTCCACCCTGCTCACAACAAATCAAATCCACTGCGCATAGGGATTAGAACCAGGCCAGTGCCTATACCTTTTGCTTTATGCCCGGCCCGCCCAGCCAGTGCCCACTGCCCCATGGCCTGCCAATGATGATTGCTGAGTGGTCACAAACTCACCTGCTGCGGGCGGCAGACAGAGGGCTACCCGCACTGGAATTGAAATAATTAAATTATGTGGCTGCAACGGTGCCCCTGCTCTCTGTCTCAGTCCGGTAGTCTCTGGGATGCAGTCACGCGTACTTGCGCGAGCCCCAATGTGCATGCGTCATGACCCATCAGCCCCACCCTAAGGGAAGAGTGGCGCGCAGACGCGATGTGGAGGGGACATCTCCGTGCTGCGCACCCGGCATACCTGATTATTAAATTCACCTGGCTCAGGCTGGCTGCACGCACCAGGTCACGGACGGTGCTGTGCACCACTGCAGTTGTGCTTTTTCCCCCACCGCGTAGCGGAGACATGGGGAGGAGTAGTAGTCTGTCTGACCTCTGCGCAGACACAGTCAGACAGACTTTCACATCATGGACCGAAAACAAAACCGCCCCCCTGTGAAAAAAACGGCCCCCACCCCATCCAGCCTACCGGGGGATTGCCCGGTGCCCGGAATTACCCGACTCTCCATCAACCCTAACTCTGAAATGAAATACGTGGTTAGGCAAGCTCTGCAACCTAGGCCTGAGGTTACTGATTGACAGTCACAGATGGGGTGGCAAGTAGATCACAGAAAAACGTGCAAACAGGAAACCAAGGTCCATCCTCCAGATAAGCGCAGCAGCACCACAATGGTCCAGGGAGAATGGCCCAAATAAAGCACACAACGCTGGAGGGGTGTGCGCATTCCCAAAACACCATAAAGTCAGATGCCACATGATGGTCGAAGACACAGCCAATCAGGACACAGCACACACAGAACACGCAGTGATCATGCGCCACTCATGCCGTACATCTGGACATGTTACTCACTGGCCCACATTGTGTCCACGCAAGGTCGGGGCCCAAATGCATTTGCTATCAGGGGGCTTATTTATGACTCCACAGACAAGGTCCACATTCTTTTACCTAAAAAGAATCTTTGAGACAGTCCTCAGACCAGACCAGCTTCTCTAAATGTGTTCCCGGCCAAAATGTTTAATTAAACCAACTGTTCCTGTTTTACCAAATGCCTATTGTCTCTTGTATTTTTCAAGGTAAATTCACATTCAACCAACATCCTTAGTCCCAGCATTTAGAATATGGCAAACTAGGAAGAAGTGTAAAAATGTAACCTGAGTGCCCTTCCACTTACAGAAATCTGGCATGTTACGTATTTTATGTGTCCGAACTGAGTAGTTGCAGCGTGGCCTCGGAGGCATTCCTGTGGAGGTCACCTTTTTCGATAGTCAGCACTCTAGGAAGGGTGAATACTGGTTGTTGCTTGGACCACTGGGCATGACACAGATGGTATGCTTGTCCCCTAGGTGTGACAGGATTGAGGCCTCGCCGCTTGAACTGCTGGGTGTGGCACAGATGGTACCGGCACCTCAATCTTTTTTTTTTGTCTAAAAGGGTTTTCTCAGCACTATCGGCTCCTGAAACACTCTTGGTATCTGAAAGAAGTGAGGAGTGCTGTTCGCTTGGACCTCGGGCGTGGAACAGGCACAAATGACAGGCACACACTAAGGCACACACTAAGGCACACACTTTTCCCTTGCCAAAAGAGGGAACCTTTGATAGTAACATAATCGATCACTGAGGACACACATACGGACCAAATACGTACGACAGGAGAGAGGCACTATTAGAGCTATGGGCCATCTTCGCGAGGGGTCAGACTGATAATCCTATCCCACAAATAATAAGCAAAGCATCTACACCTCCCCCGCCATATGCAGAAATGGAGGTGCGCTCCCCGATGCCTGCTAACCCCATGTTAAGATACACCGACCCACCAGTTGAGGGAGCCAAAGGGTCCCCTACTGAACAATGAACTGTTAGGTCCAGTCAACACCACCATCTGTGTCGCTTACCAGCCCATCGAACCCTAGCAGTGCGGAGAGCATGCACTCTCACTGGTTTGAGTGAACACTCTCGGTAAAAAGGAAATTCACAGCGGTTCCTAAAAGTGGGGGTGAGGAAAGGGGTCCCAGTCCTAAGGGATCTGACAACAATGTGGAAGTCATAGGGTTTGCTCAGCTAGCCAAATAAATTATAGGAAGCAATTTTGAAGGCAAGTCTCCTTTTTTTCTGAACTATGCACTGTTCTTTTTGTTTGGAAATTGCCTTCAAAATTGCTTCCTATAATTTCTTTGGCTAGCTGAGCAAACCCTATGACTTGAGCAGAGGCTTTTGGCTGGGAGCTGAGCCTCACCAGATAATGCACATAGGAGTGGGGCTGACCAGAAAAAGAGAGACCGAGGCAACCTGGTGCAAACCCAACTAAGACACTGGAAAAGTAAGATGGCTCCTTTGCCCATGCACAAGGGGAACATCGATAAAGATGTCTGCTGCTCCTCCTGAATGTGTGGGGCAGACAAAATGACCCCAAGGGCAATAGCGGAACGGCCATTTTGCCACCTGATAGCCCGCTGGAACTAAAGAAAGGACTAATACAATAGACCCTGGCTGGAGGAAGGATCCTTCGAACCAGAAGACCTGGCCGCTGTGGAAGACTGCATTCAGCACAAGGGGGAGATCCTAAATGGAACTTGTCCTACATGCAGGTTTGACGAAGAAGTTGGGAACTCTGTTAAGGAGACACCAGCGGAGCTACCCCAAGCCTAAATGTACCTGCTACTACAGAAGGGCATGTCAACGACCATCAATGTGCAGTGGACTCAGATTGATAAAGAAGGGCTGAGGGCCAAATTGCTGCTCATGCTGGATGGAGCGAGTAAATGGATCTCATGTTTTGAAAAGAAAACTGCTGGAATAAATCTAGCGATAGGCATTGTTAAAAGTCTGCTACGTAGCCTCAATGGAGAGTAGACTAACATGGTGTTTGCCTGATCTTGCATCCTAGCAGTCACACTGACAAACACCGAGCATGATGGGGCCTTATTTAATTCATATGGGCACCAAACATGGACTGCCCTGAAGGAAATGTTCCCTGACGGCCCAGATGTACGAGGGTTAATGGCGAAAACTCTGAAACCTGGGAAGACGATGACTGATTTTCTGGTAGAATGAGGGAACTATAGGGACAAGACACAGGACAGCCATGGACTGATACAGGTCCACAAGTCACATTCTTTTATGATGTCTTCAAAAAAGAGGCTGCACACCGAGATACAGAGTGGTTTGGACAGCGTTGTGAGGTTAGACATCAAACCCTGGTGGGATTGTTAGGCCCATATATTATATTATTACAAAAAGAAATTAGAAGGATAGGGAGAAACAGAAGCAAACCCAAAGAGACAAATTAAGTTGGTCTAACACAAATTGAAAAAGACCCCCCTTGAGGGAGCCACATTGGCCGTGAGCATACCAATGACATCAGTCTTGAAGGGGGCTCCACCGCAAAACCCCAGAGAGTTTCAACCTTGCAATAGAGGCAGAAGTCAGGGAAGTTGATAGCAACCAGATCTCAGAGAATGTTACTATTTCCACAGAATGGGCCAAACAGCTGACCAATGCCAGCTAAAAGCATATCACGAACAGAGGCCGATAAGCCTGGGCCAGTACCTACAGAATATCCATCCGCAAAACAAGCCCAGGCTAACCTTAATGCGCCTTATAATCAGCCGCAGGGAAGTCAGTCAACCACTGTACCGCCACAACAGGGATCAGGTAGTTGGATTAACACGTGGCAACAGCAATAGCAGAGAGTAACACCAGCTGAACAGTGTCTGGGGCCGCAGCTGCGGCACGGAAGGATAACTGTTTGTGAAGGCAATGCCTTCGTACAAACGTAGAACCCAAATATGCAGTAAGTCAAAACCCCCAATGTAAAGCATCCATTTCATTAGTACCACAATTTCCACTGTACCAAAACTCAAAAAGAAGTACCAATGAGCCAATATTAGGAAATCCAAGCCTTTACTAGTTTTCGGGAATTGAGGCATGCTGGATGTGTTTTGTTGATTGGGTATCCCAGATGTTCAAGGGGTAATGGTGGAAGCTCTGAACCTGGGGAGACCATGACTGATTTTCTGGATAGAATGAGGGAACAATGCGGACAAGAGACAGGACATCCATGGACTGATACAGACCCGCAAGTCGCATCTTTTATAATATCCTCAAAAAGAGGCTGCACACAGAGATACAGAGTGGTTTGAACAGCGTGGTGGGGTTGGACATCAAACACTGGTGGGAGAGGCAGGCCCCCATATTGCATTATTACAAAAATAAATTAGAAGGATAGGGAGAAACATGAGCAAACCCAGAGAGATACTGCTAAGTTGATCCAACACAAATTGTAAAAGACCACCCTTGAGGGAGCCATATTATCCGTGAGCAGGCAAACGGCGCAAGTCTTGAAGGGGGCTACACAGCAAAACCCCAGAGCGTTTCATTCTAGCTATAAAGGCTGAAATCAGCGAAGTTGACTGCAACCGGATCTCAGAGAATGTTACTATTGCCACAGAATGGGCCACACAGCCGACCAATGCCGGCTAAAGGCATATCATGAACAGAGCCTGGGCCAGTTCCTGAAGAATCTCCATCCACAAAACAAGCCCAGGGGAACCTTAATGCACCTTATATTCAGCCTCAGGGAAGTCAGTCAACCACTGTACCACCACAAGGATCAGGTACAGGTAGTTGGATGAATGGGTGGCAACAGCAACAACAGACAGTAAACCCAGCCGAACAGTGACTGGAGCCACAGCTGCGGCAGGGAGGGATAACTGTCTGGGAAGGCAATGCCTTTGTACATTCATAGAACCCAAATGTGCAGTAAGTAAAACCCCCCAATGCAAAGCATTAATTTCATGAGTACCTTAAAATTTACTGTAGCAAAACTCAAAAAGGACCAATGAGACAATATTAGGGAATCCAAGCCTTTACTTGTGTTCGGGAATTCAGGGCTGCTGGTTGTGTTTTGTCCATCGGGTATCCCCACTAGGGTCTGCCATTCATGGTTCCTGCAGGTGCCTAGGACCCACTATACTGCTGATCCTCAAGGGGTAGCTGGCTGACCACACCCCAGTGGGAGGGCAGTCTGATGAGGGGGCAGTGCGGCACCCCGTCCAGTCCTTGAAAGGAGGCAGCCAGGTCCCCGCACCGATAAGTCAATTGGGACGGGTTCCAATTACCAAATCGAAGGTGCCCCATTCTCAGGCACCCAGCTTGAGACCAGAATTTCTTCATGGTGTGAGGTTCCAACAGTGCCACCCAAAGGTTACCAGCCTCTAGCCAATGGAGGCCCCCTTTCAGTTCCAAAACGAAGCTGTCCTCCGGTGTCGGTAGACAGGCTTCCCGGATGCTTGGGAAAGTGAAGACACCATAACCTCCACAGCACGCACAAGAGATCTGACAGGTTGCAAAGTGCTGCATGGCACCGAGTCAGTCGGAAGGGGAATTCACCCGAACAGCCAGCTATCCCAGCCTATCAACATCATTAGGCGAGTTTTGACAATTTCTGTCATATATTCCGGCTATTGCGTGACTTCGCACGGGCGTGGAGCACGCACGGGCTTATCGCCTGTAAAAAACTACATTTCCCATGATTGTTCATGGGTAGGCACGCGCGCTGGGTAATAACGCGTTACCCAGCATTCTTAAGGAAGGGCGGTGGCAGCGATCAGTGCTGCGAATTTAGAATACCGCGGAAGCGCTGCTGGAACACCCACAAGAGAATCCTAAAGCCGTGGACTATAAATGAAGGACGGTAAGGGTGACATTGTCACCGCCTGCAGCGAGTAGGGAAAGCTAAACGTTCCGAACATTACGGGGGCAATTACCGGCATGGGTGCAAATGCTCAACCCTTGATTCGGATAATTAAGGCTTTCACGGATGTTGAAGCAAGCGCGTAACGTTGCTTCTGCTACTAAAGGCATTTATCGACGCTAGGAGCAAGGGCACAACTTCTAGTTTACCTTGCTAAACTAATATTTATAAATCTGTGTAAACAAAATATATGTACTGTTATCGATTGGGCTTACTATCCTGACTCTCCTTAAATTCTTAATATAATAAAGGCAAGGGAAACCTTGCTACAACTTTGAATTGCATTTGTGACATGCTGTAAAGGAGAATCCATATCTCTTAGGTACCTTTGCAGCAATAGCACCATTTACCTAACCTTCATAATACCATTATGCATTATAGCTTGCTGCTGAGTGCTATAATGGTTGTTAAATGCCTTCTCCTGCGTTATTGGCCCGGGCCGCAGGAGAGGGCTTATAATGAAAGAGAGAGAGGGCATTTAATAACCCATGGTGACCATGGCCTATAATGCTATTGGAACTTGCAGCCACTGAGTGTCCGAGATTAAGAAGTTTTGGGGTTTTACTTTATTGATGGGTGTGGTAAGGAAGCCAACCTTGGCTTCATATTGGTCTACTAGCCCCTTGTAGGCAACTGCCATATTTCCTGCAGTTATGACTCGTAATCGGTATTTACTTTTGCTACGTATGCTGCATTTTGTTGATAATTCTATGGCGTTGCCACGAGATCACCCTGACTGTGACCGTCTTTTTAAGATTCGGCCCGTTCTTGATCACTTTGTAGATCGATTTTCTGAGATCTATACTCCAGGGAAAGAAATATATATTGATGAGTCTTTGGTCTTGTTCAAGGGCCGTTTGGTTTTTAGGCAGTACATCCCTAGCAAGAGGGCACGCTATGGAATTAAGCTGTATTTGTTGTCTGAGAGTAGGACAGGATATGTTTTTAATTTTCGTGTGTACACTGGTAGAGATTCTACTATTGACCCCCCAGGTTGTCCGTCCACTTTTAGAGTTTCAGAGAAAATTGTGTGGGATCTTGCTAGAAGACTGTTTAACAGAGGCCACCATTTGTACCTTGATGACTTCTATACTGCTGTGCAATTATTTAAGGAATTGTATAAAGTGGACACTTTTGCATGTGGCACAATCCGCTCTAACCGTAAAGGTTATCCGAAAGAGCTTGTTTGCAAAAAACTTCAGAGGGTGCAGTGCAGTTCCTTGCGTAGTAATGAACTACTAGCTGTAAAATTTGTGGACAGGAGGGATGTGTACATGCTGACTACCATCCATGATGAGAGTACTTCACCTGTGGCTGTTTGGGGTCAGGTTGCTGAAGTGCGCAAACCTGTGTGCATTCTAGACTACAATAAGCACATGGGTGGTGTTGACAGAGTAGATCAGAGGTTGGAACCTTACTCTGCTATTCGGAAGGCTTATGTTTGGTATAAGAAGTTGGCCATCCATTTCTTCGAATTAGCAAATTTCAATGCTTTTATTGTGTTCAAGGAGTGTTCTCCTGCGTCAAACTTGACATTTCTTCAGTTTCAGCACTCTGTGATAGCGCGCCTTGTTGTTGTGGAACATGCAAGTGTTCCTAGATTTGGAGTGGTGGAGGATGTGGTTCGATTGAAAGATCGCCACTTTCCTGATTTCATCCCTCCCACACCGGCAAAAGATTTTCCCACTAGGAGATGCAGAGTCTGTTGGCGAAGAGGTACGCGGAAGGAGATTTGTATGTACTGCCCCGACTGTCCTTCTAAACCTGGGCTGTGTGTCCCTGCTTGTTTTAGAGCGTACCACACGCAAAAGAATTTTTGGGAGCATTCATGAGTGGTAAAGTGAACTGCCTGGTCTGTATTCTTTGAAAAATTTGATTCTGTTTCAAGGTTGGCGTTAGTCCAATGTATTTAGTTTCTGATTTTGTGTTTGTAGATTTGTATCGATTTGCGATTTGTTTGTGTTTTTATTTTTGTCTAAAAAAAATCCTAAATGTGTTGGCGGTGTGTGTGGACAGGCACTTGGTTGGCTGTGTGCGTGGAATGGTGTTTGGCTGGCGGTGTGTGAGTAGTGACTTGCTGCTGGTCACTACACACACTGCTAGCTGAGTGCCACTCCACGCAATCCATCAGCTTGTGTAGTTGCTGTGTCAGGAATGTGGGCGTGTGAAAGTGATGGGCCCTTGAATGGCGATGTGTGCTGGTGTGAGTTTTGTTATGTGATGGGCCCGCGGCTGGTGGTGTGAATGGTTTTGTATGTCTCACACGTATGAAAGGTGTATGAATGGCCTGTAAAGAGGTTGGTGCCTTGTCGTGGCTTTACAGCTCACGAGCTGTGAGTCAATGGTTCAGTTTCTCGCCCTTTCAATTATTAACAGTGCATTTCATTTTTGTGAAATCACTTGCTAATACAATTGTATATACTGAACCATCACTCACCCTCGTGCCAAATCCAACCAGTATGTGTGTGCGTTTGAGGAATAGATGGCTGTGCAGTAATATTTGCCATTCTGAAGCAGGGTGTACCTTGTCCCTTTTGTGAATTTTGTAATGTGTTGTTTTTGTGCCTGGTGGTGCGAATGGTCTTGTGTGTATCACGTATGAAAGGTGTGTGAATGGCCTGTAAAACGGTTGGTGCCTTGCCGTGGCTTTACAGCTCACGAGCTGCGAGTCATTGGTTCAGTTTTTTCTCCATTTAATTATTGACAGTGCATTTCATTTTTGTGAAATCTCTTGTTAATAAAATTTAATATACTGAACCATCACTCGCCCTCGTGCCAAATCCAACCAGTATGTGTGTGCGTTTGAGGGATAGATGGCTGTGCAGGAATCTTTGTCTTTTTAGTTTCTCTGCCAAGGTGTATGTTCCATGTAAGAATAACCCACCAACTGTAGATATTGTCGTAAACCCACGGGAGTTCATGGTGATGTCTCTCTTGTGAATTCCAAAAAGTTATTTTATCCACAATGTCCTGCAAACCTCAAAATGTCTGTCACATTTTCCTTGCAATATTGTGCCGAAATTCTCACGCTGTAGAAACAATGTCAAAACGATCTGGTTTTGCAAGGGGGTCAACTGTCTTTTTTGGCCTGTGCTCGGCGGCCATCTAGGGAAACCTACCAAACCCATACATTTCTGAAAACTAGACACCCGGGGGCTTCCAGGGAGGTATGGCTTGCGTGGATCCCCCAACGTTTCCTTACCCAGAGTCCCCTGCAAACCTCAATTTTAGCTGAAAAAATCACTTTTTTCACACATTTTTGTGTGGGAAAGTTGTGGCATCACCGGGCTCACTCAAATTTCCCACCTCCCAGCGTTCCCCTGGGTCTCCCGGTAAAAATGGTGCCTCACTTGTGTGGGAGGCCCAAGTTCCCACGACAGGCAAGGGCCCAAAACGTAGTGAGGTGACTTCAAATTTGCCTATCTCAAAACCACCTGGTTTTGCAAGGGGGGTCACCTGGGTTTTTGGCCCGGTGCTCTGCGGCCATCTAGGGAAACCTACCAAACCCATACATGTCTGAAAACTAGACAGCCGGGGACTTCCAGGGAGGTATGGCATGCGTGGATCCCCCAACGTTTCCTTACCCAGAATCCCCTGCAAACCTCAATTTTAGCTGAAAGAATCCCTTTTTTCACACATTTTTGTGTGGGAAAGTTGTGGCATCACCGGGCTCACTCAAATTTCCCACCTCCCAGCGTTCCCCTGGGTCTCCCGGTAAAAATGATGCCTCACTTGTGTGGGAGGCCCAAGTACCCGCAACAGGCAAGGGCCCAAAACGTACTGATGCGACATCAACATTGCCTATCCAAAAAAATGTTTGGGCCCTTGCCTGTCGTGGGTACATTTTTACCGGGAGACCCAGGGGAACGCTGGGAGGTGGGAAATTTGAGTGAGCCCGGTGATGCCACAACTTTCCGACACAAAAATGTGTGAAAAAAGTGATTTTGAGATAGGCAATTTTGATGTTACCTCACTACGTTTTGCGCCGTTTCCTGTCGCGGGCACTAGGCCGACCCACACAAGTGAGGTACCGTTTTTCTCGTAAGACTTTGGGGAATGTAGGGTGGGTGGAAAATTGTGGATCCACGCAGATTCCGGAACTTTCCACCACAGAAATGTGGGGAAAATGTGTTTTTTTGGACAAATTGTTAGGTTTGCAAGGGATTCTGGGTAACAGACCCTGGTGAGAGGCAGTCAAGTCACCCCATCCTGGATTCCCCTGGGTGTCTAGTTTTCAAAAATGTATAGGTTTGCTAGGTTTCCCAGGGTGCCCGCAGAGCTAGGGTTCAAAAACTACAGCTAGTCATTTTGCCAAAAAAGGGTCATTTTTCACTGCGAAATTGAGGTGTGACCACGATGCGTTTTGCGAGGTTTCCTGTCGCGGGCACTAGGCCGAACCACACAAGTGAGATACCGTTTTTCTCGTAAGACTTTGGGGAACGTGGGGTGGGTGGAAATTTGTGGATCCACGCAGATTCTGGAACTTTCCACCACAGAAATGTGGGGAAAATGTGTTTTTTTTGACAATTTTTTAGGTTTGGAAGGGATTCTGGGTAACAGACCCTGGTGGGAGGCAGTCAAGTCACCCCATCCTGGATTCCCCTGGGTGTCTAGTTTTCAAAAATGTATAGGTTTGCTAGGTTTCCCAAGGTGCCCGCAGAGCTTGGGTTCAAAAACTACAGCTAGTCATTTTGCCAAAAAAGGGTAATTTTTCACTGCTAAATTGAGGTGTGACCATGTTGCGTTTTGCGCCGTTTCCTGTCGCGGGCACTAGGCCGACCCACACAAGTGAGGTACCGTTTTTCTCGTAAGACTTTGGGGAACGCGGGGTGGGTGGAAATTTGTGGATCCACGCAGATTCCGGAACTTTCCACTACAGAAATGTGGGGAAAATGTGTTTTTTTGACAATTGTTTGGGTTTGCAAGGGATTCTGGGTAACAGACCCTGGTGGGAGGCAGTCAAGTCACCCCATCCTGGATTCCCCTGGGTGTCTAGTTTTCAAAAATGTATAGGTTTGCTAGGTTTCCCAAGGTGCCTGCAGAGCTAGGGTTCAAAAACCACAGCTAGTCATTTTGCCAAAAAAGGGTCATTTTTCACTGCGAAATTGAGATGTGACCACGTTGCGTTTTGCACCGTTTCCTGTCGCGGGCTCTAGGCCGACCCACACAAGTGAGGTACCGTTTTCTCATAAGACTTTGGGGAATGCGGGGTGGGTGGAAATTTGTGGATCCACGCAGATTCCGGAACTTTCCACTACAGAAATGTGGGGAAAATGTGTTTTTTTGACAATTTTTTAGGTTTGCAAGGGATTCTGGGTAACAGACCCTGGTGGGAGGCAGTCAAGTCACCCCATCCTGGATTCCACTGGGTGTCTAGTTTTCAAAAATGCATAGGTTTGCTAGGTTTCCCAAGGTGCCCGCAGAGCTAGTGTTCAAAAACTACAGCTAGTCGTTTTGCCAAAAAAGGGTCATTTTTCACTGCGAAATTGAGATGTGACCATGATGCGTTTTGCGCCGTTTGGTGTCGCGGGCACTAGGCCGACCCACACAAGTGAGGTACCATTTTTCTCGAAAGACTTTGGGGAACGCGGCGTGGGTGGAAATTTGTGGATCCACGCTGATTCCGGAACTTTCCACTACAGAAATGTGGGGAAAATGTGTTTTTTTGGACAATTTTTTAGGTTTGCAAGGGATTCTGGGTAACATACCCTGGTGCGAGGCAGTCAAGTCACCCCATCTTGGATTCCCCTGGGTATCTAGTTTTCAAAAATGTATAGGTTTGCTAGGTTTCCCAAGGTGCCTGCAGAGCTAGGGTTCAAAAACCACAGCTAGTCATTTTGCCAAAAAAGGGTCATTTTTCACTGCGAAATTGAGATGTGACCACGTTGCGTTTTGCACCGTTTCCTGTCGCGGGCTCTAGGCCGACCCACACAAGTGAGGTACCGTTTTCTCATAAGACTTTGGGGAACGCGGGGTGGGTGGAAATTTGTGGATCCACGCAGATTCCGGAACTTTCCACTACAGAAATGTGGGGAAAATGTGTTTTTTTGACAATTTTTTAGGTTTGCAAGGGATTCTGGGTAACAGACCCTGGTGGGAGGCAGTCAAGTCACCCCATCCTGGATTCCACTGGGTGTCTAGTTTTCAAAAATGCATAGGTTTGCTAGGTTTCCCAAGGTGCCCGCAGAGCTAGTGTTCAAAAACTACAGCTAGTCGTTTTGCCAAAAAAGGGTCATTTTTCACTGCGAAATTGAGATGTGACCATGATGCGTTTTGCGCCGTTTGCTGTCGCGGGCACTAGGCCGACCCACACAAGTGAGGTACCGTTTTTCTCGAAAGACTTTGGGGAACGCGGCGTGGGTGGAAATTTGTGGATCCACGCTGATTCCGGAACTTTCCACTACAGAAATGTGGGGAAAATGTGTTTTTTTGGACAATTTTTTAGGTTTGCAAGGGATTCTGGGTAACATACCCTGGTGCGAGGCAGTCAAGTCACCCCATCCTGGATTCCCCTGGGTATCTAGTTTTCAAAAATGTATAGGTTTGCTAGATTTTCCAAGGTGCCCGCAGAGCTAGGGTTCAAAAACTACAGCTAGACATTTTGCCAAAAAAGGGTCATTTTTCACTGCGAAATTGAGGTGTGACCACGTTGCGTTTTGCGCCGTTTCCTGTCGCGGGCACTAGGCCGACCCACACAAGTGAGGTACCGTTTTTCTCGTAAGACTTTGGGGAACGCGGGGTGGGAGGAAATTTGTGGATCCACGCAGATTCCGGAACTTTCCACGACAGAAATGTGGGGAAAATGTGTTTTTTTGACAATTTTTTAGGTGTGCAAGGGATTCTGGGTAACAGACCCTGGTGGGAGGCAGTGAAGTCACCCCATCTTGGATTCCCCTGGGTGTCTAGTTTTCAAAAATGTATAGGTTTGCTAGGTTTCCCAAGGTGCCCGCAGAGCTAGGGTTAAAAAACTAGAGCTAGGCACTTTGCCAAAAAAGGGTACATTTTCTCTGCGATATTGAGTTGTGACCACGTTGCGTTTTGCTCCGTTTCCTGTCACGGGCACTATGCCTACCCACACAAGTGAGGTACCATTTTTATCGGGAGACTTAGGGTAATTCAGATTTGTAAAGGAACTGTTATTATGTATTGACTTTCGATGCATTTCTGCCTTCCAAATGAAAGACATTGTGTAAAAAATAGGCCATTCTAAAAAATGACTGATAATGCTCATGCTAGTATGAGTATTCCCAATTTCAGAAATGTGCAAATATCTACTGTTTCTAAACTCTATATTTTGTTCCCATTTCAGAAATACATAGGTGTCTTTCATACCGATTTTTCCATGTACACATTTTTACAGACTAATTACTATATACCCGGTACATAATAAAAAACCATTGCAAGTTGCTGCTCAGTTTTTGGCTCTGGGCTCGTCGGGTTCTTTGTGAACGTACAAGTCCTATATATCCCCACAACCAGTAATGTCCAGCGGATGCAACGGTATATTGCTTTCAGAGAGCTGTCATAATTAGAAGAAGTTACAGGTGAAAACGTTGACACAAAAGGCTGTTTTTTTCAACTAATTTTCAATTTATCCTATATTTAACTGTTTGTTTCTATTAAAAAAACCTTGATGGATCTACACAAATGACCCCTTGCTGAATTCAGAATTTTGTCTTCTTCTTGAAAATGTATAGCTTTCCAGGATCCATTATTGCTTTTGTACCCATTTCTGCCATTAACTGGAAGGAGGTCAAAAGCACAAAAAATAGCAAAAATAGGCTATGTCCCAGAAAAATGCCAAAACTGTGTAAACAATGTTGGGTTTCTGACAAAAGTCTGGTATTCCCGAAGAGCTGGGAAAATGGTGATTTCAAACCCACAAACCCTGTTTTGATAACATTTGCAGGGAAAAACCCAGATGCTTTCATTTGCAGCCCGTTTTTCAAATTTTTCTGAAAAAAAACAAAATTTTGCTGTATTTTGGCTCATTTCTGTGACCCCTCCAGGGGAATCCACAAACCCTGAGTACCTTTAGAATCCCCATGATGTTGGAAGAAAAGGACGCAAATTTGGCGTGGATACCTAATGTGGTCAAAAAGTTACAGGGACCTAAGCATGCACTACCCCAAATAGCCAAAAAAAGGCTTGGCACAGGAGGGGGAAAAGGCCTGGCAGCGAAGGGGTTAATGAAACTCTATGCACGAAATGTTAATTAAATGAATGTTTTTAACAGAAGAATGAATACAGTAGGTTATTTGTAAACTTGATGAACTGTTTAAGCATAACACCCACTATTAGAGAAGCAAAATATTATCCGTGTTTTTGACACGCGCAGGAAGTGCAACATGTAAATGGTTCATCAAATTTGTTTAACAAAGTAAACACCCAAATAGTACCATCAAGAGTCCTAGCTGGTGACTAGGTCAAGAAGGATGCCAGTACCGATGGTATTTACCTAACTAAGAAAGCTTATGAGAAACTCGCATTAAAGGATGCAATACATGATGAGAAGGGCCATTAATGTGAACAGGGCAATATGTCACAATCATGAACTTGTATCAGGAAAGCAGACTACTGATCTTTACTCATGGCTAGTTCTAAAGCGATAGCCATGGTATATCGTCGTTTAACCCTATGGTGTCAGTATGCAATTTGTGCACCCAACGCTGTTCTCGAATGAAGAGAAACTTCTGAATATCTGTCACGTGTGGGGGAATAAAGGGTTGCTCCAACACTACCCATTTAATATCCCGCTCCGTATGATCATAATTAATGAAATGGTTAGTCATTTTAGTGGAACTCTTTTTACACCTGACAGTGCTTTTGTGTTCAAGGATTCGTGTCTTTATTTTCCTTGTAGTCATCCCAAGATATCGCATATTGCAGGGGCACGTGATCAAATAGATCAGTTTCTCACTATTGCAGTTTGTGTGTTTAGAGAGACACCATGGTATATCCGTGCCTATATAAATCTCGGTAGTCTGCATAGCAGCAATATAAAAGACATGTTGGTGCACACTCGCCCTCACTCCAAAAAAACACTCAACCAAGTATCCCTTTGGAGTTTGCCCCCGTTAAGGGACACTTTCCGTGCGGCTCGTGTGCGGTCTGTCCACAAACTACACACACTTCCGAGCAGTGACGGAGTTCTCAAAATCTCAGCTACTATGTCTTCACCGAAGCTGAGGCCTAAGTTGTCCCCCATGGTGGAGAATGACATGTCTCAGGGTAGATTGGGGGTAGGTTGGAGGTGAAAAAGAAGATGGAAAGAGAGAAAAGGAAAGAAGGTCCCTCGGCTGAGCCGCCGTGCTTAATACTGCGTCAAAAAAGAGGGGAGAGGGGGGGGACCAGGAGCTAATTAATGGTCCAGTACCTATGCTCCGAAAAGTCAATGAGGTAATCATCAATTGTATGCCATCAGCCCTAGATGGTGTGGGCATCCTACGCCGCACAGCTCATGGAGTAATCCCAACTCCCTCCCTAGGTAAGACTGTTTCCCTGGTTTCACCGCCTTGGCTCACACTGAGCTTGCGGGACTTGTGAAGCTACAACTGAGGTTTCGATATATACCTTGTACTATCGCACACCCTTTTTGCGGGTGGTGTACCCGTTGACCGGTCTGCAGTGAAAGTCGGGAGTGTCTGTGGGTACCAGTGTTGACCCGGCCCTACCACCGGTGGGTTCCACGGCCCCCACTACCTCCGGCGCGCTTCATATATGGCTGGCATGGGACACCACTCAGAGCTGCTCTACATTAACTATACTGAGCATACCTGCTCTCTATGTGTGTTACTGTGACTGCCTCTTGGCACAATGTAGAGATGACTTTTGTCTACACATACCGCACGGAACGGAATTTCCGTTTTGTAACTTTCTTTTTTCTTCTTCTCTTTTTCTTTTTAAATATTTTTTTATATATATATATTTTTTTCTTATTGCTCTTCCCTTTGGTCTAGGTCTAATGCAAAGGGGGCATATCTCACTCTCCAACCACACACTACTTGTGTAAGAGATACTACCTCCTCCTTCGCCTAGTGAGAGGGTGATTAATACCCCACTCACTACACTTAGTCTGTGCACCTTTTTTTCACATCACTCACCTTCTCCGGTCCTGATGAAACGCCAAGGATCGTTCTGACCACTTAAGGCGTGAAACATGTCGACCAC
This sequence comes from Triturus cristatus, assembly GCF_964204655.1. Classification (NCBI taxonomy): domain Eukaryota; kingdom Metazoa; phylum Chordata; class Amphibia; order Caudata; family Salamandridae; genus Triturus; species Triturus cristatus. The sequence goes on along the minus strand of NC_140589.1, from coordinate 241,067,663 downwards.
TTTGTAAGCTACCTCAGACACATTACGTCTTGATAGGTAACTATTAACCTACGGGTTTTTTACTATACCAAGGGTACCTCTTTATGAAAACATTCCCGACCTGTGGTAGCCCTTAGGTATTTTTATCTCACTTTGCACACACTATCCCTTACACTGATCTTGGGACTTCCCCTCCACATACCCGCATGCACCCATCGGCAGTTCTCGAAAAGATCTCCGCTAAATAGACCCTTCGGGGGACCCGTAGGGCATTGCACCGCCGGCCCGACGAGGAGCACACGCCCGATGATGAAGCATGACATCCTTCGGGGTATATGAGGGCAACAAGAGACACTTTATATCTCCCCCCACCTTGAGTACCATATCCTAGACCCCTTTTCTCCCCTTTTTTCCTCTCTTGAACCTGAGGGTGGACACCGGTCGATCTTTGACCACATCCACCTCGGAACAGTACCTCCTTAGTGATTACCTCATAGTGCCACATCCCCACTGAACACCATACTTGCCCACTGAGAGAAACTCGCACTGCCTTCAGCTATAACCTAATTGTGCCCGCTATAAACACTTGGATGTGGCTCAATTCAAATTATGCACTACGTAAGAGTAATATGCTGCCTAAAAAAAAAAAAAAAAAAGCAACCACTCATAGGGAATGCAAAGCATGTGAAATGAATCAGAAACAACATGGTTACCTAAACGATCTCTCACTAACTATTCAGAAATCAGTGAGTGGTTTCACCTGAAAAGTTATGGACATGACTAGAGGGCCCTGAAGGGAACCGTTTCACTGTCCATTGCTTACATCCTTACAAAACGTAAGCAGTATGGTATAAAAAGACCACATCCATAAACACAGAGCCATGGTACACATTGTGTTTTCCAATCCACCCATCAACCAGGTATTGTAGTACCTCCAGGAATAGTACACTCTCCCAACCTGGAAACAACAATGCTCTTCAAAGAAAGATGAGAAAATGAAAGTAGCACTTCACTGGCAAACTCTGTAAAGTGATGCTGGTGTATTTGGATGTAAAAAAAAACAATCTGGCCACTTTGCAACCCCTCTGTCTTGCTATTAGTTAGGTATTTAATTCTCATATAAGAAATTCTATTTCTCTACATGCTGCTGCACTTTGGATTTGAAAAATTAAAAAGAAGGGCATTGCTCGGCATTTTTGGATCCATTTCACAGGGAAGCAACTAGAAAGACGAGCGTTTTTCAAATTTGGATCCATTTCAAAGAGAAGCAATAACAGGCACACAGGAACGAAGCCGAGCCTCGTGGCATGCCTGGGCATACCAAAGTGCCCCCACCCTAACCCAAACCCACCGATGCAAAAATCATGCTGCTGCACTTTGGATTTGAAAAATTAAAAAGAAGGGCATTTCTCGGCATTTTTGGATCCATTTCACAGGGAAGCAACTAGAAAGACGAGCGTTTTTCAAATTTGGATCCATTTCACAGGGAAGCAACAACAGGCACACAGGAACGAAGCCGAGCCTCGTGGCATGCCTGGGCCTTCCATAGTGCCCCCACCCTAACACAAACCCACCGATGCAAAAATCCCCCCTCCCCATCCCCAAAACTCACCTTTCCTCTCCGACGCGCAGGAAGCAAATGGCTTCCTGCGCCTCGGAGAGCAAAGGGGAAACCTCCAATGACGTCAGCGCGGCTCGCGCGCTGACGCCATTGATGACGTGGGGGGGCGGGGGGAGGCAGGGGAAGGTCTGCCCCTGCCTTCCCAGTAAAAAAAAAAAAGATCGACCACTCACGGGGTAGCGCCAGCGCTTCCCCCGTGGGTGGGTGCCATGACGAGCTGGGCTCTAAATTAAAGATGAGGCTGTATACAAAGGAGATCCTTTGTATACAGCCTCATCTTTACATATAACATCCCTGGACTCCTCCCTCACAGTGAGGGGGTTGTAGCCCTCGGTGGAACTAGGTTTTTCCATCGGGAGAAAGAACTCAATGATGAAGCATGTCACCTAGGGTGAGTGAGGGTTCCAGTCCTATAAAGGGATTTTTCCTAGTGGGAGTTTACCGTAACTAACCTCTGTCACTTGTGATCATTGTTCACTCTTAGACCCAAGATAGTTCTTTGTGTTTTGTAGTAAACTTGATTGGGGTATCACTATCTTGCAGGTCTATAAACTGTCCTCCCTTGGACCCTCCCCCATTCTTGTGTTTTCTAAGAAAAAAGGATGCCCTCTTGAGCCTGATTTCCCCCCCATACCTTTAACCCGGCCGCTCTGAGAGTTAGTGCTAGTCTGTCCTTCAGGCACTCCAGCGCACCAGGAGAGTCCCACAGGGGGGCTGGATTTGAGTAAAAATTGAGACCTGTCAACCGTTTGATCTCAGCCCATGTTCTTGCCATTCCCTGTGGGGCTTTTGTTTGATCTTTTTGAAGAATTTGGGTTCTCCAAATTTAAGCAAGAAACCCTCCTGAGACAAGCTAGAGCCTTTAACATAGCGGAGAACATTGCACGGACTCCAACACTTTACGATGTCTTTAGGAGCATCCTAGAAAAGGGATAGTTGAAAGGCCCAGGCATTATATTGTAGGTCTGGCAATGAAAGCCCTCCCTTCTCCCTTCTGCGTCTCAGCTTCTTCAAGGCGATCCTGGTCCCCCTGTAAGCCCATACGAATTAGTTAATGGCCTGCTGAAGCTTAACTATAAGTGATTTATCAAAGTGTAGTGGGATGGTGTTAAAAAGGAAGGTGATTCTAGGGAGTACCGCCATCTTGACCAAGCTTACCCTACCAAAGATGGAGAGAGGGAGGTCAACCCAGGACTTCATGAGCTTCTGACACTCCCTAGCCACATTAAACAAATTAGTTTCTGGAATCTTGTTAATGTCCTGAACTATTCTGACCCCCAGGTACCTCATATCATGCTTGGCCTGATGGTGGCTCACCTCCAATTTCCAAGCCATGACCTCGGTCTTCACTGCATTGATCTCATACCCAGAGATCTGACCAAAATCCTGCACAACTCTATAATTGCCGGAAGGGCCGAGAGAGATCGGAGGAGAGAACCAAGATATCGTCATAAAGGGCCACCTTCTTATCCCACCCCTCATGCTTAAAAGGCCGAATGTTCCGATCCTCCCTTAACCGCTGGGCAAATGGCTCAATATACAGGTCGAAGAGCAGGGGAGACAGAGGACAACCCTGCATGGTACCTCTTAAGTTTCCATTTACCAACAGTTTAGCTGACGGATCTTGATAAATCAGCTGAACGGGTCTACGGGACATCTTACCCAAATTACATTTCACCAAGACCGCCGACAGATACACCCAGTTGACTGTCCAAGGCCTTGGTAGCATCAAGGGTCAAAGCTGCGAGGGGAAGCGGATCAATGGCACCTATGAAGTCATATGTAAGATCGTGTAAGTTCCTACCCTTGACAAAACCCTTTAGATCCAAGTGTAGCATATCTCCTGCTTCAGATCCTAACCTGCTCACCAGGATCCAGGCAAAGATTTTATAATCTGCGTTCAACAGCGAGATGGGTCTATACAACCCACAGCTCGCTGGGTTCTTCCCCGTTTTCAAAATCAGGGTGATGGATGCCTCTCCCCATTGACCTGGCAGCTCTGGTCCAGCACCCAGAATCTCATTAAAGAGCTGTGTCAAGATAGGAACCACCACTTCCCCTAGAGATTTGTATAGTTCTATAGGTAGCCCATCTGGGCCAGCTGCTTTCCCCCCCTTGCAGGCTGAGATGGCCCTTTGAACTTCTTCTTGTGTAATATCCTGCTCAAAATCTTCCTGCTGTCTTAAATTCAGGGGGCTGAACATGCATCCCTTCTGCCATTCCAAAGCCGCAGATCTATCTACCACCCTGTCTTCTCTGTATACATTTTGGAAAAAATCTAAGAAGGCTTTCCCTTTCTCCTCATTGGTAGACAGGACTGTGACCCCATCTGTATGATTGAGTTGTTTAATGAGGTTACGTGTCCTATCTGCCTTGGCCTTCCATGCCAGCAGCTTGCCCATGCCCTCGCCATACTCAAAGTGGGCAATCTTACGGGCCTCCCACCTGCGTGTGACCCTAGTCTGAAAGATGGTATCTAGCTGCTCTTTTAGTGCTTTCAGCCTTTCAAGGTTTCCCTGCTGCTTCTCAGAGTCCACCTCAGAATTTAAACTCAACTCTGCTGCCTTCATCTCTGCCTCCTTATGTGCCACCTCTTCTCTATATTGTTTATTTAGAAAACATAGCCTGCTCTTGATCTCAACGAGTCCCAAACAGGGGTCGCAGTCGATCCTATGTTGTAACCCAAAAAACTCTCTGTCTCTTGAGATAGATGCTACATCTCAGAGCTGTCAAGAAGCAGGGTGCGATCGAAAGTCCATGCCCTGATGTTCTGCCTGCCACCCAGATCCAGGTCCAGCCAGACCCCAGAATACTCAGAAAGATGGGGTGTCAAATAACTAATGTCCTTAACTTTCCCCCTCATACTATGGCTGACCAAGATATCTCAATCCTTGATTTGTGGCCATATTTGCTATTATAATATGAAACACCTAACGGAAGGCCAGATCTATCCCTCCATATATCACAGAGTTCTATCCGCGCCATCCCATCATAGCATGGAGATATGTCAGAGATTTGGAAGATGTCCTAGCTCTACTATTTACAGACTTATCCAACTCAGGATTAAGAACAATATTAAAGTCCCCAGCCATAATTACTGGATCAGGATAATCCAATAAGTTTGAAACAATTATTTTAAGAGGGGAGGGATCATCTTGGTTAGGAGCATAATAGCCTACCAGAATAAAAATAGAACCTGAGATATCGACCTTCAGGATGACCCACCTGCCACAAGCGTCAACCAAAGAATCTAAAATACGGGCTCTTGCTTGTTTTTTAATTAGTATAGCGTCCCCCCCCCTAATATTGGCGCTCTGGTTGGAGCAAACAAAGTGGTCCAATCATTTTAATTTTTTTAATATCTCAGTTAGCTCTTTCTTCAGGAGATGCGCTTCCTGGAGGATAATAACCTGCGCAGGAGAGTCTCTGATATATTGAAGAATCTTTGCCCTTCTAGATTTAACACGCAGACCATTCACGTTCCAGGACAATAACTGCAACATTCTCATCGAGTTTTGGCGTCTGTGCCTCCGCGCCAATTGCGAATCAGAAAATGCCAGCACCAGACCAAGTAGCAGAGGATTAACATCCCTCAAGCAGTCTGAAGCGCACAAAAACAGTCTAAAGCAAATGAAGGAATTTTTAATTTTATGCCTATGCTGCCCACCCAGTGCTCCCCCCCACCCCCCTACAAACTCCTTTCAGGAGAACCCGCCAATTTTCCCGGACAGATGAAAGTCCAGACTTCTGCACCCCGGGGTGACTCGCCATGTCCCTTCATATAGAAAGAACAACAAAAAAAGAAAAGAGAGGCGAAAGCTGAAGGACATCCCTTAACAGCCACTGAGTAGTTATAGTTATATAGGCAACATTGAAAATGTGCAGATAATCGAACAGTTATGTTTTAAAAGAATAGAGCCACATTGATACTTAGTACCCTGCAACCAATGGCCTCCCACTGAATAAAACCAACCCAAGAGCAGGAGGAAACTACCTAACTAATCCTCACATTCCTTAAAACTTTCCAATAACTTCTCCGCATCCTGTAACGATCTGACGTTATGCATTTTATTCTTATGCATTATTTTCAGGGTTGCAGGGAATTTAAGATGGGCCACTGTACCAATTTTTTTTTTAAATCATCCAGCTTTCTACCTAGCTCCCATTTCCTATCGGGTGTAGCTCGGGCACGATCAGAGCGTACTTCAGAGGAGAAATCCCTGACCTTCAATTATTTAGCCTTCAGGGCCACATTCAAGATTTTTTTCCTTGAGGGAATAGATATGAAAATTCATGAGGATTTTTCTGGGGTTTGTTCTATTGGGATTTCTTCTGAAGGGATCTCTATGCGCCCTCTGTATATCCTTCCTCAGAACTTCCTCTGTTTCCTCTAGCTGCAGTGTCTCTTTTAGTAATGCCACAATAGAGGATTTGAGGTTGTCTCCTTCCCTTCCCTCGGGAATGTTCAATATACGGAGATTACTTCTTCGGTAATTATTTTCTAAAGTCTTCAACCTCTCCCGAAGAACCTCATCCTCCCTCTTAAGAGCTAGTATTTCTGCTTTTGCTACACCATGGTCATCTTTTAATTCTCCAACCGTATTTTCCAAAGTGTCAGTTCTTGAGTTAAGGAGATCAATCTTCTTTTCCAAAGACTCACAAAAGTATCTAATATCACCTTGATTAGCCTCAGACACTGCAAACCCTTTCTTAATATCCAGTGAGAGAGTGGAAAAGAGGGCTTCATAGAGATGCTATCGAGGACCCTGTTGTAACTCCATCGGCCTCTGGGGGGCAACTCCCACCCCCAGTCTAAGCCTGACCCTCTGACCATAGTTTTTACTCCCATTCACCAGGAGCCCAGCATTGCTAGTCTCTACTTCCTCATTGCCTTGTGTGGTGATATTGAGTGGCAGTGACGGGGACCCCCCTGAAGCCTCCATTCCCTCTAGACCAAGACCTGTGGGAGACAGAACAACAGACCCCCTTCTAAGTGCTTCTCCCTGTTTGACCACGTCCAACACTGTGGGTTGGACTTTGAAGTACGATCTTAACGATGGGGTAATTCTAGCCTTATGATCTAAAGGGTTAATTCTTGCTTTCACAGCTTTTGAACTCCTGATTTTTACCTCAAACCTTTGGAAAGCAGAGCAATATATGCCAGTACCTACACCCTGACAGCCTACCAGCATGGGAGGATGAGAGCACTTCCTGCCACCCACAGCAGTAGACCTGTCTTTCCTGGAAACCTGTTTCCTCCCTCTTGTAGCACACCTTAGAGACCCCAATTGCCCCCCCCCCCTGCCCTTTGGCTACCTTCGCTCCCTTTACTGGAGTCCAGTATCTAATTTCGCCTATTCTGTTGAACACTGGTGAACTCGCCTGTATCGCAATGGAGGAGGAAATCCTTGGGCAGGTGTCCGCGCTGAGTGACTGTACCTCCGTCTCCTAGACAGTGCTGAATTTCCCCACAACCGAAGGAACAGAAGCAGCGTGGCAGCAGGTGCCGTCACTGCCTATGCCAAACCGGAAGAGGCCGCGAGCCGCTGCTCTGTGGCCCCTCCGGAGCTCCAGGGCAGCCAACTCCCACTGAGTGGAAACGGTGGAGGCGGCCGGCAAACGAGTCCCAGCAGACGCCGATATTCCAAAACACATCCCCCGGCAATGGAAGGCAGAGACAAAAAAAAAGGAATGAAGAATCCGTGCCTCCAAAGCACAACGATCAGAGAGGTAAGGCGGGGATTCAGCTTCGTCCTCTAATTCATGAAACAGGACATGAGTGCCTCCGGGGAGCAAGCGGCAGCTCATGCAGCGGCCGCCATGTTCTTCTCCTCGTAAGCCTACTTTTTGTTCATTGTTTTCATTTTGTTGAACCAATTGACACCTTTTCATTTGGCAAAACAGTGCCAGTTAAATCCTAAAAACAATCAATCCACTCATATGGAGAGCTTAAAAAAACAAATTCGGCGGAAGGCAAATCCAAAGATGGGTTTGGTTGAACACAGAGTCTGTATGAAAACGGGTCACATCAGGAGAGCAGAACAACCTCTTTCGCCACTAGGACTATCAAGGAAATTACACCCACTGTTAGGGGAGGAACCACCACCTACTACAAAGTGGGGTCCCGCGGGTCTCAGCACTTTTCCTTATCTTTTTAAAAATTATGTTCAACGGCTTTCAGCTCTTTTACAATCCCACAGCTTTAATATTGTTACTTACGCTGAAACACCCTAAGTCTGCTTCATTTGGACTCCCTCAAGGTAAGTATAGCAGTGGTCATTGAACCGCCTAAAAGAGTGTACTATTTTTAAACTTACTTTTGAACTTACTTGCCCGAACCATACATGATATGGACATTTTCCTTCTTTCTGTGTGAGAATACAGCGGAATATAATCCATAAAGAACTCTACACTCTTCAGAGAAATTGCTTCTTGCCATTTCACAATTTAAGTCCCCGAGACTAGGGGAGTGCTAGAGAGCCCGATACAAAATGGCCGCATACTAGCGCTGCTCTGATGGCCGGAGCGGCAGATCGGTGAAAAACGGTGATTATACCAACCAAAGACGTGCTAGAGTGGAGGATTTGTCAGCCGGAACACATGAGGAGCACAATGATGTGGGTTTGAATGGCCGTGGTGTCGCCATTCGGGAGGACGCCCGGTTGCTTGCTCGAGTGTGTATCGGACTGAGAAAATGGCGCCGTGACCCAACATCGAGCGGTAAGAAACCTTGCCTGGAATGTAGCTGCATCAGCGAAGCCAACCACTTACGATCGCAGCTCTACATCCTGTAAGTGCGGGTCGAGATACGAGACTTGCCATGTAGGACAGGCAGGGTTGTGTGAAGACTTGTGAAATAACAGAGAACGCTGAGGTAACTAAGATGGCAGCTTCCGTTACGCTGCATGGTTGATCCACTTCATGCTCCTCCATCTCTAGGATGCGATCGCCGCACTGCCCCTGTCGGGACTGCAACCCCCAGATCTGCGCATTGCTTCCACCCCCGGACATCACGCGGTGCGCTGCAAGGCTGTGACACTAACCGCTGAGCGTTTGGTGCCTGGAGGATGCTGGTGCACGAGAGGTGCGATGAGTCAGATCACGGCATCGGCAAATAGACGCAGAAACACTACGCAATCCTGCAAAAAAGATGGCGCCCTATTGTTGAATGCTGCAGTAAGAGGCTGGACTTGCAATTATGCCACAACCCTTGGTTCCTGGCTGCTGAAGATCACACTTCACGTCAGCCCATGCTTACGGTGCGCCAACTGTGCACTGACCAGGCGCTGAAGTTGTACTAGCGCACACAGATATGTAGGATGGCGCGGTGACATGGTGGTAGATCGCGTCCTGCTTCATGGATGATCGGTAAGTCCTCTACAGATCCTCCAGCACCTCCTGCTCTTTTCAACATGAATTTCTGTCTTTAATCACAGCGTGAGGCCACAACATAGCATCTCAAGCCCAACTGCTCAGGGACCTGGCACTCACAACTATGAAGTAAGTGTCTAAGAATGGGCAAACTTGACAAACAGCAAACAACTGCCATTTGAACTGCGCCGTACACCCAGACTCCCGAGTACATCGACGTACGTAGAATTGGAGACTGTCCCAGAGCCCAATGCCAAAATGGAGGCAGCTCTGCAGGCCCTTCAGCAAAGTCTTCAAGCCATAGATGGGAAAATAGATGATCTCACAATAAGGATGGACCGCGTCTCTGCTCGACTCGATAAACAGGGGGAACGGCTGGAGGAGGCCGAGCAGAGAATATCAGCGGTCGAGGATAAATCGTACGCAACCACGTATGACGTAGCGACGATATGGTAAAGCTATTGGAGATTATAAAAGCGAAGAATGAGGATTTAGAATCCAGGTCCCGCCACAACAACCTGCGCGTCGCAGGCGTGCCAGAGAGTACCAATACTGGTAAGCTCGAAGACTACATGGAAAAAATGTTGAAAGACATGTTTGGGGCAGAACAGTTCTCATCGATGCTGATTGTAGAACGGGCGCACATATCTCTCACCCCAAAACCACCACCAGGTGCCCAGCCGCGACCGATAATAGCCCGAATTCTAAATTACAGGGACCAGGACACTCAGACTAGCAAGGGAGAAACAACCGCTGATGTACAATATCTGTGAGGTGGCCTTCTATCTTGACTTTACACTCACGGTCCAATTGACACGCAAGGAGTACGGTCCGGTTAAAAAAAAAAGCTGCAAGACATGAATATCCCCTACGCCATGCTCTTCCCGGCCAGGCTCGTGTGACTCATGCGGGCAAAACCCGGGTGTTGCCAACACCCCAAGCGGTCCAGGAATTTATCAAACATCTCCATCAACAGTCTACGAGGGAGAAAAGCAACACCTCACAACCAGATCCAGATTGAAGTGACACACTGGCAAATTTTTTCTACACGATTTGCTTCACAGTTGGTCGTCTACGCCTGGAAGTTCACACTTCCACTATGATAGGGTAAGTTGCCACGTTCCTCCAAACACCTAAAGTCATATAAGTTAACCTGTCAGGACTGTTGAACTCTTATGGACTTAGAACTACTGTGCCCACTTAAAGTATGTTAAACATTGACATTTGACTGGAGCCTCTAGCTCTGAATACAAGATAACAGTTATAAGGTTTATTACTACTGTATGCTATTTGTGTAACCTTTCTTTAAACATCATACCAATTCTGAGTATTTGTCGCTCCGGTCCCATGTATACCTGGATGGACCGCCGAGCACCTAGTCGCCCCCTATCGGGTGAACCCCACTGACATACAGTTGTCATTCTCGTTGCAGTTTGGGAAATGTCTTTGGCATAATTGGGATGCTAAAGTGGGTGGGGGGTTAGTTGGATTATGTGGCTTTTTTTTACCAGTTATCTACATTGTCTCCAGCATGGGGCGCACTTGCGCAAAGACACATTACGCACCATTTCATGATCATGTTGTCGATGTTATATGCGAACACTCCGGATACGGTTCAACATGCCATAGAGGCCCGAACGCACCTCACTGATATACATGCCTGATAATTCCACACCACTGAAATTAATCACGTGGAATGTGCGTAGCCTGAACAACAGATCGCACTGCACTACCGAGCAGCATCTGCGGGCTGTCATTACTATATTAAATGGGATGTCGGAGTTTCACATGCAAGACATCTGGCGCCTGCGCAATCCACTATTGCTAGAGAGCACACACTCCTCAACTGTGCATAATAGCTGGGCCCGGCTTGATTACTGGTTGCTCACCGAGTCAGCCTGCACGTGGACGCAAAACATACAACACTTACCAAAAACATTATCAGACCACAAGCCCGTAGTCCTCACGCTCAAAGTACCGACATATGCCCCACCTCCATTCATATGGAGATTCATCGCGGCGTCCCTTTTAGATCCTCAATATAAAGAAACCATACATAACGCCATAGAAGACTTCTTCACACTAAACACAAACTCAGTGGATAGTGCTGGCACTATCTGGGAAGCCTTTAATGCAACCCTGAGAGGTATCTGTATCAGTACAACAACCGGTATTCTGCGGGATATACGCACACAGTTAAGCAAGTGCAAAGCTCATATAAAACAGCTAGAAACGGAGTATGAGAATACCCGCAATGTGGTGTTACTGGGGAAAATCAGAGAAGAAATAATGAACTATAACAAACTGGCGGAGGACGCAATTAAATATATTTCCCTGTAGATACACTGCTCGCAGAATGGGTGAGGGGAGCAGACCGGGTCGCCATCTGGTGCAAATACTTATTGAGCACAAACAACACGTGGTACTAAAAATGCAGGATTTGGTGGGCACACTGCTCTATGTCAACAAAGGTATATTGAACACCTTTGTAGAAACATATAGTGGGTTGCATGCCGCAAGAGATACTGCCACTACACAAGAAATTAATGACTACCTAGAAGACATAGCGCTAGTATGGCTCACTGATGGACAGCGTGAAATACTTACACAACCCATTGCGTTGGAGGAGGTACAAGCTGCCATCAAGTCCCTCCCTAATGGCAAAACCCCGGGCCTGATGGCTTCACCGGGGAATTTTATAAAACATGTGTGGAATTACTCATTCCCCATATCGTGGTTATTTACGATGAAGCCTATAATAATCAGACACTTCCTCCGACACTACGAGAGGCGCTGATAGTAGCTATATTAAAACCAGACAAACTACCAGATCGTGGGGATTCCTACAGACCACTATCTCTAGTAAATACTGACACTTAGATCCTAGCCAGGATTATTTCCACAAGATTGCAGCCCTTATTACAGGTCATGGTCCTCCTGGACCGGTCTGGTTTTATTCCCAATCGCTCGACCTCACACAATTTACGCACCATATTCGTGCTGCTACACCAGTTGGAGGTGGAGGCGGAGGCGGTCCTACTGGATGCAGCCAAAGCCTTTCATTCCATTGAATGGACGTATCTTATTACAATTTTACAAAGGATGGGGCTACCGCCTATGCTAATAACCGGATCAAATTATCATATACCAAACCGACTGCACGAATAAAGGTAAATGGTCATGTCTCGGAAGTACTTAATATCCAGAGAGGTACAAGACAAGGATGCCCATTACCACCTTTATTGTTCTCCATTGTGATAGAGCCCTTGGCCTGTAAGATATGACAATGTTACGTGCACACTGCATCAAGATTCCATCTCCGCCCTATTAGCATCTCCATGTATGCAGACAACATGGTGCTTTATGTCCGTGACCCGAGTACAAATCTGAACCCTGTTCTCAGAGAATACATTAAATTTGGTAGACACTCTGGCCTACAAATAAATTGGGATGAATCTGCAATACTGCCACTAACAGAGACCACCCGTACTCAGCCACTGGAATTCCCATTGATGTGGCAGACAGACCCCAATAAATATCTGGGCATTTGGATCCACCGCGACCCAGAAATTGTACTAAGAACGAATTATGGCACTGCTGTTGATAGAATTGATACTCAAATAAGCAGATGGATCACACTCCCTCTCACACTGGCGGACCGAATATCCCTGATAAAAATGGTGATCCTCTATAAATTACTATATCTATTCATGAATATTCCAATACCCCACCTACCCCAATATTTAGCAGACTAAGGGCACTTCTGACAAAATTAATATGGGCAGGCAAACAAGCGCGAATAAGCTTACACACACTGACTTTGCCATATGCTTCGGGCGGGTTTGCAGTCCCTAACTTGTTTTTATATTATTTATGTGCGCAAGCCCAAAACGCTCATTATTGGTATCATCCAATCAAATATATGCCGCACATAGTGATAGAAGATGGAGACGCCAACCCTTTTAACCTTGCTGCCATTCTTACGCACAATAGATCACACTAAGACAGGCAGGAGATAAATACAATTCGCACTACATCAAGCGCGTGGCTAAACTTGGCCAACTGGCAAAGAAACTTCCCCTTTATGCCCCAGGTATGCGTTTGGCACAGCACCCCTCCCTATCGGCCACTCAATTGAGAGGTAGCATGGAGCTACTGGAGCAAGTGGGCATTACCTTGATGGGTGACCTTTATGTTAATGGATCATTCATAACCCCTGCAGATCTGGCGTATGTAAATAATCAATCCATGTTATTTAAATTCACCTACCATAGATTACAAGAAGCGATGAAGAAGCTGTACCCTTCGTACCCCGCAGGACCCCCTGCACTAGATTCACTGCAACTACTCATCACTTGTCCGACTATACACCATATGGTGACTAAACTATACAGGGCTATGCAATTAGAAATTAGGGAGGGTACGGTAAAAGCTCGTGAAAAATGGAACTCATTATTGGACACTCCGCTTGACGAAGAGGATTGGCAGGCGTGCTCTGCATTAACGGATTTACTAACTCCCAAAGGAAATTTGCGCCTTATCCATTAAAAGTACCTACATCAAGCCTATCACACCCCACAAAAATTGTACAAATATGGTTTACGAGATCGCAAATTGTAAACGATGCAAACAGGACCAAGCTGACTTTCTCCACCTGGCCTGGGGATGTGCACATGTACAAAGAGGTGATAGACCTGCTGGGTAAGATTTTGAACTGTAAACTAATATGTACACCGCAGTTGTGCCTGTTGAGTTATGTATTACCATTGAAATCTGTAAATAAAAAATGTGCGGCCATAGCACTGCTCCTTGTGAAACGCAGAGTGGCGATCCATTGTGACCGCAAAAAATCGCGTACTCTAGGGCAATGGATAATAGACTTTATATACTGTAGAGACAATTTTCTATTATATGCAGAGGAACTAACCACCTCATCAAAACCATCTAATTTTTGGGAACCTCTCATGATCTATCTCAATAGCCACCCTGATTTGTTAGCAACTGATGTATAAACTGTACTCATGGTTTCCCCACCCAACATGGTTATATGATCTTGGAGAGTACGATGGGAAATGTAACGTGCTGCACAATGTACCATTTGATGAGCAATGATTGACATGCTGGTAATGTTTGTTATTCATGTATTGCAATATTTCATGAAAACTCAATAAATAAAATTTAAAAAAAAAAAAAATCCCCGAGACTAGATGGCAGAGCCTTTATGATTTTGCCCCCTCTCATTGGAGTGCTTTGCCTATCAAGTAGCTACTTAAATTACTTTTTGTAAAAAAACGTTTCTTTTAATCCATTACTGGTATGACCATCAGCCAAACTTCCCTGTAGTACCAGGAGACCTCACTGAGGTTCCTCTGCTATGCAAATCCTGATTAACATGATCAGGGCCGGACTGGGAACTGAAAGCAGCCCTGGCAAATTTTGCCAGACCAGCCCCCATCCGGCGCGTCGCGAGCGCGCCCGACCGCCACTAGGGGGGGTGGGGGGGGGGGGGGGGGCATGGTCTCCAAGAAAATTTGGGAAAACGACAGACCAAAATGGTGAATTTTACAGCACATTTTTCATTACATATTCAAATTGTATAAACTTTCAAAGCACTGTAAATAGTAGATGATGACCTTAAAGAACATCAGGACAAGGGAGGGAGAGAGAGGGGGCGAGAGTGACAGAGCGATAGGGGGACAGGTATAGAGAGAGAGATTGAGAGGGATAAATAGAGAGCGCGTGATGGAGCCAGAGAGAGCGCGAGAGAGAGAGGGCGCGAGAGCGATCACTGTTCCCTTATCTGTCCGCATTTGTCTTTTCTTCTTACTTTCATCTCTCTTCCACCTTGATTTTCGCTTTTTGTTTCACTCTCGGTCCCTTCTCTTTGTCTCTGACCCTTTTGTACTTGCCTTTTTGTGGTTTCTTCCCCTGAATGTAGATGAAACTTGCAATCAAAATAAACCGATGAGATCTTTTCATGCTGTCCAGGGACAGTGCTACGAAATATAAGAGGTGGGCCTTCCAAAACATAGTTCTTTTTTGTGTGTTAGGTTTTCAATATTTCAGGAACGCCGGCATTAAAAATGCATTCATATGAAAAGGAAATATAAAGCTACTATAAAAACGAATAAGGCGCTCTAGACCATACAGATGTTTTATACACTGGAATCGGCACATCCGTGGGCTCACAAACTCCAGCTAGTGCGTTATTGTGCGATGGGTGTATCCGGTGGGGCCTCCCATAAGCTTGGAGCCACCTTTTATAAGATATGTAATGCACCTGTGATAATAGGAAATTGAGGTCACGTCTGCGTCACAGAGAAGTCCTGGTTGAACACAACGGCGAGCACACGCACCAAGCCCAGATCTTGCGTTACTACTCTTGCGAGAGGCGTTTTGGAGATTAATTAGTGGCAATGTGGTAATAGCTGGAACCCCCCTCCTTTTTAAGGAGATTTGCTTATACCTGCTGGGTTTACAGTCAGGCGGCCACTCTCTAAAAAGGTACATTTAAAAGGAGGGCTGCTCACAATGCAAGAAAAAAAAATACAAGCCATTTATTTTAGTTTGTCGGAATTGCCAAAGCGATCACAGTTTGACTTGTGTGCCTCGTGGGATCAGAGTGAATTGGCAAAAACGGGCTCACCCCTGCAGTAAGGACAGGGCACGCTGGGGTGTTCGTTATATGCACGAGGTTCCATCAGATATGCGGCGGGGAGAGAGTGCCCCCCCCTCCTCCCATGCCACAATTACAGACATCGAAAGGTGGATGGGTCAGTCAGATCTTGCGCAGGCTGGAGGTGCGGTATTTCAAGCCATCTTCTGTAGTGAGCAGAGTCCCTGGCACGGGGATTTGTACTGGCAGGCGCGAGAGTGCTTGTGTACAGTTTACACCTTTGAATGCGTCCGCAGTACCGTGTGCCCAACCGATGCGCGTGACAGCAGACCTTCCAGCCTGCAGCAGGGCATGGCCCCTGCGTTTCTATAGATGTAGAAGGCAGTGCGAATGAGCTCCCCCTCCACCCACTCCCCCAGTGTGCTCTTTCACCAGGAGTTTGGTTGGGCGGCGTTCTCAGCAAAAAAAGCACTTGCAGCAGGTAGAAGTTAGAATGTGTAGGCGCTAGAATTGCTGGGAAGGCAGTTCTCTCTCCCATATGCCTGCCAGTCAGTAACATTTTGTGGTTTCTCTGATAGAAACGGGTACCCACAGCAAACAAGACATGTCACAAAGACTATACATGGGCAATCACATGCATGGCCACTCTGTTATGGCATAGTTGTTCTAGAAGGAAGGATAAGTACATATGTTCAGCTGCTTTGAAGTGACAACTCATGACTGCATGTTTGGGGGCATGTCTGTCTGCTAAACGTTTTCATATCAAAATAGTGAACACTGCATGCAGTCTCATGGAGTGCATCATGTTAGTAAACATTCTCTGGTCGCTTTCACTCCTGCAGTGTGTGCATTGTCTAGTGGCACGACCTCCCAGGAAGACCCACACACATACACTTCACATTTGGGGACTGTGGCTGTCGAAGCGTTTCATGTAACCGTGTGTAACTATAAAAACACTGCTTGTAGGTTCATGTGCTGCACTATTTTAAGGGTATGGCCACACTTTTCAATACCACTTTAGGCAGAATGTGGAAGGTGACATATAAGGGTATTTACAGAGGTAAACTAACCCCCTAGCCAAAGAACGAAAAAAAATCAATTCGTATTTCTCTCTGTTTCTCCCTCTCACACACAGTCTCCCCTTAATCTTCTCTCTCACACCCACACTCTCGCTTGCACGCACACACCCCCATTGTGTATGCGTGTTTCTGCTTCCCACTCAAACATACGAACAGAAACAATATGGCTTTTACACACATGTAAATACATACATACTTTGTCTCGCTGTCACACACAAACACAGATTAGCACCTCTGTCTCGCTCTCACACACTAACAAACACATTACCTCCCAATCTCTCATTCCCCACCCCTTCTACGCAGTGAAACACCTGTATGTCTAAGCCTGGCCTGCCATTATTACAGCCACCGTACGGTATCTGGTCGCACAAGCATCTTTCTTCCCCACTAGCTGAACTACTGAGGCAAATCACGTTTATGTGGCTTCTGAGTTTAATTTGCGACCACAACACAGCAGCCATTTCTGCATTTTTAATACAACCATTCCGATTTGAGAGGAGTAATCTAAACATCTAAACATTTTTTAATTGGGCCTGTGATTTACTTTCGGTGCCCCCCCCCCCCCCATCCCCCTGCAGTCCCGAGAGGCTGAGGCAGCAATCACAGTAGCCTTCTCATTCTCTGCATGATCGGCTCTCCAAACGAAGTCACTGCTACCCACACTCAAGTAGGCTCTCCACCCCGACTGGCTCCACTTCAGCCACCTATGGGGCAACATGCATGCTAGACAGAGCACGTCCCAATATTGACAGCAGGCAACACTTAACCGAAAAGGTCCATAGTCATAGAGACGTTTTAAGGTTATGGACATGAGATAAATGCACATCCACCGAGTCTGAAATGAAACGCATTACACAGTCTGTGCTTATCCCAACACCAGCCAAGGATCCAGCCTTCCTGGACCAAACTTGGACCCCTCCGAGTCAGCATTTCAAAACTTGTTGTAAACTGCAGCAGATCCAAAGTAACAGACAACTTTTTTTACATCACATTTGTCAGCCTCACTTTCCTTTGCTCCTCAAAGTGCAAAACAAATGTGTGATCATACGATTACCTCCGGTTTTTAGTCAAAAATAAGTAGATTTCACTGTTAGGAGTTATCACTAAGGCCCATGATTGATATGGCAATTTCAATGGACACCATGGGGTCAGGTTTACAGGATGCACCGCTGGGTACAGTTGTACTACAATGATGGCCTAGGGTCAAGAAACCATGCCGACTGGTCATCATGACCTGTGTTTTAAATGGGCCGGTACTCGTCGTTATGGAATTCCAGCATTTATCAGTTTTCTCTCCTGGAGGACTGGAGCTTCTCCTTAGACAGGGAGAATACCGGTGCTCACAGGGTTCCAGCAGCAGTGCACGCGCTCCTCCTGGGCCTTGATTATACAGTAGGTCACCTGTTTGGCAAACAGAGAGCAAGCTCTGGTGCGCGATCACACGCTGCCAACCTTACCAATCAGTTAATTTATTGTGTGCGGCCAGCGAGTTCCCTGTTCAATTGTAAACGAGATAGGGAAATGTATGACTTGACATACCGCTCAAAAGAGGGAGAGAAGACATTGCAAAAGTATTGTGATGGCACAGAAACACGATTTTATTCATTGTATTCGTGTAAAAACAGAAACAAATAGCTACGAAATTCCGAGCCACCAGTCGCCAATGAGATGGAAGGAAGGTAGAGTGATGCAGAAGCAGGAGGCAGTGAGAGGTAAAGATGGGGAAAAGAGACGAAAGAACCCCCGGTAAATTCAAGAGGAAGAGAATTAAGAAACGCAACTGAGCGTAGGTAGAGAGAGAAAAAGGAAGAGACTGAATAGGGGAGAGTAAGACAGACTTGGCAAAGGAGAGAAAGGGAGACGAAAATATGAAGAGATACAAACAGGTGTAAGTTTTGAGGGACAGAAAGGAGGAGTTGACATGGGAAGGTTAGACATGGGGTATGGATCGAAGGAAAGCAGTGAGATTAAATGCCCATGAAAAAGGTTTCATGCGTAGCTCTGCCAGTGATTTACCACATTAAAGTGTGTCTGCATCTCACTGAATAGTTTCTCAAACTAAGAGCAAAAATAGCTCGGTGCAGCCTACAGATTTCATGCCCAATCCCTCAAAGTTACAGCAACTGCTGATCACTAATATTAATCAAACCCATGCCTAGGCCGTGATTAAAGTAGGAGAACGAAAAAAGCAGCCAGCCAGCCTGTTGCATTAGCTTAGTTAAATTCTCCTACTTTAATCGCGGCCTGCCCGCCCGCACCATGCGCGCCACCAAATCAAAAATTGTAATCATGATGATGATTGATTCATCATCATAATTACACATTTTGATTTATTGCCTGCACCCGCGAAGGTCCCGTGAGAAGCTGAGCGCACAACTCAGGCTGAGCCTGAGTTGTGCGCTCAGCTCAGGAATGGGTAGCTCAGTGAAGGTTAAACAAGGCGCTAGCAGGCGAGAGGCCTCAGCATGTACACAGAGGACAGAGCTGTGCATACACGATAATGGAATCTCGAGACCACCACCCGTCACCACCACTGCACGAGGCGCGACGCCCGCCAACTGTTTGTGCCACCCACCATGATGAATCAATGTCATATTAATTAATTTGGTGCCAGAAAAACGTTACGTACTCACCTGCTGTTGGTGGCAGTCTGTAGAAACAGGGGGGCTACGTCGGCGGGCTAGCCTAGGATAAAATAATTAAATTATGGCCGCCCAAGATCAAGAAGTGCGCACCTCTGCTCGTCGTCACTCCCGATGCTGCAGGCAGGCGCGCAGTTTAAATAGCGCGAGGCCCAATGCGCATGCGGGGATGACATCAGCCGCACCCTAGAGAGGCGCACAGACGCGGCGGAGGAGGAGTCAGTGCATCGTTCTGCGCGCTGCGCAGAGGCACCTCCTCCTCCTGAAAGTTCGGTTCCACTTGCACACTGCACGGGTCAATCAGGCTTGCTGCTGTTTTCCCTGCAGCTGCACTCAAGAGCGGACTCGGTCGGAGTAGTAGTCTTGCTTTTGCTGGGAACTTGGAAGTCTGACTGACTTCAGTCTGTCGGACTGAGAGTCAGACAGTCTCACGGTCCCACGACGGTCGGACTGAAAATCGGCCCCCCAGCCACAAAACCGGCCCCCTATTGGAAAACCAGCCCCCACCCCATCCAGCCTACCGGGGGATTGCCCGGTGCCCGAAAGCACCAGTCCGGGCCTGAACATGATGAGATATACCCACCTACTGTCCTCTGGCCTGGAGAGCCCTGGCATTGGCTACCTGTGAGGAGCGTGGTGCTCCCAAGGACTGCAAGCACCAATGCATTCCATTCCCTTCTCTGCCTGCCCATGTCTGGAGGGAGCACGTGTGCAACAGGCAGCTCAGCCTGATGCCCATGTTGGTAGCTATGAAAAACTTCCAGCACCCAGCTTCGAAGTGTACCAGGCAGGTGAAGAAGCCATCCAGTAAATGTAGGATGCCCTAAGAAGGGCAAAGGTGCCCACAAGAGAGCATCAGCATGCACAACACATATTTAAAAATAAATGAAAACTAATGGTTTACTGTTGACAACAGCCTTACCATAGGCTCAGCAGCTGCTCAAAGAAGCACCCCATATGCTTTGACATGGACTGTCAATATTTGCAAATTGCACTTGATGATGCCCCAAAAGGGTGGAGACCCCACCTCAAATACTCCTTGACAGTTTTTGGACTGCTGGGAGAGTGGCAGAACCCCCACGAGAGCCTTACATCAGTTTAGGTCATTTTGCCATGCTCTGGTTCCAGAAACCTTGCATTAGTAGCCCTACAGGAGGTTTTAGCCTATTTTATGTATTTTAGGGATTAGTCCTGGGAGGGCATGGGCTCATTTATAATATTTATTTTAATTAGTATGCATGCATATGGGTTCTCTTTGATTATTATGCGACTTTTTTCTGCAAAGTTTCCTGTTGTGCACTGTTTACTAATGCTTATATCAATGCCAGTGATGACACCCAGCTTTTCCTTTGCCTGGAGGGAGACCAGTCAACCACTCTAGATAATTTTCATGCCTGTATGCAGAACCTGGTACACTGGCTGAGGAATAATTCCCTGCAATTCAATGCAGATAAAACAGAGATCTTATGTATTGATGGTGGGAGAATGCCATACTCTCTCCCAGCTGACTTTTGGCCCATTTCTTCTGAACCTCCATTGGCACCATCTAAGACAGTTCGCAATTTGGGAATCTGTTTTAACGAAAAGCTGACTTTGGAAACACAAGTCAATAAGGCCATTGGGAGTTGTCTCTCCCTCATCAGGGCCCTCAGGAAAATTCTCCCCATGCTTCCTACACAGGCACGTGCATTGGTGGTAAGCAGCGTCATCATGAGCAGGCTGGATTAGTGCAACGCCTTGCTGCTGGAGTCCCCAAAGTACTTAATTGGGAGACTACAGAGAATCCAGAATGCGGCAGCCAAGTTGGCCTTGATGAGACCTTGACAGTCCTCTGCTTCTCAGGCCCTTGCGGAGCTTCATTGGCTCCCAATCTTGCAAAGGACTCACTTTAAATCCCTTTGTATCGTTTTTAAGGCACTACATGGTTTGGGGCCCATACCGCTGCAGAACAAATTCAGCTGGTATGCTCCCACCCGCTGTCTTCGGTCATCCTCGGCTAACTGGGTGAAAGTACCCATGGTCAGAAGAGCTATACTGGGGGGCAAGCCTTCAGTGTTGCTGCAGCAAGGCTCTGGAACAGCTTACCCACGGAGCTGCGACAGATGAAAGATCTATTGCTGTTCAGAAAGAAAATTAAGACTTCGCTCTATCCTAGAGCATAATGTTAATCTTTCCCTATGCCACAGGTGCCCCGTCTCTCAGCGCCAGGATACCCGTTGGGTCACAGTGCGCTTTACAAGTAGCAGTTACATTACATTACCCTGGATATCAACACCAGATTATCGATGCAACACACTATTGATGACAAAATATCGAAAATAAAATATTGGCAGTCAAGTCTAGATTGTCTATACCCAACTCCTCATATATATGTATATCTTCAAGGTACGCCGATGTGGAGTTATGCATTTTACATCTATACTTCCCTATATGCACCTCCTTAGGTTATTCTTCTACCACAATATTCTGAGGGGTCCATATTCAGTAGAACAACCATCACAGCCTCTAATTAAGGTTTTTTAATGGTTAGGCTCTAAATATGAGCATAATGGTGATGTCCTGCAATGTCTGATTATTTTGAAATGTCTGTTTCATATCATTGCATTGTTAGTGAACATCTGTTACAAAGCCAGTAGATATGTCTTTTTTTAACTGTGTATTGCATGTTAGCTTTAGGCACATATGGAAGCATTGTAGTGTTATGAGTTAGGGTCTCCTGGCACGCAAACCGTCAAAGGTGCCTCAGACCTATAGTGTCCAGTCCACATTTTGGCAGTTATTTAAGTATTGGAGCAGAAGTATACGGTTAATTATATAGTGTTAGGAGATGTTCTTAAATTGAAGCTAATTTGGGGTTGTTCTTATTGATAAATGGATGTTTTTCCCGATCCTGAGTTCAGTCAGGAAACTATTTGTTAACTCGCTGGTGGCCTCACCACACTGAGGTCAAATCTGTTTTTCATATTTCTTTTAACCTAATAATGGTCATTTTGTTAATGGGAGTTCACTGCTGCTGATAGAGACAACGTGGACCCGGCTTTACTGCCTCTTTGCTCGCCACGCATTGCTGCACACTGTCGCCAGGGCCGCCCCGGGATGGTCTTTGTGTCTCTTCTGAATTTCAGTCCCAAAACTCCCTCTAGAGGAAGGAGAGGCGTACATTGTAGACCACCCACCGTACTCTCCTCTGGGCACATGTTCATTCATGTGGCTATTGCTACAGAAGGAAGAATTGGATTTATATATAGATGAAAAATGTGCTGATGCAATAAGGAAACTCTGCTCCATAAATTCAACAGTAGATCATTTTTACAGGCGCATTCAATATGACTGAGTGCCTCACACAGTTTTTGTAATATCTAGGTGCGCCTGGAGCATTAAGAAGGATCAAACAATTATGTAGCTAACCTTGTTGTAGTTCAAGAAAACTGTGTGCGCTCTGACCCCACGTAAACAAGCAGCATGTGCTCCAATGAACAATCGCCTCTTTGCTAGCTTATTAGCGTATATTCCATGATGAGTCCCAAAGAAACCAGGGAAATGCACTCAGTAGCTATTTCAAATCTTTTTAATCTGGGTCCCTCATGTAACCTCTTAATGGACACTTTTTCCACCAGTCAGGTCAATACCATAATGCTTCTTACTTGATGTGTTTTGTTCAGTCTATGTAGCCACAAATAAACCAATTAAAATGCATTGTAATGCATAACTATGTTTTATTTCACGCGAGTGCAATGCATACATTTAAATGCACTACTTGGGAATAGGAACTTGTTTAAAATAGCATATGCTACTGTATTGAATGCAAGTATGCAAGTGCCTCCTAGGGTATGACTAGGAAACTGGCAATATGTTATCAGCTAAAGAATGTAAATTATTTTAATGTATGCATTGCTACAAATTTGTGTCAGACATCATTCTGTTTATACAGGTATCTCAAAGACAGTGTGACACTGCCACTGAAGCCGATAACTGTGTATCCTGTGTACCTGCTGATTAGGACAGGTGATAAGCAATACTCCTCTCATAAATAACAAAAGTATTTTCGTGCACAATTACTGCTCTGAATGAGATTTGCTTTCAGGTTTCTGGAAGGCTGATGTTTCCATTGCTTTCCTAATGATGTCTTTGTAAGCAGCAACACTATGGCCTTTTCGTGTTTTCATGTCTTCACCCCGTGCAGGTGTGATGGAATGGTTTAAGCTCTGTTTTATTCTTTGGCAGCAGCTGAAAACATCCCTAGTACAACCCAATAGCATACTCTGCCAGGCTCCACATTAGTGGCTAAGCCCTATTCCACAAGAGCAGACTGTTTGTCAGGGTACAAACAGGTAGAAAAACACATATTTTGCAGAAGTTCTCTTAGGTAGTTGGAAACACAAAGGTTTTAAAAATGGAAGCAGATGTATCCAAATCTGCATTCTACCAGCTGCTAACATTTCTGAAATGCTTTCCCATGCCCTGGCCTGTTCCTAAATCCACCCCTCCCTTGTTTACAAGGATATAACATGTTGTGAATGGCAGCCTCAAAGTTTCTTCTTGCGGAAATTGTTATTGTTTCTGTTTTGTGTATTCAATACTGGTACATAATTGTTGGGAACAAACTTACCAATATATAGCTTGCTATCTGTTCAACTATATGCGCTTGAACACCCACTAATGAAATCGAGGGCCTTGTTAGGTTAGAAATACATCAGGTGACAGAAGTACAGTTACATACAATTGTAATTTTTACCACAGATCGCACTCTGGAGGGTGCGATTTAAAGTTATTGTATTTACCCCTTCTCTAGCGTTGAGACACTTTTTCTACTGCCGGTGATATAGTGTTTTCATTGGTGTCCTTTCCATTATAAAGCCTTGAGGTCCTGGCCCCTGGCATCACGCTCACATGGACATTTTCTTCAGCTGATGCTAAACAGCTTATATCAATAATAGGCAACTGTGAACAGCAATCAATAAAACCTGCCTAGAGAATTGTAAACCACACGTAATAAAACAGAAGCAACAATCCTGTGATTATAACCTGAAAATCTTTCGCCAAATGGACTGTGGATAATGTCACAGCTGGAACAGCATTTTGTAGGATCGGGGTGAGAAAGTGTCCAAGGTTTGCTTTTTAAATCCTTTTTGAAGGTCTGTCAAAAATGTGTATTGTTTGCAAACTTTGTTGATTGGGGACACAGTCGTGAAATTCGTAACCTTTGTGACAATTTATACCGCGTATATGCTTGTTTAATAAATAAATGGTTTTTGTTGGAGGGAGGACCACCGGGGAGTCGGGGAGACTATTCCGGGGCACCTTCCTACCGCAAAGTTATAGCCGAGCGCCGCTGAGAAGCCCCCTCGGGGAGGTCTTTCTCCTATGATCGTCCTAGGCCCAGTAATACCACCACACAGGACTCAATAGCAGTTGCTTGACTTGGTTCTTTATCAGCAGTAGTACGTTCAATATTTACAGTGGGATCGAGGGATCCAGTAAGAGTCTCAATGTCTTTTAGAGGAATAGGGTAGCGGGACAGTCTTAGTACCAACCAGGTACGGGAGGGCTCTGCTCCAGACCTTGAGTGCTGGTCTCAGAGCGGCTCGGACGTGGGGAGCCGCGACGGCGTCTGCAGGGCTCTGGTGGTAGTTCCGCTTGGGTCGAGCCGCGACACAGTCAGCAGGGTTCCGGTGGTAGGTCCGCTTCGGTCGAGCCGCGACGAGGTCAGCTGGGCTCTGATGGTAAGGTTCAACAAGGTCGGGCCGCGACAGCGTCAGCAGGGCCCCAAAGGTTCGTGTAGGTCTTTAAGCACGGTGGAGCCGCGACGTCGTCAGCAGGGCTCAGAGTGTGGGTTCAGGATGAGTCTTCTTCCGTAGGGTCAGCCGCAATCCGATCAGCAGGGCTCTTGACTCCAGGATACAACTGTTGTCCTGTTGTCGGGTCGCCCCAGATATAGGACTGGAGCCCTTTGATGTCCGGACCCTTGCGCCCGGAGGGGGCGGAGAGGCCGGGTAGGGAGCGGCCAGACGCCCAGCAGGAGAGGCGCCAGGCCCCAGAGAGCTGTGGGGCGATCGCACCTAGGTGTGGAAGGACGGTTGGGGGTCCCATCGATACTGCCCTCCGCCGGGAGTGGGAAGGGTTCACGTGGTATCCCCCGGGCCAGGGGTTGGCGCCTCGATGTCGGGCCTCGCTGGGACAAAGGCCGGGTGGAGCGGGGTCATGTAGGTGGTCACGTGGAGTGACGTATAATCCAAAATGGAGGAGCCCCGAGGTGCATGAGACCTCGTGCGGCTTAGCGAGGGGGACAGGACCACGCCACGAGGCTGGCTCCAACGCGCGTCCCCCCCAGCTGAAGGCAGGGAGAGTCACCCATCTCCTTGGGGGTTCTCCTCGCCGAGGCGGAAGAATCTGGACAGGCCGTCAGCATTGGCGTGGTCGTTGCCGGGCCGGTGTTCCACGGTGAAGTCCATCCCTTGCAGCGAGATGGACCATCGCAACAACTTGGGGTTCTCGCCCCGCATTTGCATGAGCCACCGCAAGGGCCGGTGGTCAGTTTGGACCCTGAAGTGGGTGCCGAAAAGGTAGGGCCGGAGCTTCTTGAGAGCCCATACCACGGCGAAGGCCTCCCGCTCGATGGTGCTCCACCTCTGTTCTCGTGGCAGCAGTCGGCGGCTGATAAAGGCCACAGGTCGGTCGAGGCCCTCGGCGTCCATCTGGGAGAGGACCGCCCCGACCCCGTACTCCGAGGCATCGGTCTGGACTACAAATTCCTTGCTGTAGTCAGGGGCCTGTAGCACAGGGGCAGCGCACATGGCCGCCTTGAGGGCCTCAAAAGCGGTCTGACAGCGGGGCGTCCAGTGCACCGCCTTGGGCTGTTTCTTGGAAGTGAGCTCCGTAAGGGGGCCCACAATGCTGCCATAATCCTTAATGAATCGTCGGTAGTAGCCTGTGAGGCCTAAGAAGGCCCGGACAGCGGTTTGGGTTGCGGGGGGCTCCCACGCCTGGATGGCGTCGACCTTTAACTGGAGGGGCGCCACCTGGCCACTCCCCACCTGGTGGCCCAGATAGGTCACAGATCCTTGACCGATCTGGCATTTACTGGCCTTAATTGTGAGCCCGGCTCTTTGGAGAGCGGCCAGGACTTCCCCGAGGTGTCCTAGGTGCGCGGCCCAGTGGTCGCTGAAGACTGCAATGTCGTCGAGGAAGGCCGCGCTGAAGGCTTCTAGTCCGGCCAGGACCTTGTTCACTAGCCTCTGAAAGGTCGCTGGGGCGTTCTTCATACCGAAGGGCATTACCCGAAAGTGGTAGTGCCCATCGGGGGTGGAAAAGGCGGATCGTTCCTGGGCGCCGGGAGTGAGCTTGATCTGCCAGTACCCAGCGGTGAGATCAAAGGTGCTTAGGTAGCGGGCCGCCCCTAAGCGATCGATCAGCTCGTCTGCTCGTGGCAAGGGGTGGGCATCGGTCTTGGTGACTGCGTTCAGGCCCCGGTAGTCGACACAAAATCTGAGTTCCGGGGCAGTGCCGGGGGTGGCGGGCTTCGGCACCAAGACTACCGGGCTGGCCCTCGGGCTGTCTGATGGCTCGATGACTCCGAGGGCGAGCATCTTGGAGACCTCGGTCTGGGCTCAGACTAGGTCAGGTACTCTGTAAGCGCGGTGTCGCACAGAGGGGCTGTCCCCAGTTTCCACGTCGTGGACGCACCAGGGGGTCACCCCGGGCGTGAGAGAGAAGAGGGCAGCGAAGGGTTGCAGCAGCTTCTGGCAGTCATGGCGCTGTACTGGTGTCAGGGTGGCGGAGAGGCGGACACCCTCCAAGGAGCCGTCTTGGCCCGAGGACCCCAGGAGGTCTGGTAGGGGCTTGGAGTCACTTTCGCCCCCATCGTCGGTAGCCAGCAGCAGGTTTAGTTCAGTTTGGGCAAAGTGGGGCTTGAGCCGGTTGGCGTGCAGGACCCGGAGGGGGTTCCTCGGGGACTCCATGTTGACCAGGTACGTGACGGGGCTCTTCCTCTCAACTACCTTGAAGGACCCGGTCCACTTGTCCTGCAGGGCGCAGGGGTCCACGGGTGACGTGACCCAGACTTGCTGGCCCGGCTCGAACTCGATGGTTGAGGCATTTTCGTCATACCAGCGTTTCATGTCTTCTTGGCTGGCTTCGAGGTTGGCTTCTGCCAGGGCCCGAAACTTCCGGGTCTGGTTCCGCAGGGTCAGGAGGTACCGGTAGACGTCGGGAGGGGCATCTTGGACTTGCGCCTCCCAGCCCTCCTTGACCAGGCTGAGGGGCCCTCGGACAGGGTGCCCATACAATAGTTCGAAGGGGCTGAAGCCCAGGGATTTCTGTGGTACCTCCCGATAGGCGAATAGGAGGCAGGGTAGCAGGACATCCCATCTCCTCCTCAGGGGCTCTTCCAGGCCCTTGATCATCCCCTTCAGGGTTCTGTTGAACCGCTCGACCAGTCCGTTCCCCTGGGGGTGGTAAGGGGTGGTGAACTTATAGGTGACCCCACATTGTTGCCAGAGGGATCTCATGTACTTTGAAATAAAGTTCGTACCCCTGTCGCTCACCACTTCTCGGGGGAACCCCACCCTGGAGAAGATGCCCATCAGGGCCCGGCCCACCACTGGAGCTGTCACGGTGCGGAGTGGGATGGCCTCGGGGTATCGGGTGGTGTGGTCGACCAGTACCAGGATGAAGCGGTGTCCCAGGGCGGTTCGGGGGTCGAGGGGCCCCACGATGTCGATCCCCACTCGTTCGAACGGGGTGTGGACGGCTGGAAATGGTTGTAGGGGGGCTTTCACTCGACCCCCAGTCTTTCCGCTAGCCTGGCAGGTCGGGCAGGACCGGCAGTGATGGTCCACGTCTCTTCTCATTCGGGGCCAATAGAAATGGGTCACTAGGCGGCTGTAAGTTTTGTCCCGCCCGAGGTGTCCGGCGAGGGGCACGTCATGCGCCAGGTTCAGGAGGAACTCTCGAAATCGGAGGGGGACCACCAACACCCGGCCGGCCCCTAGTTCGGCGACTTTCTGCTCGCTATACAATAAGTCATTGTCCCAATAGACCCAGTGGGTTCCCGTGGGGTCCCCCGCGGCCTGGGCGGCCACTTGCTGTCGGGCCCCCTCGAGGGACGGGCAGGCCTTCTGCTCTTGCTGGAATTGTTCGCGGGTGGGGCCCCCGTCGTGGCGCCACTGGGCCAGCTCGGGGATCTCGCTGAGGGAGGCGGCCTCGTCGGGAGAAAGTTCGGATGGCCCGGCCTCCTCGTCCGGTTCCTCCGTGCCAGAGGAGGGTGGTAGTTCGGGGCCCGTCGGCTTGTCGGGGGCCGTGGCAGCGGCTGGTTGGGCGGTCATGGACCGGGTGGTGGCGCAGGCCCACTCGGGCAGTCCTAGCATCCCCAGATGCTCTCGGCGTTCCACCTGGGCCCAGGGGGAGCTCTCTAGGTCATTCCCCAGGAGGCAGTCCACTGGGGCGTCGTCGCGGACAGTTACTTTTAGGGTGCCGGACACTCCTCCCCACTCGAAGGGGATCCTGGCCATCCGGCACATGATCTCGGTGTTGTCCGCGGTCCGGACAGGGCATAGGACATGTGGCAGGATTTGTTCGGGGGTCACCAGGTGGCAGCGGACAGCGGTCACACTGGCCCCAGTGTCCCGGAGGGCTTCGGCCCGTCGTCCATTGATGGTGACCCACTGCTGGTACTTCTGGGTGTTGCTTGGGATGGCAGCTCGGGGCACCATCTCTCGGGCGCCCAGGCATACAAGCGACATGGCAGCTGGTTCCCACTCGGGGGACCCGCCGTCGTGGTTTTCCTCCTCGTCTTCTCCCTCCCCCAGGGCTGCGGCGGCTATTTGCCGGGGAGGGGGCCCAGCGGTCCCGTTCCGTCGGTTCACGGGGCAGGCCGGGTCGCTCGCATAGTGGCCAGTCTGCTGGCAGCCGAAGCAGGTCACTGTCGGTCGTGGTCCAGGCCATGCGATAGGGGTCCCCCTTCGGCCCAGGGTCGGGGACGTGTGGTTGGTGGCTTGGCCTCGTGGCGGGCTTCTGGGCGGCCCGGCCGGGAATTCTCGACTGCGGTGGGACCCCCCTCCTCCGCCTCGCTGGCGGGGAGGTCCCGTGGTACTCCGTTGGTAGTCCCCCACGGGGTTCCGGGGGACCCGGGTGTTGACCCATTGGTCTGCTTCGGCGGCGAGCTTCCGGGGCTCGGTCAGTTTACTGTCCAGGAGGTGTTGCCTTAGTTTAACAAAGCAGTTGTTGGCGAGGTGCTCCCAGATAATGAGGTCAAACAGTTCATTGTAGGAGGTGACCTTGCTCCCTTTTATCCATCCTTCAAAGGCTCGGCTGAAGAAGTCCACGTATTCGACCCACGTTGTACCGGGGAGCTTCTTGCAGTCCCGGAAGCGCTGCCGGTACATCTCGGCTGATAGTCCGTAGCGTGTGAGTAGGGCTTCTTTCATGTGGTCGTATGATGTCATCACCGCGTCGGGGAGTTGCAGCAGGGTATCCCGGCCCTCGCTGAGGAACCTCCCCCATAGGCCGGCACCCCAATCCTTCCGGGGTACCCGATGGGAGGTCATGGCTACTTCGTATGCTCGGAACCATTGCTGGATGTCGTCATTTTTATAGTACTCCTTGACGACATCCTTGGGGATATGAACCTTTGGCTCGGTCAGTGGCAGAGCGTCCCGGGCTCCGGGGGTGCTGGTCTCCCCCGTTTTGGATTTTAGTTCAAGTTCCTTGAGGCTCCTCTCGTGCTCAAGGGTTAGCCGTCTCTCCTCTAGTTCCCGATGCCGTTTCTTTTCCTCGATTCCTCTTGCAGCCGTAGTTGCTCCAAGGCTATTTTCTTCTCCGCCAGTAGGAGCTCACCATCCAGCCGGAGTCGGGCGAGGTCCATTTCGTGTGTCCGGACCCTCTCCCGTTCTCGCATTTCTTCGTGGGAAAGGCTGGTTTCTGGGACGTTTCGCCCCCCATCTGTCGGGGTTGGGGTCGGCAGGTTTCTGTCCCGGGCCGAGGTCCCTTCGGCTCGGGGTGGAGGGGTCTCAGGTTCTGCCCAGGCTTTCAGGGCTTTCTGCATTTCTTCCTTGGTGCCCAATCCTGTGGTTGGGATCCCTTTGTCCTTGCAGAATTGTTTCAGTTCTTTGTGGGTGTATTCTTCCAACCTTTCCGGCTGGAAGGCTGCGGCCACGGTTGCCTCTTGGCCGTCCATGGTTCCCTTTTCTTTCCGTCTGGTTAGGTAGTGGGTGCGTTACTTGCCTGTACGATTGCGTCTGGCTCGGATCCCGCCGCTGGCCACCAAATGTTGGAGGGAGGACCACCGGGGAGTCGGGGAGACTATTCCGGGGCACCTTCCTACCGCAAAGTTATAGCCGAGCGCCGCTGAGAAGCCCCCTCGGGGAGGTCTTTCTCCTATGATCGTACTAGGCCCAGTAATACCACCACACAGGACTCAATAGCAGTTGCTTGACTTGGTTCTTTATCAGCAGTAGTACGTTCAATATTTACAGTGGGATCGAGGGATCCAGTAAGAGTCTCAATGTCTTTCAGAGGAATAGGGTAGCGGGACAGTCTTAGTACCAACCAGGTACGGGAGGGCTCTGCGCCAGACCTTGAGTGCTGGTCTCAGAGCGGCTCGGACGTGGGGAGCCGCGACGGCGTCTGCAGGGCTCGGGTGGTAGTTCCGCTTGGGTCGAGCCGCGACACAGTCAGCAGGGCTCCGGTGGTAGGTCCGCTTCGGTCGAGCCGCGACGAGGTCAGCTGGGCTCTGATGGTAAGGTTCAACAAGGTCGGGCCGCGACAGCGTCAGCAGGGCCCCAAAGGTTTGTGTAGGTCTTTAAGCACGGTGGAGCCGCGTCGTCGTCAGCAGGGCTCAGAGTGTGGGTTCAGGATGAGTCTTCTTCCGTAGGGTCAGCCGCGATCCGATCAGCAGGGCTCTTGACTCCAGGATACAACTGTTGTCCTGTTGTCGGGTCGCCCCAGATATAGGACTGGAGCCCTTTGATGTCCGGACCCTTGCGCCCGGAGGGGGCAGAGAGGCCGGGTAGGGAGCGGCCAGACGCCCAGCATTAGAGGCGCCAGGCCCCAGAGAGCTGTGGGGCGATCGCACCTAGGTGTGGAAGGACGGTTGGGGGTCCCATCGATACTGCCCTCCGCCGGGAGTGGGAAGGGTTCACGTGGTATCCCCCGGGCCAGGGTTTGGCGCCTCGATGTCGGGCCTCGCTGGGACAGAGGCCGGGTGGAGCGGGGTCACGTAGGTGGTCACGTGGAGTGACGTATAATCCAAAATGGAGGAGCCCCGAGGTGCATGGGACCTCGTGCGGCTTAGCGAGGGGGAACAGGACCACGCCACGAGGCCGGCTCCAACAGTTTTGAAGCAAAGGGGACCCAACTATGGGAATCTGTGCCTAGAGGTTAACAATCTTGCATAGGTGCAGATTTCTAAATTTAATGAATTTTGAAATGTTTACAAGAGCGCAAATCTCAAGTATCTGGGTTGAAGGCTCATTGAGCAGACAGGGGTACTGAGCCTCGAGTGTAACAACTGGTTCTTTCCCTGCGGGTGTCCTGGGACCCTCGAACTGTGGAGTTCTCAACTGGTAACCAAGTATGCTTTTTTAGCACTTAACACTCAGGGTAAGAGGCGCTGGCAGTCCAAGGATTACTAAGTGAGGTGGGCTAGAGACTCAACACTCAGCAGATTAAAAAACATTTAGTGAATCACTGTCCAGTCAGTGCTTTTACTTTATTACACACATTCCTACATTCTATGAAAAACAGTACAAATAAATAATGAATGGAAGCTGTAAATGCCTCCGATGGCACCACCTAAAGGGCCTCGCAGCCAATGGGGTGAATGCTAAAGGAAGGTCCCGCAGGATAGATGACCGCCTAGACGTACCCTGTAATCCCTGTGCTGGAGGTACATCTGCTGGTTTTTGCACTAGCCAGCACTAAACCCCAAAACCACAACACTCCTCTAGGTGCTCAACACAACAGAGTGGGAGCAGTGAAGAGGTCAGACCTACTCACTTTGTCAGGATGTCACCACAATAGTTAAAGGCATGATTATAGGGGCAGAGCATAATGCATTCATTATTAAAACATTTCAGGGTGGTGCCATCTGTCAGTAGCACTCTACAATATGTGGAATGATTCACTTTTACTAGTGTTGTTTTTCATGGAGAATGCAATGTTCTATAATGTGAGTGTATGAGTCTTTCTTATATCTTTACAATTGCTGCAAGACAACCACAGCACCTATTGCTATTTAGAGCCTTAAGATGAAAGGTTGCAGTTCAAGAAGCTCTTTAAAATGAACAAAGGTCTCCCCATGAGACTGTTTGGTGCACCTGGAGAGTCAGTGTGACATCCTATGACCACCTGAAGGAGTCAAAGGGGGCATTAGCCACTCACTTGAACAACCCCTGCACATACAAAACTCTTTTGGCAGTGTCTCAGCCCTTATAGAGCAGTCGAGTAACACAGGCACCAGCAGCCCCCATGGTGCGTGGGGGCCCCAAGCTCCAGGGGCCCCCCTCAGCCCAGTACTCTGGCCAGAGAGCAACAGTTTGAGTCCAGAAGGGGTACCTCCACGCACCTTATAGGGAGGCCCCCTTCAAGTGTTGTTATGCCAGTGCGCTAGAGCAAGCATACTAATATTTTCAAAGCCCAATGGGATGTTCAGGATTTTGCTCTAGGTGACATTCTCCAGCCACCAAGCTATTTATTTTAGGCCTCCTGGTCTCTAAATGTTTGCTGAACTTGTAATTGCTCTTCCTCCAAAGATGGAGATCTGAGGGCATGTCCCTGGATTTTTTGCCCCTCGCAGTCTACTCTGAAAGCTTCGTGGGAGAACTCAAGATCTCTTCTTCTGTCTGACTTCCTGGAACTTCTCCTAGCCCAATGACGTCAAGGCAAATTAGGAATGTTCATCATTTTGATATTCAAGCACTTGGAGACCAACACCTACACAGCACAAATGAACATAAAATGATAAGCAACAATTGGGTTTCTGAAGATCTCCAAGCCTCAATTTGTCCTGGCCAGTTGCAGGGAACATTTAGGTCAGTGAAATCTCCTTTAAGGGCAGTGCCTCACAGGTACTACTATTACAGACCGGGAAGTCATCCACTAGGGAGTCCTTCTGTCCTTGGCTTGAAGAATACTCTGCTTTTGAAAGCCTTTTCTCTTGTGCGGGGCTTTTTGAGTGTGGGTGGAAAATTCCAGAAGGTGGGCACCTTGGCCAAGTCCAAAGATGACATACCATCAATGCATCCCTGTATCATCTCTGAAGAACAGCAACTTGAGGATTTTCAAAATTATGTCTTCAAGTATCAGTGGCTACTGCTCACTCAGTTCTTTAAACCCAACCCCTCTGCCGTTATTGCGTAATTATATGGAAATTCAGGAAAATTACACACAATTATGCATAATTCTGGGAAATACAAAACCGCCAATTTGCACTACAGTTTAGCAAGAAATGTGCCTCTATATGCATTTGGAAGCTAGGACTCATTTCACACTAAACAAATAGCTAAGAAAACACAAGCAGTGCCAACAACAACCACTTGCATTCTATAGTTTGCATTGTTCCTGTGTGCTTGTACAAACGTTTTACTGAGAATTATGTGAGATTACACTGGCGTAATGCTCATTTTACCTAATTTATCTGGTTTGTTCCCACTAAACATCTCCTGGAGAGAGTGAAGAAAAAAATCTGGTTGCTTCCCTATTGTTTCTCTAGCAGGGCATGCCCAGACTTGCAGGCATATGTGAATGCAGTTAACCGATGAAGATTCCGGCCCCACCTCCTTCCTGAAATAAAATGAAATGAAATACCAGCATTTGTAAAGCGCACAGCTACTTCCGTAGAGGTGTCCTGGCGCTGGGGGCCGTCGTGAAGATTAAGCGAGCTATTGCCCGGAGTCACATGGTGCTGGGCTAACCTGCCTGGGATCGAGCGTGAACCCCATGGTGCGGCCCATTGCCTCATACCCCAGCTGCGAAGCAGCAACCCAATGTTTAGAAAGCAGGCACCATTTCACTATATGTTCTGGTGAATGAGATTCCGTTACTTAAGCTCACTCACAACAGAGATTCAAAAACAGATGGTCCAAACCGCAAACAATCCAAGGAGGCTAACCTGTGAAAGCTAGTGCAAGTTCAACTTTTGTGAATTCCTTGCAGTCATAAATCAAATTACATAAGAGTATCAATCAATCAATCAATTTCTTTTATTTGATCCATTTAAAAATACAGATTATTAAAAAGAACAAGTGGAATAATACATAAACATTTAAAACATATTAGGCCCAAATTCGTTTCCATAATAATACTTCTTAAATAGGACTTGCCGGAGGCCCCTATACGCAGCACAGTGATCTGGTAAAATTAAAAATCAGGTAAAGATAAAAGCAAGCAGTACATCCCGAAAACCTTTAGAGCAGTTACATTTTCCCTTTAAAAACATTACTCAGGGAGTCAATTAAGGCAAGATAATACAGACCAGTATACTGAATTCGGAGGTTCTGAGCACCTTACAAAAGCTAGGGACCCAAAGATTTCCTCCTCCTTAAACAGGCCCATAAGAATGTGGCTAACAACAAACAAATGAAGGAGTCAGAGAGGCTCTTTAATAAATATAATGCAATTTGGCATTGCTTAAATTTGCAACGTCTTACAATTGGAATCATATGTTTGTCACGTTCTTCCTTATAGAACCCGCATAACAAAACTATGTGGAGGTCAGACTGTGGTGAACAGTTGTCGCATGGGCAGGGTATCAATTCAATGTGCCTGAACCTCTTCGCAGGGAATCTCAACATCAGGGAGATTACGAGATTACGGAGCCTCAGCAGTATAAATCTATGCTGTAATATTTCAATGTTCCCTAAATAAGAATGCCCCCCCTCTAAAATGGGTGGTATCAGTTGGTATCGGAGAGCTGTTTGTTTTGCTCTGTTGCTTTCCTGATGATCAGAAGCAGCCTTGGATGAGTAGACGGCCTTTAGTTTGCTGCTTCCTGATCTTCATACAGCGCCTTGAGACCCTCACGGGTGAGTAGCACGCTATACAAATCCCTGATTGATTTATTGATTGACTTGGGTCAGTGAATAATTCCGCTAACCCAAGTGCGGTCAAAGTTGACCTAATATATTGCAACCATGTGATTTTGTGTGAGTTGTCCAGTTTAAAGCAGTTTTTTATGATGGTTTGTGTTAGATTTAGCATGTCCCTTTGCCAGATTGAGTGCCATAGAAAAATCAGCGCTAAACTAAGGCTATCTGACACATAATTTAATCCCAGCTCAATGTAGGAGAGGTAGGTTGAGCATGAACTGGGAAGAGAAACGTGTCTCTTGAAGAATCTATTCTCAAGTATTTGTAAAGGAGCTATAGAATCCGTACCCCAGACTCCTGCCCCATTGGCCAGGTTTAAACTGGGGTGGCATGGTGAGCAAAAGAATGATGGATTTAACCCAGATTTCTTGACTGGGGGCGAATGTTTTGATTTGTTCTGCATTCCGTCCATCAATTGTGTGTCTTTTGCATTCTCGCCCTAAGTGCACCAGGTATGCGCAGACGTGGGTCCTGGACTCACTGTGCCACTGGAATTAAGCTGTCCTGGCTGAAGAGAGGTGAAACCCCAAAACCGGTCCTAGGATGCTTGTTACCGGTCCAGGGAGGACCTGGCTTGGCAGTTTGGGCTAGACTGTTCCTATGAGGCACAGGGTCCAGACGGATTTGCATATGGCAAAGTCTAAACTGGGGTGGCATGGTGAGCAAAAGAATGATGGATTTAACCCAGATCTCTTGACTGGGGGTGAATGTTTTGATTTGTTCTGCATTCCGTCCATCAATTGTGTGTCTTTTGCTTTCTCGCCCTAAATGAGCCAGGTATGCCCAGACGTGTGTTCTGGGCTCACTGTGTCACTGGAATCAAGCTATCCTGGCTGAAGAGGGGTGAAACCCCGAAACCGGTCCTATGATGCTTGTTTCCGGTCCAGGCAGGACCAGGCTTGGCAGTTCGGGCTGGACTGTTCCCATGAGGCACAAGGTCAAGACTGCTATGCATATGGCCAGGTCTAAACTGGGGTGGCATGGTGAGCAAAAGAAAGATGGATTTAACCCAGATCTCTTGACTGGGGGTGAATGTTTTGATTTGTTCTGCATTCCGTCCATCAATTGTGTGTCTTTTGCTTTCTCGCCCTAAGTGAGCCAGGTATGCCCAGACGTGTGTTCTGGGCTCACTGTGCTATTGGAATCAAGCTATCCTGGCTGAAGAGAGGTGAAACCCCGAAACCGGTCCTAGAATGCTTGTTTCCGGTCCAGGGAGGGCCTGGCTTGGCAGTTCGGGCTGGACTGTTCCCATGAGGCATAGGGTCAAGACTGGTTTGCATATGGCCAGGTCTAAACTGGGGTGGCATGTTGAGCAAAAGAATGATGGATTTAAACCAGATCTCTTGACTGGGGGTGAATGTTTTGATTTGTGCTGCATTCCGTCCATCAATTGTGTGTCTTTAGCTTTCTCGCCCTAAGTGCGCCAGGTATGCCCAGACGTGGGTCCTGGCTCACTGTGCCACTGGAATCAAGCTATCCTGGCTGAAGAGGGGTGAAACCCCGAACCCGGTCCTAGGATGCTTGTTTCCGGTCCAGGGAGGGTCTGGCTTGGCAGTTCGGGATGGACTGTTCCCATGAGGCACAGGGTCAAGACTGATTTGCATATGGCCAGGTCTAAACTGGGGTGGCATGGTGAGCAAAAGAATGATGGATTTAACCCAGAACTCTTGACTGGGGCTGAATGTTTTGATTTGTTCTGCATTCCGTCCATCAATTGTGTGTCTTTTCCATTGTTTACAGCTGATACCGTCTTTGCTTGATATATCTTTTTTATTGGATCTAGGGTCTCTTGTGCGCAGCTTCTTTGCACACAACAAAATGGCTGCCATATTCCTCTCCATTACTAGGGACCTATTGTCCACCATGCTTAACCATCAAAATGTGACCCTAAAATACAGAAAGGTGTCTACCACCTCAAGTTTAGGAGAGCCTATGTGAAAGTATGGTATTCTTTGGTGGGGACGAGCCCCTACTATGAGGACAAAGGTTTTAGATGTATTAACCCTCAATTCCAATGACAACATAAATGTCACGTAAGCCGTGATTAGACGTTGGAGGGCCAACCCCGTTCTGGCAAATAGTACTGCGTCGGGACAGGAGTGGAGTTAAACAAAGGTACGTCTGGTGTTGTTCCCAAAAGGGCTGCCTCAACCCCGTTTGTATAAATGGAAAATAAGAACGGGGCGAGGACACACCCTTGTCTGACTACTCTGATAATTTTAAACGGACGGGTACACTCCCCATTTTTGCCATAACGAAAAATAGTGGTCGAGTGAGAGTACAGTCGGGGGATAAAGTTAACTATTGCGGGCTCGATCCTCATCAGCTCCATTAGATTCCATGGTTTGAGGTGACTCACGCAGTCAAATGCTGCTGATAAATCCATGAAAGCCATGAAAGTCTGGCCTCCCTTGGCTCTAGTGTATTTTATCTATGGAGAGGGTTAAGTTTAGACATTAGTCTATTGTACCCCTACCTCTTTGGAAGCCATACAGAGCCTGAATCAAGAGGTTCTTCTCCCTTGCCCACTCTACCATCTTGTATAACAGAATGCGGCCCATAAGCTTCGCAGTAGTATCCAGCAGGGGGATCGGTCTATAATTCTGGGTATTCTCTTTGTCTCCCTTTTTGTATATTGGTACCATCACGCTTGTCCTACACGAAGGTAAGGCGCCAATTTTTGCTATCTCATTGAATGTGTTTGTTAGTAAGGGGGCCCACAGATCCTGATGATCTAAAAAGAGGTTAGGTGTTCCTCCCAGGCTATATTTAAACTGGGGGGTCATAGGAGTATTAGTTGAGATTACATGCTCAAATGGCTTTCTGACCTAGGTCCTTAGTGTTTTCAACCCCACAATGACAATTTGCATAGTAAAGGTCCGCAAAACCCATTCTTGTGGAAAATTCTGCATACCTTGTCAAGCATGGAATTATAATGCACATATGCATTTCAGTAAAGTCACCCGCACTTTGTTTACATGGATATTATGTTGTGTATGACTTAATTCTAATAGCATGAACATGATCTTGCATTGTGCACAGGTGATGCTGAAAACTGCAAACTTTTCAAACTATGAAAATTATAGACATAAACAAACAAAGATGATGTGGGATGGGTACCAAGGTGACAAAGACGGCACAGAATAATACAGCATTAGAACAAAAACATTTGAAGGTCACAGTTTATAATATAAATTGCTTACATTCAGGTTATACAATTTCTCTTCAAACGACGAGGTGAGGAGAAGAAATGAATAATATCCAGCCCACATAACAGTTGAAATCATATGACCCTGTAATAAAACTAACCAAAACCAGCAGAAGAAGCTCACCAATCCACACTAGGGAGATGCACACCCATCACAATGCAGACCATATCCAGATGGATAACACGATAGGAAGACAGACATAATGGGCAGTAGTTTATCCAGATTTATTTTCTATAATTATGGACAGCATTAAGTACCTCCCACTGTACACTGTAAGGATGTTGCAAGTAGCCAACTAGTTCCATGACAAAACAGGGACCGAAGGCCAAAGGCCTTCATTAGCTGAAAGATCTCGGAGGTGAAATGCAGCGTCTTTCCAAGTATTAGTACGTGAAGGGTAAGCCCAATAAACCCTTGAGGGCTTAGGCAGATAAATTGAAATAGTGAGATTGCCAACAAGGGATTTTACTTGAAGTTACTTAGTTCAATTTCTTTGTTATTAAGATTGAAAGTGTATTTTAGATCAATTATACACATACAATAAATGTTATGAAAGATGAAAAAGTACACACACGGGAATGAATTGTGAATAAAACACAAGTCTTTTTATATATCAATCAAAATCAAGATAAGGGGGATACACAAGGGAACAATAAATTTCAGGCAGTGTAACATGAAAGATGGGTTAACTTAAATCCACATTTCATCAAAAAACATCTATTTCCAGGTAGTTTTAACAGAGATTAATTTCATAAATGAAAAGAAATCAGCTGTAATTATCAAATAATACGGAATTAGATGATGGTGTCGACGTTTCGGTCTTGGTGGCAGAAGTCCGTTAGACCATCTTCAGGACAGTTAATATTTGCACAAATAACCCTTTGTGAATTCGGGAAGAGCAAACAGCTCAATCTTCGTTTTTATATATTTTTGTCAAAGCGTATTGGATGAATCTAATTGTTGACAAAATAACTCCTACATGGAGATCCGTATATGAAAGATCCTCGTTTGTTCTGATGTCTTTTTATTTTTAGGTTTTGAATCAGACTCGAAAAAGCTCCGCCATAGTCGGGAACGCCTGTATGGCAATGGCGGATCCTCAGCTGAGGCGGAGGAGCGTCGCCCCACTGCTTTTAAGCAGTGTAAATAAAGGAAATATACAATGATAATGACAAAGTTATCATTGTATAGTTCTGTACTGCTTTGTGGGCCGGGCTGCTTTGCTGTCATAGCAGGGCAAGGGAGGAGTGGTTTGTCCACTCCAAGTGCGCAGTGACTGTTTGAGCGGCGCTCTCTGGCTGACCAACCAGACATGGGCACTTTGCATGTTCTCCATACAGGCTGCATTACAGCCTGTGGGGTGAACATGCACAGGCCCCCAGTCCCTGTCTGAGCACCGAACAATGGCGCTCAGACAAATCCCAATGCTGCATTGCAGCCTGGGTGCTTACCAAGCACAACAATGTATTGTAGCGTTGAGATTGGTCAGAGGTTACTGGGTGTTTCCTGGTTCCTGGTTGGCGGAGTCAACCAGGCGGTGATAAGGTTTTATTTTATTTCTTTACATCCCAACTATTTGTTTACATCCCACCTCTTACCCTGGCCCCCGCTCACCCCCGATCAGTGGCAGCCGCCACTGCAGTACGGTAGAGGTTCTTTTATTTCTTATGATATGATAAGCTGGTTCACAAACAATCTGCCTCCCCAACAGCTATTAAATATCTGGTCTCTTGATTGTAAGTTAACAGACGGTGGGATAGGTAAAATCAAACTTGTGCTGGCCAACTGTGCGATGCAGCGAGCGCAAGATAAGTGGTTTTATTTATTTTTGTTTGTTTAATTTTACATATTCCCGTTGTCTGTCGACTTACTCCACACCCCCCCCCCCCCCCCCACCGTCCCGTCCCCGCCCTGCCCTACCAGTTTTACCTGGACCGGCCGCACCTGGAAAAAGCTGTCTAGTGGACAAAGAGCAAGGTTTCAAGCATTTTCCTGAGCAGTCTTTCATCTTCTGAGGTGTTGTTAGTCAGACCAAAGGCTAAGTTTATAGGATCATGATATTATTAGAGAAAGAGAGGAAGGCTACATGCGAGGTAATCTGATTCTGCACGCTGTGCATGCTGTCATCTGCAGAGTTTTGTCTCGGACTGGATGATGGCCGCATGTTGAGCTAATCAAAATACCTGTGTTTGACAAACAACTTGCATTTATGCATGCAGGCACGAGCTTTATTATAATGTGAGATGAAGATGGTGTGGGATAGCTTAATGGCAACTGTCCGATTTCTCGCTCTTAGACATAGCTATTAGTAGAATAATGTTATAAAGCTTTTCGTATTGCTCTTCTGCCGTTTCTAAGCGCTATAAATAACAGATGACACAGTTACCCAATGTATGGTAATGACTTGAAATCACCAGTTTTGAAAGGCGTGTCCGCACAGATGGAGCAGTGATTCATTATGACATTGTCAACATTGCACATTTTTTGCCTGTAGAACCAGCTCATTACATTCGTGTCATGTTGTGAGTTGCTGCTTCCAGTGACAGCACAGTCTTGCAAAGGTTTCAATGAGGTACTGAATAGGAAAACTGCCCTGGATGATGATGAAGCTGCTGACAATGTTCAGCCTCCCTTGACATTTTCAGACCTCATTAATAAGGTGTGAGCCTTTGTTTGTTCAGTGCAGCTCAGGGAGCATGCTCGGTACAGAGTGCTACACCCTTCAAGATACTGTCATTTCACACATTTTTGTATGGGGAAAGGGAAAACGTGTTCCATGCGTTGACAAACATCTCATTAAAACTCCTTAATAACAATGCAAGAAGGATCAGCGTAAGGTGTTTTTGCAGGGCTCCTGAGAGAAGAGAGATCCATAGACGTGTTGTTATCCAGGCAAGTCAGCATGTCCACTTCGCAGGATTATGTCCTATACACATCTCAACTCATTAATGAGCAGCATAGACAGACCCAGGGCTTTCTGGACAAGAAGTACAAATCTGAGTTAGAAATAAAGAGCAACAAATGTGTCTAATGCCAATGGCCTACCCAAGGCCTCACAGACTTGTGCATCCTTCCAGTGTTCCGATGAGGCCTAAAAGCACAATGCTACTTATGTATTCATAGGAAGAACTTTAAATGCCCAGTTCATTCTCCCAGTTATGTGTCTGTCACCAAATGCTGAATCTAACCTAACTATGCATAGGTAGGACCTATGGGGGATTAAACTGTAGGGCTATATCTAGAGCCTGGATGTATTAAGCATTTTCGTCTGGTATTTATTTTTTAGTGCAAAAGGTATTTTGCTTTGAAATCTGTGCTTTGTGCTGCTTCATGTTTTTTTGTGTCCAGGGAGCATTATAATTCGGGAATCAAAAAAACCATGGGGTTTGACGTAAAAACCCACCTATGAAGATAGTCAGACCAGCCTTTGTGAAAAAAACTGCCGCCTCCTGGAAGCAAGAGCTAGCAGGAAGAAATATTTTCCTTTCTTCAAAAATCCCTTGCATTGCACGTGCACAGCACACATCCAAAGCATGGGATCCTTCTGAGCTCCTCTAGGCATCGGTATTCCTACTCGAAGGTTATGCTTCCAGGTCAGATCCTAAACTAGACACCAAGGGGCAGATTGACAAGGAACTGACACATCTTCATAGATGCGTCAGTTTCCTTGCGCCAGCGCCAAATGTCTGTGCGCCTCCATGGATGCGCTGTATTTTCAATACAGTGCTACATAGAGCAAGGATTAACAGATGCATCAGAAATTCTGACACATCTGTTGGCCCAAAAGTGACGCATTGCTGGAGTTTCTCATGAAAGTGACGTAACTCCAGCAATGCGCCACTACAGAAAGGTGAGTCCCATTCAAAAAGCCCAGCGTCATTCCAAACGCCTGGTCTGAGCAGGCGCAGGGATTTTGACGCAGTGCAGGTATAGAGTGACGATGTGAAATGTTGTAAATTTCACTGCGTCAGTCCTACATGGCTTTTTGCGTGGGAACGCACACCGTGCATACATTATGCCTGACGCAGGTATAATGTGACGCAGGGCTTTATAACATGACGCATCTCCCTAGATACATCACGTAGTAAATTGGGCACATTGTTTGCACCGCCGTTGTGTCAAAAAAAGTGACGCAATGGCAGTGCAAGGGGCTTGTAAATCTACCCCCAAGATGCAAGGCTGTGTGACGTGCGAGACAGAGTTATTAGAGCAGCAGCGCAGGGGGTGACTGCAGCAGCAGTCCAGTCATAGTAAATATGGATCTGCACTATGGTTTCCCCTTGTGTGCAATGCAGCACATTTGGCTGATGCACTCTGTAACATGGAAAATTAGTTAATCTGCCCCAAATGTTTAGATGGTTAATATGAATCACCTAATATATTTGTTTTGAATATTTTCAATTATACCTCCAACTTGGCTCATTATGATTGACAGAGTTTCATAGATTCCCGGTGCAAATTATTGTTAGGAAACTCTTGTTGATGCCATCTTATCAGACAACCAAGGTAAAGTGCTTACGCAAGATCGGGGACGGTGTTAAATGTCGAACCTGAAAGAGGTAATGTGGCCCTAAATGGCACCCAAACACAAAGAAACAAGTCCTGGAAGCCATGAAGGTTCATTTTAAAATTTAAGGTGAATACAGAAGGCAAATATTATAGTCAAAAATCATATTTTTGAATACAGGGAATTGGCATAAGGCTCGAGTACAGCAGAAAACATGACAGGAAGTCAAGGCAAAAATAATCTAAGGCCAAAGGGAGTCAGAAGACTGGCTCAGCCCCATCCTCTTTCATAGGATAATTCACAATAGAAGTCAATGGCACAGTCAGCATAAGGTGAACAAAGCCATGTGAATCATATTCCAGAATTATACAATTTCCGCCATTCTAACACTATTCTATAACCGAATAGGAACGTGCCCTACTCTAACCTAATGCCATCAGATGTACCAGTGCAAATCTAGTTA
This sequence comes from Triturus cristatus, assembly GCF_964204655.1. Taxonomy (NCBI): domain Eukaryota; kingdom Metazoa; phylum Chordata; class Amphibia; order Caudata; family Salamandridae; genus Triturus; species Triturus cristatus. The sequence goes on along the minus strand of NC_140589.1, from coordinate 241,024,094 downwards.
CTAAAACACTGAAAGTCTCATAAATTAATGAAATCACAGTTTATACTGGCAGGAAAGACCTTTAATGTTGCAAAGGCTTATGCTATGGGACTTCGAAAACAGCATGTCAATGCAGAGCATTAGAGGTGTGGCGCCGCCGCGGGCCAGGGCGACTGACGCTGGAATCTGTGGTTCATGGTTCGATCCCTGGCAGCGGCAGCAGGTCAGCCCAACACCACGTGACTCTGGGCAATAGCTTGCTTAATCTTTCTGACGGCCCCCAGCGCCGGGATGCCTTCGGGTAATTGTTTGCGCTTTACAAATACTGGATTTACAGAGCAGATTTTGGTTACCATTGGTGAACAGAGAAATGAAAGCACATGACATGGCTACGTTGAAAATCCAAAATAGAAGTTATGCCTAATTCACGCCTGGTTGAATCAAGCAGAGGAAAATACAGTTCTGTCAAGTGCATTGTTTTTGTTTCAGTGCTGAAATATTCATAATATAAAGCCATTTTTTGCAAACTTTTATATTCAAAAGGTTATGAGGTTATGTTAAACAATTGTACAAAACAAGGGCCAAAGGCCTGGAGAGTGGAGCGGATCATTCCACAGTATTGAAAATGGAATGGAGGGGATACGTCCTCCCAACTTAGTATCAACAATTCAAACAAGTATCCCACCCAGTAGAGATATCGGCTAGGCACAGTTCTCTAGTCAGAAAGTCTCATCAGATGTTGCTAATATAATCGGGAGCAATTCCTTTATGTATGGTAACCCTCATACACTCTAGTAGTGTCATGCTTCATCATTGGGTTAACCCTGGCTCCTAAAGGCCAGGGTGGGCTCGACAGTATTCCAGGGAGCGCTTTAGAGAAAAGGCCAGGGGGTTAAAGATTAAAAATCCTCCCGGTATCCCTTTAATATGGAGTGACGGGGATATTAAAACAAGAATGGTAGGGTATCTCAAGGATATAATGGTCCTATGACCCTACAAATATTGCCAACATGTATCAGCCTGTGAAAAAGGCCCCTATGGGTCCACGGCTTTCAACAGGGCAAACAACAGAGAACAATTCCCTCCCTGAATGCGATATAAAACAAGCAGTGGAGCAGAAAACTGATTCACCGTTTTTACCTCTTGGATATACTTATCCTAAATGTGGGGCCTGATTCATCCAACCCAACTTGGGTGGACTCCATATGTCTCAAAGGAGTGCAGAGAGATGGGGCAGTCCTGTAGTCACACAGTCATCAAGGATCCTGACCCCATAATACCACCTACTTGGCTCTGCATACTCCGGGAGGGGCCTTTCACTGGCTGAAACATGTTGGCAATGTTTGTATGATCATAGGATGTAGGCACAGCTATTGTACACCAGTGCATTGCAACAGCACGCTTTGCTAACAAGGTAAATACAACAACAATATGCCGGTTACATGGTTTTATCGACTTCAAGAGACCTACTAAACATATGAGTGCATTCAATCCTATCCTAAGTGATATCCGTAAGCACTTTTACCACCCACTGCCAGAAGTTGAATATAGCAACACACCCCCATGACAGATGGATAAAATCAGCATTATCCTGCCCACACCTGGGACACCTTGCATGCTCTCACAAGCCATATTTGTACAGTTGAGCAGGCGTATAGTAAATACTTGTATACCTATATTTTTCAGTGGATATGCTATAAAGACCTGCACATCGTAAAGTATACGCTATAATGCAATGAATTATTCATGACAGTTGTATTGGGTGCTAGCAAATAGCCACATACTCATCCACTAAGAGTAATAGTCATCTCAGAGAATACAAGATTCCAAAGATGTTAAAATTTGTCAAGAAGGCAATGCAGCACACCCCAAAAGTAACATACACCCCTAAATCAATCTTTGCTCCGGGTATAGTCCATTAGTTGTAAATTTCATTCAAAGAAAACAATCGATATCCGTTCTTGATATAACTGGATATGTTGTATTTATTCAATGGTATTCATACAGATGTCCAATTTTCACAGCGCAGCCGACGCGCGTTTCGCCCAACGGGCTTTCTCAAGGCTGCATACATACAAGAAAAGAGAAAAACATAGTATCTAATACTCTGTATAAACAGATATGTAACCAGTATTTTAATCTATGTTGCACCGTGCATGTAAGTACAAAGCAAATCCATTATTTTTTTATATAAAGACAAAGGCAGAGACCTATCATAAGGTCCAAAAAGTTAAAAGCACGGCTCCAAGGGAAAGTGCCCCCCAAAAGGGTGATCCCCTAGATCGAGTGATTTGTAGAGAGATAGATGCCGGAAGGCTCCCCAAGTGGACAGAACGTGAGTATACGAAACACAACAGAGTGACTTAGTCCTGTATTTTTGAACTCCCCAAATTAATCATATACGTGCAATTGATATAAACGGTGAGTGTTAATAAGGGTGCCCATGTCAAGTACCAAGTAAGAACAAACAGAATGACCCGTAAGGTATTCCGGGTAATACTATACAAGGTGATAAAGTCTCACCTTGTAAGGTTCAATGTCTCGTTCGTATTCAATGTATATAGCTTGAAATAAAGTCTATAAGAAAGATGTAACTGTATGTGAATGGTGATAATATTGCTGTCATGATATCTACTACGTCGTCTATTTATGCATTAGGTATTGCTTACCTAATCTCAACAAGTCGGTCAAGTGTATTTCACACGAAGTGCCTCAAGTTAGACACTATCGGCGTTTTCCGTTGCTGTAATATTTAAAACGACAAATAGGACCAGGATCCGTCCCCTCTGAAAAAAGTATATAGTAGAAACAGGTATTCACTGGATGCCCCGTACATGTCACTTACGAAGAGAGAATAAATAGCGCGCGTATATCCTTAATTAAGTATTCTGAAAAAAGTAGATTTAGTGTTACAATCTGACTGTGGCCATTGCGTCAATAATAAGTGTTTACTCGTACGTATTCATAGTTAGTGTTGCCGTTGGGTTTCCCTAGCACGTTTAGGAGACCGCGTATTTCATAGAACACTAAATCGCACCTATTATGCGAAATGCCACGTATGTATCATTATCAATCCAGAGAAGCGACTGAACTCTAAGTGTTAATCCTGATAGGCACGAAAGTATAACAGTGGCCATTTTTAACGCGCATAGTATCACTAAGTTAAATGGCATGTTAAGAACATCGCGTCATAGAAAACCCGTATCACACTCACCTTGCTAATGTCACTAGCTCTCCCACAGTTTCTGGGCGTCTAGAGACAGAGTGCTTCCCGCCATTGCTTAAAGTATACGTGATACGTAGAGTCATTAAAATAGAAAGTAGACTAGAGGATTTGGTAGTCGAAGTTAATTTCCATATACTGGCGGCCATCTTGAAGCGGTCGAATGTATATATTTCGTCTTACGTCTATCATTGTCTAGTAATGTCCCAAATCTCGTACAAAACTGCAAGTATAAAGCACCATAGTTATGTTTTTAAAAAAAGAAACTTATAACCACAGTGGTGTTAGACAGGCGAGAAGTCCTAATGTTATGTGATAAATATTTGAAGATCAGAAATGAAAAGGACAGATAGCAGCAGGTCATGCGGAGTGGGAATCCTGGAGCCACTACATATATAGAAAACACTGTTATTTAAAGCATATATGGCAAATGATCTTTTGTTACTTCGTTAACACATATTCGCATTGTAATTATTGACAATCCAGCTACACATAAGTTACATGATATCCCAGCACAAGAGATTATGATTGTCTCTCATGGTACATAAAGCATTGGATTATAGAAATTCAAATAATTCCTTATCGATGTTGATACCGTGTTCTACTGCTCTAAGGGAGATAATCCATTTGCATTCATTCTGTCTTAAAAAGTTAACTCTATTGCCGCCTCTCTGATGTGGCAGTATTACCTCAAGGCCATGAAAAGTTATCCTGATCAGTTCAGTATGATTATGTAAAGTGTTAAAATGTAAGGCTAACGGATATTGGGCATTGTTGTTTCTAATGGCCCTTAGGTGCTCTTGTATCCGTTCCTTAAGTGGTCTAATAGTGCTGCCTACGTAGATTTTCCCACATATACAAATGATACAGTAAATGACAAATTTTGTATTGCAGTTAATAAAATCATTGACTGTATAGATTTTTTCAGAATTGTATTTGAAGGTGGTTGTCTTGTTTAGCGCAAAGGGGCAAACACTACAGGTCCCACATTTAAAGAACCCTTTGGGTTTGGCTGGTAACCATGTTCTTTTAGAGGTTTTTGAGATAAAACTGGGGCATAAAGATTGTCTGAGTGTGTTACCCCTAGCAAAAGTAATGTTAGGTCTTGGTCCCACCGCCTCCGAAATCTTTTCATCATCTGTCAATAGGTGCCAGTGTCTTTTAAGAATTTTAAATATTTCAGCACTGGCATTAGAGTACGGTGTAATGAATCTAATAATTTTAGTGCTACATGGCCTTTTATTGGTTTTCGTGCGGCCCATCAACAAATCTGTTCTTCTCATGTAGTTGACAGTATTGCGTGCCTTTCTGATATCTAGTGCATTGTATCCTCTGGCCATAAATCTATAGTAAATACTTGAAATGTATAATGCAGAGATTGAAGTTCGCAGTCAGACGCCCAGTCAAGCTAAAGCATGACTCCCAATTTTTTCTCGTGTTAGAGGCCTCACAAGTGCATCGTTCAACTTATCAAATGAAGGGGAGTCTGACCAGTCATGTTCCAGTTGGGAATCCCTGTACAACCTAGTGATTAGTCCGCCGCTGTCCCCCCTGCTAGCACAACCTGTAATGATCACAACACGTGAGGCTCCTGTGGGAAGTCAGGGTATAATGAGCGTACTGCAAAACAAAGTCTGGTGTAAGTGAATACATTCATTGCTTTATACGTTTGTCCGGCATGGACATCTATCAGAGATAGGAATACCCCATTCTTGTACAAGTCTCCTAGTTTAGTAATACCTGCATTCTGCAATACCTACAAGGTCCCCTGCTCCCGCTCCGCACAAATGCTCGGGAGAGCTGCAATAGGCATACATGGAGCATATGTATTCACACACCGCACGCGTAGCAAGAGTCTGACACACCCAAGCAGTGCAGCCTACTGAATTAATCTCCTTTCTAGAGCCACTCTCGCAGCCATGTAATAACTTAGCAGTGAACAGTACAGGGTGGACAGTGTCTGCCTCCACTGCTAGATGCAGTAAATACTTCTGAGGAAAGTACCAATAGTTCGCAGATTGCGCCTGTGCACATAAAGACTACAGCCATAAATCAGGTGCTTCAAATCCACCACACTCAAATGGTAGCAATGGTAGTGCCCCATCTGCATCTAGGCTGTTTACCAGCCCAGACCAACGTCAACAGGCAAGACTGCAGTGTTTTAAATAGTGCGACATTCAGTTTTATTTGGAATATTCACAAATAAGTAAAGCAATTTAGGTAGGATAGTCATCTTAACCACAGCAATTCTGTCTGCCAATGATAATTGTAATCAGGTCCATCAAGTTATCTGATTTGTAATTTTGTTGATAGTGCGGCCATAGTTCATACTTAATACAATCTCTGGATCTCTATGTATCCAGACCCTAAGATACTTCATGGGCTCCTTCGACCAAGAGAGTGGATACTCTTTGTCCATCTCATGAGTGCAGTCAGTTAAGGGGAGAATCATGGACTTTTCCCAATTTATTCCTAGCCCACACTGCCTTTCAAATATCACATCTTCCCTCAGCAGGGGCTCTAAATGCCTGGCTGGTTCCCAAACATATAGCATCATATCGTCCACATAAAGCGAAACCACCATTGGGCATTGTTGGAACCTCAGGTCCGCATCTGCGTGCTTTTGTCGTAGCTTACAGTCCATCGGCTCAAGCGCCATAGAAAATAACATAGGCAAGAGTGGGCAGCTCTGTCGGGATCCCCTACATATTGGGAATGTGTCTGAAACCCATCAGTTCACTCGCACCCTAGCGACCAGGCCAGCATATAGTAGGCACACCCATTTCAGAAAGACTGGCAGCATTCCCATTCTTTGCAGTACTACAAACATGTATACCCACTGAAGGGAATCAAAGGCTTTCACCGCATCCAGGAGCACCTCCACCGCCAGCAGTGTGGGCTCCAAGCAGTGCAACACGGCGAAGATAGTGTGCAAGCTGTGTGTAGCCGATCTTTTGGGGATGAAACCTGACTGGTCAGGGAGAATTAGATTCGGAGTAAGAGGCTGCAGTCGGGTGGCAATAATCTTCACTAGGATTTTTGTGTCAATATTCATAAGGGATAAAGGTCTATAAGAATCGCCTTTGTTTGCAGATTTATCAGATTTTAAAGGTGTAACGATCAGGGCTTCCCAAAGTGTGGGGGTAATACACCAGTCTCGTCTGCCGCATCAAAGACCTTAAGCAATTGCGGGGCTAAATCCTCACAGTAAGTCTTATAGAATTCACTAGGTAAGCCGTTGAGCCCCGACGCCTTACAGGTTGGTAGCTCCATAATGGCATCTTTGACATCTTCCACATTGAATGGCTGGGTGAAATATTCATGCTGACCCTGTGAGACCCAACCAAGGGCGATATCCTCCAGATATCCATTAACCTCTTCATCACTCGCAGTCTGCCTAGATCCATATAGTTTAGTGAAAAAATCAATAAACACCCTGTTAATGTCTGCGGTGAATTGTTGAGCGATAGACTCTTCATCCAGCCTCTTGTCTATATGCGCCTGCTCTTTAAGTAACGAGAGCTTATGCGCCAATGAACGACTTGGCCTTCCACCCTCCTCATAATACCGCACTGTGCTTCTCCTAGATCTATGCAGTATCTTCTGGTCCGCTGTGCTATTATATTCAGAAATCAGTTCCCAAATCTTGGCCAATAACGCAGATGAGGGATTTAGCTCATGTTCGCACTCCAGCCTACTAATCTTTTCTGCAATGCAACTTATCCTGTTCCTAATATCTCTCAATACTCCTGCCTGAGCTTCAATACATTCCCCCCTTATCGTAACATTAAAGCTTCCCATAGTGTGCCTGCACTATCGACTGAACCCTCGTTTTCCATAAAAAAGTATGTGATAGCCCCCCCTTATTTTTGCTCTAAACAGTTGGTCAGTTAGGGATGACTGCTGTAGCCACCATTGAAATGGTGTCCTGGCAAATGCTGGCACATTTATCTCCAACAGCACCGTGGAATGGTCGGATAATGTTTTTGCAAGGTGCTTAATAGATGCACCCAGGAGCCCACCTTCCTAGAGGCCAACCAGTAGTCCAGTCTGGACCAAGAACTGTGCACCGTAGACACATCGGACTCCATCACTGCCGTCATTACCTGCACAGCCTGCCTTCCCCGTCCCTGCCGCATCGGCAGAGCGATCTAGACAAGAATCCAAGCTTGTGAATAAATCTCCACCCCAAATCACCACAGAGGGAGGAAAAGAGGAATTGCGCCTCCAGGCATCATTAAAAAAGGCAGGATGATCAATGTTTGACCCATACGTATTCACAAACAAAGCCATTGTTTCACCCAATTTGCCATACATTGCCAGCACTCTTCCCTGTTCATCTATTTAAGACTTAATTATTGTGAACCAGATGCCTTTCTTCACCAAGATCATGACCTCTCTAGCATAAGAAGAGAACGATGCTGCCACACGCACCAGTCCATCTAGCCCCCACACTCATGTCTGTACGTTTGGTAAGATGTGTCTCTTGCAGAAAGAAGACCTGCACATCCAATCTGTCAAGGGAGGCTAGCACATTACCGATTTTCCTGGGATTATTTAACCCTCTAGCATTCCAGGTGACCAGTTTTACCACCCATACCTGCGCATTACAATACACTTCTAAGATTACATCTCTCGAGCTACCATCTTCAAGGTCAAGTATGAAAAAGTACACCACATCTGCATCAAACCCTACCTGCCAGCTCCCTTTCTCTCTCCCCCCACCCACTTCAGCACCTCCAACTTGCTAAAAGACAGCCCAATCTAACACATCCCCCTACCCCAAACGCCCATTAACCAAAACAATTAGACGGGGTACACCTTTTGGGGGGCACAAGAGTACAGAACAACCTCCCATCAGCATGGGGAGGTGGCCGAACTCATCCATAGTTGTGACAGATCCAATCGGACAATAATCATAATTCCAAAGACCCATCTAGCTCAGAGTCACACAGATACCCCAGGTACCTTCATATCAAGAGTTCAGGGCAATGGCCCTCCCAAGCAGCATCGGTTCCATGCCAATCATAATTTGTCCATGCGTGTCCCTTCTTGCTACTGTTGACCTTACAAAAATAAAACATGTATTAGTCCCCAGCTCTGATATTACAGCCTGCATAATCCAGGAGAGCATTACTGTTCATCTTCTTATTATGGGTGGTCTGCACATACAGTTTATGAATTAGAATGATTGTTATCATTATGGTATTCTCAGCAGTTAATATATAAAACAAAATGTACATTAGGACAACCAAAATTATATTACTTTGCACATCCCTACTAACTTGTAATAAATTAGTCTAGTCCCTAGGTAACACCTATTTATTTATGTTATCGGCTTCATGGTTATTATATAGGCTGAACAATTAGCAATCTCCCTATTTTATGTCAAGCCAAGCCGTGTGATTATACCTACATACCTTAGAAAAATATTGTTCCTGTAGTTGGATAATGGCACTGGCAGCTGGTGAAATTTGCTAGTGAAATTTGAAAGTGGCGGTGCAGAAAGAACCAACGGGGATTCTGAATGGTGGCATTCCAATTTGACCTACAGTTTGCTAAGACATCACTTGGGATAAAGTGCTCACTGCTTGCTTCGGATGAGTTAAACCCGGCTGTGAGAGCAGAGTAGCATGGACACAGTGCATCATGAAAACAAACTATTCCCCGTCCATTGACACTGAGTGCAGTGCATGGACTCACAATATGTGTGTGACAGAGGGAACATAGTGTGGTTTCTTCATAATCTATCAAGTGCCAGTCAATAAGAACATGGGGAAATAGGCAAGGCAGGCTTAGTACTCTATGTTGACCAATTTTACCATTTTGCACATACTCCGAGGCCTATCGCTGAACTCTTCCTGTAAGCCACGTCTGACAGCACTCTACAGAGAGCTGTGTCACCAAGAGCACCCCACAACCACGCTACCTCTCCTCATTCCCAAGGTGCAGACTAATGTCAATTAACATGGCCCGAGACAGTTCACAGACAAAGGTGACAGTGCCCAGGCTGGGGTCATCTGTGACTGTACTAAGGTGCTATGGTTTTATCATATGCTTTGACCATGTGAACCACTCTGAAGGGGCTCTGTGCCTGGGAGGCTGCAGTGCCCTGCAAAAGCCAAGTGAATGGTGATTATATGCTGGGTAAAGGGGGTTTGATCAGTTGTGATGTTCAAGATATATTAGTACAGGGAAAAATGTGGCATGTATATCCACACATATGTATAGCCTGCTGCTTTCACGTCCCTGTGGAATGTGTAACACCTTTATTTGGTCCAGGCTCTACAGCCAAAGGTGCTATGAATGACAAATGTAAGTGTGTAAACAGCATAAAAAATAAACTTGATGAAATGGTAATCCCTGACATGGATAGCTCAGTTAGAGGTTGTTTCACGATTCACACTAAAGGGGGTATTCATAAGGAGCTAAGGACATTCATTGTTTTTGTTCAGGTCGCCATTGAATCAAGAGGCACGGATAACTATAGAAAAGGTGAATGGAGAGTAATATGTGAATATTCAAGTTTGGGATAACAATGATTGAAAAGGACTTTCAAATTAACATATTGAAGTATGGAGATGTGTGTAAAGTTATGGAGAGTATTTTTTGCATGATCACCCAATTTGTTTGCTGAATGGTATTGCTGATTTTGTTTTTAACTTTGCACACCTGGCAACAAATGTCCAGTCCCCAGTATATATGCTCTAACCCCTAATCACAAATTGGCATATTTAACTTTACAGTAAGGCCAGAGGTTATAGGGCGGGAAAGAAAACAATGGCAGTGAACGTTAAACGGCACATGTTGACTGCAGCACATGTTATGAGATCGAGGAGGGTGGAAAAGAAAACATAGCTTCAGGACTACACATGCATTCCGACTGCTGTAGCTTTTACACCTGCAGGCAGTCCTGTCAAAATAACTCTCTTTGACAGGAAAGAACCGTATCAAAAATGTCACACCTGGGTAGGCCTTGTAGCCTGCAAAGTGGGGTACCAACATTTGAAGCTGGTACATGCAAAAATTTAGTGTTGGCATGTCCTAGAGTGATCAGCCCTCAAGAGCTAATTTCAGTGTGCAAGGCAATAGCTGATCATACGAGGAAAACTAAAGTATAATTAAAATATAATTTCCCCCTGTTTGGGCTAAGCTACAGAAATGATTCAACAACTGTTTTAATCCTGATTAAAATCCAATTCAATGACAATGTTTGATTTTAGGTAAATATCTAGGAAAAGTAACTTTTATACAAATTAACTTTGTCTGCTTGAAACCTGGGCAGGCTACTTAGCAATCAATGGACAATGACATCTGATTGGTGCTTTACTTTTTCTTGGAACTTTTTGCTCTAAATCTTTAGAAAATTGCATCTCTGGTTCCCTTTATTGGATTTTAATAGTATTGTTTATTTTATCTCATTAAAATGATCTCTATATAGAAATTAATTTGGGATTTTTTCATTGTAGTTTGTTTTGAATTTTCATTTGTTTTGGAGTAAAGTTCACCCACCTCATTTAGAGTTGGATGAAACCTCAGTATGTAGATTGCACAGACTACTCTGTCTCCAATACCTCCATACTCCTCAGACAGCTAGACAGAATAAGTGCAGTCAGAAGTATGGTCATGTGTCCTATTAGAGTGGGTGAACACATGACTAGTTTTTGCTTTCACATATTGCCATACAAAATGTTTCCCTATCTGAAAGAAAAAAATCTTAAATGACCTCCACTCCATGGGAGAGAAATCATTGGGGTTTTTTATTTGAAAAAAGAAAATCCTGCTTTTAGATTTTGCTTTTGAAAACAAAAACAAATGCTGAAATGTTCTGTCATGCTGATGGAACCATCCATCAGGCTTTCAATTTGTTTACAGGAACCACCGTTATGGTCGTTCCTGGAAATGCAAAAGATGTGCACTGGGCCAGTAGACATATCTAAATTTGGCGAGCAGAGTACCTTTGCAGCAGTACAGTACTCTCCTGTGGGGCAAGACTGAAGATGAATGTCACACCTTGGCCATGAGGTCCTGCAGATGTCCTGGAGGTCTTGGAAGTCCCAACTTTTCAAAGTTTCTGTAGCATCTTCTCTTAGTCACTTCTAAGGCTCCTCAGACCTCAAGGACAAAGCTTAGGGACCACAACTCATTCCAGTAGCACACTATCAGGCTACAGTTCAAGTCCGGTTTCTACTGGTCAGCTGGGGACTTCAGGAGAAGGGCCTTTACAGCTTATGTCCCTGTAGCCATACAGTATGTCAGTCAACTGAACCACTTTTTAGCCCTGGGTATTCGTGGGAGCAGCTCTCAGCACAGGTCTCAAACAGTAGAGCCAGTCCTCTTGTGTTCTCCCACAGATCCAGAAAATATTTGTATGAGCTATGGGTGAGAGGCCAGCTATGTAGCCACCCACTGGGTGGAGGTGACTCCTGAATACTCCAAAACCAATGAGAAAAAAGTTCTAGGTTTCACATTTGCAGCACATCCTCCTTACTGCAAACAAGAGGTGTGCACATTTTACATACTTTTCTTTTACATAAGTTTGTGACATCTTGACAAAATCACACAAAGTTCTGTGTAATTACACAAAAAATAAAACTTGCATTTGGAGCTTTATTTTCGCATGAAATGCATCTGCATCCAATTTAGACATGAGGATGCATTTCAAGCTAAAAATATAGCTAAAAATATAGTGCACAAATCAGAATCACTACAAACAACTGGCACTTGGGCTCTGTCATTAAAGCTTCTCATGTGCATAAGCAGTACATTTTTACCACAAACCATGTTGCAGTTGGCCCTTTCCGGAGGGTCATCCTCAAACTCTTTGCCTTTTGCCTCCTATTTTTCTGACCCTGTTTTGGTTGGCTATAGGATTCTGGGAACTTTACCACTGCTGAGCAGTGCTAAAGTACGTATGCTACGACAATGATTGGTTTTCCAAGATTGGCGTATCTGATTTACTGGTAAGCCCCTAGTAAAGTGCATGGTGTGTGCCATTGCCTGTACACTAAATGTTACTAGTGGGCTCGCAAACTTTTACAGCCAACAGTGCATAATTACGTGATGTGATGTAATAGCGTAATTTTAGGAATTCTCATATCAAGAGTAATGTGAAATTACCAAAATTATGCTTATTAGGTGTGTCCTACTGGACACTATCCCAAAGTGCTCGATTTTGACACTGTCACTATATTAACAACACCCAAATTTTAACTAATGTGTTGAGTTGAATTTAATTAATGTAATCATCTATGCAGCTTTACTAACACATTCCTTGAGCATGATGATCAACTGTAAGAACACATTTTGAAACTCACATGTTAAGCTGTAAGCAAAGGTGAACATATATGGAAACCACTTCTCACATACACATTACACATGCAATGTACATTCTGTCTTTGAGTGCTGAAGATTTTTCACTTCAAACCCTGTGCTCTCTCCAATATAGTAGTCTGTTTTTTAAGCTTATTCATATCAAAATGGATACAACTTAAAGAGCTTTCCAGAAATCTAGACTTAAATGTGAGTAAATCAACATGTGTGTGTTTACTCTTACACTTCTGAGTAACTTTACTACTTTTGGCTTTTTACCATTTACGACTGCATAGCGTCATGTTAATCAGGCCTCTGGAGGCACTATGCAACAAAATGGATAGCTGTTTCTGAGACATCATTTAGCAGTATCTTGCACTGGTAACAGTTATTCCCTGCTAAATCCCTAACCAATATTAATACTACTCCTTAACAAGCATTGACAATCGCAGTAGGACTGACTTCCAAATGAAAGTACTGCCACTTCAGTCACTGTTAAGTAAATAAAACTTTTGTATAGCTCACACCGACTGAAGTGTCATAGCGCTGAAGCAGCCGCTTAGAGATAGCAGGAGACAATTGTGAATGCTTGACTAATTTCCAGCCATGTTTTATATAGATTTCTGAAACAGGAAAGGCTAGGTTGAGAACTCAAGGTTGGAGGAAGAGAACTCCATACTTTACTACCAAGACAGAGAAACCTTCTGCAACCCCATTTGGATGTATTTAAAAGAGAGGGGTTGGAACCCCCTGGTGGCAGCAACAGTGTCCCTAGAGTCAGAGAATACATTCCAGACCATAGGAACCTGTCCAAGGTTGTTCCTCCCTACCAGAGTGGGAATGATATCCACAAATGGATAACTGCTATGAAAAGGACAACTACAGTACAACAGGTCCCCAAAAGCAGTGGGCAGCAATCTTGTGGCTCTCCTTTTCAGATAAAGGTAGAGACAAGCTCATCACTGTTAGAGAAGAGGATGCTGATGATTGTGAAGTCCTGATGAGTGCATTAATAGATGGGTTTGGCTTAACCACTGAACAGTACAGATTGAAGTTCAGAGACACCCAGAAAGCACAGCATCAGGACTGGACTGACTTTGTAGATTGTGCAACCAAGGCTCTGGAGGGTTGGCTGGTTGGTAGTAGATTTACTGATTTTAAGGGATTGTATAATCTTATGATGAGAAAACAGATCCTTAATAATTGCCAGAACTAGTTGTTGCCTCTCCCCAAGAATTGGGAAAGAAGGCAGACAAATGGGTCAGAACCAGGGTGAGGCAGAAAACCCAGAACCAAGAGGGTGACACTAAGAAGCAGGATCCTAAAGGCTCTGAGAAAGGTGGGAATAAGTCAAAAGACCAGAAGTCCTCACAAGGGCCCCAAAAATCTTCATCTGGTGGGGATTCACAGTCTAACAAAGGGAAAGGCCAAACGAAGCCCTGGTGCAAATTCTGTAAACAGAAAGGGCACTGGACCTTTGACTGTAACAAGTCCAAAGACCATACCACCACCACTCCTGCCCCTAAGGCAACTGTTCCCCCTAGTACAGCTACTGGTGGAGGTGGTAATCAGAATAAGGGTGTAGTAGGGTTGACCCTGGGTTCTGAAGTGGACAGTGGCTTAGTCAGAGTACCCACTCACTCATTGCTGATTTGTGATGGAGACATTGATATGTCATTCCTAGTGAGCCCCAGTAATCTGGGCAAATACAAACAGCAGCCTGTAATAAATCTCAAACAGGCTTTGACATTCAGGGACACAGGTGCTAGTGTCACCATGGTGGCAGAGGATCTTGTGGACCCTGGGCAGATCATCCTGGGTGAAATGTACCAGGTCACCAATTCAAGCAATGTCAGGACCAACCATAGTCTGGCAGTTGTGAATTTCTCCCGGGGAGTGGTAAGTGGCCTCAAGAAAGTAGTAGTCAGTACAGACCTCCCTGTCGAATGTCTAGTGGGCAATGACCTAGAGACTTCAACCTGGTCTGAAGTAGAGTTATGGACTCATGCTGAGATGTTGGGCATACCTGCAGAGGTATTTGCTGTGGCCAGGTCACAGGCCAAAATGCATCAAACTGAACTAGCTCTGGATCCTGAAACTATGGACCAGGTGCTACCCAAGAAGAGGAGCAGTAGGGTTAAGGCAGTGCCTTCCCCTCTGTCTCAGATCATGGATTCACCTCTGAGGGAGGAGAAGCAGATCATGAAGAAGGAACTGCCCCAGAGGGACTTGAGCCTGATCAGGTTGAGTTCTTGGGGGCAGGGGGACCTTCTAGGGAAGATCTGAGTAAGGAGCAACAGTGCTGCCCCTCTCTTGAACCCCTCAGACAGCAGGCTGCTGCTGAGGCTGCTGGGAGTGCTAGTGGGTCCCATAAAGTTTATTGGGATGAGGGACTCCTATATTCTGAGGCTAGAGATCCAACCCCCGGAGCCACCAGGAGTTTGGTAATACCTCAGAGGTTTAGGGGTTCCTCTTGACCCTAGCACATGGCATCCCTTTAGCAGGACACTTGGGCCAAAACAAGACCTGGGAAAGGCTTGTTCCACATTTTCATTGGCCACATATGTCAGAGGACACCAAAGAGTTTTGTCGCTCCTGTGTCACTTGCCAAGCCAGTGTCAAGTCAGGTGGCCCAACAAAGGCCCCCCTGATACCACTACCTGTGGTGGGGGTACCCTTTGAAAGGGTAGGGATTGACATTGTTGGTCCCCTTGACCCTCCAACAGCATCTGGGCACAAGTTTATCCTGGTGGTAGTGGATCATGCCACCAGGTACCCAGAAGCAATTCCCCTGAGGACCACCACAGCCCCTGTGGTGGCAAGAGCTCTCATTGGAGTTTTCTCCAGAGTGGGTTTCCCAAAGGAGGTTATATCTGACAGAGATACTAACTTCATGTCAGGATATCTAAAAGCAATGTGGAAGGAGTGTGGTGTAACTTATAAATTCACTACTCCCTATCACCCACAATGCAATGGGTTAGTTGAACACTTCAATAAAACCCTAAAGGGAATGATTAAAGGCCTCCCAGAAAAGCTTAGGCGAAAATGGGACCTTTTTCTTCCCTGCCTTCTGTTTGCATACAGAGAGGTTCCACAGAAGGGGGTTGGCTACAGCCCATTTGAACTTCTGTTTGGGCATCCTGTAAGAGGTCCATTATGTTTGGTGAAGGAGGGCTGGGAGTTACCTCTCAAACCTCCCAAACAGGATGTGATGGACTATGTACTTGGTCTCCGCTCCAGGATGGCCGAATACATGAAGAAGGCAACCAAAAACCTGGAGGCCAGCCAAGAACTACAAAAAAGTTGGCATGACCAAAAGGCTGTGCTGACTGTGTACCAGCCTGGACAGAAAGTGTGGGTGTTGGAGCCTGTGGCCCCAGCAGCTCACCAAGACAATTGGAGTGGCCCCCATACCATTGTTGAGCAAAAGGGAGAAGTCACCTATCTGGTGAATCTTGGAACTCTCAGGAGCCCCCTCAGGGTGCTCCATGTCAACAGATTGAAACCATATGTTGACAGGGCTGACATGGGCTTGCTCATGGCAAATGATGAGGAACAGGAGGAGGAGAGTGACCCTCTCCCTGACCTGCTCTCACAGAACCCTGATGATGGGTCAGTAGATGGTGTTGCTTTGGCAAGCATCCTCACTGCTCATCAGCAAACTGAGTGCAGACAAGTTTTGCAACAGTTTAGACATATGTTTAGCCTGACCCCTAGTCCGACTTCCTGGTGCACCCATGAGGTGGACACTGGAGACAGTCTGCCTGTCAAGAGTAAAATCTACAGGCAACCTGATCATGTCAGGGACTGTATTAGGACTGAAGTCCAGAAAATGTTGGAGCTAGGTGTGATTGAGCCTTCAGATAGCCCTTGGGCTAGTCCAGTAGTCCTAGTACCCAAACCTCACACCCAGGGTGGTAAGAAAGAAATGAGGTTTACAAGGATAATATTCCCCTATGGGCCCCGCTTCTAACGAATGTGTTAAATAGTTACAATAATAAAGGATTCCCTCCCACATGGCAGGAAGCGATAGTGGTCCCCATATTTAAAAAGGGAGATCGAAGTGACCCTAAATGCTATAGGCCTATTTCGTTACTCGACTCCCTGATGAAAGTGGCAGGAAGAATTATCCTAAATAGATTGCAAAAATGGGCCAAAGACGGAGACGTCCTGTCTAAATTTCAATATGGATTCAAGCCAGGACTGGGAACCGTCGAGCAAGGACTCAACTTGGCCATATTAACTGGTAAATATGTCGTGGCAAAAAAGGGTAACCTGTTCTTGACATTCGTAGACCTTAGTTCGGCCTTCGATTGCTTGAGCCACGATATTATGTGGGATACTCTAATAAGTCTTGGCATTGACCTAAACATTCTCAATTTCATCAAAGAATTATATAGAGGGACAGGAGCAAAGGTGCGTTTCGGCAAGAAAGGTGACTGTACAAAAAATTTTCCAATAATGAAAGGAGTACGACAGGGTTGCATTTTGGCACCCTTTCTCTTTAATTTGTACATTAATGGTGTGGCAGATTTTTTAATGATTTTAGATGTAGACTACCCCAAAATCGCCGACACGGCGGTGCCAATTTTATTGTATGCAGACGACGCTGTTATAATAGCAAGAACCCAAGTAGGCCTCCAAAAGGCGTTAACAAGTTTCTCAGAATTCATGAGATCCAGAGGTCTAAAAATAAATATTGGGAAAACATTTACCATGTGTTGCTCAACAAAAAATAAGATATCCTGTAACACCTTTTTAGAAAAGACTAAGCTAGAACAAACAAGCACCTTCTCATACCCTGGTATTGTTTTTAATAAAAGAGGCACCTGGAATACTGCAGTTGGTACTAGGAAACTTGCTTTTGCCCGTGCGATGGGAGCAATAATGCAATTTGCTAATAAATTGGGGGGCAGACCAGTCCGAATTCTATTGGACATCTACAAAGCTAAATGTATATCAACTGCCATTTACGGAGCTGGTATCTGGGGGGTTGCAGACTGCAGGGAGATTCCGGTGAAAGAAAACTCTTTCCTGCGTTATCTTCTTGCAGTCCCCAAATCCACCTCCACATAAGTTTGCCACAAGGAATTGGACATGGTCTACATTTTAGACCTAATTAAAATTAGCCCCATATTGGTGTGGCATAAGGTATGGACTTCCAAGGCTACCGCTTTTAACAGAGCAATCATAGCGGACTGCATTAAATATGAGGGAGCAAAAAACATCCAGTGGCTCTCTTTTATTAAGGATTTTATGATAAATATAGGTCACCCATTATTTTTCTTTACTCCCACTACCCTAACCACAATCTCAAGGAAAGCCTTGAAAGAACGTTGTCTTAATTACCTTGAGAATCAACGATGGCTTGTGGAGGGAAAAAAGGCTTCTGTAATTCAACATCACTTATTACTACAGGGCCCTGGCTTGCAGGTATACTTATCCCCAGAACTGTCTAGTTATAATAGAATGTTACTAGCGCGACTGAGAACTGGTAGTTTTTTCAGGTTGATTACTTTTCCAGTAATAAATGATTGGTCGACTAGCCTAACCAATTGCCCATGCGATGAACGTTCAACACAATCCTCTATTCATTGTGTTCTATTCTGTAAACTTTACGCATGGGGAGAAAGAGATATTTGAAACCTCTGTTAAAGATATGGGGATTGAGACAATGCAGGCCTGCCTTCTTTAAGTTACTTTTATTGGAAGATGAAATCTGCATAAATGCAGTATCGAGGTTCTTAACATTTATTATTAGATGTAGATCCTCCATGGCTTAAACTCATTTCGGGTTTTCAACATCATTCACCTAAAGTGTCATGCATTTGGACTTTTTATCACTGAGTTTTTCGTGTTTTATTGTTTGTATTAACTGTAATGTGCTTTTATGATTTCTCTTTTAAATCAAATAAAGCTATTTTGAAATGAAATGAAATGAGGTTTTGTGTAGACTACAGAGGCCTCAATGCAGTCACCAGGACTGATGCCTATCCAATTCCCAGGGCAGATGAACTGATAGATACTTTGGCCTCAGCCAAGTATCTGAGTACATTTGACCTAACAGCTGGCTACTGGCAGACCAGGTTAGCTGAGGATGCCAAAGCCAAAACAGCATTTTCAACCCCTGGTGGGCACTACCACTTTGTGCTGATGCCCTTTGGTTTGAAGAATGCACCTGCCACTTTTCAGAGGTTGGTGAATAAAGTTCTGACAGGGATGGAAACCTATTGCTCAGCTTATCTTGATGATATTGCTGTCTTTAGTTCCTCCTGGCAAAATCACCTGGTCCACCTCAGAAATGTTTTGGGGGCCCTGCAAAAAGCAGGCCTCACTATCAAGGCCACTAAGTGCCAGATAGGGCAGAGTCAGGTTGTGTACCTGGGCCACCTTGTAGGTGAAGGCCAGGTTCAGCCTTTACAGAGCAAAATCCAAACCATCATGGAATGGGTTGCTCCAACCACCCAGACACAGGTGAGAGCCTTTTTAGGCCTGAATGGGTACTATAGGAGGTTTGTTAAGCGATTTGGATCTATAGTGACCCCCTTAAATGATCTGACCTCAAAGAAAATGCCAAAAAAGGTTCAGTGGACAGCTAGCTGTCAGAAGGCATTTGAAGACCTAAAGCAGGCCATGTGCTCTGCCCCCATCTTACAGAGTCCAGACTATACCAAAAAGTTCATTGTCCAAACAGATGCTTCTGAGCTGGGTGTGGGAGCTGTACTGTCTCAACTGAATGATGAAGGTCAAGACCAGCCAGTAGCTTTTATAAGCAGAAGGCTGACCCCTAGAGAGAAACGTTGGTCAGCTATAGAGAGGGAGGCCTTTGCTGTGGTGTGGGCCCTGAAGAAGCTGAGGCCATACTTGTTTGGCACTCACTTCATAGTTCAGACTGACCACAAGCCCCTCCTATGGCTTAAACAGATGAAAGGTGAAAACCCAAAACTTTTAAGGTGGTCCATTTCCCTACTGGGGATGGACTATACAGTGGAACGTAGACCTTTGACCCAACATGTCAATGCAGATGGACTCTCAAGGTATGTCCACTTAGAACACGAAGACTCAACTGGTCAAGGTTAGTTTAGTGTCCCTGCATTTGGGGGGGGAGTTGTGTAGGAGAGTAGGATCTGCACTTATGTTGCCCCCACTTTTTTTTTATGTTAACACAGGTTTCTGGCTATAGTCTGGCTGGGAGCCTGCTAATCAGGGCACCAGCCTCTCTGTTCTCTCTAAACAACTTGGAGTGCATATTAGATGCACTAGTGATTGGATACTGTGGTACCTTATGAGCCCCTAGTATATGGTACCTTAGGTACCAAGGGCATAGGTACTTCACAGGCCTACCAGGAGCTGAAGCATGTATTATGCCACCCCTGGGGAGCAGACTAAATCTGACACCACAGGCCTGCTACTGCAGCCTGGGTGAGGTAGTGTTAGCACTCCTCACTGATGTATAAGTTCCTATATCTCACCTCACACACACATATAAACCTATCAGTCACCCCTAAGGCAGGCCCTATCAATCCTGAGGGCAGGGTACTTGGTTTCCATGTGAGGGGGTGCCTCTGCCTGAGCAGGGCCCCTCTGCAGCTCTCAGAGTCCATTCTCTGTAGCGGTTTGTGGATGCGGTTAAACCATATACTCTTAAGTGAATTATAACCTAGCAGTAAATGCTAACTTTAGGATGGCTGCATCAAAACATGATGTGTTTGGTGTCAAACGCTTTGGAATCATACCCCCACACCAGTAACTGGTGTGGGAGTATGATCCCACCCTTCTAGAGGGATAGACGTGTACCCACTGTGGAAACACGGTAGAATCCTGAAGAGCCCTGGCATCACAAAATGGATGCCACCAGCACAGACACTGGGCTGCCCTCCTGCTGCTGACCGAAACTCACAGTGGAGGAGGCCCAACAATAGGCATCCTGTCACAGGGAGGTCTAACCACCTTCCAGACAGGATTTAGTGTATTGGGGCTGGGTGGGTGCACTCCTAGAGTGCTTTGAAGTCCTGCACTGGGAGAGCAGTAGGCTCCTCTGTGGATATGCCAGCTCAAACCAGTTCAGGGGCTACCAGCCCCTGCTCTGGCGCGAAACTGGACAAAGGGAAGTTGGTGTAGCCACCCACTCCCCTGACCCTCCCATAGGAGTGGTCATAAAGCTAGTCCCTCCCTTCCTTGTAGTATAAGTTAGGGAACCCTTGCCATTGAAAACTAGATATCCATGGATGATGTTCTGAAGAAGAATCCTGGACCTTTGACGTTCCACTACCATTGGAAGACTGAAGAATCTCCCTTGGAGTCAAGGAGTGACTCCCCTGCTTGGCAGGCACCAAAACTTTGAATCAGCGGTCGTAAACTTTCCCACTCCCGCCGGAGTCCGAAGTCCCTGCAGCCCCAGAAGTAGATTTCCTGACTTCTCCAAGGTCATCGTGAGTCCCCAGTGACGCTGAGGCAAGTGGACCCCACGATAGATGAGGAACAGCTATACCCGGGTACCGTGCACTATTGTCAAGTGCCACCCCTTCACGACGTTCTATGAACTTGTGCATTGGACCACGTGTGGTCCAAGCCTCCAGCAGGATTTCCTCCGAAAATCAGAGGTCTACCTCATCCCGAGTGACCGTGGGCTCCTGGTAAATGAATCCTCCCGTGGCATCTTTGCGATCCCTTGCCGGCTGGCTTGTGGGTCCCCAGAAGACTTTTCTACAGAACCAAAGGGCTCCCCTGGTTGCTCCAGGCCTGCCCTGACTTACCCTTGCTGGGTGAGTCCCTCAGACCTTGCTGGTTTGACTTTCTTCACTTTCCACAAGACTTGCTGTTGCCAAGGCTTGTTGGCTCCAATCCGGTTGACGACACCTCTGTGAGCTGCAGACTTTGTGGCACACGCCGAATCCAGCTCCTGGTCATCGTCAACACCTCCTAGACCTCGCAGCTGACGAGTCAAGACACCCGTGATCACCTGAAATCACCCGACGACTGTGGGCATCCAGCTTCCTTGCCCCGGGTCACTGCCCAGTGACTTTGAACACTGTCCCTTCTGCTTTCAGGTCTTCTTTCTTCTGAATCCAGCCTTGGATTCCACCGGACACTTCTCCTGTCTTCACAAGCAGCAAGTCTTCTTTGGCTCCCATTGAAAATGACGCCGCGACCCGACACCAAAAGACACCTATGCACCTGGCTTCCCTGGGTGAGGTAACTCCAGCACTACGGTGCTACAGGGAAGATACCAGTGGCACCCCACAAGGAATGGAGAACGCATCAGATTTACCACCTTTAAACTCCAATTTGTGAACTCGGTTGTAATAAAGGACTTAAAAAGGAACAATGCTGCACTGCAAATGCCAACCCTCTCAAGCCTGTCAATAAGTTCTTCATGGTTTCCCATATAGAACGAGGTTGAGAGGTCCAGGAGGATCAGTGCAGCTTGTCCTCCTGATCCACTAGCTTCCGAATCTGCTTTAAGGCAAAAACAAGGGCAGATTCGATAAAATGATGGGCTTTAAAACCGTATTGAGAGAGAGTTAGTAAGTCCATTGAGTCCAGAAAGGCTGCAAGCTTTTTGTTGGCTACCTTTTCCAGGACAAGACACTCATTATAAGTCATCATAGGTGCTCTCATCCTTTCACTCACACATTCGTTCATTTACCCACTGACTCATTCTTGCATTCACCTACATACCAATCCAAAAAGTAAACCACACACACTCAACAAGCACATGCAGGATATATTATCAGAATGAAAGTTGAATAAAGTATGCCACTACGTAAACGTGCCTACGCATGACAGGCATATGGTCGCAATACATTTCTTTACATAGCAGCACAGTTTCATCTTGCAATGGTATTGTATATAGTGTGTAATAATCCTAAAATTGCACTATGGTTTTTACATTATGAAGCAATGTGTGATCCATTGTAGATGAGCAAAAAAAAGTACACCATGCACAATATATTCCTTGATGAATGCTCAGAATATATTGTGCTGTGTAGCGATCTGGTAAGGTATTGTGCTTAGTGAATGAGTTTTGTAACGATCTAAGATGCCCACAATTATAGAAGGGTAAAGCAATGCTTCACTACAGAGAATGCCATTCGAAGTTGGCCGATTGGTATGTAGGCAGTGGCCGCGTAGGATCCTGCACATTACAGACAAAAGGACCCTGGTAGCACTGACTGTGGAGCTGAAGGACACTACAGAAAACACATTTTAAAAAGGAGGAAGAAATAAAGAGCTGTAAGGAGGTCTATGAAAGGAAAAAATGGAAAACTAAAGGACACCCTAAACAAACTGGTACTGAAGCCCACTCATTTTCAGATGTATGTGCATGTGATTAAGCAACATTCTGTCACTCACAGGGTATCATAGCCAAGGCTAAAGTGGGATGATCCATTGTTCATGCTGTTTGTTGTCATAGGCAGAAGAACAATGTAAATGGCACTTTAACAGACAAATTATAGAATAGGGTACATGTACAGGGTATACATTAAAACTGACTTCACACAATAACCAACCCAGACCTACTATATTGAAGATCAGCTTTTCAACAAGGCACCCGTCTGGTATGCCCTCATAAAATTATAAATAAGCACAAAATGACAATTGACAAAACACTATGCTGCCCCTCGTATAGGAGTCTAACATGGAGACTAACACTGCAAATCTTCCACCGTAGGATTAACGAACACCGAAACCTGTGCTTACTATAGCATAGTGGCTTATTAATTCGAAAGGATGTGAATACTTCCCAATTAAGAACATTTTTAAATCGTGTCATGTCCAACACGTAGTTAATTAAACATGCCTGTGCTCAACACCTAGTACCTATGGCACGGAATAGAGAGGTTTTACGTAAGGAAACCTTTTGAAAGTATTTAGCAGTACCACAGCAATTAAACAGGTGAAACACAATTCAATGAAAATCCCACAGCCAAATTCTAAACATAGAGGAAAGTTGTATAACAAGAATTGCACCATGTCAACTGAAATCCAATATGGAAACCAGAGATGCACAGTTTTCAGGCTCACAGTGCCAAGTAAATAAATAAAGTGCCAATCAGAAGTCGCTGTTCATGGTTGACTTAATCCTAAATGCAATGTCAGACCATCCATGATGGACCAGAAGTTAGATACCACAAGTGGGTCATCTTGGTCAAAGATTTTAACTTTTAACTTAGTCTCTGACATGGAAGTCAAAATCATCCAGTGGAACAAGGTATTCAGGGAAGTATTTTCAAAGTCAGATTGTAGTTGTATGAGGTCCTGAAGAAGCCATTGGTTTTGAAGGGAAAAACTCAGAGCGGGAAAATTTAAATTTTCCATCCGCCGGTGACCTCTCGTCAGTTGAAAGATATTCACTCCTCTACCCGGTCAAGATTTCTATCTTTGGACTTGGGTCCTGATTTTGAATTTGGTCGATCGGTACTAAGTCACAAGCATGACTGTTATCCCACCCGCCTTATTATAAGTACCCATCCAACAAACCCTAATTCAGGCCGTATTGACTCCTGTTTGAAGCTCTAAATCCCCCAGCAGCCTGGAAGCTATGTCTGACAAGGAGCTCTTGAAGTCTGACACTTTTCCTGCAAGGTCCCACTGACTCTTGGGACGTTTGGAAGTTCAAAACCTTCTAGACATTCTGCAGCAGCACCTCCTCGTCTTTTTAAAGGCTCTCAGGGCCTTAGGAACAGTACTTACGGGACAGGACTTACTCCAGCAGAGGACACCAGCAGGGTCTAATCCATGCATAATTGTTACTGATCAGCTGGGCACGCCAGAAAAAAAGCATGGTGTGTCTCTGTAGCCAACTGACCTTTGAAGTTCACTTCACAGTCCTAGTTACAAGAGGAACACAAAACAAATGTTCCAAAAGACAGTAGGTCCAGTCCTTTTATGTGATTGTTTAGGTCCAGATGTGTTCTGTTGATCTCTGGGTGAGGTACCAATTATAATGGTTCTTTAGCCCATGACTAGTCTTGATTCCAGCATACTCACCAACCAAAAAGAAACATTTCCCAGGAGCAATCCTCACTTTTGCCCATCCTGTTTGCCATGGAGGTCTCTGTTATGCAACCAAGGGGTGTATTTAAGGACATGGGCAGTCTCCCCCTCCTCAACTACACCAAACTAGTTCTGGGACCAGCTCCCTCCTCACCTGGACTGGCGCCAAGCTGGCTACAGAGGGCCCAGAGAACAAAGGTTTCCTTCCTCTGTGTCTTCTTTTACACTTAACTATGAATGAACTGGCCTCACTCTGATCCCTTTCAAGTTAAAGAAGTTCCTAAACCATTCCCAGCTGTCATTCCTGAGCTGAGAAGAATCACATACTTCACACCCAGGTCTTCATGCCAAAAGCCCTCGGCTATTGTTTCCGCTCTGGGAGCAGTTTTCATACCTCATTAACCGGAAGCACTTGAATGGGCCAGCTGCAGCCAGGCTAATCCTAATTAGCCAACACAAGGTTGCGACAGACAAAGTCTACCTTTCTAAAAGTAACTTTGGCCAAGTATTATTCAAAAATCTGATTTCACCTGTGAATTGAATTTTTACTAAGCATTAAAAATGTGGGTAAAATCATTTTGCTAGTTTGTGGCAAACCTTTAGTTTGCCTACAGTGGCAGTTACCACCCTTGCACTGTGAACGTTTGGGGGCTATTCACTGTAGTTACATGCCAAACTAAATTCTTGCATGTACCACTTTAAATCTAAGCACTCTACCTTGTGGGCTACAAGGTCTACTTAGGGGTGACATAGTCAATATTTAACAGTATTTTTTCGGCCAAAAAGATTATTTTGCTGGGTTCACCTGCCGAATCAAAAATGGCAGAAGCCTTCTTCACAGGTTGTCCTGAAGTCATGTTGTTTTTGTCAGCGTATTAGCTAGCACAACATGTGCTGCAGTCCACAGATTACGTTTCACTGTCCATATACTTGGTGTATTTTCCTGCACAGTATATTAAGCCTTACTGGAAAGTTAAGTATGGCAATTAGGAGTTAGGAAATTATGTCATGTTTTGGGTCCACAGCGCATACACCGGGGCATGGACAGCAGTATCCCAAACATACAGCATCAGTCCACAAAAACGGGCGTGAAAGCTCAGAAAGAGACACTTTCTCACACCTACACTAGAAATGGTGATATTACTTGTAACTAAATGATTGTCTACAAGATTTAGCTGCTATTACCTCACTTTAAGGTCTATATTCTTAACATGTGTTTATACAAAATAATACAATCCTACTGCCTTTGTCATAGCATCCCATAATAAACAGATCAGGAATATGTTATCTGACATAAGGTTTCCCAGTCAAGCAATCTGGCCTACAGCTTTTATCATTGGTTTGTCACCATTCCTAACTCAGGCCTGCTGTACTGAGCATGCATTTTCAGACAAGGCAACCTCTTGCTGACAGTTATAATACTACAGACATGGAAATACTGCAGTTGGCAAAACAATATACAACCCCTCCTAACAGGGCTAACATGGACTTTCAAGGAGATAATCTAGTAGCTACTGGGTTTGTCATATAGGGTGTCCAAAATCAAAGCTCTTTCCTACTACAGTGAACTTGAAGAAACCCTTTATCACAATACCTGTCTACAGGCTTTCAACCAATGTAATAATGTAATAATAATCTGCCCTTAAAGGCTTACTGTATTGAGTATAAGATTTCAAAAATGGTAATCATCATGTATGAATACATAAAAGTACAAATATATACACATCTCAAGTTAGCAAAATAATATACAACTCCAGCTAAGTGCGCCTAATAGGGGCTCTCACATGGCAAATCTAGAACCCAGAGGGTCTGTCAGAGTTGGCAACCAACAACACAACCCTAGTCTAATATTGTAATCTATGATATTTGCTGGAACAAAATATCTGTTTACAGGCTTTGACCACACAGCGTCATTCTAATCCACTCTTAAGCACCTATTTGCTTTAAGTATGCATTTCACAATAAATCCATGCTGCCTACTGCTTTTATCATACATTTGTATTATGATCAGGGTAGGGCTATAGCCTTAATCATTGATTTTTCACCATTACCAACGAAGTCTTCTGTCTTGAGCATCCACTTTCCCATGAGACAAAAAGTGAAAATACAAGCATTTGTGTTCAAAGAAAGCACTCTACTTCTGCCCAATAAAATGCTGTTCTCTGGGTGATGAGCGTGTGGGAGGAGCCAAAGCCACCCTCTCAGTAATGCTTCTTATAGCTCTGTTTATTTATTTATTTATTTATTTGGCGATTTGTATAGCGCCTGGTGACCCAAGGGCATCCCCGCGCTGTAAGGAGATTGTTTATCCTATAGGAGAGGGAGGGAGGAGGAACGATTATTTCGGGAAGAGGTGCGTTTTCAGTTTTTTGCGAAAGGCCAGGTAGCTGGCTTCCAGTCTGAGGGTGCGTGGGAGGGAATTCCATCTCCTAGCCGCTTGCACCGAGAATCGTCAGCCTCCGGTGCGAGTCCTTTTGAATTTGGGGATGTTGGCCAGGTGCTCACTGTTTGAACGGAGGGATCTGGATGCTTTGTAGGGGGTGACCATGTTGCTGAGGATAGAAGGGCCAGATCCGTTGATAAGTTTGTGTGTTGTACACATGGCTTTGAATACCACCCTTTGGCGAACAGGGAGCCAGTGCAAGGCCTTGAGGGCTGGTTTTGCTGACACTCTCGAAGGAAGGTTCGTGAGCAGACGGGCCGCAGCGTTCTGAGTCCACTGTAGTCTAGTCAGGGTGGCCTCTGGAGCACCCAGGTAGACCATATTGCTGTAGTCTAGACGGGACAATACTAGCCCCTGGATAAGGAGTTTCCTAGAGGCAGGTGGTAGTAATGAGAGAATCTTACGGGTAGTGCGCATGAGCCCAAAACAGGTGCCCGCAGTTTTGGCCGCTTGCGTCCTCATGGTGAGCTCGGGTTCGAGCCATACTCCAAAGGTTTTGATTTCACGCTTCGGGGAGGGGATTTCTCCGAATACGTCAGGCCAGACTGTTGGGGGGATGGTTGCCCATTGTTTTCCCAGGAGCATCACTTCGGTCTTAGACCCATTTAATTTTAGTGATGAATCACTCATCCAGCTGTGTATTTGGGTGAGGCAGTTCGCCAGTTTCTCTGGGTGGTCGACTAGTTGGGATAAAGAGACGACCAGTTGAGTGTCATCAGCGTAGCTTACCATTTTTATGTCAAATGGTGTCACCACGTCTTCCAGGGGAGCCATATATGCGTTAAAAAGCGTCGGGCTCAGGGAAGATCCCTGAGGGACCCCGCTTGTGAGGGGGAGGGTGGCTGAGTGGTAGTTGCCGTCCCATACCTGGAACGTGCGTCCGGTGAGGAAGGACTCTATCCAACTGAGTGCCGTCCCGGTGATCCCTGCTGCCGCGAGCCGATGGAGAAGGGCACGGTGGTTGACTGTGTCGAAGGCTGCACTGAGATCCAGGAGGATAACTGCCACTGACCCTCCTGAATCCAGTATGCGCCTTGCCTCCTCGATGACGGCGAGGAGGGCAGTATCTGTGCCATGGCCCGGGCGGAAACCAGTTTGGGATTCCCGTAAGATGTTGTTTGTTTCAAAGAACTGGGACAATTGTCCGTTAATCAGTTTCTCCGCTATCTTGCTGATTGCCGGAAGGAGAGAAATTGGACGATAGTTTCCCATGTCTGCTGGATCGAGCTGTGGTTTTTTTAGGAGGGCTTTTACCACCGCGCTCTTCCAGCTGGCAGGGACAGATCCCTGGGTAAGTGAGCTATTAATGAGCTCCGTGACCGTGGGAACGATGACAGGGGCCACGGTTTTGAGGAATCTGATGGGAGCCGCGTCCAGTGGTGAGCCACTTCTCATTTTGGTCATGGTTCGCTCGACCTCAAGACATGTTACTAGCCTGAACGTCTCAAGTTGAGGACGAGGAGTACTTTCGGTTAGACTGGGGGGTGTCGGATTGTCCAAGTGGCTGGTGGACCCGGGAGGGGGGAGGGAAATTAGAATACGGGCGATTTTATCGTTGAAGTACGTGGCTAGGTCATTACTTCGGTCCACGGAGGGGACACTGGAGGACGGGGAGTTGGGTACTTTGAGCAGCTCCTTTACAATTATGAAGGATTCCCTGGCTGAATTAGAAGATCCTGTGATTCTGTGATTCTGTTCTGTTGACCACATAAGATATGGGGACAGCAATGATGTCAAGCATGACCTAAAAACAAAGGGGCATATCGGCAAGGGCTGGCGAAAAAATTATCACCGCTTTAGCGTCCATTTTCGGACGAAAAGCAGCGATAATTGTATCGCACTATCAGCATGGGCACGCTAACGCGTGTTCCCATGCCTCAGCGCTGGTTTCCTTAACGCCCATCTTTGCATCGCCAATGGGATGCAAAGTGGGCGTACCCTTGCAAAATAAGGTGGAGAATGTCGCTAACCGGCATTACTCCAATCATCAAGGAAATCACTAAATTGCTTAGCGATCATTCAAGTAGTGCCAACTGTGCTTAACGCAGGTTCCTGTACGCCTGCTTTCAATCTGACTAAGCCATGTAATCCAATGGGAGGTGGATTACATGGCTAAGTCCACCCCACCCTATCAGCAAGGTATTGCCTGTCGCAGTGCGATTATCGCTGGATTTCCTGCGATAATCGCCCTGTTTTGTTGCTAACGCTTGGATTTCTATCGCTTTGGAGATAAGCGTTGCTGATTGCACGCTATCTCCGCGATAGAATCCAGCGATAGCCGGCGACAATTATCCTAGTGCTAAGTGCGCTTAGCGATAATTATCACCGGCCCTTGCTGATATGCCCCGAGGTATGCCTTTAGCTTTGTTTTTAGTAACTGATTGTTTGTGCCTTTTATGAATAATGGTTTATTAACACTATGCACCCTCGCATTTTCAGTATAGAGTGTTTAAGCGAAAAAAATCACTGGCCCATGATCAAGTCTAAGGTGGTGTAATATCACTCTTATGGTGCAATGAAGGGCTATGCAATGACACTCCCTTCAGGCCCTGGGACGTAGGCGAAATAACACCACTGAGCCCTTTCTTCACTCTAAAACACATACCTATATTGAAGCTGATATTTTTAATTGCTTCCTGCATTTAAATTATGTTGCTGGCTCCGCTTTTAAATATTTTCTCTATATTTGTAATGCTAAAACCATACTTTAAGAACGTTATTTTAGACACCGTGAAATATTAGTAAAAGTGAATTTATTCGGTTGCAGCATTGCCTAGGCCCTGCTGTAGCAGATGAAAAACTTTGACCTTAACGCAGCTGTACTTTCTATGCAGTTATTAACATGCCTTAAAGCAAGGTAGGTGAATATAGCTAGTTTGTGATTTCATCTCTACTTGCAAAATGTGCTGGTATTTCATATTTGGAAAATATTTGCTTCGGGGTAATTGACTTTTAAGCTACCCTTTTTCTTCTGAAAAGTACTACCAAAACAGACTAAAATAATGACTTTTAAAAGCTCTCTGGACAGGGGAGATGGGAATCTCTGTGAAGGAGGCTCTCCTCTAGAAAGGCTTTTGGTCATTATTTTCAATGTCTTATAACTACATTTCTTTGAAAAGAATGGAAAAGAAATCCTTATCAGTATGGAGCCTGTAGGCAGAAAAGTGCAAAAAAGGAACATTTCAAGACACGCACAATTAGAAAATATAAAATGTGCTCAGTTTCTCCTTTCCTGCAGTTTGATTCAGCATTCTGCTGGTAGTATAATTTCAAAAGAACTTCACATTATTTTCCCTAGGCGGCGGTATACCTTTAAACATGTATGGCGTTTAGTATGGCACAGATTCTACTTTCAAGCGGGACCAGTGGTCATCCAATTAACATATCAAACATTATGGCACATTAAAATGGTGCGGATAAGTACACACATATGTAATGCATACTCATTGACGTGCGCTCCAACTGTTTCAACTGTTTCTCTGTGTCACAAAGAGTTTCACCTATACATGTGTACCTTATGCATGTCAGAAAATAATATGCCTATTCTATATTCTGGAAAGAGTTTCACCTGTGCCCAGAACCAAATTATGCACCTGCTCTGACTTAGGGCCTGGTTTAGATCTTGGCAGATTGAGTCTCTCTGTGTCTTCTTTTGCGGTTTTCCCGCCATCTGGCTTAGCGGTCCTCCCACTTTATTTAGATGTTAACGGCTTCATAGATGAAAGACCGCCACAATCCCGCCGTCACCGCCAGGAAATCTTGGCTGGGTCGACGGCAGGATAGGCAAGAGTGGCAGTTGGAGGAAGGACCGCCAGTTTCCCTGCCGGCCCAATCACATGTGCCTTCCTGTTGATGTGACTATTGCTGTAAAACCTCCATAACTGAGCTTACAGAATGGAAGGGATATAAGGTAAAAACTCACCGTTTCTCACTGGATCCGATCTTCCAAGTCCTGGCACTGCTGCTGGTACTTGATGACGAACAAAATCAACACCGTCATGGATGACATCGATAGTAAGCTTCACTTTTACCTATTACCTATTGGCTTGTCTGTTAACATTAGCACAGGACTCGTGCATTTGTAAATCTCTCTTACAAGCAATAGCATAACAATAGGCAATGCATATGTCTGTAACTTTGACATTAAAGACATTAACACCATTGTATGTCCTTAACAAAATCCACATTAAAATAATCAGTCGTATTACCTGCCATCACGGTAAAGGAAAATAAGTACTTCACATTGCAATCAGAAACATTACTAGGAAACAAACACTTGCTAATGCAAAGTAATGCCAGGACTAATTTGGTGAAATCAAAAGTATGGATTTATTCTATAATATGAGATAATTCTCTGAAAATAATATTGAAACCAAATGGCAGTCCAAAAATTCCACAATTGTGCATTGTTGTGCAGTAGCACAAAGATTGCCTCCTAATTCACTGCCATCAGGAAGGGGCATCTTGTGGGCAGAGCAGCCACCTCAAAGATCTTACATGGAGGGTTGGGTTAGGAAGTGATGCCCTTGAGTTTGGAGAGGTGGTTTTGGGAGGGGTGCGTTTGCCTTTGGTAGGTGTGGGTTGGGATGTGAAAGGGGTAGATTTGTGTTTGTATGGGTGGGTTGGGTTTTGGAATGGTGGGTTGGGGTGTGTGGAAGAGGTAGATTTGCCATTTGGTAAGGGTAGTTTGGGATGTGGAAATGGTGAGTTGGAGTGTGGAAGGGATAGATTGGCATTTGGTAGGGGTGGGTAGGGATGTGGAAGGGATGTGTTGGGGTGTGGAAGGGATAGATTGGTGCTTGCTAGGGGCGGGTTAGGGATTGAAAGGGGTTAGGGCAAGGGTAAAAATTACATATATGGGAAAACAGGTATGGTGGTCAGCAGGGAGTTGGGTTTGGGAAGTAGTGGGAGTGGCAGTGTCTGATGTTCATGAGTCTGTTGAAGGTGCAGGTGCCTGTGGGACTGGTTTATGCTGTGCAAGTTTGGGTGTGTCTTGCATCATAGGTGTCTGTTGTTTGGATAAGTGTGAGCATTTGAGTTATGTAGGTGTGAATTCTAATGTGTGTGTGTGTAGGGATAGGCCGTGGAGGTGCTGGGTGTGGTTGTGGTTCTTGTGGGTGTAGTGGTGGATGCAGTGTCTTTGTGCTGGTGGAGGGAGTGGTGCATGTTTGTGTGGTTGTACCTGCTGTGTCTGTGGTTGTGCTGGTGGTGGGGTGGTGCATGTGGGTGTGGTGGTGGCAGCCGTGTCTGTGGATGTGCTGGTGGTGGGGTTGGTGCATGTGGGTATGTTGGTGACTGCAGTGTCTGTATGATTGGTAGTGCTCTGTTTCTTGTGGTCTCTTTGTTTATGAGTGTGTGTGCTGCTTGTGTGAGTTGGAGTGAGTGCATGCAAATGTGTAAGTGTGCTTGGAACAGGGCTGGGAATAGGGAAATGGGATGGAAAGGGTACAGGAGGTGGGCTGAAGGTTGGGATGGTTGGAAGGCTGCGTTCAGTGAGGAGGCCAGACCTTGAAAAGACCACTGTAGGCCAAACATACCACTATGAATGCCTTCCAGGGAAGCTACTATTTGTTGCATATGGCAGCTAACCCCCTGGATTGCATTCAGGAGTGCAGTCTGGCCTATAGGAATGCTGCGGAAGAGGTAAATAGCCTCCTCATTCAGCGCAGCTGGGGGGACGGGGGTGAGGTGCTCAGAGCAAAGGAGACACCATCCCTTGTAGGGGGGCGGGGTTGGCCATCTGTGGGGAGCAAGAGGGAGGGTGGAGATGGTACTCTGGGTGGTTAACAAGGATGCAGGTGTAACAGAGCAGTAGGGTACAAGAAGATGTTGAACTGGAGTCCTCAATGACATTCCCCTCAACCTCCATGGCACTGTGTCCCTCTGTGTCAGTGGTCTCACTAGGTGAGACACAATGTCCAGCTGGTACCCCGCCTTCGTGGTCAATGTCTTCTTCTCCTACTCCAGATGATGCTGAAAAGACATATACAATAGTTTTATTGTATCTCTGTGATCAGAACTGATCAACAATATTGAAAAAAAAACATATTGCACCTGCTACAAGGCTGATCAGCTTTGGTTCTTTACATCATCATCTCATGCATATAGGGAAAATCTGCAGACACCATTTGCTCACAGTTCTTTAATTCCCATGAAAGCTCCTACATCAAATATAATCTTGTCTCTTAACCATAATAATTTTCCTAAATAAACTGTTGAATACCTCTCAGGTCTGGCCTTTGTTCTCCAGAATAGTGAACCTATGTCACCAATTAGCAGATGCACCAAACATAACTTTGGACACTGTGTCATTAATGACATACACAAAAAGTAAAATATGAATCAGTGTGTGTCAACAAATACTGCAACATTGTAACAATATTTATAGAAACAGAAAGCCTGTATCCTTTGTTTGGCCATTTTACAATGGTAACACATACCTCAAGTAACTCAAGTATTGTGAAAATGTACAACATATGATTTGCTTTCAGTACTGAAGAAGCTTATCAACGTAACACGCAACATGTATTTACCTATGCTGTTGAATACATGTAGCCATACTGTCATTGTGGATTGACAAATGACTCCAACAGCATAAATACATACTTAGGACTTGTTACATTTCTAATCCACTTTATTACAGAGCAACTACTTATTCACATTTGACTCCAAAATATCTCAAATTAGTACATTGTGAGGTTGGGAGCATTCACTGTATCATAACTGTATAGTATGCAGTGTTACATGTAATTGGTATACCATTACATCATCCACAAAAGTGAAGGAGCATAACACCTGACACAATAAAGACTATTATCCTATTTGGTACAACTGTCCCTTATGACATCTGTTAGAATTGGGGGTCTCTAGTTGGCAGAGGTAGGTACCTTTGACCAAGTAGGGGCTCTTGTTTCTAGTCAGGGAAAGGGGGGTACACTCCTGGATAACCTCTGCTCACCTCCTTGGTAGCTTGGCACGAGCAGACAGGCTTAGCTCAGAGGCAGTGTGTAAAGCATTTGTGAACACATACAGCAATACAGTAAAAACACTACAAATGGACACTACACCAGTTTAGAAAAATAAGTAATCTTTACTAGACTTAACACAAGACCAAACAACAAAAATCCATAATACTATGATCAAAAATAAGACTTTAAGATGGTAGAAATAGCTTAGTTCAATGTAGATGGTAAATGTGACACTTTACTCTCAAAGTACCTTGGGTGCGTCACTCAATACAAACAAAAGATTTGCAGAGAAGGTGATGCGTTGGTTCCTTGCTTCGGGGGAGGTGATGCATCGGTTCCTTACTGCAGCGCAGGGGAGGTGATGCGTTGGTTCCGTACAAGAGAGGAGATGATGCATTGGTTTCTTCCTGTGTTTTGGTTATGATGCGACCATATGGCGCCTCGATGCGGTGCGACGATCCGGTACGACAAAATGGCATCTTGGATGCAATACAACAACATTGGATGCGATGCGTGCACGCCCGATGGCCGTGCGGCGAACTCGGTAACTTCTGACCGGCAACAGGCCCTGCGACACGCTTCTCTGGTGATGCGATGGCGACCTCTGCGGCGGCAACACACTTCTCCGGTGATGCAAAATGCTTCTTCGATGATGCGACGGCAAACAGCTGCAGCGACGGCACGCTTCTTCGGCGATGTGACGGCAACTGTTGCGGCGGCGACACGCTTCTCTTCGTTGCATCGTGCTTCCAGCTCCCAGCAACACGCAGTCTTCTCAGAGGGCCCAAACAACAGTAGGTACCTCTCTGCAGGTAGAATTCCTAGCAAGGGAATTCAGGGGAGCTGGTGGTGAAGTCTTGTATCCCTGAGACTTCAGGCAGGAGGCAAGCACACTTCAAGCCCTTGGAGATTTTTCTTCAAGCTGATGAAAAGTTCACAAAAGTCCTATTCTCCTTTCCTTGGCGAATAAAGTAACCACTGCAGGCCAAACCCAGAAATAGCACAGCACAGGGGCAGTCTCCTACTACAGCTTTCTTGGTTCTTCTCTTTGGCAAAGGTTTGTCTTGATTCCTAGAAGTGATCTAAAGTTATGGGGTCTGGGCCCCAATATTTATACCAGTAAATCCTTTGTCCTCTGAAGGCAGAGGGTCCCCCTACTCTCTATTTAACACAGGCCCTACTGAGCCCAGCCCTGACCCATCAGACTGCTGGAGCCAAACCCCTCTCCAGCCCCCTGTCACTCACAAAGCAGACATGGAATACACAAACCTAGCAGAGTCATGCTGGATGGTTAGGCAAGAAAATACCTACTTTCTAAAAGTGGCATTTACAAACACAAAATGTAAAAACTACCTTCACTAAAAGATGTGTTTTAATATTCCGAGCTCAGGCATACTAAACTTAATTTTCCTATCTTGTTCCTAGGGTCAGTTATGATTATAAGATGTTATAATCAAACTTCCCTTTCTAGACTATGGGAACAGATAGCCTTGCAATACTGAAAAACAAAATTGGCTGTAATTCACTATCAGGACATGCCGCACACATCAGGGCATGTCTTACCTTTTACATACAATGCACCCTGCCTGTGGGCCTACCTTAGGGGTGACTGATATGTAGAAAAGGGAAGGTTTAGGGACTGGTAAGTGGGTGCACTTGCCAAGTCGACATGGCAGTCCCAGACTGCACTCAGGCTCTGCAATGGCAGGCCTGAGCCACACTTTACAAGCTGCTTCTGTGGGTGGCACAATGAGTGCTGCAAGCCCACCAGCAGCATTTGATCTACAGGCCCTGTACACACATGGTGCACTGTACTAGGGTCTGACAATTAAATCAAATAAGCCAATCATGGAGTTACTAATCCATTACAACAATTTACAATAGGGAGGACTTGCACTTTGGCACTGAATAGCAGTGGCAAAGTGCCCAAAGCATCTAGACCAGCAGAACCATAGCAAAAATACAGGAGGCAACAGAAAAAAAGGAAGGGAGACCCACACCAATGGTGCCAGGTCTAACAACATCAAAGAACCTGAATTATATGTGGAGTTTAGGGAGCCGTGTGTCTGTTCAGAACAGTCCTGCGGTTGTAAACAGGAATCAGGTGGTATCCTTTCCAACAAATTAATAGACAAAGCACATTATCATACACATTGTGCAAAACTTACACCTTCAAAAACTCTTCTTGTGTGTTGGACATAGTTTACCCTTAATATTGGCAGGAAAAATCGTGGTTTTAACAAGAAATTAATCATGTAATATGTGAAACACTGATACAAACTTACCCTCTTGTTGCTGCTTCTATGCCTGCAACTGCCAATCAAGCCCTGAAGAGGCCACAACAAGAATGTGGGCCATTTGGGAGGCCAGGGTGTGGTGCATATGCTTTCCACATTGAGAGGACTGCCCGAGCTGGACTTCCGCTGACTTTGTTGTCCAGCATCGCAGATCCTCCCATCTCTTGCGGCAATGGATGCTGAGCGGCTTGTATAACCCCAGGGTCTGAGCCTTCCTGTTGATGGTCTTCCAAATGTCCCACTTCTGATTGGCTTTGACCTGTATTGATACAGAAAATGAAAGAAAAAAACAATAGTTCAGTGACTTTTTGTTTGTCTGTATTAACACAATTTGTGTACATCTATCACAAGTATGACTCATAAGTTTCCATACTACATGGGTATTTTCACATGCTGACCAAAACAAATATCTAAATGCACACTTTTGTAGTGACCTGTTGACTACAATGTCTTGGCTTAAACTCACTAATTCAGGTCTGTCACATCATCTTGCCCCGAGGGCTCCAAAATAATCTGTGTTGTATTCTACTTCTGATCACTGCAATGCATTGAGAACTACAGTTAATACTTGGCGCTTGGAGTAAGAGGCCTGCAGTTTGGGCATGACACACTTTGAAATGGGAGTAAAATGAATTGAAGTTTTTAGGGACACATATTTAAGCACACTTCAGATTTTGACCTGGCAAGGAGATATGTTTATGACAGATATACCTCAGTGATTCAGTTGTTTGTCCCTGTGACTCAGCTCCAGCCTGGCCCATGATTTTGACTGAGTACTACTTAGTGTCAGGTCCTGCTAACTGCAGCCTTGTGATCATGATGTCACATGGACACAGGCTTTTCTTCACATGTACATGATAAAATGACTTTGTGTCCATCTAATAAGCGATCTCAAGGCTATGTGCTTCTCCGAAGAGATCGAGCTACTGGTAGCTCCCAAACAACTGTTTGGAGAGCCCTGATCTTCGCTGAGTAATTTGTGGAATGATACACATAGCTAGCATCATTTTCAATTATTTTGTACAGAATACATAATTATGTATAGTTGTAAAGAGTATATTGGTGATTTCCACGATGTGAGTTATCAGCATATCACATGTACATCAAACATATACAAACATATATCTCTACAAATAAGCCAAGTAGAATCTAGGGCTTTAAACATGCAAAACATATTCATGTTGTTGTTTTTACCCTTGAATGCTTTCAAATCCCAAAAATCATTTCCCTATGTAAGGAATAAAATGTATGACACTTAACCTCAATCACTACACTTCGCTCAGGAACTCAAAGGGACATGGTAGCTTGTGTTAATGAAAAAAACAGTTAGACAGATTTACAAACACATTTCAAACATGTGCCTGTTCCTCTGGTGAGCAATAGAGCTGGCCATATAGGGCAAGGACCTTCTTTGCAAACAACTCCAACTCTGCTGTGTTGTTCACACCTCCGTAGGCGATCTTTTTGGGGATTGATTTAAAAAATGAATCAATATTACATCTGAAATGTATTATTTAAATTTATTTTAGGCTATAAATGTAATTTGTGAAGAAAAAATTCCAAAAAGCAAATATTTGATCACAATATGTAGTAAAGACATATATATTTTGAAGAACTGCATGGCTTGTTATGCCCTTTAGGCTAGTACTGATGTATATGCCCCTTATTACATACATTGTCCCATCCAAACGACAATAACGGTTCTGAAACCTAGTAGCTTGCTCCTGTCTCTTTGACACCGGGCTCTTAGTATTCTATTATAATCTCTGTACCTGATGTACATAAACATGTCCTCAGGCACGGCATAATTATTCTGTAGAAGGGTCACCACTTTTTTCATCCTTGGTCAGCAGCCTGCTGTGCATGATCGCATTTGTTTGGGAAAACATTTATGATTGTTTTCAAAACATATTGATTCTAGAAGAAACCCTGGAGTGACCACTCTAGTATATAAGACCCTTATTACCCCTTCAAATTAGAGTAAAATTACTTCCAGGCTGACATGTGGTCCTGCATGCCGAATCTTCGACATGCAGCGGTCTGACATCCCTAGCGGGATCTTATCCTCAAAAGCAGAGACAGGGTCCTTCATTCTCTACCATCAGGTGTGGGGTGGTTCTTCCCTAGGGGTTTATTGGCTACATACACACATACAGGCTACACCTACATATCTAGGCTACGTACATTTAGGTAAAACGACATAGGGCACGCATTTTAGGAATATGCAAATGCTATTGTTTTTATCTGAACTGCTTATGTTCATCTTATTAGCACTATGGTAGAAATGTATCTACTCTTCACTATATTGGTACTTGCAATCTCTTTCATATGCTTCTGTTTCTGATTGTCGCGGTAAATATGTTTTGCATAAGACTGACGCGGGACCAATAAATACTTATTGAAACATCCCAATCGACATCCTGTGTCTTTTCTGAG
This sequence comes from Triturus cristatus, assembly GCF_964204655.1. Taxonomy (NCBI): domain Eukaryota; kingdom Metazoa; phylum Chordata; class Amphibia; order Caudata; family Salamandridae; genus Triturus; species Triturus cristatus. Next base: position 240,985,436 of record NC_140589.1, on the reverse strand, counting down.
AACAAGTAAGCACGAGTGACTGAGCGAAAAGTACAGTATTGTTTCCCACGATCCCTGAGTTATCAGGGTTGTCATGTTCAGTCATTGCCAGAAACTGCCTACACCACTGTAAGATACAGGAGGGTGGTAGTGGCACTGTAGAGCTAGCTGATCTAATGGCTGACATATCTTTTGGGGTGTCCGTAAGCGGTTTAAATAACAAGCCAGCAGTTTAGCTCATCCAAAACGCGCAGGTCTTGGGAATTCCTAGGAACTACACAACAGGCTTTCATGTTAAATATCAAATATGTTGCTGTGGAATATATGAAAAATGTTCAAATGTTTTACCAATCAAGACATATGAATCCTGGGAGAGTGAGGAGAAGACAGCCACAGGTGTACCACACATTTCCAGACTTTGCCGCCATGAAAGAAAGGGATGTAATCAAAAAGTTCAGATTGAATAGGCAAAACTGTACTGGATTTATGTCAATAGCTGGAGCCAGATTTTCAGCCTCACAACAGAAAAATCACATCTATTACACCAATTGTCAATCGCATGGCAGTACTTCATTTTGTGACCCCAGGATCCTTCCAACGCACTGTGGGAGTATCTGATGGAATGTCACAACCAACTTTCAGTGGTGTGCTACAAGAAGTTATATCTGCAATGATGAGACACAGCAACAGCTTCATCCAGTTTCCACTGCAGTATGTGAAGGATGACTTTTATGGTTTGGGTTGCCTATCACATGTGGTTTGAGCAATTGATGGCACACGTGTTGTGTTAGTGCCACCACACTCTGAAAACAATTCTACCGGACTCAGAAAACATCCATTCAATCAACGTGCAAGTTGTCTGCTTACCAGGTCTGCACATCACAAGTGCCTCTGCCCATGATTCCTTTGTACTATGGAACAGTTCCATACCCCTGCAAATGTCACAACTTGGACATGAGAGGGCCTGGCTTGTTGATCAATACAATCTTTCCTAATATTGTTTGGGGAATTTCTAGTCAAACAATTTTGTTTCACTTTTTTGTCTTCTATCTAAGAGACTCACTTCATCCCAGCTGACCATGGTTGTTGGCACCCCGGAGGAACCCAACAATGCCAAGGGAAGTCCGCTTCAATGAGGCCCAGGGAAGAACACGGTTGCAAGTGGAGTTATCTTTAGGACTCCTAAAGGCAAGATTTTGTTGTCTGGACAAACTGGTGGAGACCATGAAGAGCCACTGGGTGAGGATCTTGAAATGTCAATTGAAAAGATGATAGTGTTGAAGAGAAGGAGTTGACTTACTTCAAGAGGTCATTGACAACTTATTCTCATGAGTATAAGTATATCTTTACATGTTATTACTTTCACCGTTACACCAACTGTTGATGTGAAGATGAGAGATGTATGTGGTGGTAAATTGTTAGAAATGGCAAGTTCAGGGACATTCAGGCCAAAGGTGGTTGTTAATTAAAGTTTTGATACACTCACTACTGTGTTCAGTTACATTGTTTATCTCTGATTGTTTTGTGAAACTGTGTCCTTCAAAAGTTGACTTTGTAATGTGTCCTTCATGTTATGTTTAATTAGTAATCTTTTTGTTTCGATCTGTTGTAGGTTCCTTCACCATGTCATCTTCATTTGAACATTTCAGAGTCATAACATTTGCAGGTATATGGTGCTGTTTTGAAGTACAATGGGAACATGAGTTCCTCCTAGGAAAGACAGACACAAACGTTTGGTGTATAAACCTTGTAACAAGGCAACTTGAACTGTGATTGAATTGAATATTTGAAGATTGCATTGGATTTGTTCTCTGTCTTGTGTTGGCAATATGTGTGCCATCATTAGCTCAAACCACATATAGTAGTGGAGCCAAATCATGCTAATCTCCCTTCGCATTGGAAAAATTCCTATTGTATGTAAAGTGTATGTACCTATTGTTGTGTCTCATCATTGTAGGACATACTCCTTGTGGCACACCACTGAAACTTGGTTGTGACATTTAACCAGATACTGCAACAGTAGATTGGAATGATCCCGTGCCCACAAAATGTAGCACTGCCATTTTTTTGTCTATTGGTGTTATTGACGGGAAACAGTGTTTACAACACTCCACAATGCATGGCTTTACAACGAGTTAGTTACAACGACCACGTTGTTACCAACCGTACCATTACATCGCAAGTCATATCAACGACTTGCTGTAGGGGGCCGTGCAACACCAGGGAATGTGTTGGATTTTAAATCTAACACCTTCCCTTCTGTTGCACAAACTGGAGTAGGAATAGTAATTAATACTTTTCCTAAGTCCAGCGCGCCCCCTACAGCAAGTCGTTGATGTGACTTGCAATGTAATGGCACGCATGGTAACAATGAGGTTGTTGTAACGACCGCGTTATAAAGCTATGCGTTGTGAATGTATGCGTTAAAACATCATACATTCGTTATTGACATGGAATTCCTTGTGTGAGCTAGAAGATCTGTCTCAAGCTGATGACATGAGTCAATGATAATTTGCCTATTCAATCTGATTGCTTTGGATATATCCTCTTCTTCCTGGAAATCTGAAAACTGTCACTTAGTATTCATGTATGGATTGTTATGTTTGTGAAAATGTTGACAGACAAATATTGGTCAAATTGAATAAACATAGTAGTAGATGATTTAGTGGTATATTGTTTTGGGAGTCACGGTTGGGAACTTGAGAAAACCATTACCTACATGCAGATGATCTATGTTTACACAACCATGTGACTTTTGTAATTGTAAAGTTATGATGTAAAGAAACAAATACATTGATAGAGTTGAGATATACAACATCAGACTGTGAGCTTTTGAGTTGTGAATTTATTGAACTATACATGAATAAATTAAACAGGATGAAAATGAAAAAGCAAACCAAAAAGTTAAGAAATCAACCCTTGTGAATGAAACCATAGTTGGAAAGCCAAAACTGTTTGAAGTCTAATGTCCAAAATACGAATGCCAACATAAATGTAATTATGTCCATAAATAGCTCACAGAGTGAATGGCAGTCACACACTGGAGGAAGTAATGGGCGGGGTTCTTGCTGATGGTGGTAGAGGGCTTGGCATCCTCATTTCCTGATAATCTGGGTGAACATCCACTCCTGAGGTGGGAGATCCACAGTTTCAGGGCCTGTGGTGGATGCAGCTGGTTCTTCCTGTTGCTGGGCCTCCCTTTCTGTGGCTATGGCAGATGTAGCTGGGCCAGATGTTGTAGGGCCACGGAAAGGGGTACATGGTGTTGGGAAAGATCTGCATATATGGGTGTAAATGTCCTGCAACACCCCAGTCAGGGAGCCCATATTAGATTTGTGAGCCTCCATCTGATAACTGAGCTCCTGCTCTAACTGCTTCATCTCCCGGAGCTCAGTGAGTACCTGACCCAACATGTCTTTGGACTGTTGAGAGGCTCCCAAGAAAAGGTCGATGGTGGTCTGGGTGAGAGTGACCCCTGTGGCCTCACTATTCTGGCTCACAGAATGCCTCTCACTACCCCTAACCTCACTCCTTGGTGCCCTTGGCCCAGTGTGCCCCATCCAACAGGATCCTGGGTGAGCTGGAGCTGGAGCTGGTGGTGCTGTGGTCTCAACATTATCCAGGATGGGGGGCACACTATCAGTGTTACAGTGGTAGGAGCAAAGGAAGTAGAGGCTTTAGTAAGCAGAGGTGTTACAGCTGGGGTGGGAGGTGTTGGTGTGGGCTCAGTGAGGCTCATGGGAGCCATATTCCCAAAGTGATGAGATGGACCTGGCTCCTCATCCAGATTACCAGGAGTGTTGTCCTCACTGAAGGCTTGATCCTGGGCTGGAGAGACATCTATTTGGTGGCAGATTCCTGGCCACTTGCTCTGTCAGTTGGACCTATTGTGAAAGTAAAATGTTTATTAGTAAAAGTGTGTATTATACATCCTAATCTTTTGAGACAAACAATGTAGATACCTAGAAGTATAAACAGGTAGAGAGTATTATGATTATAGCTTTCAGTGGTATTGAACAGATTACCCAAACGTTTTGCAATTTTAAACAGTTCAGCTTCAAATGAACATGTAATAAAATGTCCTGAAATGTTTATGAAGTGATTAGGAAGTATAGCTAATATCTCACAACCATTCAATCCAACAGAGGTGAAATGTGTAATTGACAATTCAAAGGCCTAGCTGACTTCAAAACAGACATTTACACAGCTTGGATGGATGTTGCTCATCATGGGAAAAGTGCAGAGTACATTTTTGCAATCAACACTTATATTCAGCATGGTGATATTCATACCTTACAATCATACCATACAACAGTACAACCTTCAGAAAACAACACAAACTATTTTCAGAAGAGAGCATTGAATAGGGATTGATCACTACATGACACTTTACCGTATTTGGAAATATGCTATAATCTTTTGACAAAACAGAAACAGGGCATCATGGTGGTTGTAGTCATTTCAAAGACAACTTTCCAACTCTTGCAAAATGGATAGTGAGACATACTTGTGGAAAGTATGCAGTTGAAATGGAACAGACATGTACAATATGACATAAGGGCAATGGGTTATTTTGTGCTCTAACACTGACAGGAACCATGCCATCATATGACAGGGAGATTTACACCTGTAATCATAGATGGAATACAATTCATTCACACAAACAATCCAAATTATCTGATACTGATACTTTGAGGTTTCTATGTTGGGAAAAATTTGCAAAACACATGGCAACAGCTGAGTTGAGAACAAACAGGACATTGAGGTTTAATGAGACTTTGAAAGTTTAACTTATCAGACTCCACTCCACCAGGTATTCCTATCAAGCTTTCCGGATGTAGGATCTGCAAGGACTTCTCCTCCCAGGGCATGAGTTGTAAGGTGGGCATGGGACAACCACCACCAGTCCTCTAGACCTCCAGATGATGCTTGGAGGGCAGGGAACTCACCCTTCCCCATAGGTCATTTCACCTCTAACTAGTTTCCTCCTATGTGCTTAGGTTGTTTGCTACAGCTATCTCTGTTGACTATTCTGGTCCACATTTGCCATTTCTGAGATAGGGGTGTATTTTGGACTTAGGCTCGAAACATGTGTGACTCTACTCTAATGATTTCGTCCACCATGACTGACAATTCACCCTCTGTAAAACAGGGACTTTTGGGCCCTGGCATTGTGCAAATAAATATGATGAAATCAAATTATTTAATCACAAGGAAATACATGAAAGAAGATGAAGGGACAAGAAACAGGAACCTGCAACAACATAACCTCACTTAACTGGCAAAGGTTATGCTAGAAAATGTTGTGGTGCAGTAGAATGGGAAAAAATCTGTTTGAAATGGAGTGTGTTTTATAGTGGGGTATGCAGGTGTGTGTTTCCATTTGGCCAATGAACATCAGAGTCTGCTGCGTTGGCAGAGGTGAGCCACAAATGCGCCATGAAGCAGTCTGCTAATGGGTACGACGAGTCAGCCTGCATGCATCTAAATACGGAGGTGGAAAGACCATAAGTTTGGTGGAGTACTTGGGACCACCGCCATGGCAGGATAGCGGTACAAATTGCCAAGCTCTAAATCAGGCCCTAAATTATAACGTAAGCTGCAATTATACCTCTTCTTAGTATAAATCAGCTCTCTAGAACAATAGAGTACATCATGCAATACTGGCAGTGGCTTCTCCTCCTTAGTACTTACTACATAAATCAGACCATTTTCCATTACCAGACAATTTACTATTTCATTTGCATTGCAGTCTGAAAAATATGTACAAAAAGAAGACATATTGGAAGGCATTCACAAATATCTTTATTTTATTGTAAATTTAAAAATAAATATCCACTTAATGATTATTACTCACATCCATCCTTATTAATAATCCACACAACCCCTGGTGGTGCACTTTATCACATTTCCTTCCGCATTTACACTTGGATCTTCTAGTGTGGCTTCAAAGTTCTGTAAACTTACTTATACACATTTTTGTTGATCACCTCAATAGCTCTGCACTCAAAATATTTTCCTGCCTGGCCTTTTTAACCAAGAACAGATGATTCCAAGGTCGATTGTCAGGCCACAACTATTCCCAGACCTCCTACAGAGATTTCAACCCAAGGAGATGTGGAGGTTGGTCAGAGACATTCCGGCTACCCTCTCACAGGTAAGCATCATTTCTGCATTTGAATTGTCAGAGTTAAGGTGTAAATCTTCTGATTCAAAAACAGTATAATACTCAGAAAGCATAGAATTTACAGTATCAACATCCAAGTATTCCGAATGTAACTCAGAATCTATTACATCACCCATAGAAACTTTGAACACATATGGTAACTGTAGGATCTCAGTTGGAACAAATATTTTGAAATAAACCTTATCCCAAACACTTCCATCAGTCACTGGAAGGGCTGAAATATTAAGGAGAGACAAGCCTCTTTTCATTTTATGCAATGAAGAATGGGGAGCCAACACCACTTCAACCATTTCTACGCAGAACGTTCCGGTAGGTAACGGCTGTTGATTTATAGGAAGCAAGCTGTCACAAACTCAATCCACATGAACAAGAAAACCAAGGAAAGTATGATCCAAACATATATCCAAGTAGGGACTAGTTAAGTGCATTTTAACCATGAAATAAAAACACAAATCCAGGCTTAGTTGAATTCATAACAGAAGAACTGTCAGAAGAAAAATCATTTGATCCATGTAGTTCCCTGAGGTACTCATCTGGAAAACAGGAGTTTGGGACTCAGCAGTAGGACTTGAAAAAGCCAACTCTGATGGATTTGCCAACGGTGTATCATTATAAATGTCATCTGTTGTAGAAGAAGTAATAGTAGAAACAGGTATTGTGTCAAGGAAGTTGTCGGCGGAGGACTTAGTCTCCTACTCCCTCAGCCAGGGATTGTCAGCGTCAATGGTGCTCACAAGCTGTAAAGAAAAGTCTCGCGGAAAATAATTACTATTCTGTTGCATACTATGAAGTATCATCCACATGGTGTAGTCCGGCATGTTCAATGGAGACAAAGTGCTTGTCTTTATAACGTGGTAGAGGTGACAAAATGACAGTTTGTGTACCCTGAAGGCAAAGAGCAGGAACAGGAGCATGGTACATTGGGGCGAATTACTATTTGATGGTTACCTTTTATTGAATGAAACCTCCCATTTTGTGAAGCCAGGTGGAACCTGGAAGAGGAACTACAATAATTGACGGATGAGATGCTGATAAATGATCTTGTGAGTTAGCTTCACAGAACTTTTGTAGCTTCTGTAAATCAGCACAATGGTTATCTACGTCAGTGGTTGTGGCAACCGCCACAACATCTGGACCATCAAGCTCCCGAACATACATGTTGATGCCAAAAAGCACTTCGCACGGAGACGACCCAACACGAGGGAGGTTATTTAAAGCTTGTTTTAACCCCATATAGATGGTTCAACCAACCATGCCCAGTACCTAATACCCTAGCCATTAAGGACTGCTTTAAGTCACGTTCATTCTCTCCACAAGAGAATTACCTTGGGTCTTTTCAGAAGAGAAATTGGCACATGCACATCCATGGATTTAATCAAATTACTGTCCTCTTTTGAAGCGGCTAGTGGACCTTTGTCGGAGTGAAATGCGCAACAAGCAAAGGTCCCGATGAAGACTTGCTAGTCTTTAATAACAGTTTGAGTGTCAGCTTAGTAGTGTGGCCAAACCCAGAGGAATCTAGAGCAAGAATCAACTGAAACCAAACTAAATTTGAATGCAGTATCTGAAATCAGTGGACTGTAATGATCTAAATAAATGCAGTCAAAAGGCTGCTTAGAGATAAAGACTTGTGTCTCTGGTGGATGAGATGCAGTACAGCCTTTATTTATTTGACAAATGGCACAACATAAAACACATTTTCTGATTTGTTGGTATAAACCTTGCCACCAATATCTTTACTCTAATAGTAAAATGGTGGTAACCAGATCGGCATGCTCGGTAGCTATACCTTCATCTACAGCCACAATTAAATCATGTATGTGATCTCATGCAATCACCAATGCCAGGAATAGTTGTAAAAGGAACATTTCCGTCATTTAAGTGATAGGAATATTTCTAAAGAAAGCACTTCGGCAAGGGGGTGCATGCTTAAAAGCATTAACGGCTAGCAAAATATCCTTGTCGATACGTGTCTTAGAGTGCATGATCGCTGATATGGCTACTGCAGAATTGGCTGCTTCATCAGCCAGAGAATTACCTACGGTGTGTGCTCCCACATGTTGATGACTCAATATGTGTATAACATGAGTTTGTGGCAACCTATCCCTAAGATCTGCCACTTTAACCCTAAGTAACTTGTGCTTGATCGTGCTGCCCTTGGGACCTCTGAAGTCATTTTGTCGCCAAAATTGTAAATTATCATTAAAATATTGTACACAACAGTACCAATCACACACCATAAGTGTGGGGAATTCAAGAACCATATTTTCAAGTGCAAGTAGTAAAGCCTTAAGTTGAGCCAACTGCTCAGTGCAGTCCCAAAAAGGGTAAAAGATGCCATTGTAGAAAGTGCCAGGAAAGATGGCGCATGCAGCTTAAAACCTATCGTACGTTGTGCAGAGCCATCAGTTTAAATGATGAACATATACTGGTCAAGGGGCAGAGTTGAAGATGGCAAAGGATAAACATGTTCGTATTGCAAAAATTCTTGGGTTTGCAAAGAAGAATCAAAGACGAATTCAACATCCACGCCTGTTAAGGACACAGCCCATTGTATCTAACAAGGGTGGAGGGCTTTTGCATTTGAAACACTGGCTTTGCGACAGCCTCGTCGGCAGGCACAGGAGAAATTACATTAATGCGCTTATCTTGAGCAAGAGACTGCTCCCTCAGGATCGCCAGCTGCACAGCAGTTAAAAACATTTCAGTGGAGGCAAAATGCATTTCTGCAGGTGAATACAAATGCGATTTATAAGGTATTGGTACTGTTTCACGTTCCTTAAAGGTGACATATGTAAATCCAATTGCACACACTAAAACACGGATGACTAAGTTTGTATTTTGTCACATGTATGTAAATGGTGTGTTCCAAGCGAATCAGAAAGATCTGACTTGCTTGGAAGACACCATTTAAAGATCTGAGTGTTTCAGTGTGTCCCGATTTCCAGTAGGAAGCAGAAAAATCTGGATGTATTAATGAATAAAGAGGTTAAATACATTGTGTATAATCAGTTATGTGAGTGTACTGGGAGGCTGTAATTGAGCACACCTTTTCAGGAAATGAGGGCAAGACTTTTTCCTCAATGTAAATGTTCATATCCAAAAACAGGAGACTGGGAAAAGCTATAAAAGATTTTTGGAAGTTTAATTTGTAACCAAGGTCCGCAAACTGCAATATTATGTGGTCCACTTTCACTAAATGAGGGTTCCATTCATTGTCCATTAAGTAGATATCATCTACATCGGACAGAGCATCAGGGTCAATGCCATGGAGAATCGTCATAATTTGTGCAGCAAAAACTCCTGGGCTCTTCTTCTATCCCAGAGGGAGCCATGAATAGTGCATCTGAAACCAACGGCTTTAAATGTGAACCAGTCACATCTCTCTGGAGCCAAATTGTGAATGAATAAACCATTGGATATATCCAAATTGGTCCTAATATTTTTTTCTAATTTATAAGTGCAGTGCTATGGACATTTTGTACAGCAAATGTGCACATATGACTATTTAAATGTCTATAATCTAAAACAATGCAATATGAATGATATGGTTTCACACCAGGAGAAGGAGGATTATTCATCAGAGATACACAGAGTTCCATTATGCTTGGTACAGCAGCTAGGAACGAATTTCTTTTACGGGTGCTTTAGCACCCCGTTTAATAGGATACTGCGGCTGTATCTGAGGTGTGGACCTACAGGAATAACATGCAAAGGAGAATTTTATCCCACAAGTATGATTACGATAAAGTGCAGAGCCAATGCAAGGGCCCATTCAGATGCATAGGCTTGTTTGACCTCATCTGGGACAAGGTGTGAGAAAGAACAGAGAATGACATATTCACCTTGGGGACAAGCAAGAACAATTGGGGGGGACCTCCGCCAAGAGAATGTCATAAGACGTAGTTAAATTGTTCCAAAATATGGCTTTAATGGCGTGTTTCTCGTCACCTTCAATTTGAATATCCAAGTCATATAGTCGGCGTTGGACTTGGCCCTTTTTGCAGGGTCATCCCTAAACTTTTTGCCTTTCTCCTAGTATTTTTTCTGACATGGTGTTGGTGGTTTTAGGACTCTGGGTACTTTAGCACTGCTGTCCAGTGTACAGTGCGTGTGCTCTCTGTGATAAACATGGTAAGATTGGTCTACACCTGTTTGTCCTATTTAATTTACCTGTCAGTCCCTTGTAAAGTGGTATCTCATATACCCAGGGCTGGTGACTTAAATGCTACTGGTGGGCTTGCAGCGCTGATTGCTCCACCCACCAAAGTAGCCTTTCAAACCTATCCCAGGCCTGTGCCATTGTAGGGCCTGTGCGTGCAGTGTTACTGCCGCCGTGACGTGGTACCTAAATTGTGTGCCATGTCTGTGACCCCTCTTTTTCTGCATGTCAGTCACATCTAAGGTAGGCCCTAACTAGCCCTATGGGCAGGGTGCATTGTAGGTAAAAGGTAGGACATGTACCTTAAGTGTGTGACATGTCCTGGTAGTGACAAACAGCCATTTTGGTTTCTCACTACTGTGAGGCTACCCTCCGATAGGAATGCATTGGGGATTCCCTGATAGGTGTTTCAATGGCAATTCCTGATATGAGAGGAGCAGCGTGGTCAAGTTTGTTATGTTTGGAATAGTCATTATAAATGCTACGCAATGGTGTGTGCAGATTTATTATAACTATTTTAGAAATGCCACTTTTGGAAGTGGGCTTTTCTGTGTGCTATGTGTCTACCTATCTGATGTGAATTGCATATCTGGCTTTGGAGTGGCAGGGGCTGGTGAGGTGTGTGTGGCTCCAGGATAGGCTTAATAGGGCATCTGCATTTGGAGTTTTGGGTGGAGTAGTCCCCTGACCCTGAATAGACCTGCGCCTGCCTATGTGAATGCTGGCTCTGCCCCCCTGTGGTGTGTCTGATGGCAGAGCCCCCATCTCACAAAGGAGGGTGTGAGCACTGTACACAAAGTGCTCCACACTCCCCAGAACCAGTTAGGACTGGTTACCCCCATGCCCTGTGCCAGGCCAGACAAAGAGAATATTGGTATAAATATTGGGGCTGTAACCCCCATGAAAATGGTGTGCTTGTGCTTACTGGGACAGGAGGGAATGCCCTGCCAGGAGGAACTGCTGTGGGACCCAGCTGATGACACTTGGAGATCCCTGCTTGCTGGCCTGCCTGGCTGCGCCCTGCTGGGGTGTCCCCAGCACCAAGGACTTTTTCTTTATCATTCCTGCTTTGCCTGTACCCAGTGCTGGCCCTGGAAGACTCTGGGGCTCTGCGCAGGAGAAGTGCTTTCTCAAAAAGGGAGAATCTGTCAGTGAAGTCCGCTCCCTGTTCAGCTTACAGGTGAGAGACGGGCGGAGCCCTGCTCACCTTTCCTGATTCCCTGACCCTGCAGAGGAGAGCATGTAGTTAGCTCCCCTCATGGAGAAGGCACAGGGTGGAGGGCTGAGATTAGCCCCGGAGCTGAGGTACAGGTTCCCTAGCTGAGATGGCGAAGGCGGGAGCCCACCCCGCGTTTTGCCAAATGGAGCGGGAGCCCACCCCGCTTCATACATATTTTAAAAAAGCCGGTGCCCACCCCACATGTGAGGTTTGTCTTAAAGCGGGTGCCCACCTCGCATGTGAGGTTTGTCTTAAAGTGGGTGCCCACCCCTCATGTGAGGTTCATCTTAAACCGGGTGCCCACCCCGCATGTGAGGTTCGTCTTAAAGCGGGAGCCCACCCCGCACTTTGTGCCTCCCCGAAGGAATCACATTGATTCACTGCTGCAACTCGGGCTGGAAGACAGGCTACTTGCCTGGTTGGGGGCGTGGCCAAAAAGGAGAATTAAGGAGGGAGCCTACCCCGCGCTGGAAGTGGTGAGAGAGCCCCGTGGAGTCTGGAAGTCTGGGCATGCCTGAAGGGGGGCTCCCGTGAGCTGGGGAGAGCTCAGTGGCGTAGGCAAAGAAGAACCAAGGGCGGACCGTCTGGAGACTGGTGCTGGCCAGGAGGAGAGGCGACGGCCCCAGTGCTGGTACACCCAAGAACAAGAGCCCGGTGAGTGACGGGGCTGACTGGGGAGACCGGGAAAGCACCCAAAGCAGCCCGGTGAGTGGGGTTGCCACACGTGCATGTCAGTGCCTTCCCCCCTGCCAGAGGAGGCACCAGAAAAGCCCCGGTGAGTGGGGCTCCCCAAGGCACAGTGTCGGTGCCTGGAGCCGTGTTGGAGCTCGCGAGGCACTAGTAGTGCCAGAGTCTGTTCTTTCTCACAGCTTCACCACTGTTGCGGGCAGCTGCACTGGTTGGGCAAGTGATTGTAGGAGTCCCAGAGGGGAGCTCCCAAACGACACAGTGGTGCCAGTGCCATTTATCTTTAGGGCATATTGTTTTAGAGTCCCAGTGGGACACAGGAGGCACAGTTTCACCAGGCCGCAACACAGGCTATTTGTGTTTTCCTAAGGAAGGGGTGAGTTGCATCCCACACCCCTAGTGCATCTGCACATTGTGTTTCTGCTGCATGGGCAGCCAAGGGGCCAGTGGAAGGCCCACAGCTTATGCCCTGAATATCTGGAAATAGGGCATTTGAGCCCCAGTAAAAGGACAGTTGGTCTGGGGGTCAGGTTTATGTTGGTAGGGCGCAAAGCCCTAATGTGATGTCTACTGCATGATGTGATTTATGCCTACTGTTATTGCCTCAAGGTGATACCTATTGCGGAATGTGTTTATGCTTATGAGGTTATTGCATAATGGGTTTATGCTGGTGAGGCCTAATGCATAATGTGTTTATGCGAATGAGGTTTGGGCCGAATGTGTTTATGCCTAATGTCATGCTATGATATTTTCGGATGGTGTCTAATGCTAAAGTGATAATGTTGAGGTCATTATGGTACCAGTAGTTACTGGTTGTGTTTTATATTTACTACCTGCATTTGGATGGTTCTGACCGTGGCCCGATTGGCCTGGTCCTGTATATAATCCCCTGTGAATATTGCCTAGTGCCAGTTGGCACAGTGTGTATTGTGTGATTATGATTCTAATGTGTTTATGATAATACAAAAGCTATTTTTTATATAGCCTTGTGTGAAGTTTCTTTTGTAGTGTGTCTAGTGTTTTGCTGCTCTGTATGTGTGTTGCACAAACTGCCTCTGGGATGAGCCTGACTGCTCGTGCCAAGCTACCAAGGGGGTAAGCAGGGGTTATCTTCAGCATGTAACTCCCTTGCCCTGACTAGAGTGGTGGTTTCTGCCTGGCTTTGGCGCAAGCCCTAGTCAACCAGAAATCCCATTTCTAACAGTCGGTCTGGGGGAGCTATGCGGGTGTCCGCGGTTTCAACTGTAATTAATGTTTCATTTGGTTTTCCTACCAGAAACCGGTGGAGATTCTGGTGTACTATGGAGACCTCCGCTGCGCTGTCAGGGAGAGTCACTTCCCAGCTCCTGTTCAGGAGTAGGGTTCTCACCATCTGTGGCATATTTTGCAGTTAATGCTGCAACTTTCTTTTTCTGAAAAAGGGATTTATATGGAGAAGGTCTATCCTCCTTCTTTATCTTCCCCTCAGGTGAGCGTTGCATCTCCCTTGTTGGTTTCACTTACTCTTCTTGTCTGCGGTCAGATCGTCCTCCTCTATCGTATTGTTGATCAGATTAATCTTGAAAGGAACAAGGAGAACGGGGATCAGGAATCTGAAATCTGTCTGGAGTTATCATTTTTGTGCAATCATGATAATTGCATCTCCTCTCTGAGGATTAAAGGGGCGGAGTGCCTCTGTGTTGTCTACGTTTTTGTTGTTGTTTAGACTTATCCCATGGTTTTTAAGGAAATTCACGGGTAGGTCTGGCATCTTTGTCAGAGCTGGGCTTGCCAAGTGGTGGTACTGAAGGTCTGGTACCCAAAGTATTACGTCCTGTGTTTGTATGTACATTAGCAGTAACTCACGTTCACGGTTGACTACAGCCACCACGGCAAGTCGCGGGCATATAGGTAGGCCTGAGTGGTAAATTCCGTTCCTCTCGCCGAATTTGCGGAATTTGGATAATTTCGCATTCCGTGGAGAACACGGATTTGCCCAAAATTCCACGATCCACGGCTTAGCGGAATTTTTTGCTTGTTCGCACTTTAAAAATGCGTGTTCGCAAGATATTCCCCCCCCCCCCCGAGCATGCAAACAGCATTCGCGAACAGGAAAAAAGCATCGCAAATGGGCGGAACAAGCAATTCCGCCTGTTTGCGGAACTCTGTGTGCTCGCGGAGATTTACCATTTCACTGAGTTTTGCATAGCATGACTACGCAAATTCCGCCCACCTCTACATATAAGCAAAGACGCTGCTTCACCTTTATCATTTCGGAGACAACGGGAACATTCCTTGCTCATTCTGTATTTGTTTGAGGACGTTCGGTAGAATGGCCATTGAGAGAGTGCCATGACAAAGGGTATAAACAGTGGTAAAAATAGACCCCCAGGTATTGCAGTCTGCTAGTGGGGGATCTAGTTCATTGGGTGAGCATGTGGTTAAAATTCTGTGCTTGTCTTGTGGTCCTGTAAGGGGAAAAATAGCTTCATGTTGATCTATTTTTTAGATAGTCCAAATGGGTATTTCTTCACGATTTGTGGGTCGTTTGCCTATAATGTAATTATTAATTACAGGACTTATAACATGAGCCACAGGTACCTGAGGTTGTCCTTGTAGGGCGACCCCAGATGGTCCAGCCAGTAAGGCATGTGTAGTGAATCGGGTCATGTATCTATATAAGACAACAAAAATGTTGTGTAAAGCGCAAATCTGCACTAGATTTATATTCGCTGAATCTGAATACAGGGTATAGCCCACTAGTGCCGGCCATGTGACCCCATCAATACTTAAGGGAGCCATGCGGTAAGTGCCAAGTACGTGGGCAAGGGTGCTATTACACCAAGTCTGGTGCTCTGAGACAGTAAGGAGAATTTCCGAAAGAGCCTACGGTCAATAGGCATTAGGAGCCTGGGGAATAGTGTATTCATGAAAAGTATTATCATTACTGTCCACAGCCAAAATGTGCCCCAGGAATAGAAAACTTCAAAGTAGAATGCCTGGAATCATAGAACATCAGTACGTAGAGACTGAGCCACCATACCACCATACCACCTCAGTATTTCTGAGTCTGAGTCCGACTAGATATAGTGCCTTACTTGCCCTCCTAACCTTGCCATGGAAACAGGTGAATTGGCACCACAAAACACAACACTCTCGACCCTCTCAAGGATCGCAGTAACAGGGCACACCCTTTTGCTCTCTCACTCGTACTTGTCCACAATAAGATAACCCACAGACCAGAAGGAAGTTTAGAATATTTATTTAAACTATTGTGCTCTGAAATGCACTATACATGCCACAATTAGAAAACAAATGCATACTAAAAATACTGTTAGCATGGTTAATAATCCAAATATCATGAAAAGCCCTGTCATTTTATAGGACAGAGTAACTTAAATCCCCTCCCTTACTAATGAAGCTAAATTATTAAATATATCAAAGATCTCTAGAATCACCAGCAGACCGCGTACCTTAGCATACATAGATGAATATTCTACATCTTAGCAGACACAGTGCTTTTGTCTCAGAACTCTTGTTCCATGTGTGTGTTTTTGACTCTTGTTCTCATGTATATGACAAGACATTGTGTGCACATACACAGCTGAATTGTTGTGTTATCTCTAGGTGCTAGTGCCTGGCCAGAAAGAATAACAAGGGACATTGTTGCTTGACCTTGTCGGTGAAGTTCAGACTAAACCCCAGGAAAAGAACAGAACTCAAAACCATATGCAGGTTCCAGGTGAAAGTAGAATGTGGCACAATAGTAAGTGTATTTTTATAGTAACGTGTACAAAGGAAAAATGAGGCCTACAACTTCAACATGAAATACACAACAAGAGCGCCTCTTCATAGAATCATAAATTCAGATGCTGTTGTAACAGAAGACTGTCTGCTTAATTTGCCCTCACCCCACTGGATTTGTCAGCACTATTTGTCTAGTCCAGGAGAAAGAATGAGGTTATTGATTAGTACTGAACTTTAAAGATTTAATCTCCAGGATTGCCTATCATTATTTATAGATGAAGGGCATCCAGCATCTCAAAGACCTCTTGCAAGAGGAAGACTGGCTGGTTCCACTCAATCTGAAAGATACCTACCTCACCATCCTCATTTTTCCCCCACACAGAGTGTTCTACAATTCAAATGGTACAAAGCATGATATGGATTCACAACCCTTCCCTTCACCTGTCCTCCGGTCTTTGGTGCTTTACCAAGATGGAGAGTTCATTGTGTTGTCTTTTTAGACTATCCGAACCTCATGGCACAAGACCAGAACTTAATAATGCTGCACCTGTCTTGGGCAATCCAATTGCTCCAAGAGCTAGGGCTCAATATCAATGTCACTAAATCAATTTTGACACTATCAAAGTGCCTTGAGTTTCTCAGGTTCCAAATGGACTCAGTTCAGGCCCAAGTCAAACATCCGACCCAGAAGATAACATCTATCAAAAAAGAACTGAGGTGAGCTCTCTCATCACAAATGGTCTCTCTCCAATCCCTAGCCAGGTCTGTGGGCCTCTTGGCATCTTCTATTCAAGCAATTTTACTGGGCCCCTTCATTACTGGGCCCTCCAGTGCCTCAAAATTCTCTACTTTTGGAAGGGCTTATCATATTGTGAACAGATCTCTCTGTCAGAGGAGGCCAGAATGGAACTGACATAGTGGCTCAGACCCATGGATGCATGGAATCGCAAGGTCATCTTTGGCAGGATTCTGGAGGTCAAAACAGAGTCTGATGCCAGTAGGTGGGGATGAGAAAACAAGATATGGGTGGGCAGGTGTCCTACTTCAGAGCTCTAGGTTCATATCAACTCCCTGGAGCTGTTGGCTGGGTCATTTCAGATCAAGACCCTCTCCCCTAAAAAATCTGACTGTTGCATTCTACTGCGGATGGACAACATATCCGCAGTGATGTACATCAACATTTGATGGGACTTGATCCAAAATACTAGCGGAGAATGCCAAGGGATTATTGTCTCCACCATCATATTTAAGTGATTGCAGGTCACCTTCTGGGACACATTTTTTTATAGCAAATTGCAAGTCACTGGCAGCGGTATTCTCAAGTCTTCCAATCCATCAACTGGTCATGGCACCCATGTGCAGTGAACCGATTTGCCTCACACCTGAATGCACAACTTCTGATTTTCTTCAGTTGAAGACCAGATCCATTGGCGGTAAAATCAGATGCATTCCTGCAGAGCAGGAAGGAGAATCTGCATTATGCCTTTCCTCCATTTTCCAAGAATCTTATCTCAGATGAGTCATTAATTAGCCAAGCTGAGCTTAGTGACACTGTATGGAAAGCTCTGCCATGGTCCCCAGTACAGCTAGGAATGTCTTGTGACAATCCATGACAGATTCTGAGCTTCCAGGAACTTCTGATGTATCAATTGAGTTCCCTTCGCCTACTGATAGTGTCTAGACAGTTCTTCCTCGTGGTCTGGAAGGATTCAGGAGAGCATGATAAGTGCCGGGAATTTTAAAACAGTCTACTATCTACCTTTGAACAATCTTGGCCCCTAGTACCAAGAAGCGATATGGAGATCTCTGGTTTGGTTGGTGTAACTAATGGGGTGTGGATCCCCTGGAGGCAGAACTTCATCTAAGAAGTAAATTCCATTCATAATTGGCTGAGCAAGGTTTGACCTACAGATTAGTGAACAATTTTTCATCTGCAATTCCAGCCGGGCACCATCCCATTGAGGACAGACTCATACTGGACCATTCTTTAGCTCCCAAGCCATTGTGCTTAACTGATTAACCCATCCTTCCAAATCCACGTACTCGATTCTCTGGGATGTGAATGTTGTGCTGAGATATTTTAGCAATTAGCCTGCCAAAAAATATCGCTCTGGTTAGCCTGATTAAACTAAGGAAAGAGTAAAAAACGTTAGTGAGAAATCATAAGAGGATTTTTAAAGAAAAATGTTGGGAAAACCTGCTGGAAACAATAGAAGCTAAAAATATTAAAGGCTTTTGGAAGCTGATACCGGATGCTTCGGGTCGGACCCCGGGAACCATGAGCTTCATAGTCAATGAGGCTGCCTGGGAGGAGTATTTAGGAGAATTATATGATGCAAGTAAAGTGCCCGTAATAAGTAAGGAAAAAAATAATTGGGTACGGGCAGTAGAAGAGTTAAAAATATCCTTTTCAGCAGAAAAAGTAAAGGATACTATTATGAAGCTACATTTAACTTATGCAGCAGGGCCTGACAATTTACCTGCCATCATAATTAAAACACAGCTAAACTGGTGGGCAGAATTCCTATCCCATATGTTCTCAGCCATATTAGACTCAGGTCATATCCCTAAATCAGACCATTACACAAGAATGCTGATAGGAAGACCCCAAAGATTTACAGATTGATTAATCTGTTGGATATTGGAGTGAAAGTTTTTTCCAAAATAATCCTTGGCAGATTGAAGGATTGGGTGGAGCAGCGGTCGACTGACAGCGGAACAAGGAGGATTTAAGGAGGGACACTCTACGATTGACCACTGCTTCGCCCTATGGGCAGTGGCACGGAAGTCCATGGAGCAGCAAGGTAGGTTGTATTACTGCTTCGTTGACTTCTGAGTGACCATTGACCTGGTGGATAGGGAATGTCTATGGGAGACCCTGAGAAGTTATGATGCCCCTGAAGATCTCCTAATAGTAATTCAAGAGTTGCATAGTCAGAATTGGGCTTAGGTTATCAAAGACACGATGGAGGGCATGACACCTAAAATAGTGTTTAATAATTGCCTAAGACAGGGCTGTGTACTGGCCCTGCTTCTTTTTGCCATATTTTTAGCAGATCTGCCATCTACTCTGGTGACTGACAGAAGTGCTAGCCCAAAAGTGAATGGGAAGCAATTATCCTGTCTACTGTATGCCGACGATTTAGTAATTCTCGATCAGACTGAGATGGGTCTACAAAGGAGCTAAATGCTTTTAGAATATATTGTGCAGCAAAACGACAATCAGTAAACATGGATAAAACGAAAATCCTGTGTGTTGGGAAGAGAGATCAGAAGTTTGATTGGTATTTGGGGCAAACCAAATTAGATATTGTCAATAAGTACAAATATCTTGTAATTTGGTTTGATAAATCACTAAAGTGAGGAAAACGCTTGGTGGCACAGAAAGTAAAAGCCCAAGAATCTGTATGTCGGCTGAAATTTTTTTATCGCAATTATGGTGACATGTCCCATAGACCATTGTTGAAAGCCTACAATGCAATGATTCCCCGCAACTTCAGTATTGAGCAGAAATTCTCTGCCTAGGCGGTAAAAGTACATGGGATAGCGAGGAAGGTAAATGCATAAAATCGTTATTGTCACTCCCTAGCTCATCGATGATTCAGGCAATTAGATTGGAGTTAGGTATGACCTCATAGAATGTACAGGTGCACGTGGGTCTACGTAGATTTTGGAAACGTTTGGGGATAGGAGAAGATACGAAAGTGTCACAATGGTGCATGAAGGAGACTCAGCATAGTGAATTGAAATGGGCCAAAGCAACAAGAAAGAAACTCTACATCATTTATGAAAATTTGAAAGTAAAAAATTGATCCGCAGACTCTGCATATAGATAAAACAAAGAGTGTACTCAGATCTTTAGGGAAGGAAAAGTCTAGATTGAAAGCTATGGAGTACCTGAGTAAGAAAGAATCTGTGAAGTTTATGAGAAATAGCTGGGTGAAAGAAATCTGGGACCCTTATCTAGACACACTACCTAACCAATGGTTTAGAATGGAAGTACTAAGGCTAAGAATTGGAATCAATCCTGCTATGTTAAATGGTAAAATAAAAACAGAATTGATGCGACCTGATGGTAAATGCACATGTAGCATGTGTATGAAATGTAATAGTTTACACATCCTAATGGACTGTCAAAATTATTAGTTCAGCAAAAACAGTTTTTACGCCCAATTTTCTTAAAATATGGTACTAAGTCGCATATACAAGCAATTGCCCTTCTCACTGATATGATAAATCTTGAAATTTCAATAGCCGGTGTGAAGTATATGCAGTCTGTAAAAAGGTTTCTTATGGAATAGGAAATGCCTGGCTGTAAGTTAGGTTGAAGCAATAATATATAGGGATTTTAGTGAAATTTTTATCTTTTTAAAATATTTTGAAACAGGGTTTTAGTACTATTTGAATTATATATGTGATATTTGGGTGTTTATGCAATTTCTGTATGGAGTTTTTTGACAAAATTGAGAGGAAATATATGAAAATCAGGCTCTCAAAATCGCGCGGGATGATGAATTTGTAATTATTCTAGAATATTTACAAAAATGTCAGGTTTTTATGTGTTTTAAAGACCAACGGTCTAAATAAACTTTATTTTTGACTTGACTTGAAAATATCTTTCTAGAAGACAGTTATCAGCCAAATTTAACTTTCTGTTATACCTCACCTCCTGTCAGAGAATTTCTGATGTGAAGTAATTCAACTTTGCAGATAGAGTATTTTCACCCTTCACAATATCTAAACACACGAAAACAAACTCACGCTGTGTAATTTACCCAGCGTTTCCCAACAATCACAAACTATTTGTTGTAAGATGTTTAAAGTTGTGTAAGGATACCACGAGAGAACTGAAACTTTCCAGAGGAGGGCAGTTATTGATTGCTCCACAAAAACCCTTCATACCTATGACAGCAGCGACTCTGGCTAGATGGGTAAGATAGTTTTTGACTGAAGCAAGCATAGCCCATTCAGTCAGAGGTGCTATAGCTTCTGAGTCATATTCACTGGGATTTCACATTGAGGATATCATGACAGCAGTGGACTAGTCATCCAAGTACACTTTAAAAAATTTCAATCATAAACCTGATGCAGATGTAACTTCTGGGGCAGCTTTAAAGTATGATCTATAGCTCTGGGCCTGACATAGAAAAACAAAGATTCTAGCTATCAATTTAAAAGTGTGCAATTCTGTTAAGGACACGGAGGGGAGGATTATCCCACCATGATGTGTTATTCAATGTTGTATTATGTACAGTATACATTGTTTTTGTTCTTGCTTTATTTCATTTAAAACCAATTGCATAAGAATCATAATTGTGTTCCCACCTTGCAATATTACATTGAGTTATAGTGTTTTATATGAGGGTGTTACAGCTGTGTTCTTCTTCTTTACAGGCAACAACCAAAAACAGGAGTGACCTCTGGGAATGTTACACACTTTGTGGATGAAAATGTTAAAGGTCTACAATACTTTTGTTGAATCCTACATCAAAGTTTCACAATGGATCATAGTAAAGTTTTTGATTCCTCAATTTGGCAAACAGCTTGGACACTAAAGTTAGTCTTTGAGGCTAGTAATGCTGTTGACTGTCCTTATTTTGTTTGGAAACACAAAGAAAGAGGATACACTATGGGATTCTCTTGTCTTATAATGATTTGTGGGCTCCAATTGGTGGATGGGGCCATTTTATAGAGATATGTGTTCATGGGAAATTATGTTTTTTGTTGTACTGTTATGTGATTGGTTGCTGTGCTTTGGAGCAGTAAAGATGGAGAAGCATAATCCTCGCCTACGTTTCCTTGATAGAATTGAACATTCTTGATGTGCTAGTTAGAAACATTTTAATTTTCTTCACAGTAATAACTCCTGCAGTCTTATAATATTTACTAAATTCCAGAAACTTCAAGCATCACAATGTGGGTTGTGGCTATCTTGGACTCTTTTACATAAAGAGTTTACCTGTTCCTCCTGTGCTGCCATTTCAACAACAGTAAGACTTACATGAAGAGCCTAGCTTCAGATCTTCTGTTTCAGCTTAATTTGACTAACATTCAGAAGTGCTCTGTTTGTTTTGCTGTCCAACTTTTTCCATTATTCATACATTAATGTTAGACAAGATCATTGATGCCTGCCTATTATCACTAAAAACTTTAGCAATCAAACAAGCTTAATTAGACACTGTAGCGGACAAGTATCTCAAGAGGGTTAAATAAGCTGACCATGTGTGATGTGGAGTGCCAGCATGTCAATGGAGTGAATATAACTGACCCTATATGAAAATATACAATTAGAATATTACGTGAACACACAAGTGAAACAAACTAAATCATTGCAAGTGAAATAATTATAGACCAATTGTGAACTGTATTGTGTTAATGCCTGTAAGCATGGATGTTGATTCACCATAATGCCAGTAGTAGCGGAAGTGACATAACTTACCCTTGGACCATAATGAGTTTGCAGGAAGTGACATCATATGACTTAACATTGATGTTTACCAGGAATTCATGTCACATGACTATAACCTTGATGACATCATAATAACTGACATGCTGCGACCCCTAAATTGCACCCATGCCTGAAAGGCCAAGTAGCGGTTCAATTCCTGGTATTGAACTCATCTTGATTGTGCCTGTGGTACCAAAGAATCAAACCAGATGATAGCATTTAGGAGGATCACACCTATGTTTCCCACCCAGTTATCTTGCACTTTGGAAGGCTCCCATAGTTTCCTGCTTGTGGGCACTGGCTTTTTTTTCCTTATTTGATTCAATTCCCATTTCACCTGGCATAATTGATTAATGTCCTGTTGTAATAACAGAAAGGGAGCCCAAGCAGCTAGGCTGTTGGTCAGTCTTAGTGTTTCTATCATGATATCCTCTATGAATAGGACCTTTTTAACTGTATATAGTAGGTTCTCTGAGAATTACACTTCAGACATTTTTGGGGCTCCTAACTGCAATTGTGCATATATAGGATCTAAACAACATGGCACCCAAAGTGTCTATCCTCATATTTCAGGCACTGTTGGTCAAAAGCTAAACTAGAGACAAACCAACACCACTGGCAGGAAGTAGGAAGTTGGATTTCCACAAACATAAACCAAATAATCAAAGAATTTAAAGTAGCCTCCACAAATGACCTTGAAAGAAGTGCAGAGTGTAAAGCATTTCCTCCATTATGAGCAGCAAACCACACAATACCTTCAAACATAGCAGTGTAGTCATGCAACACGATCATTAAAGCAGAATAAAAGGCACTGGAATATATTCACCATGTCCATATTCACTACTCCTTTGAACCTCAGTATGATAAAAAGACTGGCACACCTGACCTATGAAATACATTCGCTGGCACCTAACCCATACAGGCTCGGCGACATAGTGCATGCAAACATACTTTTGCAAAGGGGACAAGGAACAACAATTACTGTATAGAAACTCCACAAAGGAATAAATGCAAAAATGGTATAGCAGCACTCTGGCATCAAAGGACGCTGCATAGACTACACAACAAGACTGAGTAAAAGAAACACCAAATTACAGGCATCATCAACCCCCAAATCACTTCTGTGGCATCATATAACAACCTATTTGGTATGCTGAAAACATGCACATGGTAAGGGGGTGTTACCCAAACATGATTTGCTGCTCCATACTTTAAGAACCTACTCTGGTGACAAGAGGCTTTATCCCCATAATGAAACACATCAGCTAATAGAGTCACGTCGTCCCATTTCCTTAAGTGCCTGTATTGTTTCTGCCTCATAAGTGGCAAGAGACCCATCTGGATCTCATGACATGGGAGACATGCCACAGTAAATATGGTAGCATGCATAACATCATAATTATTTTTTCTCAGTATCCTGAGATCCCAAAACATACTAAAAAGAGAGATACGGGTTCATACAACAGGGTTCACAGACTTAAGCAAACCTTAAGATTTCCTAAAAGTGAAAATGACTGCTTAACGTGTAAATGTAAAGTCCTTTAGGGTGGAAGTGTGGTGATAGAGGGAACAGGGCCATTGAGCTTTACCCATCACCACCACACCCCTAAAAGAATGCCAATACAGTTCAATTTATATGTATGGTATGCACCTGCCACTGCAAACTGTAATTTGCAAGAGTGTTGGCTTTTACGACTTTGGTAAATATACTTACTCTCCAGAGACAAATGCGGACATGGGCTCAATCTATACATCCATTAATGTGTGAGCATTGTACAATATAATGTGATTGTATATTTGCAGCCGAAATAATCAGGGATGCTTGGAAAAGAAATATGAAATGTTATCCTTTCCAGATTGACATTTCTAAAGTTTTCAAACAACCCTTGACAGTGGCTCTGAGATATTCCACACCAAATGCTATTGTAAGCTGGTAACTACCAGATGCTAGGAGGTGTTGGCTACTCAATATCGAATGTGTGTATGGACAGCCTCAATGCACTGGGTGTGCCAGCCTAAAACAACCTGCTCATCAATCAAGTTTAGAATCACAAGTTTTTTTTATTTATCTCTACACAAACTCTCTTCTCAGTTTGATCAAAGTCTCCCTCTAGCTAAAATTCTATCCTTTCCCCTCCTCTTTTGTAATGTTCATAAGATGCATATCCGCATTGAGTTTTGTCATTGCAAAGGTTTGTATTGCATTTTGAGTGAGTTTTTATGCTCTGCATTTGGTTACCACCTAGCTTCAAATAATGGTAAATTGCACGTGCAACGTCATCATTTTGCAAATATTCACAACTTATGAAACGTTAGTTCTTATGGATCATGGTTCGGTAATTGCAAATCACAATTCTCTAAAAGCAATTTTCAATCGCAAATCAATAATTAATGTTTTGTACACTACGCAGTGTTTGTGAACCAATATTTACCTACACATGAGACATCGCACAATTTAACAGTCAAAATCATTTTTCTAATGGTTAGCAACTTGCTAAACCTTTGCTCTTCAGGCCCAAGTTTCAACACCATGGCTTCTATCATAAAATGTGAATCAAGACAACCACATTCTAAACATGATGGGTGCCAAGTATAGTAAACTCAATGACATATTACCTGTATGTATTTATGTTTGGCAGACCTTTGAACAGATATGCTGTGTGCGAAAAATTGGATTATTAGTTGAAGTGAATGATAAACCTCTTGAAGTAATAAGTGCACAATTATAGACTAGGTCTAGTTAGGACCCAATAGCTGAAAGCTGAGTGAGACCCTTGGTACCTGTAGCACACAGCAGACAGGCTTAGCTTCAGCAAAATGTGTGAAGCACTTACAGTACCAAAACAGTTAAAAATTAGAAAAAACAGCAATCAAAATCTCAATCCAATTCATAAAAATAGAGAACATTTTAATGAACAGGCACCAAAACGACAGGGAGATATGATGTTTCAAAGTTTTAGGTTTGTCTAGCACCAAAAAGCAAAAAACCCCAACCGCATGTATCTGGTTGCACTAGTCTAGCTGAAATTTAAAGTGAAGGCTGACCGTGATGGAGTGTGGGTCAGATAAAGGGATCCGGTTTTATCCCAGTGGATAGTTTACCATCCAACTTAATCGGTTTTCTGGGGAAAAGTCCTCACCGAAGAGATCGTTGGCTGGTTGTGGGGGATCCAAAGAGGGACTCATCGATGGACGACAGGTGAAGAGCAGGACATCAGTTGGAACCTTGGCTTTGGTAGGAAGTTCAACACATTCAACATTGAAGTCAGGAAAACTCAAAGCAGGTGAAGGATGAAGTCACAGCCAGGAAGGCGTTATTGTCGAGGAGCTGCTCGGTATTGGTCCAAATGAAGTTCTGTATATTTAGAATAAGAAACTTTTGGGGAATTCAGGATCATTTCTGTGGTGGAAACAAGCAAGTTGAGTCCAATCAGCAGTTCATTGTTGGTGGCTGCAGCTCCAGGAACACAAATCTGTGATTGAGAGATTGAGTGGCAGCCTCTGGTTCTTTTTACAGAAAGTTTGGAAAAAGTTTGCAAGTATCCAGTCTTGCAGTTGTCTATGGGAAACGACTGCACTAAGCAGCAGTCAAGGGTCCAGGACCTTGTGGTCACCACCTGGTGGTTAGGATTCAATCTCCCAGAAGCAAGCAGTTGACTCCAGGACAGATCCAGTTGGAACTGGTCAGCTGGACTAAGAAGAGACTTGGCCATCTTGAGGTTTTGTGTTCCTGGAGCTGAACACAATGCTAACCAACTAGCCCTTGGACTCCACTCTTATGTCATGGGCACAAGTGTGAGCAAGTACAGCTCTGAGAGTTTTTCACCAATGGTTCAACAGAAGGTGCTGTACTTCTTCTGTCTTCCTCAGGTCTAGAGGTGTTCCCAGGTGTGAAGAGTGTCCCACTTGTATTACCAGTGTCAGCTCGTGGAAGGGGGAGACTCCTGGCCACCTCCTAACCAATGGGTTAAAATTTACCAGATGTGCTCTAACCACTTTTGTAACAATTTGTTTCTGTTTTACTGTACACTATCCCACAGTGTTCCTCTCTGCTTAAAAATAATACAGCATAAACGTTCTTCCCTTGTGCAGAGCTATAGGCACACACCTGATGTGTGTCCTCGGGACATGAGAAACAGGCTCTGCGAACCAGTTCTGTAACAGGTTTTCCCCGCACAGGGATTTGAGATTCTCTGGCTACTTGGACAATCACAGAGGCAGGCCCAGGTGTGAGCTAAAGCTGCCTGTGACAGGGAATGACTCTTTGAAGGTTGTGCATTTGGCCGACACACCTCCCAGGACATCCTGTCAGGAAGGGATCATGCCTCCTCCCAGACAACGCTGTTCAAGCAGGATGCAAGGTGATAGTTGGGGATTAATTCTGAAAAGGTTGCTAAAGGTTTTAATCAGGAAAATGCCAGCTTTCTAAAAGTGGCATTTTCAAATTAGTTATTCAAAATCCGACTTGACCATTCCCACTCATCAATCAAAAGGGGTGAGGAAACCAAACTATCAACTATCAATCAAAATTGGCAAGGAAACCCTATTAAAGAGGATTATTTCTGTTGGATAACCCTGAGTAAATAGTCAATTGAGGTTTTAGGAGTTCCTCACTCGCAAATTTTGTGGTATGCTTCGTCATTGCCTCATTCACCAGATTGGTTGTATATTTGTATGGGCTCGACCAAAATGTCTGAGAGGTGTTTGATACTGTAAGCATGAAAGGAGATACAATGATCTAGTGTGCAGCTTTAAAGAGACTTTTTATTAGTGGCTACCCTAGCAAGGCTAAAAATATGTCATTTTCTAATGGTACTCAGAATAAATAGAAGATCACAAAGGTCCCTGCATCCTTGAGCTCGGTCCACATGTAATATAGCCTATGTTGTCTCTGTGGGTCATTTGGCCTTCATCAGGATCATGAATTTGCTTACACAATGTGATAGGAATCCAATAGTGGCTTTACACTGTTTAACATAGTAAGACATGCACACTCTCCTGCAGAGCTATATACCAGGGTTGACACATTCGTTATCTGAAACAGCAGGGTAAAAAGAGAGACACAAAAATCATATATGTTTGTTATTGTCTGTCAATAATTATGATATTTATTGGTAATCCAGTCCTCTTTGAAGGTGACAAAAGGTGTAAGAAATGACCATAGAAATATGACAGGACTAAATACTGAGACATTTTGACAATATTAAACAGAGCAAATTCAGCTTACTGTTGCACTTACCCCAAAGAGAGTTTGGTGCATGGTGGGACCGTCTCTGTAGCCGTACTGTGTTGGTGTGTAAGAGGGTACAACAAAGTTAAAGAGAGAAACCCCCTGCATCAAAGGTGCTGATTTGTGTCTTGCACCTAAAACGCCTAGTGCTGCTCTTGCTTTCTGGTATTGCCTTAATTTTTCAAGGACTGTGCTCTGTCAGTGCCTCAAGTGACTGCATCATATAACATGGCTCCTCTATGAGCATGGCAACTTCCTGGTGCAGATGCTATATTGTGTACCCGGTTGTTGTCGTTGTTGAAAGCAAGTCAGAAGAGCTCTAAAAACGGGTTTAAAATGCTCAGGAATTTCTATTTAAGGAAATATCATTATATCTGTCATTAACTCAAATAATCAACTATTCGTGCTCTGTTCTTAGTCATTTTAGTTGGTTTTAACAGCATTAATATTACTAGATTCAAACATATACCCCGATTTCACTGTAAACACAGTGTCTTTGGCAAGTCCATCAAGGAATAGTGATTACTATGTGCTTCAAAATGAGTGTGGTGGAAGGGGGCACAGTTAGCATATCAGGTAAGTCAAGTACATTTGGATGGGCTAGGTACTCTAGTATATGATACATATCTTCATTTTGTTATGTAGTAGTCGATCTCTTATTGCGTTACCCATGGTATCTCATTGTTTAAGCCATAGTAATGGTTCTGAATTCTGTAAACCCATCTCTGTTCATTTTCCTGGAGTCTCTGGGAATTTTTTTTATTTTTTTCACCTTGAAAATTAGGTTGTTCTAAAATGACCCATCTCAAGTTGTTGACAGTATGCTGTGCTTTAGTGAAGTGGTTTGTCATTTTTATTTTGTTTCTCATACATGATATGTTACCCTTATATGGTCACTAATTCATGGCTTCGCCTTCCTACTTGTCGTCCCAATATAAAGCAAGTCACATGGACAGGTGAAAATGTGTATCACCTGTGCAGAGTTGCACCTAGTGCATTTCTGCAGATGCTTTGTAAATCCTGCACTCTTGATTCACTCCCCCCCGGGTCAAACCTCCCCATGGTTTCTCCCATTTTCCCCTGTAACCTCTTGCAGCCTGTTCTAGCCACATTGTGCGCAAATCCCGGTCACTCTACTGCGGTTTGTTGGTTGTGTTCTGGTTGCATGCCGTGTACGTCTATGTATCTATTGGCTCTTGCAGGCCACCATTGCATGGAGTCCGCTGATGTTCTGTTTTTGTTTCTGCCACTTTGTTAATAAATAAAGATTTGCAAACAAACTGATGCTAAGAGAAATAAGATCCAAAAATAATTTCTTTCTAAGTGACGGTTGGCGAGTAGGCAAGCGCTGTATTGATTTGCAAGGGTAGCAGCCAACCAGCATGGGCATGTCCCAAAGTGTTTGGGATTTTTTTTTAACTTGTATCTGTTTGGGCCTGGGGTGTACTGAGATATCTTTGGGGCTTTTCTTTCTTATGTGAGAAAACATAAGCTTTCCCGGGTTCAGAGTGCCTGAATTTAGGATACAGCAGTTATTAATTATCTTGCTTACTTGGTTGGAGATGGGATTGTGTGTGGTGACAAAGATCTGCTAGTCAATATATTGCTTGGGGTATGTGGTCAGTAAGGATTCTCTGTTGTTATTTTGTGCTCTCACAAACACAATGTCTGCTAAGCATTGCTTATCTATCAGTCTCCTACTGAGAGTTTCAGCTTGAGTTTTATATCTGATAATCTACTGTAGTTTATTTGTAGGCGCGGAAATTGGCAAAATGATAAGTTCTCCCTAAGACGACACAGATGAAAGCTGTAAAATATCAGAAGCTATTTCTGTCTGTTGTTTTATGATCTATATATATATATATATATATATATATATATATATATATATATATTCACTTAAAAAACCATAGGTTTCACACATGTTATAGTTAGCTGGACATTTCACTTGTAAAAAACCAATGAAATTCCCCCGTTATAGTTAGTTCAGCTAACTATAACTCGCGCGCCCGCAATCCGCTGCTGATGACGTCACATATTACATCACTCATGACATGGTCAGTGACATCACTCATGACATCACTGATGACATCTCAAATGACATCACTGACGACATCACTGATGACATCATCCATTGAGTATGTGTTTCTGAACAATTTTAATATGTTTAATATATATAGGGAAAGGCCTGTTGAAGAATGAGTGGGTGTACAAGTGTGTAAATGGATGATTTTCTGTGGTGCGTAACTGACTCTATAAGTGAGTCATTAAATGTATCTTACTGCAGACTAGTGACTAAACTGTGTAAATGTTTGTATGTGTCTGTATGTTGGTGTATAAGTGGTGGCATGGTTTTGTGAATACCTATATAAGTGTCTATATGAGTTATTGATTGCTTGTCTCAGTATCTGTATGGGTTCCTAAGTGTTTGTGTGGGTAGGGTGTGTGTGACTCTATGCATAGATGTGTGAGTGGGTGATTCAATGGGTGCATGGTTTTAAGAGTGCATCTGTGATGGACTGAATGGTTGAGTGAGTGTATGTATGGGTGTGTTAGGGATTGAATGTATATCTGAGTGGTACATTTGTGACTAACTACATATGTGAAAGGCAGTATATATGCGTGTAAGAGTATATAAGTGGGTAGATGTGAGAGCGTGTGATTGTGAGAGTGACTGTATGGATGAGTGTGTGCTTGTATCAATGATTCTATAAGAGTGTAAGAATGTGATACTATTTTTATGAGTAAGTGAACTTGAGTGTGTATAACCGCATAGGTGAGTAAATGGGAGTGTGATTATTTGCATGACTGAGTAGATGTGAGAGTACCTCTATGGATGATTGGTAGTGTTTGAGTGTCTATATAGGTGTATAAATGCATATGGTAGTTTTGTATGCAGTGACTGTAAGTATGAGTGACTGTACAGGTGAATGAGTGGAGGTGTATGTAGACATAAGAGTTAATAAGTGGGTATGTAGTTATTGGTATTGCTGTATGTATGGTTTTGAGAATGGAACTCTTAAATTTTGAGTCGGTGTATCAAAGGTTATATTAGGGTGTGAGAAGATGTGGTAATTTATCACATGGATGGTGTCATCAGTGATGTCATCAGTGATGTCATTTGAGATGTCATCAGTGATGTCATGAGGTCATAGCTGAACTAACTATAACGGGGGAATTTCATTGGTTTTTTACAAGTGAAATGTCCAGCTAACTATAACATGTGTGAAACCTATGGTTTTTTCAGTGAATTTGCAAGGTTTTTTAAATGCTAATTCCTAACTATAACGTGTGTGAAACCTATGGTTTTTTTAGTGAATTTGCAAGGTTTTTTAAGTGCTAATTCCTAACTATAACATGTGTGAAACCTATGGTTTTTTTAAGTGAATTTACAAGTTTTTTTAAATGCTAATTTATAAATGTATTATTATATTTTTTAAATATTTATTTTACAATAAACTACCTATATATATAGTTATAGATTAACTGTATCCTGTAATATGGAATGGCTCAGTTTTTTTTTTTTTAATTTGAATAGAGTTGAACAGCATAGTTAATATCTTCTATAAACTTATAAACACTTTTTTTTAAAGTGTTTTTGACCGTGCGCGCATGGTGCACGCATGCGTATATGCTCCGTGTGCGCATGCGTACGCGCTCCACGTGCGCATGCGTACGTCGTGCGTGCTCCATGTGCGCGTGCTCCGTACGCGCATGCGTGCGTGCTCCGTACGCGCATGCACGTGTGCTCCATACGCGCAAGCGTGCGTGCTCCGTGCGCGCACCATGCGCGCACGGTGCGCGCACGGCAAGTCATGTGATTTAGAAACAACACTTTTCATTGGTTTATAGTAGTTTCAGGTCATGTGATTAAGAAACAACACTTTTCATTGGTTTATAGTAGTTTCAGTTCCAGAAACTTCCAACACCACACCCACTCCCCTCATTATTACTTCTGATTCCCTGGGAGAAGGAGGTGAGCAGCTTTTCCAGTACTCCAGTACTCGAGAATGGCAGAGCAGCAGTCATCTTCTGGGAGTGAGCAGGAGACCCTTGTGCCACAGAGACAGAGGAAACAGAAAAACTCTTTTATATGGCAATTTTTCACTTTTCCAGAGAGGCAGAAGAAGGTGAATGCTCCAAAAGTCACCTGCACTATTTGTGGTGGTGTCTTATCAAGAGGAGATCCTAAAAATAAATACTCTTTTAGTATCTTCACTATGATCAGGCATGTTAGAGATGTACATCCTGTGGCTTATGCTCGAGCTGCTAGAGAAAACCCTCCAGCAGCTCAGCCGAGCACATCCGCAGCAGCTCAGCCGAGCACATCATCGGCAGCTCAGCCGAGCACTTCATCTGCGGTGGCAGCTTCACCTGCTTCTGTTCCTCTGGATATACACCCTCTGTTTAAGAGGGTGCATATACGGTGCAATGCGTGCAATGCTCTTCTCGCTTATGGGGACACCAGCATTCCCCTAATAGAGAGCAAGATACAGCAGCACACATGCGGCACCCTATAATTTTTGTCATTTTTTTGTTCCTCTGTTTCTCAATTAACACAACGGCTCTTTTTAGAGCCACCTAACATCTAAACACTTAAATTTGATTTTTAATTCTATTTTTTTAATGATTTTTTTCTGCCGTGCGCGCACCATGCGCGCACCTCGCGACGGTGCGCATACTGTTCACGCACCCCGCGATTTTTAAAAAAAAATAATATTTTTTTTTCACCCTTCATGGTCCTTCAGGGACCCCCTGACAAAAGCTAGGGGGTCAGGAACTCTGTACCCTGCCCCCTTTTCACGTTCTCCACCTTTCTTTTTCACTGTCACACACAAAATGGCGGACGACACTTCCTGATTTCGACCGATTCAAATGTTGACTGACATGTAACCACCAATCAGAATTACGCTCGCCCATGGCACGGTGCGCGCACCGTGCGCGCACGGTGCGTGCATATAGATATTTATGTACTTTTAACTGCAATTTTCTCAGGAACTACTGAACAGATTGACACCATATATGCAAAAGGCACATCTCTGACCTGAGGACTACCTCTTTGCCAAATTTCAAGTAATTCTGTTCAGCCGTTCGGGCTGTACCTTCGACTAAAGGTCCTATGGGAAAATGCATGGGGAAAACGCATTTTGGGACCCCCTTTTTTCTCAGCCCCCGCTTGACGAATCACCCCGAGACTTCCAGGGTAGGAGCTGAACAGAGCGCCCCATCAGTTTTGAAAATTTCGCGAGGATCCGTCAACCGCCGCCAAAGTTATTCAAAATAGAATTTTCAGATTTCCTATGGAAACACGGTCCTAACTATAACTATCTACTGGCGACCGCCAGTAGATAATATATGTATATGTATATATATATTTTTTTTTTTCACTGAAAAAACCATAGGTTTCAGGGGCGTTATAGTTAGTTGGACATTTCATTCATACAAAACCATAGAAATTCTGCCGTTATAGTTAGTTGAGCTAACTATAACTCACGCCCCGCAATGCACTGCTGATGATGTCACATATTAAATCATTCATGACATGGTCAGTGACATCACTGATGACATCACTGACGACATCTCAAAAGACATCACTGATGATATCACTGATGACATCATCCATGTGACAATCTGATGCACCTCCTCACACCCTAATATAACCTTTGATACACCCCCTGTAAAATACAGACCCCCATTTTCAAAACCATCGACACACCAATACCAGTTACTACAAACACACTCACTAATTCCTAGGTCTACAGATACATGCACTCATTCATCCATACAGCCATTCATAAATGTAGTCACTGATCAATACAACACTGTCATATGCACTCATACACCTATACAGACACTCACACAACACCACTCATCCTAGTCAGTCATGCACGTATCCTAGTCAGTCATGCAAAGAATCAATAACAGTTCCATTTACTCACCTACACAGTTATACACACACCACCTCATTTATTCATACAGATACTAACGCATACTTACTCTCTTATATAATCACTAATACAAGTATACACTCATTCATACAGCCACTCCCACAATCACTGACTCTCACATATAGTCATTTATATACTCCAAATCTCACATACACTGCCTTTTACTTTTGTACTTACTTGGACATCTACTACCGAAACATCCATTCACTCAACAACACATCCATACACACACTCACTCACCAATAGTACTGTTTCCACATGCACTCTTAAAGTCATACACCCAGTCAATCAACCACTCACACATCTATGCACAGAGTCACACACCCCCCACCCAACCACACACACACTCAGTCTCCCATACAATTACTCAGGCAACTAATAAATAACCCATATAGACACCCGTGGAGCTACTGACCAACTGTTTACAGCAGGTTATACAACAACAGACAGACTGGTACAGACATTCACACAGTTTAGTCACTAACCCATGTATTCAGTAAGACACATTTAATCACTCACTTAAACAGTAAGTCACACACCTACTAAATCCTCCATCCAAACACTTATACATCCACTCATTCTTCAATACAGCTTGGTATTTATATAATATATATTTAAATTTTAAAGAAAAAAACATACACCTGATGATGTCATCAGTGATGTCATCAGTGATGTCATTTGAGATGTCATCAGTGATGTCATCAGTGATGTCACTGACCATGTCATGAATGATGCAATATGTGACATCATCAGCAGTGCATTGCGGGGGCGCGAGTTATAGTTAGTTCAACTAACTATAACGGCAGAATTTCTATGGTTTTGTACGAGTGAAATGTCCAACTAACTATAACGTCCCTGAAACCTATGGTTTTTTCAGTGAATTTCAAAGGTTTTTTAAATGCTAATTTCTAATTATTTTCTTCTTTAAACCTATAGTTTTTTCAGTGATTTTAAATTATCACTTCATTGTCAATCTAGTGAAAACAGCCAATATCCCCAGTTTTCCAGTAATAGCTTTCACAAAAACAAATTCAGCACAAATGAGAACAACAACTAACGGTAATAATATACAGAGTAGACGTGCCTGTG
Organism: Triturus cristatus; assembly: GCF_964204655.1. Classification (NCBI taxonomy): domain Eukaryota; kingdom Metazoa; phylum Chordata; class Amphibia; order Caudata; family Salamandridae; genus Triturus; species Triturus cristatus. The sequence continues at coordinate 240,950,761 of NC_140589.1, read as the reverse complement.
TAAAAATTAACACAAAAGCACCAGTTCCCAATATTTTTACCATTTAAGAATGTTAGCAGTACATCATTCCGGAATGCGAAAGTTAGTTAGAAGATTATACTACGTGAAAAGTCCTGCATTATGTCTAAATTAAATTAAAATACAGCTCTTTTGCATGGTTCAGTGTTGGATGTAAAAAAAATTGTGATGATATAGAGTTACGTTTCTTTGCTGGTCAAGAGGAGTGTAGAGAAAGTGAGAGTTTGATAAGTGTAGGTGTTGAAGAAGAGATGGAAAATACTACTGCTGTGAAGTTTGAAAAAGAAATAACAAAGTTTAAAGTAGTTTCTGGTGAAAATCCCAACTATGTTTGTATTTGTTGCCGACATACTCACTATAAAATTGAAACTAGGAACGTAGATGTGTTTTTAGAAAGTGAAAAGGAAAACAATGTTAAATGGAGAGAATTTGCTCCTTATCTGTTTGTGGAAGGTCGTTTTGATTTAGGTATTGTACAATGGATTTGTAAATATTGTTACAGTAAATTAGAAGAGAACAAAATGCCAGCTAGAGCTGTCCATAATGACTTAGAATTAGTTGCTATACCTCCTAAACTTACAGATTTAAATACATATACGGCCATCCTTATACAATCTGTGCACCCTTTTCAGGCTATAATTCGTATGCAGCCTAAAACAGGTAAGCTGCCGTCAACAGATCTATAAAGAGGTTTAAAAGGAAGAGCTGTGTATTTACCTTTAGATTTTAAGAAAAATGTTGAAACTGTTAGTGCCGAAAGAGACGATACTGAACCTGTAGTCATTCTTGTTAATGGTGTACCCACAAAGAGTTGGAAAATATGGCAAGAGTTAGTACATGTCACGAAAGTCCAAAAGGCTACATTATATCTGGTGCAAAACAATATTTACTATAAAATTGTAAATGTAGAAGGAGAAGAAATTACTTTAGAAGATGAAACACATATTTCAAGTGGACAATTCAAGAAAAGAAGAAATTTATGAACATTATACTATACATCCTCTACATTCAAAAGAACTGATAGGACAGACTATTGAATTGTTCCAGATGAAAAAAGCAAAACAAACTCCTATGAGTGTGTGGGAAACAAGTTTGGAAGCTCGTTGTTTTCCACAGCTGTTCCCTACTATAAAAGGTAGACGATATGATGAACGACCAGTTCAGATTCTAGCTTCAGAATACTGTACTTTACAACTGTACTCAGAACAACCAAGATTTCCTCAGTGTATTCCATAAATGTTTCATCTTTTGTTCCATACACCTACACTGCGGTCAGCAGAGCTCACAATTTAAATTGAAACATGATTTATTTATTAGAGAGAATTGTACACTATGTCCTCGAACTTTGTCAAGAGGAAGTGACTAAAAACATTCCTCTATGTCTGTACTGACTACTGCCTTCGATGTACACTAGTGATAGCAGGGCTCACAATTCACATTAAGTTGCGATTCTGTGGCTCATCCGCACCACGCATCATCGCTGGCTGAGCAGACGCTAAATGCTTCTGATGCCCCATCTCACTGCAGCACAACTCATGCACCCTTTCTGATACAATAGTGTGTGTATAATTTCACATCTGCTCTCCTACCTCAGTGTATCACAAGTCATGAACCCTTTACGATAGAATATTTTCTGTATGATTTCATATCTGGTACCCGTACCTTAGTGCAGCACAAATCATTGGCCCTATGATTGAATCTCTGTGTCTGATCCAATGATTACTGTTGTACTTGTTGCCAGCACCAACCATTACCGGAGGGTTGGCTTACAATCACCCACACGCATCCACCACAGACATCACTGGACATGTGACCCTGGTAATAAAAAGGAGTCGAGCGCATGTGCCCGTACCCAGTTCCAATATCTATCTGTGTCCGTGTGTTCATTATGTATGCAACATGCTGCCCCTAGGCCCTACCACATTACATAGTGCTCTAGACAGCGTATGCAACCATCTTACCTTTCACAGTGGGGGAAAACTTTAGTTATGTAACTTTGTCTCGGTCATTGTACAAGTACGTACGTAGAGACTGCATCATTAGAGTACTGCAAGCAGAGTGTATAGTGAATTTATAAGTGCGTGAGGATCGTCACAGTGGTTGTAAGAAATCAAAAAAGGAACTCCTCGCAGCCATTAAAGCAAAAAATAAATTGACTATCAGAGCTGCTCGACAGTCATATAAGAAGGAATTGTCCAGAGGTAGGATGGAATGGGAAGAGGAGATGTGGGAAAAATTAAGGGATGCCCTAGTGTCAAAGGATGCTAAACTCTTTTGGACACTAGTGAACTCCACTACGAGAGATAGTGGGGAATCTTTTTTCCCAAATATCGCTTCTTCAGTGTGGGAAACACACTTCGCCACACTGTACACTTCCCCTTCGGCCGCAATCATGGAGAAATCGAATAGTGAAATGACAATACAATTAGATGACTACCTCTGTACACCACTGGACACAGATCCCCTGTGTGAGTCTCGACTACAGAGCCCAATGGATTGTGGGGACCATGTATGCCATTTAGACACCAGGCTGTGGCTGGCCCCTGGAAGTGTGGAGAGGATCTCAATTAAGGAAGTAGAATCCGCAATTGCTAGGCAACCTTCTAACAAAGCACCCGGCCTCGATAAAGTCCCAGGAGATCTCTTTTGGTCCCAACCCAAAATTTGGGCACCATACCTTGCCTCACTGTTTAATGCAGTCTTATTGGGAGCCAATCTGCCAGAAACCTGGGTCGGGGCCGAGATTGTCCCTATTTTTAAAAAAGGCTGCCCTTTAGCTCCCTCAAATTACAGGCCGATAAGCCTCTTGGATACTACCCAGAAACTTATGGGACGGATTATCCTGGACAGAATACTTGGCTGGGCAGATGAGAATAAAATAATAACTACTCTCCAGGCTGGGTTCAGAGCTGGGATTTCGACTTTGGACCAGCTTTTTAGGCTACAGGTCCTGTTTTGGAAGACTGTAAGATTGGAGGGTGGCAGTCTCTATCTGGTCTTCGTAGACCTACGGGCCGCTTTTGACCTCGTGCCCAGGGAAAATTTATGGAGGGTCTTGAAAAACCTAAATCTCCCCCCCTACTTATTAGATGTTTTAAAACGTTTTCATAAAGGGAACTATGCCCAGGTACGTTGCGGGAAACACGGAGAGCTATCGGACCGCTTCTTTGTTACCAGAGGAGTGCGTCAGGGCTGTGCCCTGGCTCCCACACTTTTTAGCCTCTATGTAAACGGTCTGGTGGGTGAGCTGAACAATGTTAGGAATACTGATGTCCCTCGGTTGTCATCAGGACGGGTGCCTGCCTTGATGTTCGCAGACGACACTTTGTTGTTGTCGTGAACATCGACAGGCATCCAGAGGGTATTGGACGGCTTTGTCACATTTTGTGCCTCACGGGGTCTTGAGATCAATTTAGAAAAGACAAAGTTTATGATCTTTGGCCCCCCAAAGCACACCCGCCCCTGCCCAGTTCTAAATGGAATCCCACTCGAAAGGGTAAGAACTTTTGTATATCTGGGTGTCACCCTGACTGAAGATTTCAGCTGGGGTCCCCAGGTAGTTAAATCTGCCCTGAGGCTTACACAGACAGCGGGTGGTATTAACAAATTCCAGAGGAAAACACAATTTAAACTAGTCTCCCCAGGCCTTGAAATGTATGGTGCCCAAGCCAGATCCGCCGCAATATACGGCGCAGAACTCTGGGGTCATACCTGTGCACCGACCCTTTCCAAGGTAGAACATACATTTATTAGAAACTTGCTAGGGCTCCCCCAGAGCACCCCGCTTATACCCCTGAGATTCGATTTAGGTCTAGAGCCCATTTCTGAACTCTTATCGAGTCCACCTCTCCTGTATTGGAGAAGGCTGTGGACGGCACCCGAGCTCGAAGACTTTAGAGCCGAGTTTGCTGCAATTTGGGTTCAGCTGAAGAGTAGAAACATACCCTGGCTATCCCATATCAAAACTGTACTATATCAGATAGGCCTTCCCCAATTATGGGAGACCCCCGAGGAAAGCTGCGTAGTGGTACAGAGAACAGAGCTGTTGGCTCTATTTAGACAGCACAATTTAGCTCTGTTACACCGTTTACCACCTAAGGGCAGGTTGACCATAGATTTTTTACAAATAAAATTGGTGCCGAGTAGGGAGGAGTTTCTAGATTTGATCCAACCCCCTATGGCAAAAAAGCTGTATATCCAATTAAGGCACGGTTGCCTTCCAATCGGGGAACTGACCTGTAAATGGGCGGGAAGAGATGTGGGGATTTGCCCAGTGTGCAATGAAACTAAAGAAGATTTACCTCATGTTCTATTCTTTTGTCCTGCCTACAAGGGAATACGCAGATCTTGGCTTGTGCCACTGTGCAGAAATCTGGGACTAAAACAATGTGCCCAAGCCTGTAGGATCTTACGTTATGATACCTCACCTCCCATCGTGTTCTCCGTCTCTCGCTTTTTACATAGCATGTGGCGAAGGAGGTCTGCCCTGACTAATTAATTAACTAACTGATTGTTTTTAACTCAGATGAATTAAATAGCTCATTATACTCTGCACGATAACCTTTGTTTAATAACCTTTTATCTCCTCAAACTATTTATGTATTTTATTCTGTATATACATATTTTACCTGTGCTTTTATGGTCATCGACCGAAATAAAGTTATCAAGCAAGCAATAGTACATATGGTGGCGCAGCCTAACTCCGACAACGAGCTTGTCTCTAATTGGCTTCCCTCCATGTGCCAAAAATGGAAACTTCAACTTTCCATGGCCCTGTATTGCTACAGCTGCAACACTCCACTGAATGTGCAATAAACATTCATATCCAGACACATGTCTCATGTCCACCATCTTTCTTGCGTGGAACTATGGATGAATATAGGGTCAGTAATTCCCCGTACCTTCCATGTTGACCATATTGTTGGACTTGGCTCACAGAGTGACACTTTGGCTTTTGCAACCCGGGTGAAGGTAGCACTCCAACACGGACACCCGCATGATTACCACAGCCACTCCCTCACGGCTGGTATACACCCACATCCCACCCATCGAGCACAGGCGTCACAGGACACGTGACCATACTAATAAAAAAGACCGGGTGCACGTGCTCTACGCCATTTTAGAGTTGCTCGCAACATATGCACTACGGCCGGCACAATCCCACTGTCACTTTGATGGCCCGTCCCGGTGGTCCAAACACTTGATGTTTTGTGTGCTCTGCTGCACCGCAGTGTAGGCCTGAGGGCCTACCTCCACTTCTCACTGAGTTAGTAGTACCGCAAGCACTGAGCGGGTGTACAACCTGTGATGATGATAGGTGCACTAGTATGTCCTCTGCCATGGCGATATCAAGACTCAATTCCAAATGTGAGACCTATTAGCTTGCAGAATTGAGCTGCATGATGTGGAGGGTGCCGTGACCACTAAAAGGTGAGCAGTGAGGCTTTGGTGCGCAGCATCGGGCAGATACCTCTGGGGACGGCAGGAGTGGATGGGGTACAGCAGCCTGAATGCAGAAAGACAGCAGAGCGATTTAGGCATACGCACTCGTATATACTCTGTCACAGCATCGGATTGGTAACGCGGGCACTGGTGCAATGCCCGAGGAGCCGGTGCCGAGTTCCAACTGTGGGCTGCTTTTTGGAGAAGTCTGGGGGTCATATTTGGGCGGTGTCGCTGTTGTTTAGATACAGCCAGCGGCCCAGTGGGTGTCTGAATGGCCTTTCTGGAGGCAGATGGGAGTCATTACCTCACGTTTAGCAACAGGCAGAGGTGTCACTTTCTTTCTCTCGCAGGGCCGCCCATTAATGTATGCATACCTAGCAGGGCATGGGGGCCTGAGCAGAAGTGGCCTCACTTGTTTTTAAGTCACCAGTGTAAACGAATCCGTGCATTTTTTTGTATCCCCCACACCCCCTTTTTTAAATAAAATTTCGCCGAAGCAGTGTTTTGAGGAAAGCCAATATGCAAATGAGGGCCACTTTCTTTTTTAGCGCGCTAGGGCCGATTTTGAAACCTAATCCAACGCTGCTCTGCGATTACTAATTCTGTACTATCTTTCAGATGTGGGAGCTTGAGAGTTCCACTAGGTCGCGGCACATGGTTGGAGACAGAGTGGTTACGTAAAGGTAAGCTGTGACGGTTTTGTACATAGTGTGGGCATCCACTGTCCCTCTTCATCTCTTCCTTTCTCTCCTTCACACTCTTTCTCTCTCTCTTTCTCTCACACTGTTTCTCTCTTTCTCTCTCTCTTCCTCTTTCTCTGTCTTCCTCTCACTCTTTCTTTTTTTTCTCTCTCTCTTCCTCTCACTCTCACTGTTTCTCTCTTTCTCTCTGTATTCCTCTCACTCTTTCTTTCTTTTTCTCTCTGTCTTCCTCTCACTCTTTCTTTCTCTCTCTATCTCTCTTTCTCTCTCCTTTGATGGACGCATGACGCACAATCTTATCTTGCTTTTCGTCTAGCAGGCCTGTGATGATGCTTGGCCGTCAACACTCAAACTGAATTGTGAGCTCCGCTGCGCCGCGTGTACACAATGGGTGAGGAGGCTTCTTTGGCACGTGGTAGACCCTCTTCGACACACGCCGGTGGCAGAACGGTGAGCTCTGAGGATTTTCTCTGCAGGTTCAACACTCACACTCCCTCTCCATTTCTTCCTTTCTCTCACTCACACTCTTTCTCTCTCTCACTCTCTATCTCTTCCTTTCTCTCTCTCACACTCTTTCTCTGTCTCTTCCTCTCTCTCTCATTCTTTCTTTCTCTCTCTCTTCCTCTGTATCACTCTTTCTCTCTCTCTCTTCCTCTCTCTCACACTGTTTCTCTCTTTCTCTCTCTCTCCCTTGTATCTCACTCTTTCTCTCTTCCTCTCTCTCTTCCTCTCTCTCTCACTCTTTCTCTGTCTTCTTCTCTCTCTCTCACACTTTCTTTCTCTCTCTCTCTCTCTTCCTCTCTCACTCTTTCTCTCTTTCTCTCTCTCTCTCTCTCCTTTGCTGGACGCATGACGTACCATCTTATCTTTCTTTTTGTCTTGCAGGCTGTGATTCACAAATTGTGCACTTGTATGTCCTCATCCATTACTGATTCCATACTATGTTTCAGATGACTAAGCTTGCGGGCTGCCCTATTTCCCGGCACGTGGTTGGAGACACACCGGTGGCACAAAGGTGAGCTGCGAAGATTTTCTCCAGTGTCAACACTCCCTCTCCATCTCTTCCTTTCTCTCTCTCACTCTTTCTCTCTTTCTCTGTCTCTCACTCTCTCTCTCATTCTTTCTTTCTCTCTTCCTCTCTCTCACTCTTTATCTCTCTCTCTTCTTCTCTCTCACACTGTTTCTCTCTTTCTATCTTCCTTGTATCTTACTCTTTTTCTCTCTCTTTCTCCTCCTCTCTCTCACTCTTTCTCTCTTTGTCTGTCTTCTTCTCTCTCACTCTTTCTCTCTTCCTCTCTCACTTTCTCTCTCTCTCTTCCTCACTCTCACTCTTTCTCTCTCTCTCTTCCTCTCTCTCACACTGTTTCTCTCTTTCTCTCTACCTTGAAACAGAGAATTACGTGTGTGCAGTTGTATGTACTCTGCAATAACTAAATCTATACTATCTTTCAGATCACTAAACTTGAGGCTGCATTATGTCCCGGCACGTGGTTGGAGACACACCGGTGACACAAAGGTGAGCTGCGAAGATTTTCTGCAGTGTCAATACTCCCTCTCCACCTCTTCCTTTCTCGCTCTCACTCTTTCTCTCTTTCTCTGTCTCTTCCTGTCTCTCTCATTCTTTCTTTCTCTCTTCCTCTCTCTCACTCTTTCTTTCTCTCCCTCTCTCACTTTCTCTCTCTCTCTTCCTCTCTCTCTCTTTATCTCTCTTCCTCTCTCTCACACTGCTTCTCTTTATCTCTCTCTCTTCCTCTCTCTCACACTGTTTCTCTCGTTTTCTTCCTCTCTGTCTCACTCTTTCTCTCTTTGTCTGGCTACCTCTCTCACACTCTTTCTCTCTTCCTCTCTCACTATATCTCTCTCTCTTCCTCGCTCTCACTCTTTCTCTCTCTCTTCCTCTCTCTCACACTGATTCTCTCCTTCTCTCTTCCTCATATCTCACTCTTTCTCTCTCTTTCTCTGTCTTCCTCTCACTCTCACTGTTTCTCTCTGTATTCCTCTCTCTCTTTCTTTCTTTTTCTCTCTGCCTTCCTCTCACTCTCTCTTTATCTCTCTTTCTCTCTCCTTTGATGGACGCATGATGCACAATCTTATCTTGCTTTTTGTCTAGCAGGCCTGCGATGATGCTTGGCCATCCTGCAATCAACACTCAAACTGAATTGTGAGCTCCGCTGCGCCGCGTGTACAAAATGGGTGAGGAGGCTTCTTTGGCATGTGGTAGACCCTCTTCGACACACGCCGGTGGCAGAACGGTGAGCTCTGAGGATTTTCTCCGCAGTGTCAACACTCACTCTCCCTCTCCATTTCTTCCTTTCTCTCACTCACACTCTTTCTCTCTCTCTCTCACTCTCTATCTCTTCCTTTCTCTCTCTCACACTTTTTCTCTGTCTCTTCCTCTCTCTCTCTCATTCTTTCTTTCTCTCTCTCTTCCTCTGTCTCACTCTTTCTCTCTCTCTCTTCCTCTCTCTCATACTGTTTCTCTCTTTCTCTCTCTCTCTCCCTTGTATCTCACTCTTTCTCTCTTCCTCTCTCTCTTCCTCTCTCTCTCACTCTTTCTCTCTTTCTCTGTCTTCTTCTCTCGCTCACTCTTTCTCTCTCTCTCTTCCTCTCTCTCACACTTGCTCTCTTTTTCTCTCTCTCTCTCTCCTTTGCTGGACGCATGACGTACCATCTTATCTTTCTTTTTGTCTTGCAGGCTGTGATTCACAAATTGTGCATTTGTATGTCCTCATCCATTACTGATTCCATACTATGTTTCAGATGACTAAGCTTGAGGGCTGCCCTATATCCCGGCACATGGTTGGAGACACACTGGTGGCACAAAGGTGAGCTGCGAAGATTTTCTCCAGTGTCAACACTCCCTCTCCATCTCTTCCTTTCTCTCTCCCACACTTTCTCTCTTTCTCTGTCTCTTACTCTCTCTCATTCTTTCTCTCTTCTTCTCTCACTCTTTATCTCTCTCTTCCTCTCTCTCACACTGTTTCTCTCTTTCTATCTTCCTTGTATCTTACTCTTTTTCTCTCTCTTTCTCCTCCTCTCTCTCACACTCTTTCTCTCTTCCTCTCTCACTTTCTCTCTCTCCCTCTCACTTTCTCTCTCTCTCTCGCTCTTCCTCTCTCTCTCTTTATCTCTCTTCCTCTCTCTCACACTGCTTCTCTCTTTATCTCTTTCTTCCTCTCTCTCACACTGTTTCTCTCATTTTCTTCCTCTCTGTCTCACTCTTTCTCTCTTTGTCTGGCTACCTCTCTCACACTCTTTCTCTCTTCCTCTATCACTATATCTCTCTCTCTTCCTCTCTCTCGCTCTCTTCCTCTCTCTCACACTGATTCTCTCTTTCTCTCTTCCTCATATCTCACTCTTTCTGTCTTTCTCTCTCTTTCTCTGTCTTCCTCTCTCTCACACTGGTTCTCTCTTCCTTGTAGCTCATTCTTTCTCTCTTCCTCTCTCTCACTCTTTCTCTCTCTGTCTTCCTCTCTCTCACACTGTTTCTCTTTTGCTCTTCCTTGTATCGTACTCTTTTTCTCTTTCTCTCTCTTACTCTATCTCTCTTTCTATGTCTTCCTCTCTCTCCCACTCTTTCTGTCTTTCTCTGTCTTCCTCTCTCTCTCACTCTCTCTCTCTTCCTCTCTCTCTCTTCCTCTCTCTCACTCTCTCTCTATCTCCTTTGCTGGACACATGACACACCATCTTATCTTTCTTTTTGTCTTGCAGTCTGTGAATAACAAATAGACCAGCGATGACACGCCACGGCTGTACAAAGTGTTATTTGTGGTTGTTTTGTTTTAATAAAATGTTTTATATGTAAATCTATACATGACTAAGATTCTTATTTCTCCAACCTCACAAGCATCTTTGTATTAATAGTTCGTAGAGGGACACTTCCGGGCCCAAGAAGGTTGTTGGGGGTATGCTGGTGATGTGGGAAGAGGGTGCGTTACCTGCTAATGTGGGGAGACTCAGCGTGAAAGGGGTATCTCTCACATAAAGAGCTCCGATATGTTTTCAGAAATGCCTCGGACAGATGCCATCTGATGGACTGAATCACAAAATGGCTTTTCAATGCTCATATAGTGTGACTTATGAACAGTTCGTACCCAGGCTCGCAGAGGGACAACTGTGGCCCATCCGCTCGACTCACAGAGGCAGAACTACGAGCAGTCCACTCCCAAAGGAACAGCAGTGTAGTAGCTTGCAGCGGTAGAGGTACCGCTGCGTACTAGCTCGCAAAGGTAGACAGCTGCGAGCCGATGGACTGGCTTCTAGTTCTAAAGGCATAGCTGCGAAGTGGTGATGTTGGGCACAGGGAGCATGAAAGGGTTATCTTCCTACTGGTGTCCTGGAGTGGAAGTCGTGCTGCCTGGTGTTCACCTGTTTCTCCTTTATTGTTAATAAATCTTAAACCTTCACTGCGTCCAAATCATCATTACACAGAGCTCTGGTATATTGAATTGCCCCAGAACCTCTCTTTTATATTTTCACTTGATGCGAGGCATAAAATGGCTGCTAACAGTTCCGGGTTTGAAGTGTTAGCAGCCAATCAGAGGATACTTCCTGCTTTGAAGTGTTAGCAGCCAATCAGAGGCAAGCTCGTGCTCGGGAGTTAGGCACCGACCAGATATATATATATATATATATTTTTTCCCTTTAATATCTCAAAAACTACTGAACGGATTTACACCATTTCTACAAAACCACGCTTTCTGGACCAAGGCAATTCTACCTGCCAAATGTGGCGTAATTCCAATCATCAGTTTGACCTGTAGCCTTGTCTAAAGTTTCCTATGGAAAATGCATTGAGAAAACACGTTTTGACACCCCCCTTTTTCTCAGCCCCCCCCATGACCAATCACCCCTAAACTTTCAAGATAGGAGCTGATCAAAAAAGAGAACTTTTTGGAAAATTTCGTAAAGAATCGTCAAATGACGCCAAAGTTATAAGCAGATGGAGGGCTAAAGGAGGGGGGCCGCGCAACCCCGCTCCCAACATGAGTGAAGCCCCAGCGAGCCACCGCTATTATTTTTTAAGATTTTTTTTTTTTACTTTTTTGTTTACCCTAGAGGTCCTTCTGGGACTCCCTGAGCAGGCCTAGGGGGCCAGGCTGTTTCTACCCTGCCCCCTGCTCTTCTTTTCTGCCTTTGTTTCTCTGTTTTCTAGCGACTCGCTTCTACCGAGCCACAAGATGGCTGCTAACACTTCCTGGTTTGGAGTGATGACAGCCAATCACAGTGAAGCTTGTGCACGGGACTTAGGCTCCACCCAGATATCAAAACTTTTATTTTTCTAATTTCTCAGCAACTGCTGAACAGATTTACACCATTTAAAGAAAAAGTCGCTTTTGACCCATGCACTACCTTTGTGCCAATTTTGGGGTAATTCCGTTCTGTAGTTTCAGCTGTAGCCTTGCACAAAGTTTCCTATGGGAAATTGATTTTTTACTCTCATTTTTTTAATTTCTCAAAAACTACTGAGCAGATTTACATCATTTAAAAAAAGGTCGCTTTCTGAACCAAGCTCTACCTTTCTGCCAAATTTGGGGTAATTCCGTTCAGCAGTTCGGGCTGTAGCTTGTTGCGAAATTTCCTAAGGAAATTAACATGGGGAAAATGCATTTTGGGACCCCCCTTTTTTCTCAGCCCCCCCTTGACGAATCACCCCCAAACTTTCAGGATAGGAGCTGACCTGGATAGACTTTTTTGGGGGAGAATTTCACAAAGATTTGTCAAACGACTTTAAAGTTCTTAGCAAATCAATAAATGCTTTTCCTATGGAAACTAGGTGGTAACTATAACTACCTACTGGCAACTGCCAGTAGGTAATATATATATATAGATTGAAAAAGGCTTCCTGAAAGCCGAAATGCATATATCTTATCTCAGGGGTTGAGGGTGGACCTGAGGAATAAATATTTGCCACATCTTGATTACCTTGTGTTCGTGCCTTCGTCCATGGAGTTTTCTGTGGGAACTGGATTGTTTGATCATATTTATATATATAACAGTTGATGAATGCCCATTATATGGAATGTGTTTACAGCCAACATAAGACAATTTGTGGTTGCTAAAATTGTGTGTGAAATTTATATATGGACTTAAGGAGTTAATCAATGCAAGAAAAACCATTTCAGCTGTCATTGTGCCAGGTTATATCATAAGACATTTTCTGTGATTTTTTTGCAGATGCGTATTTTGGCACTGAAGGGATGAGTTGTGTTAAATGCGAACTTGTAGCCTGGCTATACTAGGGGAAAACGTACTCTCCATAGAGGTGCCCTGCACCTGGAGGAAGAAGGTGCCCTCAAATTCAAAGAAGTTACAAGTAAATTTCAGCCCTGCACATTCTAAGACAAAATGTCTGGGTGTCTCGTGTTCCCTATTTCGTTGGAAAAAAATATCTTCAAGTTATCCCAAGCTGAATTTATGTATTATAAGGTGTTATAATGTAACCCAGTGCTTTTCTAGGGAAGGTCCTACCTTACCATTGTGTAGAACAACTTTGGAGATTTATCACGGACAGGACATGTGGAACTTGTTTACACATATCCTACTTTATAAATGGCATGCTCCATGCCCAATGGGTATTTAGGGCCTACCTTAGAGGTGACTTATAAGTATTAAACCAGCAGGTTTAGACCTAGCAAAAGGTTTATATTTCCGCTTCAATTTAGCAGCCTTAAAACTGCACACTAAGGCTTGGCCAGATATGTAGGCATGCTCTGCAGTGGGTGGTCGCACAATAGGTGCTTTAGTCCACTAGTGACTTTTCAATGACAATCCCTGGGTACTCAGGGTACAGTATATCATGGACTTATATGTATGTTAAATGTGCCAATTAGTAATTGTTGACGTCCTCCGCACACGCCCACCATGACGTATGATGGCCGGGCGCCGTCCAAAGCATGCAAGGGGTTAAAGCATATGCACTGGGGCCTGATTTGCAGGGTCCCTGTGTAGGAAAGATGTATATAAAATGTGAGTGAACATGCAAAAAGAGGCTTTTCTTACACTGTGCAGGGCTAAAAACAGTATTAGATGGAGAGATTATATAAAGAATGGTCAGAACAGTTGGCAGTTGTAGTAACATCTGGTGGTTTGTTGTTTGAGGAACAGATTTAGAATGGAGGTTGCATGAAGTGAGTTATTGTCTATTTCCTCATAATCAATGCCTATCACTTTTTTGCTTTTGCAGTTTTATGTAGTGAGAATTCAGCCAAAAAAGCATTAGAGCACTTTACATGAGCACCAGATTGCATCACACACTTTTTTAGGCAGAGGGAGACTGTGTGATTTGCACATGATCACAAGATGTTGAGCAGAGGCTGGGCCTTGAACCTGGCTTACCTGTTCCAAAGTTCAACTCTTTTCCCAGTTTCGAAGTTGGCTGCTCTGGACGTTAGGATAGATATGCATTAAAAACTACTGCATGGCACGTAATGTAAAACGTACGTAAATGAACATTTAAGGAAACAAATCCTGCTATTTTTGCTACTGTACGATATGCAATTGTCGAGTTCCAGTATTGCACTGTGGCTCCAAACACCACCACATCTGGCTTCTGTTGCTATCAGAAACATCATAACTTCTGCTACCATACAGGTAATATTTTCCAGCCGCCAAATTAATGAACCACCAGTCTCAGCCTCGCCACCTACTTCCTGCACTTGATAATTGTGGTTTGATGTCTGCAGTCTCCACTCCTTTTAACAGCTGCCCCCCAATTCCACATACCCAAATCCTCCAGGTCTCATATTCTACCATGAGCTAGATGGTGTCAGCCCTAGCCTTTGCACAGAGGTAACCATTGATGCACCCACACTGCCCCTGCAACCTATTTAATGCCTGCTATCTCTGCCCTGCCATGATGTGGTTTCTTACTAATACTTATAGATACCTCTCTCTGATTCCTAGTAGAGGATAGATGACAGGAGATATGTCAGAAATTGATCAAGAGGCACTTAGAGCTGCAAATTAGATATACTTGGTCCAATGGATATTATCTAGATGAAGCAGGAATTCATAAACTAAGTCTGCCTCCGATTACATTTTTAAATGTAGCTGAAAAAACACACAGCCACTCTTTCTGAGCTTGCTGATAAACATCCAGTGCAAACCATCTTTGCACCCAATTTCGAATACCGAGTTCATAGCTACCAACTTTCCCAGTTCCACGCTTGATTTATTATTCCTGTTCTGTTTATTTCTCAGCATTCTGGGATTTGCTGGCTTATGTAACCCAGCAGAAAAAACAGGATAGAAGTCCCAGAATAATAAGGAAACAAAGGGACTGGACTAACTATTCATGCGTGGACCTGGGAAAAGTGGTAGCTATGTGAGCTGAACGAAAATTACTATCACTTAGGGGCAGATTTATGAGCCCCTTGCGCCACTTTTGCGTCACTTTTCCCATGTTAAAAGTGACGCAAAAGTGGCGCAAGGGGCTCATAAATCTGCCCCTTAGTGTTTATGGAGAAAACATGCAGTAAAATCGCAACTCCATGCTTTTCCTCCCTGCACTGGCTCTCTGTAGAACAGTGCATTATTTTTAAACCCTGTCTTTTGTGTTTCCTGTAAGAGCATGCACAATTTAGCCCTCATGAAATTTTGATAACAGTCTCCCCCTATAGACTTTCCCCAAAAGAGGAAGATGCTTTGCAGTCCAACTTGCAGTAGCTTTCCCAAGAACATACGGTCGCAAATGTTTTAAAGAAGAAAAAAAGCTATGAAACCACTTACAAACATATATTTTTCTAAACATTATCAGGTTAAGGTCTTGCCCTGGAATATGGCTTGATTTACGCTGACCAGCACCCAAAGACACACGTTTTTTGGACACTTTGTGAAATTAGAAAATGCATTGTTCTAGTTAATAGCAGAGTCCCATGTGAAAGCACACAAAAACGGCAACAAAAATGTAAACATTATTCAACAGTGTTCACAAAGGAGGTCTAATGTAATCTAGAAGGAAACCTTGACAAAAAGATATAATTTAGAGCACATGCATGAGAAGTCTTACACTCTAGTCTTCCAATTTGAAGATATATCAACTGAATAAATCAAGGTCTTTTAAACAAATCAACAGCAAATGTTATAACTGTGTTGCATTACCTGGTGTTAACATAAAGAAGGCGGCCAAGGTCTATGCCCAAAGCAGCCAGGACCTCCAATCCCCACTGCTGGAAGCAGCGTTTACATTGCATGTGGTACAACACATGCTATTACAACGCGGTCGTTACAACGATTCAGTTGTTACAACGCTAACCATTACAACGCAAGTCGTTCTACGACTTGCTGTAGGGGGTGCTCTAAACTAAGGAATAGTATAATTTACTATTCCAACACCTTCCCTACTGTTGCGCAGGCTGGAGTTGGAATAGTAAATCATACTATTCCCATGTCCAGTGCGCCCCCTACAGCAAGTCTAGAAACGACTTACGATGTAATGGTATGCGTTGTAAGAATGCAGTCATTGTAACAACCGCGTTGTAATCACATGTGTTGTACCGCATGCGATATAACATCGCATATTCCCCACTGCACACAGGCTTCATCTGTGCACACCAGCGGCCAAGCCCTGCATCAAATCTTCCGGGAGTAGCCAACCCAGCCACTGCCTGGGAGCGGCCTACTCGGCGGAAGGCTGTGTGCAGCCGGGGTTGGTTGCAACCACCAGTGTGCAGAGCTTTCATCTATTAATATTTTTTTTTTAAGTTTTGAAAAGTGTAAATTTTATTAAGAAAAAGAAAAGAAAAAGAGGGGGGTAAAGGAAGGGAAAGATATAGCAAAAATGCATACATCTTTAAAACCTTAAAAAATACATAACTAAGTAGTCTTATAGCAATATAAAGAAGATAAGTAAGTATATAATACAAATCTGGTTAAAAAACCTAAAAATGCAAAAATGCAGTCAAAATGTCTGTATAAACAGTAATAAAAGTAAGAACAAACCGGTATGTCAAGGAGATTTCAACACTTCTTGCTCAGAGATTTTACGTACATAAGAAAGCTTAGCATAACAATCAATACAATTTGTAACTGGGGACCATAGAAGACAACGTTTAAGAGCTAAGGAAATTGAGAATACATAAACTGTATCCAATCTGTGATTATAACACATGGCATACCACCAAGCCTGGAAGGATAGGTCAGACAAATGTTTCCAGTGTTTGGTAATCTTCTGAAATGCTACTCCCAAAAGCAAATCTAAAATCTGTAAACGTAAAGGACATCCTAACCAATCTTCAGAAAGAGAGCCCCAAAAATTTTTAACAAATGAAAAAGGGACTGTATGATGAAAAATGTGGGTAATTTGAAACCAGACCTTCCTCCAGAAGTCTTGTACGAATGGGCAAAAAAAAAAAAAAATGTTTTAAATCAGCATTCGTGGAAGAGCATGACCAACAAGTGTCAGGAAGTTCAGTATGAATCTTGTGCAAAAGTGAAGTGGGAATCTGTTATATATAAAAAAAAAAAAAGTGTCTGTGTAGTGTTAGCTGCCCTGGATGTTTTCCTGATTTTAAGCCAAATGTTGTTCCATACTTGAACGGACCAGTCAACCTGAAGGTCACGTTCCCAATCCAGTTCTACCTTAGTTTTGTCTCTAGCAAGGGTTTAATTATGTAGGTAGTTATAAATGGCTGAGTCTTTAGGTCCTGAACTTAAGAAAATTTGAGAGGTAGTAGAAGTGATACTCGGTTTACTTAAGGATATGAATTTCTGGACTGCTAAATCCAAAGCCTGTTGTAGTAAAAGATATTTATTTGAAAATGAAGTAGGAAAATTAAATGTGAGTTTAGCCTGAGAAAAGGGTATAATTTTATCATTTTGAAATAGCTGATGAACCCAAATAAGGCCTTTTTGCCTCCATGGCTTCCAATAAATCTCCGCTGCTCCTGCCCGCTGCCTGCCCGAGCCCTGCTCTGCTGCCTCGTTGCTGCCTTGCCTCGTTGCTGCCTGTGTTTCTTTGCCCCCTCCTGCTGCCTCGTTTGCCTTTGTCGTTTTCCTTTTCCTTTCCCCTCTGCCACTAGACTTGCTTTTTTCCCTTCTATTTGTCCTGCTGCCCTCCCCCTTCCTTGTGTCTCCTCCCGTCCGCCGGACGACCCAGCCGCTGCTGAGCCGCCCTCAGACCCCCTTCCCGCCACAGACCTCCGCCGACTCCGCCCCCCTCCTGACCATTGGCCGCCCCGCTCCCGCCACCCAGCTGACCCGCCCTCCCGGCTCCTCACTTATGACGCCCCCAGAGCGACCGCGCAGCGGACGCGCGCAGCGGGAGCGCTGACTGTGCGCCGAAGGTGCGCCAAAGGTAAGCCCGTCTGCGCCCGTCCAAGCCTGGACCGCGCCCAGTGCCAGGACCCCTGGCTCCCGCAGACACCAGCCCACCCGCCGGACCTACGACGCCGCCGAACTCTACGCACTCAACGCCGGTCGAAGCCCGGGCTGCTACCGAGCCACCCCGAGACGCACCCAAGGACCCTTCTGCTGCCACTCCTGCAAGTTCACCTGCATCCGGACCTGCACTACACCTGCTCCGACCAAGCCGAGCACCAGCAGCAACCACCTCAAGTGCATCCTGCTCAACACCCGCTCCGTCCACAGACACGCCGTCCAACTCTGGAACCTGATCGACACAACATCTCCAGACGTCGCCTTCCTCACGGAAACCTGGATGAACGCCTCCTCAGCGCCCGACATCGCCATCGCCATCCCGGAGGGCTACAAGATCATCCGGAGGGACCGCGTCAACCAGACAGGAGGAGGCATCGCCATCATCCACAGGAACACCATCCGCATCACGACCAACACCGACGACACCCTCGCACCCGCCGAACACCTGCACTTCCAGATCCACATCAACCCCAAGACCACCCTCAGAGGCACCCTCATCTACAGACCCCCGGGACCTCGCACACAATTCAGCGAAGACATCGCCGACTTCATCAGCCCGCACGCCCTCCCCTCTGCTGACTACATCCTCCTCGGGGACCTCAACTTCCACCTGGAGAACAACAACGACCGCAACACCACCACCCTGCTGGACAACCTCGCCAACCTCGGTCTCAAGCAGCTGGTGACCACCCCCACCCACTACGCACACTCGACCCCGTCTTCTCATCCAGCAAGGACATCGCCTTCAGCCACGCCACCGGACTCCACTGGACGGACCACAGCTGCGTCCACTTCAGCTTCAGAAGGACCACGATCCACCACCACCAGCAACAGGCTGCACGCAGAAGCTGGAACAAGATCACAGCTGACCAGCTCGCGACTTCCCTGAGCATGAACCCTCCCACCAGCGCAACGAACCCAAGCCAGGCCGCCACCAACCTCGCGAAGTGGATCAGCAACTGCGCAGACGACCTCGCCCCTCTGAAGACCCAGCCTAGCAGACCCAGCAGCAAGAAAGCCCCATGGTTCACCGACGAACTCAAGAGCTCCAAGAAGAACTGCCGAGCCCTCAAGAGAACCTGGCGCAGAGACCCAACACCGAACAACATGACTGCCCTCAAGCTCGCCACCCGAAAACACCACCAACTGATCCACACCACCAAGAAAACTGCATTCAAGGAACGACTGGACAGCAACGCACACAACAGCAAGGAACTCTTCAACATCGTTAAAGAGCTCTCCAATCCCAACGCCGGAAACAACGACATCACCCCTTCGCAAGACCTCTGCAACTCCCTCGCCTCCTACTTCCACAACAAGATCGCGGACATACACAACAGCTTCAGCACTCAACCGACGCACGCCACGACTGAACCACAGCCCCCCACCACCACCCTCCGCGCCTGGACCCCGATCAGCACCGAAGACACCATCCGCACGATGAACTCCATCCACTCCGGATCTCCGACCGACCCCTGCCCTCACCACATCTTCAACAAGGCCGACGCTCTCATCGCACCCCACCTGCGGGACATCATCAACACCTCCTTCGACACCACTACCTTCCCGGAGAGCTGGAAGCACGCCGAACTCAGCGCTCTACTAAAGAAGCCATCAGCCAACCCCACCAACCTCAAGAACTACCGCCCCATCTCGCTGCTCCCGTTTCCTGCAAAAGTCATCGAGAAGACCGTCAACAAGCAGCTGGCCACCTTCCTCGAGACGAACGGATCCCTCGACCTCTCGCAGTCCGGCTTCCGGGCCAACCACAGCACCGAGACCGCCCTGATCGCAGCCACCGATGACATCCGAGCCCTGCTCGACAACGGAGAAACAGCGGCCCTCATCCTCCTAGACCTCTCCGCGGCCTTCGACACTGTCTGCCACCGTACCCTAGTGCGGCGCCTCAGCACCATCGGACTCCAGGAGAAGGCACTGGAATGGATCACCTCGTTCCTCGCTGGAAGGACACAGAGAGTCCGCCTCCCCCCGTTCAGATCAGAAGCCACCGAAGTCATCTGCGGCGTTCCTCAAGGCTCCTCGCTCAGCCCAACCCTCTTCAACGTCTACATGAGCCCCCTCGCAGCCATCGCACGCCAGCACAACCTCAACATCATCTCCTATGCCGACGACACCCAGCTGATCCTCTCCCTCACCAACGACCCCGCCACCGCCAGACCCAACCTACACGAAGGGATGACAGACGTAGCCAATTGGATGATGAACAGCCGCCTGAAACTGAACTCGGACAAGACGGAAGTCCTCATCCTGGGATCTTCACCCTCCGCCTGGGAAGACTCCTGGTGGCCCCCCGCCCTGGGCAGCGCACCCAAACCAACAGACCACGCACGCAACCTGGGCTTCATCCTGGACTCCTCCCTCTCCATGACCAGACAAGTCAACGCCGTCTCCTCGTCGTGCTTCAACATCCTGCGCATGCTACGTAAGATCTTCCGGTGGATCCCCACCGAAACCAGGAAGACGGTCACCCAGGCCCTCGTCACTAGCCGTCTGGACTACGGCAACACCCTCTACGCCGGAACCACCGCCAAACTCCAGAAGAGACTCCAGCGGATTCAGAACGCCTCAGCACGACTCATCCTGGACATCCCCCATCGCAGCCACATCTTCGGACACCTGAGAGATCTGCACTGGCTCCTGGTCAGCAAGAGAATCACCTTCTGCCTCCTCACCCACGCACACAAAGCCCTACACAACCAAGGCCCAGGATACCTCAACAGCCGCCTCAACTTCTACGCTCCCACACGCCAGCTTCGATCGACCAGCCACGCCCTCGCCACCGTCCCCCGCATCCGAAGAGCCACAACAGGAGGAAGGTCCTTCTCCTACCTGGCTGCCAAGACCTGGAACTCCCTCCCGACCCACCTCCGCCTGACCCAGGACCACCTTGCCTTCAGGAAGCAGCTCAAGACCTGGCTGTTCGAGCAGTAGCGGACCCCCCCTCCCCTAGCGCCTTGAGACCCCTCGGGTGAGTAGTGCGCTATATAAATGCTTTGATTGATTGATTGATTGAATCATTATACGATGATTATGCCAAACTGAGGATTGAAGAAGAGAATCTTTGGAGGATCTATTCAATAAAAGTGAATCTAGTAGTTTATGTATGAGCTTAACAATAGGCGTAGATAACTTCTGAGGTTTCTGAGTGAAAGAGAAGTACTCTAACAAGGAGAAAGGAGCTATATACGACTGTTCAAGTGTCACCCAGAGGGGGGAATCTGAAGAGGGGGTAGTAAGCCAATGAGACGACTGACGTAGGTTGAAAGCTTTATGGTAAGCAGGAAAATCGGGAAAGTTGACCCCACCTTCTGTTTTAGGGCGACTAAGCTTTGTTAATGACATACACACTTTTTTTCTTATTCCAAAGAAAAGAAGACAATAAAGAGTTAATTTTTTTTAAGTACTTCTGGGGTATGGTAATTGGCATATTAGAAACAGTAAATAAGACAATTGGGGATAACATCATCTTGATGGTATCTAACCTCCCCCACCAGGAGAGGTATAAAGGGTGCCACCTGTCAATAAGAGAAGAAACCTTTGAACAACATTTGTCCAAGTTAATGGAAACTGATGAGTGAATAGAAGAAGAAAAATATATTTCTAAGTACTTTATATGGTTGGTATTCCAAGTGAAGTTGGTGGTTTTAAAATCCTCTTTAAAAGTAAACTTGGTTAAGGGTAAGATTTCGCATTTGTCATTGTTTAATTTGTAGCCAGAAATGGAAGAGTAAGACTGAGTTTCAAGTAAAAAAGCAGGTAGAGAAGAGATGGGATTAGACATGAACAGTAGTACATCATGAGCATAGGCCACCAATTTAATCTGTATATTACCATATTTAAAACCCTGAAAATCTGAATTGTGACGAAGTTTACACAGAAAGGGTTCTAAAGTTAAATCAAACAAAAAGGGAGATAAAGGACAACCTTGACGGACACCCCTGCCCAAGTCAAAATAGGAAGAAGTGAGACCATTAACGAATATAGCAGCTTTAGGGTTTGAATATAAAAGAGAAATTA
Source organism: Triturus cristatus (assembly GCF_964204655.1). Classification (NCBI taxonomy): domain Eukaryota; kingdom Metazoa; phylum Chordata; class Amphibia; order Caudata; family Salamandridae; genus Triturus; species Triturus cristatus. The sequence goes on along the minus strand of NC_140589.1, from coordinate 240,929,180 downwards.
AAGAGTTAATTTTAGGACCAAAGCCAAACCATTTGAGTGATGAAAAAATGAAAGGCCAATAGACTCTGTCGAAGGCTTTTTCCGCATTTAATGCTATGGCAGGTAAAGATGCAGAAAAGTGAGCGGCCTTTGAAAGAATATCAGAGAACTGACGTGGATTATCAGTAAGGAAACGACCTTTCACAAAGAATGACTGCTCCCTACCTAGAAGATCTGGAAGGAAGGATTCTAATCGTAGGGCCAAGGATTTTGAGAACATTTTGTTTACCAGTGAAATTGGTCTATAATTTTTGCAAAAATGTGGGTCTTTATTATCTTCAGGAATGAGGCAAATAAGGAGCCAGAAGCAGTACCAATTTGCAAAAAAGAGGACAAAAGTTTGTGTAACTTAGGGAGGAGAAGATGGGAAAAATGTGAGAAAAATTCGAGAGTGAAACAAACCATCAGGACCTAGGGCTTTATCCTTCTTAAGAGTGCGCAAAGCATTGTTTAAATCTTTTGTTGAAACATCCAACTCCAAAGATTGAAAATCTAAATTAAGATCAATGGGTTTAGTAATATATAGAAAGGTAATCCATGATGGATATATCCATAGGGTAGGTTTCTGGCATATATAAAGGATTATAAAACGTATGAAATTCTTGTGAAATTTCTGAATCTTTAAATTTGGGCATCTGGTGAACATCAAGAATTGATTCAATATTATTATTTTTTTTTTTTTACTTTGAGGTAATTTGCCAATAATTTGCCTGAATTGTTATTACAGTCATAGAATTTGTCACTAGACTTAAGCAAATATAAGGAATCGTTATGAGTAGATTCTTTATTAAATTTAAGTTTGGCAGCTATTAGAGCTTCTAAGCAATCTTTTGATTTAGATGTGTAAAAGGCATGTTCTAGTGATTATATTTTAGCAAAAAGATCCGTGGCGGATTTCCGAGACTTATGACGTTTCTTGGAACATAAGTAATAATAAAATCTCGTGCAGCTGCCTTGAAGGCGTCCCATACGACAGAAAAGTGAAGGGTGCCTGATTCGTTAAGAGAGAAATATTCCTTAAAAAAAGAAGAAAAGGAAGAAGTAGAGACAGGATTGAGTAATAGAGAATTATTAAAACGCCAACGTCTAGGTGCAGAAGATTTGTGGAGAATGTCTAAGGAAACGGAAACTGGGGCATGGTCAGAGATTAGGATAGAGCCAATATCTGAAGAATTTAGAGATTGAGAAAGGGCATGGGACATGAAAATATAATCAATGCGTGATTGTGTATGATGTACTGGGGAAAAAAAGTGTATTCCCTCAAGGAGGGATTGCATAATCTCCAGGCATCAACTAAATGCCTTTGCTGAAAAGAATGTGAATATGTTTTGTGAGGTTTGGAGGAAATAAAAGAGGACATGAAGTTACGGTCAATGAAGGGATCAACAATTTGGTTACAGTCGCCAGCTAAAATCAAGTTATCATGAGGGAGTTGCATTAGTTTTTCTGCAAGATGGGACCAAAAAAGGGCAGTCGCCGATAGTCGGAGCATATATATTAAGAAAAGTGAGGGAAGTTTTCCCAATCAGTAGGTTCGTAATTAACCAGCGAACAATGTCATCATTCTCCTGAGAAACAAGTTTAGCATGGAGAGATTTATGAACAAGTGTAATAATGTCATTACGTTTTCCATCACCTGGAGAAAAGAAAACTGCTCCAACCCAATCCCTCTTTAACTTCAGGGATTCAGATTCAGTGAGGTGGGTTTCCTGAATCATGGCTATATGGGCGTCAATTTAGACAAATATGATAATATACACTGCCTTTTAATCAGAGATTGTAAACCCCGGACATTCCAAGTAACAACATTTAATGTAATCTAAAAGACATTAAGAGAACAAGCAAGATAAGACCAGATAAAACAGTAATCATGATAGAAAATAACCATGAATGCATATAAATGAAACAGAATGTAGTAATATTTGAAGAAAGAACCATACAAGTAAATACAGAAATAACTTAAAGAGAACAATGTGAATAAGATCAGATGTAATATGATCTGAAAAAATGAAGGGAAGTATCAGAAAAAAAGATCGAGAGAGAGAAAGAAAAAAACATAAGAGAGGAGAAGATGAAAAGCAGCTGGCGAAGAAAAAAGAGAAGAGATTGTCTGTAAAACTGAATTAACATCAATTAAGAAAAACGAGAAACAAGAAAATGATATATAAAACTGTTTGATTCGAGGAGTAGCAGAAGAGATAGGGAAGAGAGATGATGAAAAGAAGAGAAACAGAAAGTACCGGAAATAAGAATATGATAGCAAAAGAGTAAAGAAATGATACAAAAGAGGAGGAGAAAAAAGATGAAAGAGAAGAAATAGAAGAGCAAAAAGTGAAGGACACATACCTATAAAAATCCAAAAATAGAAAGGAGGGGAGGGTGAAACCACATGGAAGGACGGCACATCCAGATCTCACGAAGGGAGGCACAGATAAAATGAAATACTACAAGGTGCGAGACAACAGATGAAAAAACAGCGAGGGTACCTACAGGGAAGAGAAATACAATTAAAATATAAAGTTAACATCATAAGGATTATAAAAAAATCTGAAAAACTAGAACAAACATTTAGCTGAAATCTTCTAAAATAGAAAAGGAAAACATGTTATACAACAGTGCGAGAAAACAAGAATATAGCAATAAAAATCAAATTGATATAATCAGACGTAGAGTGAGGAGGATACACTGGAGGTATCCATAGTATCAGTCTTGCAGAGGTTGAGAAAACTTTTTAACTTGAGGGTATCCTCATATGTAATAATTTTGTTCTTGTATGTGACCTTGAAAAGGCAAGGGTAGAAGAGACCATATCTAGCACCAAGGTCACGAAGCTCCGGTCTCATCTTTAGAAAGTCTTTACGACGATCAGCAGTACTTTTAGCATAGTCTTGCGAGAAAAACAACATGTGATCTAACCATGAGATACGTGACATTTTTTTTGAGGCGGATAAGACTTTGAGTATGTCTGTATACTCCAAAAAGTAAAAAATGACCCCTCTTGGTTGAGTACAAGTAGAAGTATAAGTATCTGCATGTTGATGACCCAATCTGTGGGCAGGTTGAATATTCTGAGCTGGTTCTGCAGGAATGCCCAACACCTTAGGCAGAAACGAAACGAAGAAGGAAAGAGGGTCAGCACCTTCCTTGTTCTCTGGCAGGCCATAAATTCATAGATTGTTTCTACGATTTCTATTTTCCAAATCTTCAACATGTGTCTGCAATTGAGATACTTGTGTTTGAAGGGCATGTACCTTAGAATCAGTAACTTGAAAAGAGGAGACATTTTGCTCCCCCACAATGAGTCTTTTATCAAGTTGAGACCATCTGTCAGTCAAAAATTGAAGTTTTGAATTTGTTTCCTCCTTGAAAGGTTTTAAAGACCGTATTTCTTTAAGAAGTAGATCCATAGAGATAGTGATTTTGCTGGAGACGGAGGATCTTTTTTGAGACGTTTAGTTGTAGCTTTTACTGAGTTGGCAGATATAGGAACCAATGACGGCAACTGTGAGGAGGTGCCAAACTTTATTGAAGATGAAGAGGCAGACTCCATCTTGGCATCTTGGCAACCTTTGTAAAAATCATAGAGTTTTTGATAAGCTGGTAAGACGGAGATGCAGAAGATGAGGAAAATCTCCGCAGTCTCCCCATAAAATGAGCAAGCAAAAAGTTCAAGGAAAAATGTTTGTAGAGCAGTCACCGGTACAAAGAAAACAATTGTTATATTCGAGGGCCAACCAATGACAGGAAGTCAAAAATTAGTGAAGCATAAAGAACAGCTCAGTGATACATCATAGGTATTAGATAAAACTACGATAAAAATGGTATCTGTTGACGAAAAAGAATCCCCACACACAGAATTATTTTAAGGAGTAAAGAAAAGCAAGTCAAATAGCATATCTGGTGCCAATATCGCAAAAGTAACCCATATTGTGATTATAAGTGTGTGGTGGAAATGACGGTCCATTTAGAAAATACATAGGCAGTTCAACATGCGTGCTAGTTTGCTAATGAACTCAAAGTCCAGTTGTAAAAAATATAAAAGGCAAAGAATGGCAAAACAACCGACATTTAAAAACTTAACATGATGAGAGTATGTACTTTAGTGAAAGAACAAAGCTTCATTAAAGAAGGAGTAGTGCAATGTGAGCCAAAAAGCCAAAATGAGGCAGCTGGTAAAAACAAAAGGAACTAGCACAGCATATGGATTTCATACTCTCAACGTGCTGAAAATATTCACTGTTATGAAGGAACAGAGCCTCATTAGAAGAAGATTGATGGTACAAGAGAAAAAATGTTAGAGTCAGTAACTTGCATTGGCATCCTGACTGAGGTTAGAACAACGTTGCAACTGTTTTTGTGAGGAAAGAGGGACATCGATAGTAGCAATGCTGCAATAACGATAAAAAAATCATCCAGTAGAAACACAATTTAGTTGTGAAATGCCAGCAACCAGGAAATATTCAGGTGGATACTGTCCAAAGCGGTAAAGCGCGAAAGTACGCGTACTGCTGCAATTTGAAGGAGGGAAGCGCTTTAGCACTTGAAGACCTGAAATGGCAATCCTGACTGTGGAGACAGCGTGAACTTGAAAATACCTTTCAAAATTGAAGTTGCCGTGGCGTCTTCAGAACCAGCATGACGGCGAGTGCATTCAAAAGTAGTGGCTGTAGTTCAGGCATGCCGCGGGTCGTGCAACTCGCACAAATCTGGAAATTTCAGTGTCGCTCAGCCAGAGCTCACGGAGTGTCCGCCATCTTCCGTGGGCGGCAAGCCACGCCCCCATTTATTAATATTTTTAGTAATGCAGTACTGCTGTACCTCAGAAGTCCAATGATACCACATGAGATCTGCGCTGCGTCTTGTGGTAGTATTACAGTACTGCAACACCAGTGACAGCTGACAGGTGAGACAACAGCAACTATAAAAAAAAATGCATTACTGGGGTTTTCTATAGACCCCACCACATGGGCCTGTTGCTCAGGACATGCTCATCTTGCAAACCTTTTGCCATTCCTTTTTTTCAGCACTCAGGACGAGTCCCTGAATTCTGTAATGGCAGCTACAATATTTTCTTCAGTATTGTGGGAATCAAATCATATTGGTTTGGTACTGCAATACAATTCCTGAGGTACAAAAATGGCTAATAGGAGAAAAATCTTCCTCAACCAATTAAGTGGGAGAAAAAGCTCCCTCGACCAATTAGGTTTGAGTATGTTTTGAATTTTGAGTTTTGATACAGCCGGAATACCATGGTTCTGTACAGTGGGAGTATCAGGGGAACAATGATCCATATATCTGAAACTTTTCCTGAGGGTTAACATCATGATGCCCAATCTAACAACCTTTATAAAAGATAATTTCTCAAACACTTCTAAATGTATATACAACATAACACCAGAAGAACACTTTCTGAATAAAGTTCAAACTTTCTGTCGAACTTAGTGTGATTCAGTTCAGACGTATTTTTTCTGTATCGGACACCAAAGTTTTATATGGGAACTAAGATGAGAATTCAAACTTTTGGGGCCCCGTCCCCTTTTTCTTAGCCCCCTCTTGAAGGACTCCATTAAGGCGTCAAAGTGGCCGAACTTTTTTTGGGAAAGTTTCATACAGATTTGTCAAATAGTGCATCAGTTATTAAGAACATTAACAATGACTTTCCTGTAGTAATTCTGAACTAACTATGACTACACAATGGCAACCACCACTGTGTAATACATATGAAACATATACGTGGTCAACAAGGGTTAATTCTTCTTCCCAGTTGTACTTACTCAATAGAAGAAATGCCTGGGTATTCTCCAACCAACCATGGAATTGTCATCCATCAGCAGGAAATGACACAAACTTCATAGGTGAGAAGATAAACTACAGATGAAATTCTGGCTCCGTTAAATGTCCTCATCGCAATTTGTCACCCCTTCAACATATTGTGTCTGGATCTATGTTCACTATTTGTAAATATTCAACTACTAATGCTATTACTACCATTACTAATACTACTAGTACTACTACTACTGCTACTAATACTACTACAATGGAAGTAATTTGAACATTATTCTACCTATATTCCTAATTTTCTTTTTCTTTTTTAATTACAATGAATTCGAAAGAACATCCTAACCCTAAGTGCAAACCTAATCTTTAATTAATTACCATTATATTACCTTCAAAAAGAAAAATACTACTAATAAAAATCCTGATTCTAACCTTTATTAATTAAAATGAGATTATTTATTTTATGTTAAATTAAACGAGTAACCCTAACATTAGTGCAAATATAACATTCTCACTGGTGCTTTTTCTGAAGTAGCACCTTTGATGAAGCCGATTTGGTTGTGCGTATGCTGTGGGTGTGTGCAAGGAGGACTTCGGCTGAGCGGAGGTATCGGGTAGGTTTGTGGAAGTTTATTACTGTGGCATTTTTCCTAGCATCTGGGAGTTGGTTGGGTTAATTGAGTCAATCATAACTGAGACGAAAGTTGTGCTGATGCAATGTGGTCCATTGATGAAGAAGTGGTGACAGCAGGGGTCCAAGGGTGATCCGGAGTGTATGAACTGCATGGTCGTTGCCACTTCTTTAGTCGATGATGGTAGACCATGTGGTCAGGGTGGTTTTCTGGGTGTTGTATGAGATAGAAAGGAAGGCTGAGAGGGTGGAAGGGTCCATTTGGAGATCAAAGTTGTCGTATCTTGTTGCTGAAGAAAGGGGACAGCTGGGTGAAGTGGTCCTGAGAGGGGCTTACACTGATGGAGCCTGCTTCCGGAGTGGTGAAGGCTTTCAATATGGTGCAGATTTCATCTGTGCTATTGATGCTGCTTTCGATGCAGACAGTGAATTTGGAGCTTTAGTGGCTCTGATTTAGTGATGTTAGTGTCTGAGTGCTGATTTGTAGTTGCTCTTGTCTGTATTGTTCTGAAACAGTCCCCAACTGCATTAAAGTTGCTTGCAGTGATGTTTGTTGAAACTGCGCTCTTCCATGTTCTAGTTTGACTGTGGCCTGGTTCTTGTGTTTTGCTGCCTTTGAGAGAAGCCAGTGTGTCTACACAGGTAGTGATAGGGGCATTGAAGTTGGAGATGGATTGAGGGAGGTTGGTGATGTGTTGAGGCTGGTCAAGTAGGATTTAAGAAGACCAGGAAGCTTCTGAGATCTTGTTTAAGCCCCTTCATGAAGATTTGGTGATGGTGTCTCTGCAATGGTTTGGGAAGAGTCTGCAGATGAGGGTGTGGTCAGACCATGTGATTTATATAGGATTGTCTACTGTGATGTTGCTGAAGCTTTTAAAGATGGGACCCAGTAAGTGTCCAGCAGCATGTGAGCAAGGATGAGGTTTGGCAGGTCCTCGAGGAGGATAGATATGTTGGGATCGGTGAGGTGCTTCAGATGTTAGTTGAGGTCACAGAGGAGGATGAAGGTGCTGGACTTGAAGATCAGGGGGTATGAAGTCTGTGATGGTGATGCCAAGGGTAGCACATGGCCCTTATGTGAAGTAGACGAGGGTGCAGTTCAGGGTGAAGGTGGTGATGATGAGGATTTGAAGGTCAAGTGTTCCATGTTGCCAGTGGTGTTTTCTGATATAGTGAAGCATTAGATAGATTCTTTGAAGATGACAGTGATTCCACTTCTTAGTCTGTCCTTTTCTATCTTGAGATCCTATATTCAGGGTGGATAGCTATGGCAATGATGGGGACTGTTGGGGGAGTCAGTCAGATATGTGCAGTGTTCATATTAGAATGATTTTACAGGTTGGTTTTTCAGTGTAAATTAAATTGGATTTTCCTTTGTTGAATTGTATGCTGTGAAATGTGTGCATTGATGTACATATAGGATTATGCGGGCAGGGTCTTTCTACTTGTTGGTGTAGTTATGGAGGGAGTGGAATAGCAAAATTCCTGTACCTTTGTTGTCTAAATTCTAATGGATTTTTTTTTTTTAACTCACAACTGGATTATTTAGAACATAGTAAATCACAGAATGATTAGGCATTTGCCTAAGAATTATATAGATTTATGACATTCTACTGATTCAAAAAGCTATTATGCATATGAATTAGAAAAGTATGCTCTGCATATTTGCCTTCATTCAATATGTTTGTGTATTGTCACTTCAGCTGTAATTTGGTACAACATGGCTTTCTTCACCTGATTTCACTTGGGAATTGAAAGAGACGTTATTTGCTAGAGAAAGGTCTGTACTCATATCTGATTATGTGTGGGCATTATAACATTTGTTAGGTGTTTTGTAAATTAGTGTGAAGGTAAAATGAGTTAGCTCTTGGATAGATTGCTGGGGTATCTTATGTTGCAAACGACTTTTCTGTTTTAATTGCTAGACTGGGTTGCCAATTGTCCATTGCTCAAATTAGTGTGTTGCACTTTTTATATGTGTACTAAGGGCTTAATTTGTAAACAAATAACTGCAGGTACCCAAACGTTTTAGGAGAGGTCGCTGCCAATTTTCACCACTTGTGCATCCTACTTCTATAGCTGGCGTGTCCCAATTCTGCCATTGCTGCGCCCCACTTCCACCACTGGCGCTGCCCAATTCTGCCATTGTTGCAGCCCACTTCCACAACTGGCTTGGCCTAATTCTACATCTGACATGGTCCACTTCTCCTGCAGTTGTGGCCCACTTCCACTGGTGAGACCCACTGCCTGCATGGATAATTCCCAAAGACTTTGGTGCGCTGACTACCCCTTCGCAAAGTTATTCAGAGGGCATGGGTGGCTGGAATCCAGGCCTTGTGTGTGAAGGAACATTTTAAGTTTTTAGCTAACTCTTGACTTGTGTGCTTCTAATTCACACAACATATAATATATCAGGCAAACCTAAACTGTGCAACAGATATCATGGTAGATCAGTGGCATCTGGTGATCATTGAAAGTGATTGGATGTAATGCATGGACTGAAATGCAATGAGTGGGATAAGCCTCCTCAAGGAAGGTTCATGGAAGGGTCAGGGTATTCTAAGGAATAATAATGTGCAACCAGTTTTATGCACCTTAAGGAGGCATCTAGTCATAGTGATTACTGAACGTAAGTGGAAGTCTTGACAGAAGAGAAATGGTAGTGTGCATTATGTAGGCCTTCAAATTATGAAGACAGCAAATACTATTGTTGGTGTTGCTTGTGTTCAGAGTGGGTACATTGCGAGGCATTTTGAGCTGGGCTGTTCATATTGGAACAGAAAGACTGGTCCCTGTCTGAGGTGGCATACTGGGTGAAAAGGTACAGATTTGAATGTACCTCAAACGACTGCAGGTGACTGAGACTTTTTCAAGCAGCTCTCCCATTACACTTGTGTTTTCTTCTGTTTACATTACAGCACATGGTATTGTGGTTGTAATGTAACGTGTAACATTAGGAAAGAAAATGATTTAAGAAGTTTGGCTAAGAGTTCTAGAATGCATCTTTCATTATACTGGAATTATGGTCTATGGGGGAAATTCTCAAGAACGTGTAATAACTACCGCAAAAGTAGCATAACGCAACTCTTCGCATTGCAGTCCATCACGAGAAAATAACTCTGTGTCAACGTGGTATTCCCAATTTGGCGGCACCATGCGATAGTCCCAAGACAACGCGTCAAACCAATGCATTAAGATCAACGCACCGCCTCAAAAATGCAAAACACCAATGCGAAAAAAGCGGCGATGATGCCAATCGCGATACAAAAATCAGCGAAAACCAGCCACAGGCTTGCAATCCCCATGCGACATGCAGGAAAATGCACTACAAATGGTAAAAAAACACATACAAAAGCCAAACAACAGTGAAGCACAATGGAGTCCGCCGGAGCAAGTGAAGAGAACAACCAGAACCCCACTAGCACCCCAGAGGACCAGCCTGGGACTTCGGGGTCAGGGAAGGGCAAGGAGAAGAAGAGTAGGAAGAAAAGTTTCAATCCGGAGGCAAACAGGATCTTGATAACGGAGGTGATAGAACACCATCAACTACTGTTTGCCACCTCCACTGTGTCACTGGCAACTAAAAATGGAATATGGTAGACCATCGTGGACAAGGTGAATGCAGTCGGAGTGCTGAAGAGGACAATGGACGAGGTCAAGAGGCACTGGAATGATGTCAAGCACAAAACCAAGCAGAAGCTCGCAAACAACCTGAAGGCAGCAATGCAGACTGGAGGTGGGAGTCCAGCGCCACAGGAGGAGCGGGTCGAGATGGAGGAAATGGTGTCCACAGGTTTCAGTGGGGAGACGGTGTCAGGAGTTGGGGGCCTGGACACTGCTCAACAGGACCTAACACAACAGCAACAGGGTGAGTAACGACCAGGGACTGGGGGGAAGATGGGCACAATGGCACACATGCACAAGTAAGCATAGCACATCTTCAGACAAACCATGCCCCAGACCCCAAACTCCCACCAAGATACCAATGCACCCAAAAATGGAACATCCCAGCACTGTAGAAGCACAGACGTCAGAGGCACACCGCATATAAGGGACCAGGAGCAGTCAAATCAGAGCTGCAGGGGCACCTCCCCCAAAAAGCATCACACACATCACATGCAGAGCACATCAACATTGACAATGATGTGGCACAATCCGCAACACGTCCACAACAGAACAGGGAACACAACTGGTCCCGCTTGTGTGCAGTAACTGGCCAATCACATATGGCATCGCAGGGAAATGTGAGTTGACAATGTACAAGTACAAACACACATCCGTGAAGTTGTCAAAATGTCCACTGTCCCACATCATATAGGCAACTCCCCACAAACAGTAACTATGTACACTGTCATTTAGTCTGCATGTAAACATGTACAATGCGCCAACATACATGTGAACACAATGTTAGACTGCATCTCCCCTTCACATTGCACAGGGAAATTCAAAACCTCCTGCAGAGCAGTCCCAACCTCTCTTCTCTGATGACGAAGAGGACAACCAGACCTTCGACTCTGATGTCCTCCAACAGACACTTCCAGTAGCTGGGCAGCCCAGCTGCTACGAGGAGAACCCACCCCTGCACAGTACACACAGCAGGCAGCACCCACCACCACAGCTGTGTCCCAGGACCCCCACGACGAACACATGGCCTTCCAACTCGTGTGTTGGGGTGCCAGGAGAAGCTGGCCGAACAGGTGCAGGCGGGGTTTGACCGCATGGCAGCCAAACTAGACACCATACATGGGTGTCTAAGTCCCATCAGGGACCACTCACAGTCCCTAACGGACACCGACAATCTGCTCCATGCTCTCCACCAAACCATAGCTGACATCGCCAGGGTCCTGAGGCAGAGGCAAGAACGACTGGCCAGTCATAGTGGCTCCAGCAAGCTCGCCCGGGAGCTGGGACTCATGTGGAGGCTCATGGAGGACAGGGAGCGTAAGCATGCAGAAACAGCGGCTGACACGGCTGCACACCAGCGAGAGTTAGCTGGGTCCCTCAATGCCATAAAGACCATTCTCATGGCATTGCTGCCACAAGGCCTGGCGCTGATGCATGCTGCTGGTACCACTCCATCCACATCTCCGGCCCCCGATGTGTCAGTGCCACACAGTGCGGCGGACATTCCACCTCCAGCCCCTGCGGTGTCACTGCCACACAGTGCCGGAGACAGAACACCACCACGTACATGAAACAGCAGAGGACGAAGATGCGGATGAATCTGCACCCATGGTCAGAAGGAAGCGGTAGCATTCATGTCCGTCATATGGCCTGTTTCTGCTTGGTTCTGCCCTCAGCATCATCCCCTTCCACTGTCCCCCGATGCACTCTGCGACACTCACCTTGGACCTCAACATGGACTGCCAGATTCTGTTTTGTCACCAATGACACAGATATCAGACTGCAGACTGATCTCCTCCACTACTGATGTACATGTCATTCCCTGAAGGACTCTGGCTGGCCCTCCACAGGCCAACGCTGCAAGGTGGGGTTTGCATGGCCCTGTACTGCTCCAGCTACAACACTCCATTCAATGTGCATTAAACATTCATTTACACAACAGAGTGTCATGTCTATGATCTTGCAAATGTGGAGGTCTGGATGCATGTAGGGTCAATTATTTCACCTTACGTCCATGTTGCTTAAGTTGTGGAACTTGGGTCACAGGGTGACACATTGCCGATTGTGTGCCGGGTGACACCGACACTAGAACGGGGAAACACGCATTTGTTACTTCCTTGTCCAGGCCAGAACGGAAGCCCTCCCACAGCCCCGGGGTCATTGCTCACACCCTTACGCTGGACCGGCTTATGCCAGGCCAGCCCACTCCACTCACATTCATGGGGGGGGCAACGCTACCTGTCCCAGGTCTTCCCTGTAGGGATCTGCTGCTCACAGGTCTAGTTGTCCACATGCCACAGCCACTCCCTCACAGCTGGTTCACACCCACACCACACCCATTCGGCACCGGCATCACAGGACATGTGACCATGCCAATAAAAAGGGCCTGGCGCATGCGCTGGATGCCATTTCCACTCTCCAAATGGGTGTCTCTGTGTGGGTATCCATTCTGCATGAGGGCCTAGGGCCCTGCCACATCACATTTCCCAGTGCCGGTGGTGACATGATGGTGTCCGCACCACGGGACTCAATCATAAAGGGTCCATGGCTAGTGGTGCACATACTTGGTGGCACTGGATGCACTGCGGCAGGCATAGGCCACGGGACGGTGTCTTTCAGTGCACTGAGATAGGGGCACCTTCAGTGCTGAGCGGGTATGCAGCCTGCGATGATGCGCCATCTGGGCGGTCCGAAATGGTGGCATTGATGTGAGCCCTGCTGGACCGCAGTGTAGGCCTAAGCCAGCAGTTAGTGCGGGCCTCCCGCCACGTGGCGGTGCCTTGCGGTTAACAGAGTTAGTGGTAACTATTGGGCTGAGCGGGTGTGCAGCCTGTGATGATGCCCTGTGCACTGATGTGTTCTCTGCTATTGCAAAATCAAGACCCAGAATCAGGTGTGTGACCTGGTGGCCCGCGGTGCAGGGCAGCATGATGTGGAGGGTGCCATGGTTGCGGGTCACGGGCTTGGAGCTCCCACTGGCATGTGGTGGGCCCTCTTCGAGACACGCCGGTGGCGGAAGGTGAGCAGTGAGGCCTGGTTGCACAGGGGCGGGCAATCTCCACTAGGCAGCGGGAGGGGTTGGGGTGCAGCAGCCTGTGTGCGTAGGCGCAGGCATGTGATGATGGTGTGTGCTACTGTATGGGCTCTGCCATTCATGTCTCTGGCAACTGGTTCAGATGAGTAACCTGGGGGACTGCAGTGTGTACCGGCATGTGGTTGGAGACACACCGGTGGCTGCAGGTGAGCAGTGAGGCCTGGGTCCGCAGTGTTGCACTCTCTCCCTCTCTCCCTCTTTCTTTCTCTCTCCCTCTCTCCCGCTCTCTTTCTCTCTCCCTCTCTCCCACTCTCTTCCTCTCTCCCTCGCTCTTTCTCTATCCCTCTCTCCCCTCTCTCTGTCTCTCTATCTGTCGCTCTCTCTCTCTGTCCTTTGATGGGCGCATGTCACACCTTCCTATCTGTCTTTCTGTCTTGAAGGCTGTGACTTACGGAATGCCCGGGGAAGACCCGCCGTGCCTCTTCATGATTGTTTTTTTTGTTTCATCTGTAATGAAAAAAAATATTGGGGTTATATGATGTGGATGTGTGTTTTCATTTTTATGGCCACACCTGTATGTTAGATGTTGTGGTTGTGCTACTTCAGGCGATTTGTTTTGGTCATGGTTTTGTGGCGTTGATGTGCATTGTCTTTGTAGGAAGGGGGGGTGGGATCGAGGGGGTGGCGGTGTGTGTTTTTGCCCTCTTGGTGCTCCGGGCTGCATGTTCAGTTGCTCGGGGGAATCTGTTGTTCTTCATGTTTGGCTATGGGCTGTGCTCCCTTGGCTGCTGCCAGTTGTCATCCGACTTTGCACCTGGTCAGAGCAGGTGTTAGTTTCCTGCAGCTAACGCGCCTTATCGCTGGTTTTGTGTTCTTATCGCAGATCCGGCTGGCCATTATGAATGTTGTGGAGTGGTGTTGTTGCTGCTTTTTGCTCGGGAATGCCTACTCTGCATCTCATTAGCAATAGTTGCCGGGGTCATCCATGGCGATGTTTTTTGAGGATGCTATTGCAGGAAAACTGGTGGTATTGGCTGTTTGCACAAGCTTGTGAATCGGGCGGTAATTTTATCGTGACTTTGGCTGCGATAAATTGCCGATAACTCAGCGATAGCTCCTTGAGAATATGACCCTATGTTTACAAGTATAATGTGCAGAGGTAGGCAAGCCAAGAAATTAATAGAATGACCAGCGCCAGAATTGAGCCTATCTCGGATTTAAGAGCCATACAATGTCAACATATTTGACTTGTGCATCAAACATCTTAAAAATATGATACAGTCTGTTGAAAATAAAAAAAACAATACTGCTTTAAAGTGAAGGCGATATTTTTTAGAACATTATATTATATTATATTATTGTATTGTATGGCATTTATTTGAAATGACTGTTTCTAAACCTGATCTTGCAAACAGTCATTCCCCACTACCTTGTATACCATTCCATTATGAATGAAGAAGCATGAATGAAGATGTCATGTGCATGTCTCATAAGTCCTAAGTTGTTACTACAACTCAAGCTGGATTTTTCTATCCATTTTATATCAAAGGTTGATGTTTTCTGGTTATTTTTGAGGAGCACTCAGTATTTTTTCATGTGGTCACACCAGATTTCTTGCCTTTCTCTGGACCTTTTTTTTGCTGTATTTGAAAATCAGCACACTGTTACCGCTACTAAACAGGATTAAAGGGCCTGTGCTCCCCGTTTAATCAAGGTTATATTGGCTAATCCTAACTGACATATTTAACTTGCCTTAGGTCCCTAGTAAATAGTATGAAGAATGTACCCAGGGCCTGGAAGTTAAATGGCACCAGCGGAGTGCAGCACCCATTGTGCCCTCCACATAGTGAGCCTAGAAAACATGGCTTCAGGCCTAGCATTTGTAGCCAGACAGCAGCAACTCGATCCCCGCTAAACAGATATGACAAAATCACCCTTTTGTCAGACAGGAAAACCTGATTTTAAATATTAAATAAGTCACCCCTAAGCAAACCATGCTGCCCATAAGGTAGGGTGCAGAATATTTATGAGGGGATCATTTGTGACATTAGAACTTACATGTTCCACCAGGGACTGGGCCCAAAATGACACTGTCAGTGGTCAAGATGTAACTGGCACATAGGTAGTCAAATTATACATTCCACTTTCATCTATAATTTTGACCTGCTTTTACCAGCTACAGACTCCATTCCACAAAGTATTTTTATATTTAATAGAAATACAACCTAAGGCTGAAGTTGGATTTTATTTACATATATTGGAAATGTAACTTTTAGAAAGATACCTTTACCTTATCCAAAGTTGCTATAGACTAATCTCCATTAGATTTCTAGCTACTGCCATGCCTACGTGGCCTGAATGAAGTGTATAAGAGGTGCAAAAACTTGAGTAGAGAGGTATTTTTCTTCACCTGGCAGGAAAACAAGTTGGGGCAGGTCCAGGAACTCGATTAATTTCAAAGGGGCCTGCTGTGTCACAGGTAAATGTTAGGTGATACCTGGAAAGCCCCTAGCCTTTGTCCCCCTAGTCAGGGGGACAATAAATGCAGTGGAAGGAAAGTTACCTTCCAAAGTTGGTTTTGAGTGACCACACAAGAGGAGAATGATGGGCACACAGGCTGTAGAGGAGGCAGGAGTCACCCCCATCCACTAGTTAGTGCCAACCATAAATGTGGCACCCTCTTTAAAATACTTTATGGTCTTGCAGAAGATGAGAAGTGGTAGGACCTGCTGTCTGTGATCTGAGAGGAACCCTGAAGAACAGGACCTGCTCCCTCTTGTATCTAGGTCAAAAACAGGGACTTCACCAGTCAGTTGACTGACGTCCTGTGTGGCTAGGGAAAGTAACCAGCTGGCCAGTGGTAATTGGTCCTGGACTGAACTATTATGTTGCTCTCTTCCTGAAACCCTTGGAGCTTTTAAATGCCTTCCTCTGAGGTCCTGCGAACCTTAGAAGTATGCTACTCCAGAGCTCCACTGGGACCCATGGAAAAAGTATCTAACCTGTAGTTTCACAGCATTGAATTTTATTTTCAGCCCGCTCAAGGCTCCTAGCACCCTACAACAAGATTAACCTGTTTGGATGGCTGGCCTTTGGTTCCAATGTAGCAGCTACAATTTTGCCGGTTGCCCGCTAGGGGAGGCCTTTTTGTCTCAAAAAGATCTCCTTTTTCCCTTTAGGAATTGAAAGAAATTTCAATGCTTTTCTTCAAAATAGTGACAAAATCCCTTTCTGGGTTAGGATTTAGAATCTTTTTCAAACCTTTTGACTTTCAGACTTTTCACTTGTTATATCCAACCAGGGCTTCATTGTGGTTGACCACAATCACACCTAGGTCCCGGTCTACCATTTCTGTAGACTATCATTGGAGCTTTTTTACTTTTTGGCCTCATTTCAACTTAAAACATACTGGATTTTCTCATTTTGATGTAATTTTGTTTAATACAGTTTCCTCTATTTCTCTAATTTGATTGAGGATTTTATTGCTTGGTGTTTTGACTTTATTGCTGTTTTGGAACTGCATAAATACTTCCCACCTTCCCTAAGTTAAACCTGTCTCCTATGTGTCACAGCTACCAGGGTATTGAGCTCAGGTTCATTTAGTGCCTTTCAGGCACTTTTACAAGGAGAGCTATTATTTCATAAAATGGGATGTCGCACATCCCACATAATAATCCAGTTCTTACCACTGTGTTAAACAAATACAAGAACATTTTCATAAATCAAGTTGATGCAATTATTCTTAAAAGAAAAATGCATAAAGCCCAAAATCCGAAGACCAGTCTGCATGAAATGAAAATCTTTTGTAACATTTACATTTTAAAAAAAATCTTGAGGAAATCACAAAATAGCCTCGGAAAATTCAACTGCTTTCATGTGCGTATTTTCCCCCCAAACTGCTGCCCGCAGGAGAGTGTAAAAACCACCGTTTGGTGAGCAGAAATGAGTCCCTTATGGGGACCCACCACCATCCACCTGCTCAGAGTATCATGCATTGAAATGCAGCCACCACCACCCACTTGCTTAGAGTACCATGCATTGAAATGTAGCCACCACAACCCACCTGCTTAGAGTACCATGCATTGACATGCAGCCACCACCACCCACCTGCTTAGAGTACCATGCATTGAAATGCAGGTTAGTATGTGATGCGGTGTTGTTCATGTGACGGTGTGGTATGTTTATTCTAGTTTCCATCTGTGTGTTTATGTAGGGAAAATCCGTAAGAGTGCTGGTGATATGCAAGGACTTGTTCTACTGTAGGTTGACTATAGGTAGCCTATGTCAGATGCAATATTTATTGTGAAATTTGACACTAAAGAGTTGGAATTCATCAAATGTGATAATTATCGTGTATTCCGTTTTTTTTTGTCAGCAACATGTAGGTTTTGGTGTTTACTGCATAAAAATCCTCATGTCAGGGTAAACACCGAACAATTTAGCATTTTTCAATCCCAGCAGGTTTGACCTGCCAAAATGTATCGAATGGTGTGAAATGTTTTCCACTTTTATTCCACCTGCCAATTACCGGATGTGATAAGCATCGCACCACTTGTAATTGTGACCCCTGTGCATACAGTATCTACAGGGATCACATGTTTACAGGCAACTTGTAATATGTGGATCGCAGGGTTAGTTTTAGTCTGGATGATAAATGAAAAGGGAGAACTAGTTATTGTTCAAAACGAGTCTTGCTATATTTATCGTTTGCTGTTAATTGGGACCTCCTACGATTGGTTAGTCTGTTAGCTTTTAGCTATGTACAATTTGTTTTGATAATGAAATGTTTGATTTTGTTAAATGTCATGTTCTTTTGTGGATATTATTATATCCGAATAAAGATTAATTGATGATGATGGTTAGTCTGTGATGTAGAAGAGAAACAATGTAGGCAGATATATAAATGTTTTAATGTCTTTGTCTTATCGTTACACATATTAAGTTTATTAAGTGCACATAGCAGTGATAAGAATAGGCTGAAGGCATGAACAAGACATGCCTGTGCTTACAGTAAACATTTTACATGTGAAGTTAGTTATGTAGTCTTACCTTCCCTCATGCAATCGGCCTGCTATGACCTTTTCCATGTGTACTGCACCACTTCCAACTGGTTTTTTCAGTGACTCTGTCCCTTAGTGCACCTCCTGCAGACAGCACAGCACAGCCTCGTTGCTGTGTGCAGCTCAAGGGCTCCTTCTGAAGTTATCAAGTGAATGTGTGTGCTTGTGACAGCACCATTTAACACCCAAAACATGAGTATGGCCCCTTTCTGCGCCTGTAAACTGGTGCAGAAACGGATGATGAGATAGCAAGGCATCAAGCTTTTAATCATACACTGTGTCTTAAATTCGGCTAAATTTAATAATTTATTAAGTCAATTGAAGTTTGCCTATAAAATTACCAAATTATGTATTTGTAGAAACACACACACTGGTACAGAGGTCAGTTCTCCACTTGTGGCAACTTGGCACTGAATAACAGATATTGAGTCTTACCCAGCTCAGTGCTGCTCATTTTATCGACCTTGGACAGATAAAAGGCTGAGTGGACTCTCCAGGATTCAAAACAGCGACCATGAAGTTGAAAACAGAAGGTTTATTCACTAGAACTAAAGAATGCGGTTTCTTCAGTAGCAAGTGCCATGAAAGCAGGCTACTGTGAGTGTGAAATATGATAGCATTTCACCTTTCACAAACCTGCGTGAGTTTATATGCTAAAGACGTTTACACAGTTTGATACAGTAACCAATCCCCTTCTTAGCTGCCAGAGAATTCTTTCTGCTTTCCAATCTCATCTCTGGAAACTTTGGTTTATAAGGAAATTGTGTTTTTTTCCACATTCATTTGGCATGTTGTCAGTTCTTGTTTCCAGTCTGATGTTGATGACAGATGCCGTTCTGCAAGTGTGCCACCGAGAGGAACAACACATTTGAAAAGCAATTTTACCTCCCTTGATCTCTGAGTAGCAAGATTAAAAGCGCTGTAATAAGAAATGTCAGTTTTCATAGAGGGTCGCGCAGCAGAGATGCAGTGACACCCTAGTACTTAATTTGTAAAAGACTAAGGGCGGGGGGGGGGGGGGGGGGGAGTTTGTTTAGAAGCCCCTGGCCCGCGTTATTGAAGGTCGGGGTGCCGAATACCAAGGCTGCAAAGTCATGATTCCACCTGAAGCCTGTTTCATCCACCACCAGACACTCTTCATCTTTTAATCTCCCTCTTGCAAGTTCTTTTTCATACCTGCCTTCTCCTTTTGTCAATGTTTTCTCCATCTTTTTCTTCCTCCTTCTTCCCCTCGTTTGTATTTTCGCTTTGTTTTTTCCAAGTCTGATGAGAAAAATAAGTACCAGTCCCCAAAAATGAGTGATGGGGGGCCTCCACCTACAACACCTTGCTCAAAATACTCTCAACCTAAGTGCATAAACACCCCCGGACAAAAGATTTCACAGAATACCTATAGTTCGGATTTTGCCTACCTTCCTATGTGCCTAGTATTTTATCTGAGTAAGGCTCAGAACCTTCAGAACCTCTTTGATGGGTGCCAGTCGGAGACATATTTTCATTGCTTTTAATCATAGGCCAGGTCATATGAACGTTGTATTGGTGCCTAAATAGTGGAATGCATTAATTTATTTTGCTGCTTTAGTAATCAGCGTTTGAGGTGGACGGAAGGTACAGTTAACAATGTCCCAGTACTTCGTTTGTAGGTCTGGTGTAAAGAAAACTTTAAAGAAGAGCCTTGGGTCAGCTCACTCCAGCCATGAAGCCAGCGCTGAGTCACCCAGGTAAGGCAAGACACACCTCAACCCCCCCCTTGTGAATACACATACCCTTCTTCTGTCAGTCTGAACCAGACAGTGAATACACAACCAGGCAGGGCACAAAGAGTCATAAGCACACAGAAATGCTCACTTCTAAAAGTGGCATTTTTAAAATAATAACAAATCTGCTTTCACCAATAAGCAGGATGTATTATTACTATTCCAAAACAATTATAGATACGGCCCGCATTCCAAACATACCGAACATGGCCAAGCTGCCCCTATCATATCAGAAATTACCATTGAAGCACAAATCAGGGCATTCCCAATGCAAACCAATGAGAGGGCAGCCTCACAGCAGTAAGAAACCAAATCAGCTGTTTGTCACTATCAGGACATGCCACGCATCTAAGGTACATATCCTACCTTGTATCTACACAGCACCCTAACCATAGGGCTAGCTAGGGCCTACCTTAGGGATGACTTATATGCAGTAAAAAGGGGGGTTTCAGACGAGGCAACCACTTTATGTGCCACGTCACTGCGGCAGTGAACTGCGCATGCAGCCCCTGCAGCGGCAGAGGCCTGAGACAGGTTTGAAAGGCTACTTTGGTGGGCGGTGCAAGCAGCGCTGCAAGCCCACTAGTAGCATTTAATTTACAGGCCCTGGGTATATGGGCTACCACTGTGCAAGGGACTTACAGGTAAATTAAATATAACAAACTGGTGTTGACCAATCTTACCAAGTTTACAAAAGAGAGCATATGCACCTAAGCACTGCTCAGCAGTGGTAAAGTGACCAGAGTCATAAAACCAACAAAAGCAGGTCAGAAAAAATATAGGAGGAAGGCAAAACGTTTGGAGATAACCCTGCAAAAAGGGCCAGTTCCAGCACGGATAAATGCACCTCACAATCAAAACACATGGTAATATGAGTTATATAAGCAATACTGTTGCAAGGGTTTTCATGACAGGTACAATGGGCCATATGTACTAATCAATGTAATAGTTGCAAATGCTGTTTCATAGCTTTCGACCGTTAAAACTCTTTTTACTATGTACTAATACCATTACAATAGCTGGGAAGGTTTCTCTGACTCCTAAACTGGGATTCTGAATAGATACTGATTTGTTATCTGAAGGGGCATGTTGTAGGTGTCCACTCCAAATACCAAATCAATATCTTAAGTATCAATGTTTTGCAACCCAAATCCAGTCATAAAATATTGAAAAGTTAACAGCATCTCAAAGGAGGTAGTATCACATTTGCAAAAGAGAAGGTGTTCCCCTGGGGGCCGCTGCCAACTCTTTTTTTTTGTTTAATCATTTTTTATTATATTTTCAGATAAAGGGAAAAGAAAAACATTATCAAGCAAATAAACACATTGTAAATGAAATACAACAATTAATGTAAAAGAAGGAAACATGGGTAAATAATTTAAGAGAAATGGAGAGGAAAGAAAAGAAAAGAACAAAAAAAAAAAGAAAGAGAGAAGAGAAGATAATTATAGAATATTAAATTAATATTAAAACGAAAAAGAATAAAAATAAGATAAAAACTAAGATGCAGGTGTATATGTAGAAAGATAAGAATTAAAGGGTAACCACAATAGGTCAGATTAAATTTTCTGAGCTAAAGAAAGAGAAGGGACATTAGCAATTCTATGTTCCTCACAAATATAGTTCCACCAAATTAACGATGATAATTTGGAGTTATCTTTCCAGCAAGACAAAATCAATTTGAATGCAAGAGCAATAAAAATCAAACAGCAAAGAAATAGGTGAAGAAACATCAAAAGCAGGTGAGGCGGAACCTAGAAAAATATTTGCAATGATAAAGGAATATTACATTGACATTTTTTCATACATTTAGACCAAATAGAATGCCAAAACTTTAATACAACAAAACACTCATATAATTGATGAATTAAAGTCCCAGTGGGCGCAGAACAGGACCAGCAAAGGGAAGAGGAGGTAGGAGAAAACTTGGATATACATGCAGGAGTAATAACAGCTCGATTATAAATAAAGTATAAGGATTGATTGATATGTGCGGCAATAGAAGTTTTGAATAATTTGAGCCAGAATTTATCCCATGAAGGCTAGAAAGCGATACAGATAAGTCCGCTTCCCAGAGTATTTCAGTATGAGATTTAGAACGTTCAGTAACAGGTAATAACAACATCTTATAAATGGAAGCAGCCTTAGGCCTATGATCCTGACTAAAACCAAATACCGGTGTAGGAGGGGTAAGTGAGGGAGAAGCTAATGGAAAATCATTAGCTGTTAAATAGGACTGCAAAGCTGTTGATATTAGGAGGTACTCATGAAGAAATGAGTTGGGCAAGTTATACTGCAACTGCAATTGGGAGAAGGGAATAACAGAATGATGGAGGATCAATTGATGAATAAAAATAATTCCCTTCTCCTTCCAGTGTTTGTAATAAAACAATTTACGTTTATATTTAATAAATTTATTATACCAAACAGTAGAGGACAAAAAACATTGGTATGGCTCGAGACCATCTGACAAAACATTATATAATAATTGTTGGGAATATTTTAGAATAGGATTATCTGATATGAAAGTACAATTAGACATATATATTATATTTCGAAAAGAAAAATCTTTTAATAGGGAACATTTAAAAACAATGCAAGGAGGGATAGGATTATCAGCAAAGTCATAAGTTGAGGCAAAAAACTGATGAATTAAAAATGCAGAATGATATAATTTAAAATTAGGAAAACGCACCCCACCTTCTGTTTTGGGACGTTTGAGTTTCACAAGGGCAATACAGGGATGTTTATTATTCCATAAAAACTTAATACAAATAGAGTTAATTTGTGAAAAATATGAGACGGGAATTCGAAAGGTAACATGGATAATGTATAAAGGACTGATTGTGGTAGATAAGGTAGAGGAAAACCAAATACGAAGATATTTTATTTTTGTGGGATACCAAGTAAAGTTAGTGTTATTAAACATATATTGATAGCAGAGGGAGTTCAAGGGTAAAACCTCTGTTTCAGAGAAGTTAAATTTATATCCAGAAATAATGAACTGAACCTCATGTAAAAAGGGAGGAAGAGAGGTAATAGGATTGGACATATATACCAGAATGTCATCGGCATACGCAGACAATTTGGTTTCAATGGAGTTATGTGTAAAACCAGAAATAAGTGTATTAACACGAATACGCTTGAGTAAGGGTTCTAAACATAAAACAAATAACAAGGGTGAAAGAGGACATCCCTGATGGGTACCCTTATACAAAGGAAAATATTTAGAAAAATGGTTCTTCACAAAAATACTGGCACATGGAAAATCATATAACAGTTTAACATAAGAGATAAAATTCGGTCCAAAACCATACTATTGAAGAGTATTAAACATGAATTGCCAGTTAATACGATCAAAAGCCTTCTTGGCATCTAAGGACAATGCTGCAAGAGGAGACTTGTATTTTTTCCCAAAGGAGATGACATTAGCAAACATTCGAGCATTGTCCACCGCCGATCTGCCCTTAACAAAACCAGCTTGATCAATTTTGACCAATAGTAGTATTCTCAAGTCTAGAGGCAAGGATTTTAGAAAATATCTTACAATCATAATTAATTAATGAAATGGGGGTGATAATGTTTACAGAGGGTGAGTTCTTTATTGAGTTTAGGAATGAGGACAATCAAAGCCTCCATAAAGGAACCAGATGCCTTAGAGTCTACAAAGAAGGAGTTGAAAAGAGCAAGGAGTTTGGGAGCAAAAATAGAAGAAAAAGTAGAAAGAAATTCAGCCGAAAGGCCATCAGGACCAGGCGCTTTCGATTTTTTAAAAGATTTAATGGCATCTGTTATCTGTTGCAGAGTGATCTCTGATTCCAATACCTCAAATTCGTTAGACAGCGATGGGGGTTTAGGAAGATCTGTAAAAAAGGTGTGTAAATTTTGACTAGAGGGATTTGTGTCATCAGAATATAATGACTGGTAGTAGTCATGGAAAACAGTATAAATATCTTCAACGGAGGACACCAATTTGTTAGTGGATTCATTTAGGATAGGTCCAACATTTTTACGTTCCGATTTAATTTTTAAAAAATTGGCCAGCATCTTACCAGCTTTATTTTGACCACCATGGTACTTGGACTTAATTTTAAGAAGGACATTACAAGCCTCAAATTTTGCAAGTTTGTTAAGAGCAGATTTGTCCTTAATTAATTCAGGAAGAGCGGCGGGGAATCTATAGGTGAAATAATTATGTTCCAGCGATTTGAGTTGTAGTAAAGATGCATACTTGGCCTTTGTAGTTTTTTTCTTTCTTGCTGAGTATGCAATAGTAAAGGCACGAAATGAGGCCTTAAAGGCATCCCAAATATTAGGAAAGGAAGTATCCAAAGGATTATTAATAGTAAAAAACTTGTTAATAAAAGCAGGGGCTTCAGAAATGAAAACTGTATCTGACAATGAAACATTATTTAGTTTCCAGCGACCAAACTTTGGAGAACTCAGGGAGAGGTCAAGTGCAGGACAGGAGCATGGTCAGAAATAAAAATAGATCCAATCTCGGAGGATGGAAGAGTTGGGAGTAAGGGTTTACTAACCAAAATATAATCAATTCGAGAACGGGTATGATAGACATCAGAAAGGAATGTAAATTTCAAGGGAGTCAGGGTTACAAGTCTTCCAAACATCAAGCAATGGACGAGAGGCAATGGCAGATTGAAATGATCTATGGGATTTATCGTATTAAATTTGAATTTGAACTGTCTATCAGAGAATGGGTCTAACCATTGGTTAAGATCACCAGCAACAATATTATTTG
The DNA here is from genome assembly GCF_964204655.1 of Triturus cristatus. Lineage (NCBI taxonomy): Eukaryota > Metazoa > Chordata > Amphibia > Caudata > Salamandridae > Triturus > Triturus cristatus. The sequence goes on along the minus strand of NC_140589.1, from coordinate 240,904,498 downwards.
GACCATCAATGGAGAAAAGTAAGATCTTAATATTATTCCAAAAGTCAGGATAAGACTTAACAGGGCCATAAATATTTAATAAAACAAGTTCTTTATTATGTATAACACTCTTAGCCATTACCCAACGTCCATCAGTATCACATTGTGTAGATACAATTTGTACATATAATGACTTATGAAAAAGTATAGCAACGCCACCCTTCCGATTGGAGGCTGGAGAATAAACAACTTGACCCACCCACTGTCTTTTTAATGTAAGCGATTCTATACCATTACAATGAGTTTCTTGAATGAACGAAACATAAAAATACAGTTAAGATAAATTAGAGAATACCTTTTGTCTTTTGATGGGGTGTCCAAGACCACAAACATTCCACGTAACAACATTACACATATTGGGAGGAGGGGTAGGTAATACATGGCTAGAGATGATACACTTCAGGAGAACAGCTGGAAATAGAAAAACACCACTTAGAGGAATACGAAAAACAATATGTATAACAACAGTAAGCACATGCTTTATACAAAATATTGTAAAAAAAAGACAAACAAAGAAGAATAAATGAAGGGGAGAAAGAAAGAAGAAAATAAGGTAGATCAAGGAAAGAGATCCAGACCTAAGAAAATGAGTAAACAAAGTGAGCATGGGGCGCAACAGCACCGAGAACAGATGGAACAGCAGAGGAAGAGATATTAAGAAGTAGGAAAATGCACAGCCATACAAAATCTGTTAGAAGACGGTAAAGAAAAGATTTGTAAACGTTGAATAAAAGTATCCACAGAATTCGGTGAGAGACTGAAGAAAAGACCTCAATTTAACAGATACATCAACAGACGGAACAGCAGAGGCAGAAATATTAACAAGATCAGTTAAGAAGATAAAGAGGAAAAGAATTATAGACGTTGGATAGAACCATCCACAGAATGTGGAGAGAAACTTTGGAGAAAGACCTCAATTTGACAGGATCATCAAATGAGCGAGTAGAACCATTATGAGTAATTTTACACAGACATGGGTGCAAAATGCCCTAGTGAATATTTAACTGTCTCATCTGAGGACGAAGGGGCCAGAAATTCCTTCCTTCTATCATTAGTAGCGTTTGAAAGATCCTGAGAAAGAAAAATTGTATGACCAGACCATACAAGGCGACGCTTTACTTTTGCTGCTTGAAGCACACGCATAAGATCTGTGAATTCCAGAAATAACATCATAATTCCTCTAGGTCTAATGGAGTTCGGTTGAATACGACCAAGGCGATGAGCACGTTGGATATTTAATGAAGAGTCTGTTGGAAGATCAAGGAGCTCAGGCAGAAACCTCTTGAGAAAAAGGAGGAGATCTGGACCCTCCAAATTTACTTGTAAGCCGTAAAAATGAAGATTATTACGTCTTTTGTGATTTTCAAGATCTTCAGTGTGAAGCTTAAGATGCTGAATTTCCAGTACCAGTATAGGAAGTTTAGAAGAAACATCATGTAAGTCACTGATGCACTGCTTCATGTCAAATACCTTCGCTTCCATAGTACTCCACCTATCTTCAATTTGTTGAAGCTTCTCCTTAGTAGTGGACATAAAAGAGTTCAAACCCCTCACCTCATCAAGAATAGTATTGAGTACAGGATTATGCGATGACAAAATGGGTGAGGGGGGTCATTTATAACTCTCTTGGGTTTTGTACCTGAAGATGAAGCTCTGACAGGAGGAGAAGCGTCACGAGCCATCGTGGAATGCCGAGAAGGAAAATATACAACTTTCAATGAGAATTCTCAATCTGCCCAAATACAACGCCGACAAAGTTTTCCTTTCAGCAAAAGGCCAAAAGATAGGAGCGGTAGGATTAAAATGACGGCCGCTCACCCTTATGCGGACAATATTGGATCCCCAGTGGTGACCTCAGCATGCCCATACACTAATGCAGACACTGTATAGAAAGGCAAGCCTGAAGTAAAAAAAAGTTAAGGAAAAAAACATATGGTGTATGACAAAATATGAAAAACAAGTCCCTATTCCTAGCTACAGCAAAAAAAAAAGCAGAAACAATCTAGGCCATGCGTAGGCATATGATAAGTTCAGTGAAAGTCATTGCATATAAGGAAGAAGGCAGAAAAATGAATTAAGGAGACCAAATGAAAGAGCAGGCAGAAAATACTTGGTCATCCCTAGTAAAAATCTGTTATATCAAAACAGAGGAAAATAAATAGATGCCAGGGAAGCATGTAAATAAATATTGCCAGGCAAATATAAGTAAAAATATTTTAAAAAACCAACGTTGCAGATCATTGAAACACAACTCCAGTTTTACCTAAGTGGGAGGTCAAAAAGAGTGAGCAGCAGGCTCATAAAATGGCGGCCGCTTGCTCGCAAATGAGGGAAATCATCTGTTGCCGCTACTGAGTCAGGAAAGGACTGCAGCTTCGTCAGAAATGCTCCAAATGCCGCTCTGACTATTCATAGGAGCTCCAGAGGAGATTCCTGCTCACAAACAACAATGGAAACAGCTGGAAATATAGAGAAAGGCTCCAAGTCCTAGTGGATCTAAGCTCTTTGCCGCCATCTTCGTTCAGCGCGAGACCACGCCCCACCGCTGCACACTCTTAAATCTTAAAAAAACATGGGCGCTCTAAGACAAATGGGATAAATGTTTGTTTTTTAACGTTTACTTTAGTAAATATCCATCACAGACATGATGGCCTGCTAACCCTTAAAAGCCATCATCACTGTGAGTGTGGCCAATCAGATTGAGTTGTAATTTGTAACCTATCTTATGAATATTAATTAGGTAGGTCAGATTGTTACTCAATTTTATTCTGTTTTTTATGACCCGACCTAAGGGTACACAGCTTGGTTCATAAAAATACTTACTGGTTGAAAAAATACTGGATACAAATTGCATATAGTATTTTTGCTGCAAGCAGTAAATAGTATATCTTGCCCCAAGTTTAGATCTCGCCTAAACATAAAGAACTCAAGATGTAGTTAGTCCAAAAACATTGGGGCATAACTGGGTTAATTTTATTATAAGGATAAAGACAGGAGTAAGAAAAAGAGTCAAGAACTACGGATTCACAACGATATGAAAATGTAGCAGAAGCCAAATACAGAAACATGTTAGCCGTGGCATGGCACAAATGTACAAACTAGTTCCCAATACAAGTGAAAAGCATTGAAAAACAATTGTTCCTTGACAGATATTGCTATGTGAATAAACAACAGATCAGTGGCACGCCTGTACAGAATCATGTGTAACATAACACCACTGGTGCCTCTTTTTCCGAAGCTCCTACCCCACAACAGGAATGAAGGGAAATTGATGATGGCTGTGTTATCTGACTGCAGATTAATGTTATTGTTTTCCCTTCTGCATCAGTCAGCTCCAGCTCTGGTATGGCTTCTTCCGATCTCTTCTTCCCATCTCAGCTTGTACGTCCTCCCCCTAAAGGTAATCACATAGCTTCATTTTCAAATATGGATGCTCAAATGTTAGACATGGAAAGCATTAGTCTTCCTTAGATTCTTTGACTTAGCAATTTAGACTTTTCCAAGTCCCTACATCAGAAACACTTAATATCAACACTAGAATTTCTTCTATAGATGTTTAAAGGATTGTAGTTTCCAGTTCCCGGATAATGGGAGTAGAAGTGTTCCAGGTTGGGTTTCACCTAAGACTGACATTCTTCTGCAAGAGTGCAATGGGCAGCCATCAATCTTGAGGGACCTCGGTGGTAGTTTTGTGTCTGTTGAGAGCTTAAGTTATAGAGTTCTCTGTGCTTTCATCTTGGAAAGGTCGGTCATGTGTTCCAGCTGTGACTTACCATTGATGTTCGCGATTCCACAGGAGGCTTCTTTGTAACATGTGCATGAGGCTCCTCTTCAGCCCCTGATGTGAAATATGTTTTTATTCTGATGTCCATAATGTCAGGTAGGTATTTACATGATCTGGTTTCATTAGTGATAAATGTTCCATACTTAGGCTTCTTCTGGGAGGCTGGGTACGGGTTTTATTGTTTGTTTTTACAATCATAATGAGCAACAAAAAGGGCTGCAAAGCTGGATGCAAAAACTGGTCCCATTTATGTACCTTTTGTATGCAGGTAGTTCTTGCAAATAGAGGAAAAATTGTTTTTTGTCAGAACCAGGAGGAGAACCAGCTAAATAATGAACTGAGTGGGCATTTATACAGGGCCAGTTTGGGTCTTAAGCATGACCTCAATCTTCTTTATGCCATCTTCCTACGGGGTGTTTGTGTAAAGAGATTCTACATATTTAGTCGGCTGTATACATTTACCAGCATTGTTCAATTATGACAGTATCATGGATTTATCATGAAAAATATCAATGATATGTGTAATATTATTCCAGTATTGGCTTTATCCTGCTGCTGAGTAACCTTCCCGTGTCCTTTCTTGTTCTAAAAGGTGTTTTCATATACTGTCATGTTTTCAAGACATTTAAAGTTTCCTAATTACTTTGTTTTTCCTCTACTTTTTCATGCCCATCCCTCCTTTTGCAGACTAAACTGCATCATATTACCCCAGCATTTACTTGTAGCTGGCTTCCAAGGGCCTCTGGGCCTGCTTCTAGATATTTCTACAGTGTCCTGCTCAGTTTTGATCCAGCTGATTACAATTTTCTGATTTCCCTCATTCCACTTAATGGAAGCTGATGGACCAACTGAGACTCATTTTTTAAATTAACTACTGTCAGAAAATGGTTTAATAATTTGGGAAGGGGGTGCCTTGTCAACTTAATATACACATCATTGTGTTAGGTCTCAGCACAAGTCTCAATGAAACTCTGCTCACACAGATAGCATAACTACAGCACAATCAGCAGGACAATTCCCCAAAAAAGGCATGTTAATTCAAGCAGTATCAAAGCGCATCAGCCAAGAAAAGAGAACATTACAGTTCCTAAAACAGTTACAAAAAGAATATTTAATAAGCAAAAACTAATCAAATGATTAAAGTTGGATACACCAACTGTGGGTAACAATTTTTAAAGTGCATCTGCATTAAAAAAATATCATTTTGCCGTTGACCGGGACCTAGGGACTATTTCAGGCCAGCGGCAATAGAGTGGTGGTTGGATACAGTCAAAGGTTTTATGATGATGATGATGTATTCATAAAGCACAACAATACTCTGAGGTGTCTAGGCGCTATCTAGGGCCGGACTGGGAACAGATACCTGCCCTGGCTAACTGCTTGGCCAGCCCCCCCTGTGGTGAGGGAGGGGTGCAGCTGAGCTGCTTGCGATGGCCGGTTTCTGCCGATTTTGTTACAGGGGGCCGATATTGCTGACCCCCAGTAACAAAAAAGGCTCCCTGGGGGCCCAAAACCGGCCCCCAACCTGGCGGCCCACTGGGGAAACGCCTGGTGCCCGCTATGGCCAGTCCAGCCCTGGCACTATCTAGGGCCATAGTCACCTTTTTTTACATCAGTCTTCCAGTGGGGAAATGTGCAAGGCCAAACCGGTGAGGTTCTCTTAAGTTAGTCAAATGATTATCATGTGGCCACTGAAGCTGTTGGTTTTTGGAGTGGAGGCATACTTATCATACTTTCTCTCAGCATAAAGCAGCAAGCTACCTTGCTGTACTGCTCTGCATGAAACGGAAACGGAAAAAATGCATCATATTTAACATCATACTGTGCATTCCTCTCCTTTTCTTGTGCTAGCGCACTTTTGGTTGCCTAGTGCCAATGCAGGCACCTTTGCACCATTAGCAATCAGAGAGGGATTTTTCTCTTTTGATGTGGGCAGCTGCACACATAGAAAGAGGAAAAAAAAAGAAAAATAATGATACTTCTATTCTTTATGCCTCCATTTTGATGCATTCCCAGGTGTGCCACTAATGGTAAATCTGGGAATGAACCCAAATCCATAGGTGGATGCGGGGGGACACCCACACTAGACCTATGAAACAACTCCCTAGTGCAGAGTAATGCAAGGCAGCTATTTGCGCTGCTTTTCCTTACTCTAGATTTATCAAGCCATGCAGGGCCTTGCAAGGTATCAAAAAACAGGAGTAGGGCCCGTTAACCCAGGTGAGACTGGGCGCAGGTGGCCTTGCATGGCTTGATTAATCCGACTTTAGGTTTGAATCATCCTTGCACCCCCTTGCATGGCATAAGGGGGTCCCAACACTATGATAGATATGGGTCCTAGGATGCAACCGCCTTGGGCAAACCCCAGCAATTGATCTCGCTCTTCCAGAGGAAGAAAAAATAAGTAAGCCGCACTTTTATCTTAACTGCTAGGAAACCTTCTCCTCATCACTTTCAGCAACCATCGGTTCCTCAGAGCATGCTTCCAAACTAAGAGGTCTGTCTCCAACCAGAGCTTATTCAAGATCCAGTCATCTGTGGTAAGCTGGGCCCTCTTTGTATCACTAGTGAGGCACCATTTTTATTGGGAAAAGTGCCGGAATGATGGGTGGTAGGATCCCCACAGATTCCAGAACTTACCTTCACACAAATGTAAGGAAAATAGAAATTTGATGTTTGCAGGGCATTTTGCATAAGAATGCATGGTAGGGTCCACATGAGACACATTACTCTAGATTCACCTGGGTATCTAGGTTTTATAAAAACCCAAGGTTTCTAGAGTTCCCTGGTTGCCAGTGACCCAGAGCCGAAATGTGTGACTGTTCACAATGGAAATTGAGAGGGGATGTTGATCTAACCCCTCACTGCTGGCCCATATGCCAAAAGTGTACCTAAAAGAATTCAAATTTTCTCTAGTTTGTCAGGTGGATAAGGATGCCCTGGACTCCCGGCGGAACAAAAGATGGTTGGGGCTTTAAGGTTTCAGAATACAACCTGATGTTAGGCTAGGTCATCCCCTACACTTTAAAAAAAAGTATCCCTGGAAGCCAGTGGGCTTTCTGCCCCATTGGAGTAGATTGGGGGTAAATCATCCAATCCTCCCTCCCTGGGAGGGCAGAAAGAATGTCAAAGTTTAGTAGTGGGAGAATAGCCTGATCTTGGACAGCTCACACTCACTTTTAAAAAACAACATGGGTGTGATTTGCTTTCTACCCGAGGGGGCGATGAGGTTAACCCCTCTATCTGCCTGACACGGGGTCAGAAAGACTGTTGGACCCACTATGGGGTAAGAACACAGCTCAATGGCTGAGTGGGCTGCCCTGCCTCCTTTTTTAACCAATTTGCCCTGGTGTCTAGTAGGCTTTCTGCCAATCTAGGGGACAGATGGAGTAAACTCAATCTGCCTCCCTGGGGTAGAAAGACTGGTGGACCCATTATGGGGTTTGGGCTCTGCATATTCTTGAGAGGGCAGGCCCACTCATTTAAAAAATATGTATATATATATATTATCGCTGGGGTGTAGTAGGCTTTATGCACCCCAGGGGAGCAAATTGGCAGTAAAACCCTTAAAGACAGTTTGGGCAATTATGAGGTGGGGACAATCAATCAATCAAAGGCATTTATAAAGCGCACTACTCACCCGGAGGGTCTCAAGGCGCTGGGGGGGGGGGGTCCGCTACTGCTCGAACAACCAGGTCTTGAGCTTCTTCCTGAAGGAGAGGTGGTCTTGGGTCAGGCGTAGTTCGGTGGGGAGGGCGTTCCAAGTCTTGGCGGCCAGGTGGGAGAAGGATCTACCTCCTGTTGTCGCTCTGTGGATGCGGGGGACGGCTGCGAGGGCGAGACTGGTCGAGCGGAGGTGGCGTTTGGGAGCGTAGAAGTTGAGGCGGCTGTTGAGGTAGGTCGGGCCTTGGTTGTGTAGGGCTTTGTGTGCGTGGGTGAGGAGCCGGAAGGTGATTCTTTTGTTGATCGGGAGCCAGTGCAGGTCTCTCAGGTGTCTGGAGATGTGAGTTCGTCTGGGGACGTCGAGGATGAGTCTCGCCGAGGCGTTCTGGATCCGCTGGAGTCTCTTCTGGAGCTTGGCGGTGGTACCGGCGTAGAGGGCGTTGCCGTAGTCCAGTCGACTGGTGACGAGGGCCTGGGTGACTGTTTTCCTGGTCTCGGTGGGGATCCACCGGAAGATCTTACGTAGCATGCGCAGAATGTTGAAACAGGACGAGGAGACGGCGTTGACTTGTCTGGTCATGGAGAGGGAGGAGTCCAGGATGAAGCCCAGGTTGCGTGCGTGGTCTGTCGGTTTGGGTGCGTTGCCCAGGGCAGGGGGCCACCAGGAGTCGTCCCAGGCGGAGGGTGAGGAGCCCAGGATGAGGACTTCCGTCTTGTCTGTGTTCAGTTTCAGGCGGCTGGTCGTCATCCACTCGGCCACGTTTTTCATCCCTTCGTGTAGGTTGGCTCTGGCGGTGGCGGGGTCGTTGGTCAGGGAGAGGATCAGCTGGGTGTCATCGGCGTAGGAGATGATGTTCAGGTTGTGTTGGCGTGCGATGGCCGCAAGGGGGCTCATGTAGACATTGAAGAGGGTGGGGCTGAGCGAGGAGCCCTGAGGGACGCCGCAGGTGACTTCCGTGGCTTCTGATCTGAACGGGGGCAGGCGGACTCTCTGTGTCCTTCCGGTGAGGAAGGAGATGATCCATTCCAGTGCCTTCTCCTTGATCCCGACGTTGCTGAGGCGCTGCACTAGGGTGCGGTGGCAGACAGTGTCGAATGCCGCGGAGAGGTCCAGGAGGATGAGGGCCGCTGTTTCTCCGTTGTCCAACAGGGTTCGGATGTCGTCTGTGGCAGCGATGAGGGCGGTCTCGGTGCTGTGGTTGGCCCGGAAGCCTGACTGGGAAGGGTCGAGGGAACCAGTCGTCTCGAGGAAGGCTGCCAGTTGCTTGTTGATGGTCTTCTCGATGACTTTGGCTGGAAACGGGAGGAGCGAGATGGGGCGGTAGTTCTTGAGTTCGGTGGGGTCCGCCGTTGGTTTCTTTAGTAGAGCGCTGAGTTCGGCGTGCTTCCAGCTCTCAGGGAAGGTGGCGGTGTTGAGGGAGGTGTTGATGATGTCCCGCAGGTGGGGTGCGATGACAGCGTCGGCCTTGTTGAAGATGTGGTGAGGGCAGGGGTCGGTTGGGGAACCGGAGTGGATGGAGTTCATCGTGCTGATGGTGTCTTCGAGGTTGATCGGTGTCCAGGCGTTGAGGGTGGTGGTGGGGGGCGTTGGTTTGGTTGTGGGGAGCGTTGGTTGTGTTCTGAAGCTGTTGTGTATGTCAGCGATCTTGTTGTGGAAGTAGGAGGCGAGGGAGTTGCAGAGGTCTTGCGATGGGGTGATGTCGTTGGTTCCGGCGTTGGGGTTGGAGAGCTCTCTGACGATGGACAAGGCCCAATGCTGGGTAAGCTGCCCCTCCCCTTCTTTTTTAAAATGATTATTGCTGGTGTCTAGTGAGCTAGGGGGGGTGCAGAAAGACAGCTGGAGCCAGTTTGCATTATGGGGTCAGTTTAGAGGTATAGTCTCCCAAACTATCCTATAGGTGCCGTAAGACTAGTAGGACTGCTATACGACAGGGGCATGGCCCAATGCCTTGGTAGGGTGCCCCCACACCTTCTTGTTTTTACATAGCGTTCCCAGTGCCTAGTGGGCATTCTGCCCCCTGAGAGACAGATTGGGGAAAGCCATCCCAAAGTCTTCTCCATGGGGATGGCAGAAAGACTACTGGAGCAATTTTGTGGTGAGGGCACTTTCAAATGCCCATCTTTTGTATTTTTTAATCTATTCTCTAGTGTCTGTGGACTTTCTACCACCTTGGGGGTGTTTGAGGTAGACCCCTCGTAATTGCCCCGCAGGGGTGCAGATAGACGGTTAGTTTTGTTTTAGATGGGAGGAGCACTTGCCCATGTCTGCTGCTTAATGTCTAGTGGATGAATCTCCGCTTGGAGAATGCATGCCTACATGCAATGTACGATGTTTCATAAAAACACTGGGCCTGAATCTCAAAGGTAACTCACACTTTTGAGTAAGTTTATACTTTTGAGTACGTTTACTATTTTTCAGTATTTGCAAACCCTGAGTGTAAGTTACTAAAAAAAGATACCAGTAGTAAATAAAACACCACACATGGCCAACCAATGGTACTGCGAAAACCTTGCATCCAAAAAAATGGAAGCTGGGACATCGGTTTGGCATGCTTTAAAGCAGCTTGTGCTATACCAAGTGAACTGTCACTCCAAAGCATGTCGGAGCATCCCCTTGTGAATCAACCACATGACTCTGTCGGGAAGCCGGGCAGACAGTATTGCTTACCAATTGGAACTTGACAAGTCTGGGGCAGTGATACTTCAAACTTACTCAGCTAAGTCTTTCTCATGGAATTAAAATCTGGCAGTCTCAGCAGAATATCAGCACTGTCGCGACCGAATTTTTTTCTCATAGGTGGAGAAAGCACTACTCGACTGTCATGGTTCGTAAGTAGTGGGAACTTGGTGACAACATCTCCTTAACTAATCTTCCAATCCTCCTCTCTGGAAAGATCTTAGAAATGTGAAAGACTGGATGAATTTTCCATGTTTTAACAAATCTAACCTTTCCTGCTGCAGAATTACTCAAGGCCCTCATTGAGATTGGAATGTGAGGAAATAGCAGAAAACTTAGGGGAGATGGAGGAGCGTGCAGGAAACTTAGGAACTAATGGAACTTAGGATGAGAACCTGGAAGTGACAAATGTGCAGTTGACAGCCAAACCAAATACCCAACAGTAAGTGATGGTATTTAGTGTTTGTCTACAATTTTTTGTCGGAGGCCTTGGCTACTAATGGATTTCTGAAAACAAACATGAATGTGTGATAAATACTGAAGCAGTGCCTGCAAAGATGGTATGTTGACTGGTGCAAAAACAGAGGATCACAGTCTAGTGTGAAGTTTATAACCACTAAAGAAATATGAGTATCCCAAATAACTGTGTAGTCTATTATTATAAGTAAATTCAGCCAAGGGAGACCAAGAGACATATTATTTCTGATCTTCTGATATGAATCACTGCAAGCATTGTTCAATAGTGTGATTGAGATCTGTGAGCCCATCTATCTATGGGCTGTAGCTATTTTATTTCAAATTGATGGTGCCTAATTGTTCTGATGGATCTAGATATCCCTGACTATTATAATGACTTCAGTAAGTCTATACAGCCATACTATTTCCTTCAGGATGTACCTGACAATTATGTAGCAGTAGTAATCTTTTGAAAATGGACTAGGTGGTATAATGTCGTGAAGCAGTCTATTTTCATCCATAAACAAGGGAGTTCATCTATAAAGTCCATTTATGTATGTGACCAAGGTTACTGTGACACAGTTTCCCTATATGAGACCATATTTGGATACAGACAACACAGTTGGAAACATATACTGTCAATGACTTCTTGATCTGGCACCACCAAAAAATCCTGGAAATGTCTTCTTTATACAAGGATGGACTAGACAAGGGTTATCATGACAAAGTTGGACAATCATTGTTTGTAACGGTTTACTTGAAATGAAGGTCTAATTGTTCTTGAATTGCAGTCCTTGGTATTCCTTCCTACATGTCAGATCTTATTGTATCCATTCTCTAATATTCATTGGCTGCAATGGTTGTTGAATCTGTTTGAAGATTATAGTTTCTGTAAACTATATAGATTGATGTGTGGCCAAAGAAGAACCAAATGGTACTTCTTGCCCTTGTTGAGATAAGGTGTCAAGCTTGCTTGACATTTTCTTGGCCTATACATGATGTTGTGAGAGTAGCATTAAAAAAACAAAAACCATCCAGCATGTCTAGTGTTGTCACACTAACTACATACAAAAGATAAGGGGTAGTAGGAAATACCGCCCCACTTCGACCTCCTAAAACAACTTACACACACCAGTAGAACAGGGGCTTTTCACTTGAAATCGCTGTGATCTAGGGGTGAGAAAACACACCAGGGTATTAAAACTGCCCTCACACACAGAAATCTGTGTCATGCTTCATCATGGGGCTTCTAACACACCTCCGTGCAGACCAACGCGGGAGGTAGAGCAATAGGGGAGGGGAAGACAATACCACACATAGAGAAACAGTTTGGGATCACAAGTGAGAAAAGGTGCAGAAACAACAATTTAAAACGGACCTCGGGAATTCCAAATGTAACTTTAATATTGGATTCCCTGACCAGAGTAAAAGGTCATTGACAGACCAGTGGATGGCGGTATGGTAGGCTATAATAAACCCCCTACCCCTGAAGAACCAGAACCTTTTTGGACCTGGCGGCGCAGGGTACGCCTTAATCTCCTGGGTTCTCCTGCTTCAGCTAACAGAGACACGGGGACACAATGTCGGCGTAAAAGATCAGATTTTATTAGCTGCAGCTAGTACAGTTGTCCTAGAAGTACACAAGGTATGTTCTCAGGAGACTGCCACTTCACTCCGTGGCGCACAATCTTATATAGTACATAGATAACATATACATTAACAAAGAAAACACCTAAAACATACATAGAGGACCAATAAGAACAGTTCAAGAATAAGTCAGAGCCAATAGAAAGATTTGGAAAACAAGGTATCGAGTAACTCGAAGAAGCCTCTCCCCCAACGGTGTTTGCCATCCCTCCCACAGGTTAAGGTATTAACATGTTTGTAACTGGTTTGCAGGTGGCGAGATACGTTCGTGTGTTTTGGAGGACAGTTGTGAAACAAGAGAATACAAGCGGAGGACAGCGAAGAACAGAAGATAAGATAAAGTCAGGAGAGAATAGTGTGAACCAACAGATAGTCAAGACAGGGATTAGAGGAACCAGACAGGGATTAGTGTACTCGGCCAGTCTCTAACACCAGCTTCGTCAACAGAGGCACAAGGCTATTTCGACACAATATTGCAGGAAAAGCAGAAAAAGACTTCGATCGTCGTGCTGCCTGAGTGAGGGCAAGGTGTCAACCTTGTCTGACATTTTCTTGGCCTAGACGTGATGTTTTAGGAGTAGCGTTAAAAGAACAAAAACCCTTCAGCATGTCTACTGTTGTCACACTTCATTGATTTTATGAACCTCAGGTTCCTATTGTTGATTCATACTGTTACAGGATATTCAGACCACTCAAAATAATATTTCCAGTGGGCAAACACCCCCTTATTGGCAAGTAATTATTAAAAATGATGCAATTCTTCTGGAATCATAGACGACGGGATGGATTTGTTAAGTCTCTGCAAATCCTTGAGACCGCTTCTCACAAAGTGAGAAAGAGAAAGCATCTGTGCCCACTAAAAAGGTTTTGAACAGTCAGGTTGATGCAGTATAAATGCAGAGGCAAATGTTTTTTTTAATGATTGAAAGGCCTATTCTTGATCTATTCCCCATTTGAAAGTTGGATCTTTCTTTTTTTAGTTCCATGTTTAGGAGAAGTTTTCAATGAACTCGTTGATTTTGAAAATACTCTTCTCAGTCTTAGAATACAAACTGATTTGAAGGAGTACTTATATGGACTCGATGATATTGCAATATGTCTAAGAATACTAACATATTCTTTGAGTTCGGCTATGTGCATTTGTAAAGCATGCTGTCACCTGTGAGGGTTTCTGGTGCTGAGCATGTGTATTTGCCTAGTCCTGCCTAGTGCAGGTTGATTAAATGAAAAGCCAGGTCTTTAGCTTCTTGTGGAATTCAGGAGAGAGGCGGAGTCTGATGTGGATTTGGGGTTTGTTCCACCGTTTAAGAGCACCGTTTAAGAGCAATGTAAGAGAACGCCCCTCTTCCTGATCTGGTTCTGTCTGCGTGTGGAATGTGTTTGAGTAGGAGTCCTGCAGAGATGAGGTGTCTGGGTGGTTGGTAGAAGGGAAGGAGCTGCGACCGTTCAAGTAGGTGGCACTTAAGTTGTATAGTACCGTGTATGTGTGTGTGTGTGAGGAGTTTGAAATGAGCACATTTGTGATTGTAAGCCATTGGAGGTCCCTGATATTTGGTGTGATGTGAGTTCGGTGTCGGAGTTTGAGGATTGATGATGAGTGTAGCTGCTTAGTTCTAGATCTTGTGGAGTCTTCTAGTGACTTATTAATCACTTCAGTCATGCAGATGGTGAAATTGCTTCTTGTGTTGGGATCTTAACCAAGAGGGAGAGTATGAGTTGCATGTGATCCACATAAGAGAGTATGTTTATTTCACATGTGTGAATGGTGTTGGCCAGAGGGAACATGTATGCATTGAAGAGGGTGGGGCTGAAAATTATACCTTGAGAGACTTCGTAGATGAATTTGTGGACAGTCGAGGAGTAAGGTGCCAGGTTGATAGCTTGTGTTCTATATGTTAAGAGCAAGCAGGTCCAGTGGAGAGGGATATTTGGATGCTGATCTCGTGCAGATGCCTGATGAGGATGGGGTGTGAGACTGTTGAATATTGTTGTAAAGTCCAGTGGAACAAAGACTGTCATGTCTCCTCTGCTAAGCATCATGCAGATGTCATCTATGGCAGTAGTAAATGCTGTTTCTTTATTGAGGTCGGTACAGAATCTGGACTGTGTGGTATCGAGGAGCTGGTGGTTGCTGAGGTGGTCATCACTAATGCATTGATTGATAGTTTGTCTAACACCTCAGCCAGATATGGCACCAGGGAAATTAATCTAGAGTTGGAAAGCATGGCTGGGTCAGTAGATGATTTCTTGAGCATGGGTGTGATGGTGGCACACTTCCAGTTGTCCTGAAATGTGGCTCAGTCAATAGAGGTGTCGAGGATGAATGTTAGTGCTTCACTGATCGGAAGGAGTCCTTTGATGAAGGGGTGGGAGAGGCAAGGGTAAGGTGCGGCCCCTTAGTGGATGGTCTTCATGGTAGCAGCAGCTTAGATGGTGGTGATGGTGGGCCACGAGGTCGGGGTTCTTTTTTCAACCGTGATGGGAAGTTGAGTTGCAATGATGACAGTGTGAAGATGAGGGTCAAAGTTGCCATATAAGGAGGTGATTGTGTTACATAAGAATTCTGAGAACTTCTTGCAAAGGTCTGGCTAGAGGGTGATTGCTGGAGGTGGCAGGATGTACAGTGAAGTCTTTGATGATGGTGAAGATTTACTTGCTGTTGTCTCTGCTGGAATTAGATGTAGTCTGCAAGAGCTGTACACTTGGTGTTCTATAACTGCTGATGAGAGCGTCTTATGGCAGGGGAAATAGATAAGATGGAACAGAGACATTGAACTCCCCTACTCTGACTTGTCATCTCTTTTGGTCAATGATTTTCACAGCGATCGGGTATTTAAAAGCAAAGTGATAACCAAATCTTCTCAACAGAAGCTCATTCAAGTGCCGGATTGCTCTTGCTGCCTGTATAAAATTGTTAAGCGTTCTATACTTTTTTCAAGGCTTTCTGTGATGATTTCTGAATATTGGTTAACTCAGTTAAGTGTTTTTGCACTGAAGAAACAGACACAGACATAGATATTCCAAAGAGAATATATGAGGATGATGGCCATCCAGAAAGAAAAATGACATTCCAATAGATGACTATTCAGTATTATTATATGTTAACTTTACAAACCACAACATCTTATTCCAATCCTCTTTATGTGAAAAGGCTTGATATCTCAAACTTTGTTCAACACCATCTTCAAACTTTCAGGCTGCCCATTCATCTGAGGATGGTTCCTGGGTGACAAACGAAAATGTTATAGCTAGCTCTTTACACAGGGTACACCAGAAATTGTCTGTAATCAGAACCTGTGGAACACCATGCAATTAAATTATGTATTGTGCAAAGATCTTTGCTAACTTTTCAGTGCTGAGCAACCCAGGCAGTAATATTAAATAACCCATGTTAGTCAATTAGCCCTCCCCCTCTAGAATTACTCTACAACCTCATGCTATGTTATGGTATGCTATTTTATGTGTTTTATGGCATGCTATCACATGGGAGGGTATCCTGATGCCTCAAGAAGGACAGTGCAGTCCTGGCTAAGAACTACTGGATGACCCGAGTTTTCAGTTTCTTACAAAAATCAAGGACTGAGCAGGGGGAGGATGTTCCAGGCTTTAGAGACCAGGTAAAAAAATGACACCTAAAGATTTTTCTGAGGAGCTTGAAGGTGTGGAAATAGGAGGAGATGGCCATGTTGATCTGCTTTGTCATTGCTGACCACCATTTCCAGGTTCCTTGCTTGGTTAGATGGGTTAGACATTGATCCTCGATCAGCTGGCTCCCAGGCTGAAGTCCCTAGCAATTGAATTCCATGCATACTTTTGTCAAAAATGAATCACACTAATTAGGGCAATAGAATGTTAATTCACAACATTTGAGGACAAAATTATTGGTGGATCTGCTGTCAACTGTTTTCACCCTCCAATTGATTGTTTTGAGAGAGCATTAGCCTTATCATCCTTAAGATGTAAAAAATGTGTAAAGCGCGAACAGGGCCATTGGGAAGATTAAGCAAGCTATTGCCCAGAGTCACATGGTGCTGGGCTGACCTGCTGCTGGGGATCAAACCGTGAGCCCCAGATTCCAGCGTCAGTCGCCCTGGCCGCGGTGCCACACCTCTTCCCATATATAGTCTATAGTGTATCACAAAATTATCATTAAAATATTACATGGTCCCTCTGATTTCAGGAATTGTAAATTTCCATAATAAATAGAGTCCTCTATGATGTATTTGATCCTTAAAAATAACGCCCTGTTTCCTTCAAAAGATCTAATAATAGCAAAGTGTTCCTTGTTAGTGATTTTACGCTGGTAAAACGTTCTTATAAAAGTAAGTGAATAACTGAACCTGACCATCCTTTTAATTTCTGTGAGATAAAACACTTCACACATCATGGTAGTCATCTCTCATAACAATAACAGAATATTCTATCATAAAGGTGCCGATTCTGATCCGTTAAAAATTATTTCCGTACGACTCGAATCTGTATTTTTTTCCGTACGAATCGTACAAGTCACGTCCGACCCGTGAAGTACGATTCGTATGGGAAAAAGTACATACGGATCGGCCCGCTCCGTACGAATCGTAGCGGGAAAAGTTGTACGAGACGTACCCGGACACTTTTCCGTACGATTCGTAAAATGACAGTCCGAGCGTGCAAGTACAATCCGGACCGGCTATCCGATTTACGAATCGTACGGAAAACGGCCCGTACACAGGGAATGACTCTACCCACTACGAAGCGAAGTTTGCACGACTCGTAACCCGGGAAAAGTTGTTCCCAGTGTACAAGTCGTACAGGCCCCCCCACCACCCACCGTATGTATGCACCGCACCCCCACCAGTAGCACTGGGGGTACAGTGCGTACATACGGGGGTGGGAGTACGGTGCGTACATATGGGGGATGGGGGTACGGTGCGTACAGACGGGGGGTGGGAGTACGGTGCGTACATACGGGGGGTGGGGGTACGGTGCATACATACGGGGTGGGGGTACGGTGCGTACATATGGGGGGTGGGGGTAGGGTGCGTACATACAGGGGGTGGGAGTACGGTGCGTACATATGGGGGGTGGGGGTACGGTGCGTACATACGGGGGGAGTACGGTGCGTACATACGGGGGGTGGGAGTATGGTGCGTACATACAGTGGGGGTGGTGGGGGGGCCTGTATGACTCGTACCCCTGGGGAATCAGCTTTTATGGCTGTTTTTGGCTCCCGTAAAAAAAGAGCTGTATGGAGTGCCGTAGGGACGGATCGTACTTGCTGGGCCGTAAAACGCTGCTTACATCCGTACGGACAGCGCGTACAGGCTGTTACGGAGATGATTCGTACGTTTTTTTTACCCGTACGGTCTTTTGTACGATTCGTACGGAAATCGGCTTTCTGTACGAATCGTACTTCCTGGGTTGTACGGACAGTTTACCGGGTACGAGTTGTACGGAGGAAACGCTCCGTACGACGATTCGTAGGGCCTTTTTACCTGATAGGAATCGGCACCAAAGTGTTTAAAGTATTGCACAATTGAGTAGTGGGAAAAACATATTTGAAAACCAGAACTGCTGCGCTTCTTGCAAAAGCTACTCCTTTTTGTTGTAACCTGTGGATTGATCTCATGAGTTCAGAAAACTGATGAATGAATCTCCGATAGAAATGGGCAAAGCCTAAAATACTTTCAATAGCCTTGACAGTAGGTGGTGTGGGCCACTGATTAATTGCTGATATTTTTTTTATATCAATCTTAGCTCCCTCAAGTAAAAATATATACCCCAAAAACACCACAACAGTGTTGTGAAAAAAGATATTTATCTATTATAGTGAAAAGATGGTGATCTCTAAATTGCTGTAATACTGCCTTAGCGTGCGATCTTTTCATTCTAAGAAGTCAGAATAGACCAAAATATCATCTCAATATGGACAGCACAAAATACATCCGAATATTATCTCAAAACCTCTTCAATGTAATACGTACATGCTAAAGGAGCATTGTAGAGTCCAAAAGGCAAGAACAGGTATTTGAAGAACTCAAATGTAGGATGCAACGCCATTTTTCATCATCAGATTCTGGCTAGGCTTGACATGAGGTCCAATTTTTTAATAGCTTTGCATTTTAAATCTAATCTAACAAGACAGATATTAATGGCAAACGGTAACAATTCTCACTGTGATTCTGTTTTGTAGTCTAAAGGTATTGACCAATGGATGTTTAGCTCATTAATTCAGTTTTGTGCCATTCTTGCAAACCTAAGACTTCCTTATTGGCTCTACTCCTGTCATTAAACTAATCTGTGGATGATAGCATTACCTAGGCTGGTAGGATGAGGACTGCAGTATGGCCACAGATGCATCTTCTTAGTCAACTTTCATAACAATGTCTCTACTCACAAAGATGCAACTGCTGTTGAGACAGGGATGTCATATTACAAAATTCCAGTGCCACCACACTTGGGATCTTCTGATTGCCAAGTGTCCGTTCATATGATGGGATGACTACCCATTGATGTACAGGTGAAATTTCAAATTCTACATCCTGGGTAGGACTCACTTCATACTTTTGGGTTGGTAATGAGTCACTTACTCATTACTAGAGCTAATCAGACATATATTATATATACCCTTTAATGGAAAGTTACACTCATCATGTATCTCAACCTCAAACACTTCAGTTATTAGGTAATAATGACTAAGTTTACAAAGCTTCCGAATACCAATTTGTAATTCCGATTAGTTCTGAATTGCAAATTGTGAATCGCTATTGCATATCTACAATAATGTTAGGAAAATATTTACAGAAATCGGCATGATTAACAGTCACAATTTTTCAAATCACATTTAAAGAATCAATAATTTATGAATCCAGTCACATTTACAGAAAGTCACTCTTAGGCAGTGAGTAATTGTTTTGATTTCAAATAATTTTTATTGAATTTTCAAGAAATGAACAATTAAATAATGATAAACACTATAGTAACGATAAACACAAGGTAAGATGATAACCAAGGGCAAAAAAGAAGAGTACTAGCAACTCATAACAAATACAAATACAAAGTAAATAGAAAACAACAAGTTACTCAAGTGCCTTACCATGGTAATCGCAGTGAAGCTGTAGTGACATACAGGTGGACAGCCAAGCACAGTTATCACATGGATAGGAATAAAAATACTATACTGTAAAGGTGTATAAAGCAAGTACAGTTTTCATAGTTGTACTAGTAGAAAATACAAAACAGTACAAGAGTATCACCACGGATATAGTATTCTATAAGCTTTGCATTATGGGGAATTGAGTCAAATTTCACGGAGGGTCATATGAGAAGGAAAAGGCGTCAAGGGACTTCCACAACTTCCTGTGTGATTTACGCCAGGGAGAGGCATGAAGTGCGACATTGTCTGCTCCTCTAAGGAAGGATAATAATTCTTGCCACATCCTAAATTAGACGTCTTTGGAGTTTTTCCACTTATTCAGTACAATTTTACAGTCTAAAGTGAGCATAAGATCTAACAAGTATCGATCATTCACATCTGTGATCTTAGAATCTAGTGCACCTAGTAGGATATAGGAAAATTCCATTGGAGGGGCTATGTTGAAGGTTTTGCCTATACATTCGTAAATTGTATCCCAATATGTTTGTAGGCTAGGGCAATGGAAGAGCATGTAGGCAAGGTTGCCAACGTTTGCAATTCCAGCATGTAGGGCTCTCACTGAGATTAAGTTTAAAGATCCTCTCAGGGGACCAGTATGTCCTATTTATTAACATAAGTTTGGTTTGCGATAATATTGGAGAGATTTTATTCGAGAAGGGGGTGATATTTATCCTCTCCCAGTCGAATGGGATATTGCTAGAATTGGCTTTGGATTCCCATTTTTCTTCACACTTCATGTGGGATTTGTAAGGCTTAGGCGATAGAAGTTTATATATTTTAGAGATGGTGTGTCCTGACTTTAGTAGCTGTAGCATCTTTGAGAGTATCGACAGATCAGAAGGCTTAATGGAGCGCATCATGAGGAGTGATTTTAGTTTCAGGAATTTATAAAAATCTATCAGATTTAGCCCGTGATGAGACTGAACTATGGAAAAAGGCAAGGGGAGGGTCCCTGTAAAAAGGCCTTTGACTAGATGTATGCAAATTTTAAGACCAATGTTCTCAATGGAGCATCCCTCCATCAACCTTAAGGTTCGGGTTGTGCCAGTGAAAGGACAAGTTGGATTTGTTAGTTTTTAGTGTGTAGAAGTGTTCCTGTCATAGTAGGACTCTTTTAGTGTTAAGCAAAATATATTTTGAATGGGGTAAGGAGGATATATCCATGGTGAGGAGAGCAGGCAAAGGCATGTCGTTGATGATTAATCTTTCTATGTCCATCCAGATTGGGGTGTAGTCAGCCGGAGGGAGTAGCCAGTTAGATCGATGTTTACAAAGATACACAGTTTGTTAGTTCCTAAAGTTCGGAAGACCCAGACCACCTTTTTTGGGGGTAATTGAAGTTTTTTCATATATATTCTGGGTCTCTTACTTTGCCAAAGGAATGTGTTAAAAAGTTTATAGATCCTACTCAGGAAGTCATTTGAAAACGTCATTGGTAGCATGCTAGCTAGATAGTTAACAGGATAAAAATGTAGGTGACCAACCATCTAACAGTGAAGAGATTTTCTTGAAGAGAGCATTTTCATTGGTCTGAAGGCTGGTGATCAGATCACTCGTGAAATCTAAGCCTAGGTATTTGAAGCACTTAAGTAGCCATAAGAGACCCGAGTTACTAATAATTTCTTTCCCTCCAAGTTTATTCAGGAGTTTTACTTCGGTCTTGTCTTTATTCAACTCATAACCAGATACTGCAGCAAAGTCATCAATTGAGGACATAAGTGCGGGGATAGCAGGTTCGGCATTCTCAGAGGCAACTAACACATCGGCGTAAGCAGTTATTTTGACCGTGCAATTGTTGAAACATATCCCTGTGATCTGTTTATTGTTCCTGAGATGATAGAGGAAAGGTTCAATTGCAAGGAGTATTAGAGAGGGGGAAAGAGGGCATCCTTGCCTTGTTCCCTGTTTTAATTTAAAGGAAGATGAGAGGCAACCTCCCGCTCTGACCCTGGCCGAGGGGTTAAAATATAATGCCATTACCATACTCTTAAAATTCTCACCCAAATAAAATTTATCAAGTGTTGCTTCCAAGTAGGCCCAATCAACTTTGTCGAAAGCCTTTTAGGCATCCAAAGTGATAGCAACTGTTGGTGAGTCAGTAAGTTTGGCTTCCTCTAAGACATGAGCTATGATACGAGTATTATCACTAGCTTGTTTTAAAAAAAAAACAACTTGTGAGGGGTGGATGAGTTTGGGTAAAACATTTTGAAGGCGCTTAGCGAGGATCATTGCATACATTTTGCAGTCTAAATTAATTAGAGATATCGGCCTATAATTTTAAGGGAGTGTTGGGTCCTTACCCTCTTTGGGAATTACTGCTATGATAGCTTCTGCTGGTGTCCCATTAATCTGACCAGAGTCACTAAATTCATTGAACAAGTTTAAAAGAGGGAGAGTCAGTGTCGAGGAGAAACATATATAAAATTTGGTGCTAAACCCATCAGGGCCCAGAGACTTCCCAAGTTTGAGTGCCTTTATTAAGCTTTCGATTTCTGAAGCGGTAACTGGGTTGTTAATTTCAGTTTTTTCATGTTCTGAGAGGGCAGGAAGTGTGCATTTGCTTAGGTAGTCCTGTATTTTTGTACTATCCAGGTCCTGGTTCTTACTATACAGAGTGCTATAGAAATTCTTAAAAATTTCTGCAATTTTGTCAGGGTCAGGGTCAGAGTGAGCTAAATCTTTTTGATCTATTAGATTCTTAATAGTGTTCTTCTGCAGTATAAACTTTAAGTATGATGCTAAGCTCTTCCCTGCTTTGTTGGATTCACAAAGCGTAATGCTTTTTTGTTTATTTATCCATATCCCTCCTCTGTAACTGACTATTTTTCTTATACTCGTATTTCTTTTTCACTATTTTATTCAAGACTAAGGTATCTCTGGATATTACATGTTTTTCTTCTGGCATAGCAATCTCTTTTCCTAACTTTTCAAGATTGCTTCCATGAGGGTAAAGGCCTTTTTTTAGCTATTGAGTTAAAAATAATTGTCAATAAGGGGGACCATAGTGGTATATTAGCAAGAAAAACATCCACCGGGATCCCATCTGGCCCTGCAGCTTTCAAGGGGGAGGACTGGGAATATTGCAGTTTGTTGTGGGCACAATCTTCAAAGCCCAGTTGATTCTGTTGATAGCGGTGTTATATCTCAAATTGTTGAAGGTTTAGAGGGCTCAATGTTAAACATCTAGCAGCTACAACAACACAAATTAAATCCATAAATAATAAATTGGTGGGCATAGAAAGATGCATGAAAAATGGCATTGAACAATTGGCAAAGACAGTTGAGGCAAGTCAAAGGTCCATAAATGCAAACTGGACAATATAACTGAGACACTCACAAATGTATTCGCCATTTACAGCAGGAAATTTTAACACAAATCCATAGATATCATTATTTTGCATGTATCAACCAAAATAGTTGTTCCATCAATCGTCTTGGTCGTGAAACAGCACAGGTAGTCTAGACTGGCAGTTAATTTACAAATAGAAATGGGGTACTATGGTGGGGATACTGCCCGTGGTCTTCCACAAGGATCCAATGCAGCAGAAAGCTTCGAAACAAGGAAGGTCAAGTATGAGCTGGAGAAAAGGAAGAGCTTTCTAGAGAAAGCAGTATTTCTGTAAGTGAAGCTGTGAGTGGCCACAGCCATACATGCAATAGACTCGATTCAGAAGGGAGGCTCCTGATTTTTCAAACCAAAAATTGCTTTCTTTTGGCTGCCTCACTCCTGAAATTGCAAATCTTTCAATAGAAGTCATTGGGGGAAATCCATTCTCCTAATTTTTTTTTAAATGTCCCACTTTCCTCTTCTAATACTTAGGCACGTATGCATCGCAGTTGTAGTCGGGGAGGAGTTGGAGATGTATCAAGAAATGCTGAAAGGGCCGCTGTTGGTCGAGGTAAGCAAAAACATTAAGTGATGAATACAAGCCCCAGCTAGGCCCGCAAGAGACAAGGGTTCGCTCTTCTGTAACGAAATCTATAAGGAAGTTGGCACGGAAACTGCAAAGTACAAAAACAACGTTTATTAACCCTTAAGGGTGGTCCTACAATCCACACAACACTCTTCAGTATTGCAAGGAGTAGCACAAAGAACTTGCGTACACAGTCCCCTTTTATACACAGCGAAGGGGCTCATGAGTGGGTGGATACCACTAAGCTGAAGAACATTACCATTTAGGGTCATTCTCGATACCAAATCAATACATGGGCGGAGCTAACACATTCCTTGGGCCCGCGAAAACACATGGTCAAGCAAAGCTAATTATAACAGATGTGGTCAAGTCTGGGCATGCGCCAGATGGACAAGAGGGCTATTTATAAACTGTTGCTAGGCAGATTACAAGAGCAACTAACACAGAGGTCGGACTCTCCTCGTGGTGAACACATGGCAGCATGTCAATACAAAATGGAGTCCGGACTTCGGCCAACATAAGGAGGAAAACACGATAAAAGGGGGAGCATTAATGTTTTCAGTAAATGCTTAATCACATTCTGCTTTAATTTACAACAGACGACCCTTTCAGCATTTACTGAAGACATCCGGTTTCCAAGAATAATCATCGTATATGTCAATTATCATCATTCCTTTAACCTCTTTAGCTAGACCCTTCTGGCGGGCAACATCAGCAATAGCTTTCTTATCTGGAATGCAAAATGAAATGCATACGGAACAGCACAATGGTCCACATTGAATACACATACAAAAAAGGAACAGAATTGCTACAATAATACAGAGACCAGTTAGAACCTTCCAACCCCAGGCAGTAACCAACGCCCAAAACCATCCAGAAAAGGACCAAGTGCCGTTTTCTGTGTGGATTTCAGCTGCTATTTTATGCAGCTTATTAATGGCGTTATAAACGGATGGCGTATGATCAGGGATGAACACACAGCAGCTACTTCCAATAATTTTACAGGCTCCTCCTCGATCAGCTAGCATTACATCCAATACCATACGGTTCTGCAATGCAACAATTCTGGTAATCTGTAATTCTTCCGTAAGATTCCCAAGAGCAGCAGCAGTCTGATTAGTCACAGCTTCTACCACTCTTGTTAATCTTCGGATCTTCCTACTATTCAAAGCAGCTCCAACAAAGAAAAACAGTCCTAAGTTGAAATCAATATACTGTTGCAAGCTAGTATCAGTTTGATCCACCTCATTAATAGATAGAGTACGTTTATATCTATTTACAGTCACATTATTCAGCAATTTCAAATCCTTATGATATGACGCGGGTGCTAGAAATACAGGAGGTAATAGGAATGATACATAGCATACCCCAGACCACCCAGCCGGCAAACGGTAATAACCTTTATTTCCACATACAAAATAGGTATTATGGGATGCTAGGAAGGTGCTATTATTTAACCCATCAATGTTTAACACAGTTATACAATCACTGACACCGACAGGGATAAAACCCACACTCTGGACGCACAGGTCCGCTTGGGCTTGTGCCACTTGGATTACAAATTTTTCCTTCCCCACAGTGTCTCTGGTATTCGTGAAGATATAGGGAATGGATTCATTGTCCGGTCGGTACTCTTCCCATTCCCAAATTGTCCCATTCGCTTGTGGATATCCATTCTTGTCCTGATGGCATTCTTTATTAAGTCTGAAAAGCAATCGTCCCACTGTCGGTTTTCGAGTGGCAAACAACAGAGTGTACCATGCTCTACAAGAGCCATTGTGAGAGAAAGGAAGGGGTATAAATGGCGTACCTCCTTTCTTCTGATGGGCTGGCATCATCCCACATATCCAACAGTTCGTAGCGTTCGTAGCAACGTGGGTGTGATGCAGCATCTGAATGAAAGTGTTATTCAAATAGGATTGTCGATGCTTCAACTCTTGGTATGGCAATGTATAAAAGTAGTGCTCCGCAGGCACTGGAGTCGTCAACACAAGTGTCTCTCAGGCAGGAGTTACCTCCTCCACAAACCATGTGGTTATACCAATGATAGCTACTGTTAGCATGAACCCCAACGCACAAAGAATTTTCTTCTTCTCCATGTCAAAGGAAACAATACCCTGATATCTTCCTGAAACTAAAAGTCTGTCAGAACTCTTCCCCTTGCATCGGCGGAGTTAACATCCGAGCTAGTCCCCGCTCCTTTAGGAGGAACATACAAAGGCGCCGCCTCTCGCATTGGTTTAGCATGCACTATGTCATCCTTATCTGACTGGGAGGCGGATGGGTGGCCCCCTGCTGCAGACGAATCCGACTGCTTCTCCTCCTCCGTTTGTTGACGTGCTTTCTCTCTAAGGGCCAGTACCTCGTCCCGCAAAGCGAACAGCCGCCGAGCCGCCTCAGAAGCCTTAGGGGGAGAAAAAACACCATTACGTAATGCTCCGGCATCCAAAGACACGTCGTCAGGCTCAAAGACACTAGAATATTTTCGGAAAGCTGCGATTACTTCTTCTGAAAAATGAGACAGAAAATACACCCTCTCTCTATCTTGCCACGACCCCCAAGCATGGAACAACTCATCCATAGACATCTTGCCCTTAAGTGCACGAAGGGAAAGTTTCCGGAGCTCAGCCATATGCTCGGCCGATAACATGGACCGTGTGTCGACCTTACCCGGAGCCGGGCCAGAATCTTGCGGCCGTGGAGCAGATGCGCCAACATAAGGGGGCGGAGAGCGATCTAGCAAATAAAAATCATCATCAGGATTATTAAGGACAGGATAAAGCGGCTGGCGAACAACATATTGACCCGAAACTTGTAGCCTACGCTCTTTCTCTTGTCTGTCCGTTTGCTCTTTGTCCTCCCGATGCTTCGCTTCCTGCGCTCGCATATGATCATTCTTTCGTTGCTCCTTATCAAACAGCGCTTTCTCACGCTTCTCTCGCTCACGCACTTCCTTCACCCATAATCGCACACACTCAAACATATCCTGACGAGCACGTCGCTTACACATACACTGTTCCACATACTCAATCTTACGTATATCAAACGATCCATACAAAGGCCATCGCAACTCAGGATCCTTCTTGGTATATTTCCTCCACAACGTGCTGTACATTATGGAAGAAAGACCATGCTTCACGTACATATCCCTATTAGGAGTCCCCTCTGGGGGAGCTGGAGCAGATTCCTCGAGGTTCAACCGGTTCCCCAAACAGCAGCACCACTTACGGAGTGCGCTAAAAGCAGGCATGCTAGGAATAATGCAAAATATGCAGTATTATCAAGTAAAAATGGCACTTAATCGTTGCGCCGTTCCAAATTTACACAGCTCCGGAGAAATTTCTCCACATTACCTGCCTATATGTGTTGCAACGCATATATTTTCACAAAGACAAATTCAAAATATGACTAGTCACCATCAATCAAACTCAAATAGCCAGACCAGGCTTCAAAACTCGGAGCAAGTACCGTACAACGGTTCTTACCAATCAAGAGTCCAGGTTCCAACTGCCAAGCTCCACGATCGCCCAAACGGCTCTCACGGCAGGACCGACAGAAGAGGTCTCAGTCGATGACCGGCGCCACCCAGATGGTCAGCTCGGAAGGGAAGGAAGAAAAACCTCGGGATGCCAAGGCTAAGACGCCGCTGGCAGTGATCACGTCCCTGGCCAAACTCCTCACCTTCGTCGCGACCAGTCCTTCGAGCATCCGAGTCGCCGATGAGCCCCACGTTGGGCGCCAATTGATGAATACAAGCCCCAGCTAGGCCCGCAAGAGACAAGGGTTCGCTCTTCTGTAACGAAATCTATAAGGAAGTTGGCACGGAAACTGCAAAGTACAAAAACAACGTTTATTAACCCTTAAGGGTGGTCCTACAATCCACACAACACTCTTCAGTATTGCAAGGAGTAGCACAAAGAACTTGCGTACACAGTCCCCTTTTATACACAGCGAAGGGGCTCATGAGTGGGTGGATACCACTAAGTTGAAGAACATTACCATTTAGGGTCATTCTCGATACCAAATCAATACATGGGCGGAGCTAACACATTCCTTGGGCCCGCGAAAACACATGGTCAAGCAAAGCTAATTATAACAGATGTGGTCAAGTCTGGGCATGCGCCAGATGGACAAGAGGGCTATTTATAAACTGTTGCTAGGCAGATTACAAGAGCAACTAACACAGAGGTCGGACTCTCCTCGTGGTGAACACATGGCAGCATGTCAATACAAAATGGAGTCCGGACTTCGGCCAACATAAGGAGGAAAACACGATAAAAGGGGGAGCATTAATGTTTTCAGTAAATGCTTAATCACATTCTGCTTTAATTTACAACATAAGGGGCCGATTTACAAGCCCCTTGCGCTGCCAGTACGTCACTTTTTGTGACGCACTGGCAGCGCATTTCTCTACCCATATTTACAAGGACAGGAAAAGGCGTGGCTTTTCCTGTCCTTGTAAATATGGCCCCTTTACACGCAGCACTTTGCATGAAAGGTGCGTTGCTTGGGTGTTCCCAGCAACACCCATGGAACCAGACATATTTCCAGATTTACTAGGAATCATAAACCTGGAAATGCGTCAGTATCTTACACCACCCAATGGGCGGCCTAGCGAGGTGCAACGAGGAGCAATGTTTTCATTTCTCCTTGTTTTTTTTCTCTTGCAATGCGTGCTGCATTCTACAGCACGCATTGAAAGAGGAAAATGCCTGTGTGATTGTTTTCGTGCAGGAAGATGCCCCTTCCCGCACAAAAACAATCTCCCCATGACGCAGACATCCTTGCACCATGGTGCAAGGGGGCCTGCGCCGGTGCATGGCAGCTGTTTGTGTGCCAGCGCAGGAGAGAGCACAGGAATGCGACTTATCATTGTAAATATGTCGCATTCCTGTGCTCTGAAAGTGACTCAGTGCGACGCAGCCAAATGGCTCGAAGTACAGCTCTGCGGAACTTTCTTGTAAATCTGCCCCTAAGTTTGTTTGGATTTTAGAAGGTATTAAAAAAACGTGATTTAAAGAACATTTTATTAACTATGAAAACTCAGTTATGATTACAAAAGTGTCAAAGCATTGTTAAATGACACTATAAAAATATATACGTGCATACGGACCACAAAAAGAGATGAGCACAGAGGTCCCTGAACCCTCGCATGCAAATCAAGGTCTTCCTCCTCCCAAACCCTCTGTATTCTGTGATGCAGACACCGCCATGATATGAAGAGCCAACCTGTTCTGCTGTCCATCTGCTTTTCTAAATATGGCAGGGAGGGAGGCTTGGAAAGGGCACACTGCTCTGACAGGTGTGTGTTGATCCCAGAAAACACATTCTCCAGTGTCCATACGTTTCCTGCTGTTGAGAGCTGAATATATTACCACTTTAAAACTGGTACAAATCCAAATTCCTGGTCAATTGTATATTTATTTCTCCTGACAAAAAAAAGAGGAATTTTGATGGACTGTAACTTTTTTTCAAGCCTGCCATCTGGAAATGTCTGGCACAATGGAAGCCACTGATTTCATCCTCTAGCATGCGATGCCTAATTGAATGTTTTTCCACAAGGTCTGCTAAGCTGGCAACTACGAACAAGCTGTGATTTATTTTAAAATGCGAGCGAGTCATCCCAGGCGCTTGCTGCACCTGCTGCTTCGGTTGCCAAAAGCATCAGCGTCCCTGCATTGTGCTTTTCATGATGAATAATGGAACAGCTTCACAGCCTGGCACCTGATGATGACCCGTGTGCCCTCGTAGAGCTTAATTAGAAAATTGTTTCCCTGTGGTGTAAACTCGTCGAGACACAGATCTGTTGCATTTATGAACCTATCAGATTGTAGACACTTCTTGAAGTTTTAATGATGCACATGTGTTTACATGCACACTTTTCTTACCCATCGTAGAAGTCTGTATCTTTTTGTGCGTTGTGGAAGCCGCTTCGATTTCAGTTCTCAGTTTTTTGCATTCAGCATTAGTTTCACAACT
This sequence comes from Triturus cristatus, assembly GCF_964204655.1. Taxonomy (NCBI): domain Eukaryota; kingdom Metazoa; phylum Chordata; class Amphibia; order Caudata; family Salamandridae; genus Triturus; species Triturus cristatus. Next base: position 240,875,204 of record NC_140589.1, on the reverse strand, counting down.
GAATGTTGCTTTCTGCCCACTGCGTTAAGATGCAAGGTGGCTTCATTTATCACAGCATGAGTTAAACTGTCTCCATATGGTAAACAATGTACCTAAGGCTACTTTAATTGTGCAGCAGGGGAGCACTCAATTATGCTTCAGGATTCATTAAATTATGCGGCAAGAAAAGGCAAGTTATGTTGCATAATGCGGCACATTTTTTGATAGGTTTACTTCATTATTTTGTGGTTTTTACACATGGTGATACTGGCTGGTTAAACATTGCACATCATCAGTACGAGTTTAACAACCAAATACAGAAATAAGCAACTGAAAGCAGACCAGTTAACCTTTGCAAAGAGCCTTTCACTCCTCGCGATCCCATCCATGTCGCCACGTTTGCAGTAATTTTTGGATCCGTTTGAGCTAAAAACACATTTATTTGCTAACAACTGCTGATGGATTATGTAGCAAGTCAGCAAATCCACAATTATGCGTGAAAAACAACAGACACAGAATTGCATAATTTCATTGTCTTTGATTGTGCTCAACGCGGGATTAATTTCAGTCAGTGGTTAACTTGAGCAGGTCAGGTCCACCCTCTCTCATTTTGGCGACTGCCACTTTTTTTTCCTCAACATACTTTGACCCAGAGCAAGAGAGAAAAAACACAGAAGAGGTAAAGAAAGAAGAAGAGAAATACGGAAAAACAGTTACAAAAAGAGAAAGCAGGGACATGAAAGAACCTACAAGAGTGAGATAAAGAGGCAGGAGCGAGGGGTGGTGGATCGAAGAGGCCTGAGATGAATCAGGACAATTTAGCCTTAATATTCGGCACACGACCTTCGGTAGCATTGGCAGAGGGCTTCTGAGCAAAGCTTTGGGCCCTGGCACATATTATTTGAAAATTAAGCACTGATTTTATTTAATTTTCAGGTTAGATTGGTTATGGAGGTTTCTAGCCATATGGGGTTGACTCCCTGCAGGGGTCACTGGCTATATGTGATATTGTACCTTTATTTTGAATAACCGAACCCCTAGGGAGGGAGGGAGGGAGAAAGGAAGGAAGGAAGGTAGGTGAAGGAAGGAAAACAAATATTACAAGTGCTACAAAATAAACATAATAAAGGCCTATTTTCGACCTTGGCAAAGTTTATTAATGAACAATTGGTGAAACTCAGTCCAGCATAAACATGTTCTGGATGAACTGTCCACTTCAATTCACGCATATAAAATTGAAGCTTTCATTTTGTGTACTGCATGCATAGTGTAAAAAACTATACTTTAACACAGAATAGTTTCAAATGGATGCAGTCTATTATGCTGTGAAATACCAGCAGTCAGGTAAACAAAGGACCTCTAACAGAATTTACAACATGAGTGGCAGGAGACAGGAAATGATAGTGTGGAATATGGCCTGTGCTCACATCTAGTCCTGCTTCATCCACAGGCTCTAAACATAAAGGCACCACTAAAATAATTCTAAAATAGAAACAAAAACACCCAGGGTGACTTTTCTTCTTATTTTTCTCGATTTTCTTTTCCGTTTCATCCTCTTCCTCAAAAAAGGCCTACAGTTAAAAAGAAATATTTTTTCATAGGTAAAATCTTGGGCGTAGGGTAAAAGTAATTAAAAAGGGCAATCTTAAATGTCATGATACAGGAATATTGTCACTACAAAATATTGTGGTACAGAATATTGTCCCCAAGAATATTGTTGTTTGGTAAGAAATATCATTTTTAAAAGATTCCATTGTTTTTAATTTATTTTTATTAATATGGTTGTAAAATTATGATTTTTCAATTAATTTCATATGTTTTTGTTAATACATTTTTGGGTGGTAATAATATTGGTATAATAATTTTTATTTTTAAAAATGTAGGTTGTAATTGTAAGTGTTTTAGTAATTTATTTGTAAGTTTATTACATTTTGATTTATTTTACTGTTAATATCGGTAATTAAAATATTTTAAACATTGTTATTGTAGACAAATATAATATCAAATGTCAACCATAAACAAACAATTTTTAGATATACATATATATATATGTACATATATATAGAGATATAAATGAAAACTAAATGCATATAATAAAAAATACACTGACAATTATTACATATACTTTATATAACATATAAAGAATACATTAGAAATATATTAATTAAAAGTGATCCCGGAACATGAATACCAAGAAAACTAAAGTGTATAATAGAGGAAACTAAATCATCAATCAAGAATGCATTTGCAAGTCGTTGATCCTCTTTTTTCATTCAGAGATCAGTCACAACAGACACTCACAGTAACTTCCCCACTGGATTTCCAACAACAAGAGACTTCGAAGGACAGCTCTTGTTCTAGAGAAAGATCTCTTCAATGCTTCTTAAGTCCCTTCAATACCATACATTTTTGACCTGTGCACTTCACATAAATTCCTTAGCTCCTTGTAAAACCTGGAGGAATAGAAACGCAGACAGAGTTGGAGACACAGGGACTCATATATGGGATTTGGTGGCACAGTGCGACATTTCTGTCCTTTGCCCCTGTGATGGTGCCGGTTCGGCAGCCAAGTGCCAGTCCAGGCACCCTTGCGCCATGATGCAAGGGTGTCTGTGTTGTAGGTAGAATTGTTTTTGAGCAAGAAGGGCTACCTTCTTGCATGAAAACAATCCATAGAGGTGTTTTCCCCCTTCTATGTTTGCTGCAGAATGCAGCACATATAGAAAGAGAAAAAAACGAGAGCTAAAGATATTTCTCCTTGTTAGACCTGCCCTGGGGAGGTGTAAGATTTGTATGCATTCCCAGGTTTACAAGTTCATGTAAATTTGGGAATGTGTCAACACCCATGGGATTTGCATGGGAACACCCACTGCAAGGCCCATAGAATGCATCCATTCTGCAGAGTAAGGCAACACAGCGATGTTTGCTGCATTGCCTTACTCTAGATTTATGAGGTCAACCAAAGCCATGCAATGTGGCTTACCTAACTTCATAAATCTGACTCAGAAGCTGGTGTCATGCATGAACCACTTTTCCTTGTGCAAACATGATACAAGGTTCTCATAAATATGCCCCATAATGTCTGGGGGCAGAACTACTCCAAAAAGAAGTTAACTCCTAATTAATAAACAAGCCATTCTTCCTGGAAGAGGCAGGTGTACGAACTATGGCGCAGCAACTATGGCAGAGGCGTGCCACCTAAGCCCCCCCCCCCCCTCAACCCCAGGCCAGAGCCCAAAAAATGAAAAATAAAACGATAATAAACACTTTAATCAGTCAGCATTATCGTTAGGCCAGCCGTCTCAGATGGCCTGACCACCATTCGCACTGAAGCTCTATCCAGCCCCAACTGCGTTGCTGGGTTGGAGAAAGGAGGCACAGGCTCCCAGTCTACCTGGGACCTCAAATTCATGGCGCTCAGGCCAAACCTGCCTCTACTTCCCTGCAGCATCAGGATTGGCTGCAGGGGATTCTGGGAGCCTGTGCCTGGAGTGCACGGACGCAGATCAGAGTATCAAAGCCAGATCGGAGCGTGGATCAAGGTAAGTTGTTTTTTAATTGTTTTTTTATTTTGTCCCAATTTTCCCCTTGCCCCGCCGCACCGCTTTGCTTTGCTACTGCTATGGAGGTGGCAAATAGTGACAGGGGTGCAATCAACATAAGCCCAGAACACATAATGGGAGAGTGTTTTAATAAAGGTTCATTCTTTTGTGCAGATTTGCATGTAAGCGGAAACGTGTTTTAGCATAGAGTCAAAAGGATCCCGAAAAATGTAGGGACTGTGTAGAGTTTGTTTCTACTAATGAAATGTTTAAACATTAAAACAAAAGAAATAACCATAAATCAAAGTTGCACTGAGAGTTATTACATTCCTGTCTTTGGAGGCAACTATTAACTGGTAGAGGAGCATTAGGTAACAGTTACTGTTAACCCTTATTTAGACGAAATTTACTCCTATCAACAGAGCAGAGAAGTGAAGGTGATGAGGAAGGGGGATACAGGCTGCTTATGGAAAGAGGCAGTAAAGGACTTCATAAAACAGTACAAAAGCATGGGCAGTACATGGAGGAACAGTGACTCATCCTGTCCCGCTTCATCAAGCATTCCTGCCGTTGTTGGTGATATCGGGAGGTCCTGGGGGACTACATTGCCCAGCCTGCCTTTCCCACATCACATCACCTAAAAGCGCCCCAAGGCACTTTAAAATCCGCCGCGGGCCCTTCCGCGCCAGACCAAGACAGGGCAGGGCCATTCCCCCTGTGTCTTAAATTATCGGCAGTTTTGGACATCGAACCCAAAGGTACTTTTCCTTCTTGTAACGAGCCTTGGACCCATATTTCTGTCCTCTTTTTATATTTTGAACTCCCTAATCGATGGATGGTCAAAGTTCTAAGTAATTTTAATCTAAGGCAAATACTGGTATACCGAATACTGTTGTATTGCTTTTTATCACTTGTCATTACATACTATTTAACTTCTCCTTTCTACTATCTTACAACTGTTTGACTTTAACCATCTTACTTCGGCCTAATACAATGGGGAAAAGGAAAGCCTTGGATAATGGGGAGGGAGGGTTTCTAAAGAAAGGAAAAAAAGCAAAAAAAAACATCTAAATTGTTAAGTAAAACCCATGCTGTCATGGATCGTATTGCTAACCTTGTTGGCGATTGCGAGGAGATATTACTTGTTCCATCTGGCCCATGTAGTTCTTCTAATGCGGCCAGTGTATCATCTCCTACACTGGCCCCAACCATCAAACAAACTGTCCTGGCTGTTCCTGATATGTTTAAAAAACTACCCCCAAAGGGCCAACAACCTACCAATTACGAACATACTCAACCTGAAGAGAGTAACAACTCTTCGCTGCTAAGCCCATGCCTCCCTACAACTTGTGTAAATGAGCCTGCATTACATGCTCAAATAGATTTTCACCCCTACTGCAAATTTCCGAGGAACATAACGTTCAGCTAAATCCGATGGGGTCCGAAGATGAAAGCATTAGTTGTGATGACATAACTAATAGGGTTCAGTGTTCCTGTCCAGCTACGCTTAGAAACCAGATAACTTATCTAAAAAACCAGAGTAGCCATCTTATGCAGGAAGTTAAGGAACTAGGGGGCATATGTATCAAACTCCCCTTTAGCGAATCTCAAATTGCGAGAATTTGCGATTCGCAAAATCAGATTCGCTAAACGGGATGTATAAAATAAATCGCTAATCATTTGCGATTCCTTAAAAATCGCAAATAATTCGCAGAATCCCGTATTGCGATTTCTTAATAGCGAAATTCGCTAAATAAGAAATCGCAAAAACGGGAATCTGCAAGCCTGGTGCAGGCTGATGACATCACAAACAGGAAACTGTAGTGATTGCCTGCACCTGCTCACCTGAGCCACACCCAGAGGCTGCTTGTGGAGTGTGAGGAGGCTTTCCTGGAGACAGCAACCAGCAATGGATCCCAAACAAAACCAGCAGGGCAAAGATGCAGAAAAAAGAAAGAGAAAACACAAGTTTTCAGAAAAGGAGCAGGAGGTCCTCATTGAGGAGATGGTCTGCAGCCATGAGCTCCTGTTTGGGAAGAAGGCACTCAAAGTCCCAGAGGCCAGGAAGAGGAAAATCTGGCTGGAAATACAGAGCAAGGTGAATGCTGTTGGAGTCACCACACGCACCATCGAGGAGCTGCGCAAGCGGTGGTATGATATGCGCCAGAGGTCCAAGGAGAGGGTGGCAGCCAGACTCAAGGATGCCAGTCAGACTGGAGGAGGACCATCCACTGCAGAGCAGCCAACCCCCCATGAGGAGCTTGTGGAGTCAACCCTCCTGCCTGAGAGCGTTGGTGGTGTGGCTGCAATCGACAGCTCCGACCCCTCATCCAGCAGACAAGGTAAGATGCATGCCAAATCACCCTGCACTCCTCCCCATCCCTTGCACACTCCCCCAAATGCGCATAGTTAACTCCCAACATGCCAATCCAGCCCAGGTCTTACAGCACACCCAGCAATGCATCATGGTACTCGTAGTACTGTGTCTGACTGTGTGTCCATGACACCATCACAAGTAAATGCAACATATGTGTTTTGGGGATCATTGAATAGAAATGTGTCAGAGATTAGCCGTCAAAGATTTGTAACTTTATTGAGTGCCACATGCAGACAGTAACACAAACTCATATAGTCCCCTTTACATCCACAGCACACGCCATGCCACAAGAAGACAGCGCTGAGGGAGAGGAGCCAGCAGACCCTGCGGACTCCAGCGATGAGACAGAGCAGCAGCCAATTCAGCGCAGGAAGCGCGCACATGTGCCCCCACTGCCTCCATTTGAGGATGAAGTCCCAGCAACAGGCGATGACACCGACAGGAGAGAGGGGAGTCAGGGTGTGACAGACATGCCCCGTCATGACGCACCAACACCAAGGCAAAGGGAACAGGCCATTTCCAGGTCAAGGCCCAGGAGCAGCACTGCAACAGAAGGAGAAGGCACCGTGTTCTCCGGCTTGGAACAGTGCATGTTGCAGGAACAGCGCCTGCAAAGCAAGGCAATGCGGTCAATGAGTCGCCAGCTAGGCCGCCTACATCAGGACAATCGCAGCATGGTAGCGGCAATACGAGAGCTCTGTGCCACTTTGAGGGACACCCAAGCTGCCAATGACAGGGCTGGACGACGTGCCAATGCACGGCTACACAATTACACCAAGGCAGTCAACCGCCTCTGCACCACCACCAGCGCACTCACACGCAGAAGCGTAACCATGCAGGTGGACATGGCACATTGCTGCCAGGACATAGCGCGAGGGCTGGCGCAGGTGACCACTGCTGTGGAACAGCTGCAGACAGCCAATGCAGGTGGCAGCGCACTAATGGCCTCTGCTGAGAGTGAGGACACATCGAGTCGCAGCAGCATCACTCCAACCTTGCCAGGTGAAAGACGCCGCAGTGGCAGACAGGTAGCAGGCCAAGGGCGCACCATGGGGGTCAACCACCCTGGACGGCACCGACGGAGGTGATCATCTGCGGGGACACTGACTGCAACACGGGTGCATTAACCCGCAAAAGGCTGTTTGCCCCATTTCTTGTGCCTTCTCTGCACTGTGTGTACAACATGTGCTGGGGACAATTACAATTTCTTTCATGTTAAGTGTGATTAAACACTTGACACATCATCAGGCTTTGTAGTCTCATTTCCTCAACACTCACCTAAAAGTAGTTTTGTGTGATCTCAGTCCGTCTCTGGCGTCCAGCAGCTGCCCCAACTCCTGGTGCTGGTCTGGCAGGGGGAGCAGGGCGCTCGTCATCCGATGTGTCTGTATCGCTCACATCAATTGTGGTGCCTTTCCTCATTGCCATGTTGTGTAGCATTGCACAGCTTGCCACGATTTTACAGCAGGTCTCAGGGCTGTATTGCAGTGCGCCTCCACTCTTATGCAGGCACCGGAAGCGGCTCTTCAGGATTCCGAAGGTTCGCTCAATGACACAGCGTGTAGATCTGTGTGCCCTGTTGTAGCTCCTCTCACTTGCATTTGCAGGATCCAGGTATGGGGTCAGGATGAAGTCGCGCACTGCATAGGCACTGTCACCTGCATGGAAAAAAACACAATAGGTGAGTCAATGTCCCCCCCCTCAAGTGATGTAGTGGATGTATTGATGTGTGCAATGTATTTACCGAGCAGGTACCCCTCCCCAAACTCTCCAGCACTCAGACGTCTGTGTATTCCACTGTGTCGGAAGATGAAGGAGTCATGTGTACTGCCGGGGTATTTGGCTACCATGTCGGTGATGTGATACTTAGCGTTGCACACAATCTGTATGTTGAGGGAATGGTAGCATTTCCGATTCCTGTAGACATATTCAGTTTCTGCTGGGGGTGTGATGGCCACATGGGTCCCGTCAATGCAGCCGATGACGTGGGGGAAACGTGCAATCTGGTAGAAGTCCAGTATCGTTTGTTGTAATGCCTGTTGGGTGGTGGGGAAGTAAATGTGATGTGGGAGCCTCAGTAGCATTGCATCTAGGAAGGCATGGAAGAAGCGCGAAAGTGCACTCTGTGACACACCACCAACCTCCGCTATGACCCGTTGAAAACTCCCTGACGCGAGGAGGTGCAGGGAGCACAGGACCTGCACATGTGTGGGAATTGTTTGTGTCCTGCGAGTAGGGTGCTCCAAGTGGGGTTTCAGCTCCTCAATCAGGTCCATTATGGTCTGTGGGTGCAGTCTGTACTTGTCATAGATCTCCTCTTCAGTGTTCTGTAACAGGGTGATGCGCAGCCTGAAGATACGTTCCTGTCTCATTCTCCTGTGTGCAAGGGCCCGAATACGCAGCCTCCTGGCTATCACGTACATTGCAGCCATTGTGGGTGTGTTTGTTGCATTGTGGGCTGGTTTTTGTACCTTGCACCAGTTTACCACCTGCAAGCAATTGGTGTTAATAGCGATTTCTTAATTAGCGAATTTCGTAAAATCGCAATTTGCGATTTTTTCATACATGTGTTTGCGATTTCTTAGCTAGCGATTTCTTGTTAGCGATATTCGCAACGCTAAGGAATCGCAAAATAGGTATTCGCTAGGAAATTCGCAGTTTTCTTGTTTCGCAGCCTAAGAAATCGCTAATTTAGCGATTTCTTATTTTTCAGTTTGGAAATGTGTCATACATATGAAATAGCGAAAAATCAGTCGCAAACGCTGTTTTTTGCGATTCGCAGCGTTTGCGACTAATTTTTGCTTTCATACATATGCCCCTAAAGGGCATGATAGATAGTCTCAATTTAGCACTGAAAATAAGCTCTAGCAAAGAGTATTCAGCCACAGAAGTTTTGCCTCAGACACAAGTTAGCAGAACACTTAATATCAACAAAAGAAATGTAAGCTGTCCAACCATTAAAAACAAATAGAAAGAATTCCTAAAAAAATCGATCAATGACTCAAATATCATGCAGAAACCTGTTGTCATTAATGAGGCAGTGAATAGTTCTAAGAATGTGTCCTATGCTTATACTAGAAGAGAAATGCATACTCCGTATGCTCGAATAGTTCAGCCTAGGACAAATCTATCTGCAAGTAACTTCCGTCCTCGCCTTTTTAAGTCACAAATTTTTCTAACTAACGTTCCTAAAACCTTGCCTAGTCTAATTAAGGAGGATAAGCAGTCCTTGACCAACAAGTGTACCCAGTGGGTAAGACATGTGTGTAAGTGCAGATCAATAATCAGGGAAGATAAATCCTCTGCTGTTCGATATTCTTCGAAGGATATCGACTCTGATTATGTGTGCCTTACCCTTGCCTCACCATCGCTGGTAGAAAACCTGATGGCTTTTGAACTAAGAACATTTCATTTGATACACACAAATATTAGGCTGAAATTGAACCCTCCTGACTCTGTCTATCATTCACCTATTAATGCCTCCTAACCTATGCGAATTGGGGACTCATCCCTTCAATATATAGATTGACTTCAAACTGATCTATGTTCTCAAGAAAGATCTATGGTAGCTATCCTAACAGGAGGGGTTGGAAGCTCCTGTTTAAGTTGTCTTCCTAGTACTGGCCACAATGGGATGGATTGTGCAAAAGAACTGTCTAGGACCCTAGTCAGAAAATCATACTCTAGTCCCAGCTACCCCCAAAATGGGCACCACAGTGGAGGCTAGCCCAGTTAAAACTAAGGACTATCATGATACATACTTACTGAGACTAGCATCCTGGAATATAGCAGGGTTGTCCCATAAAATCCAATCATCTGACTGGTCAGATTTTATAGGAACACAGAACATTATAGTGTTTCAGGAGACCTGGGCGCTGGCTCTGGTTTTTCACCTTGGCTAACTAAATGTTTATAAATCTGCGGTAGGTGGTCATAAAGGCAGACCCTCTGGGGGGCTAACACTATGGGTTAGGCAGAGCTCCATTTTCAAGATAGTCGAATTGGAGATTGATAATATTGATATTATGGCACTGCTTATTTGTTTTAAGCATTCTCCAAATCTACTTATAGTCAATGTATATGCCAGGGGCCTTGTGGGTGGCAGGTCCTCTAAGACAACCACTGATCTTAATTCTTTAGTTAGTAAGGGAGCAGGGTATCATTGCTGGTGATTTTAATATTACATTTGAGCCTTTGGATTATGAGGATGGCAACTTAAGTGCAGACGAAGATGCCCAGTGGGGTATCCCTCAACTGGAAATCCCACCAATTAAAAAATGGACTGGAGGCAGCACTTCAGTTGAAAGCCCTTAGCCTAGAGAGGGGTGTGAAAGCAGTAAATGGCCGCACACCCTCAGACCGCTGAGGATCCCACACTTATAATAATGGCCTGAGAAGTAGTCAAATAGACTACATCTTTATTAATATAGAGAATTGGTCTTCATTAGTGGATATGAAGGTCTGTGTAAGGAATGAAAGTGACCACGATCCACTATTGTTAAAACTCAAAGGCCCAGCCCATGCAGTACTTTTGTCCCCAGTTGACGCAATTGAGACTGCTGATGTTATAATCAGTAATGATATGAGGAGGGTCAAATCGTCCCGGGTGGTAGAGAATGAAAGCTCTCTTATAAATATGAAAGCTGAAGTGTCAAACTTACTAGATCTTCTCGAAAAACTTAATAATCAGGATGAAATTAATATTAATATCATACGCATCCACAAGACTATGTTTGAAAACATAAGGCACTTTTTTGTCAAACCTCATAAAACCCCCAAGAGACTGTCACCAAAGCACGGCCTCTGGTATAATAAGGCATGCAAGGCAGCTTATAAGCAGTTGTCCAGGGCTATAAAAACCAACGACATAGACAGGATAAGAGCAGCTCGTAAGCAGTATAAAACCACGCAATTATTGGCAAAAAAGGTTTGGGACGAAGAAAGGTGGAAGGAGCTTTTGCAAGCTAGCAAGATGAAAAACACACAATCATTTTGGCAGCTTGTTAAATGGGGCAGAGGAGGCCAAGGTAATGCCCCATCAAATCATATTGCCCCAGACCAATGGGCATCTTTCTTTGAGCTTCAAAATGCTGTAGCTGAGAATACACTCCCATTCACAGCTCCAAGTGCAGTGACACCGGTAATATTTTCCTTAAGGGTAGTCGAAACTGCTGTGATTACAGCTCCAAAGGGAAGGGCCCCTGGTCCCGATTGCATCCTGGCGGATCTATTTTTATCCGATAAAGATAATTGGCTTAAGTATATTTTGATTCTCGCAGATGCGATTGCCAGTGGTGCATCTATTCCCGACTCTTGGCGAGGGGCCGAGACCCTGCCTATTTATAAGAAGGGGGACCGTTCTAGCACTGGTAATAACAGGCCCATCAGCCTGATTGATTCCATTCAAAAGATCATGGCTAGGTTGGTTCTGAATAGAATCCAGATATGGATAACAGAGAATAACATACTGTCCCCCTTCCAAGCAGGTTTTAGGGCCCTAGTAAGTACAATAGATTAACACCCTTATGCATCAAGCCAAAATCCAGTCAGTAAAATACCGATTCCTTATTAGCTCCCGGTATTAAGTTAAAAATACCCAATCCCAATGCATCAACCCAAAAGCAGAAATCGGTATTTAAGGAATCCTTAAATAGCCATTCTTTAAATAGGGATTCCTTAAATACCGATTCCTTAAATAGCGATTGCATTTAAGGAATCCCAAAGTGAGATTCCTTAAATGCAATGCATCAAAGTTAAAAAATGAGCGATTTCGCTAATAAGGGGAGCAAATTACCATGAAGATGAACTGCATGGTAAGTTGCAAAAACTTTGAAAAATGCACTTTTGTGCATTTTTCAAAGTTTCATGTTGCGCACACACATGCCCTTAGAGCATGTGTGTGTGCAACATATGTGCACATATCATTTTCAGGGGTGCAACAGGGTGTCCTTTTGACACCCTGGCACCCTTGAAAGTGCTCCCGCTATTAGCGATTCGGTAATACCGAATCGCTAATACAGAATGGCTTTACATTCATTCCTATGGGCCTCCAAGCCCATAGGAATGAATGGGTAGGTATTCCTTATTACCGATTCGGTATTACCGATTCGGTAATAAGGAATGTTAAGGAATCGCTATTTGAATAGCGATTCCTACATGCATAGCCTTTTGCTATTCCTTATTAGCGATTCCTTATTTTTCGCTAATAAGGAATCGCAAATGCTAATGTTGATGCATATGCCCCTAAGTCTTTTATTTTGTATTAATCTATTGGTATGTTGTATTATTAGCGGTGGAACTATTTATACCACCTTTGTAGATCTCAAAGCAGCATTCGATACGGTCCCGAGAAATAAACTCTGGGCCGTATTGAGAGATCTAGGAATACCCTCCGAACTCCTGCTACTTTTAGTTAAACTGCACAAACTCAATTATGCGCAGGTTTGTTGGGGTGCGCAAGGGAACACCACCCCGAAATTCCCAATTCTTAAAGGGGTACGCCAAAGGTGTGGTTAATTACTTTTCTGACTATCCAGCTGATGCTCCCTCTGTTGCTGGTATTAAAGTACCAATACTCATGTTCGCAGATGATACTTGAATCCCAGCATTGAGGGTGTTCCCATAGTCCACCTTACTGGTGATTAGGGTGTGAGTGATTGTTTTTCTTGTGTTACTTGGGAGCCATTTCAAGATCTTCCTCAGCTTTTTCAGGTTTGTGGAAGCAGGATGCAGTGATGGGGTAGAATTGTGCAGTAATGTTCAGTTTGCTGTTGATGATTATTCCAAGGTTCCTGTCGTGGGTTCTGGGTGTGAGTCCGAGTTTGGCCAGCCACCAGTTGGAGACCCATGGTGTGGTGCTCTTGCCGAAGATCACTACTTTTGTCCTGCCGGTGTTGAGCTTGAGAAGTTGACTTTCATTCAGTGAATGACTTTTGTCATGCTGGCCGTGAACTTGGTTCTTGTGTTAGGTTTTTTGTTTGAGAGGGAGAGTATGCCATAGGAAAGGATGCGGATTTGTGTGCAGATTTCAATGGCCAGAGGGATTATGTAGGCATTGAAGAGGATTAGGACTGAGCCATGAACCTTGAGGCACTCCTCGGATGAGTTTGCAGGTTTCTGAGAGGTAAGGTACCAGGCTAACAACACGTGTTCTCTCCATTTAGAAGGAGCAGATCCAGCGGAGAGCAGGTCTTTGAATGCGAATCTCGTGCAGGCACCTGATGAGGATGGGGGATGAGACTGTGTCAAAGAGATCCAGAGAATGAGGGATGATAGGTCTCCTATATCAAGGATCATGCAGGTGTCATCTGTTAATCAATCAATCAATCAATCAATCGATCAGGGGCTTTTAAAGTGCGCTACTCCCCCATGAGGTGCTGGTGGGGTGGGGGTGCAGCTCTGGGTCAGCCAAAAAGCTGGGTCTTGAGGGTCTTCCTGAAGGTGTGCAGGATGGGGGAGCGTCTGATGCTGACTGGGAGTTCGTTCCAGGCTTTGGCTGCGACGTAGGAGAAGGCTATTCCCCCAGCTCTGGTTCTGCTGATGTCATTGCTAGGGCGAGGTTGGCTGAGCCGAGATTTCTTTTGGGTGCGTGGAAAGAGATTTGTTGGAAGTGGGGCTCCTTATCGCTTACCGCTGCCACCAAATTCTGGAGGCGGGAGTCCCTGACCCCTCGCTTCAACGTTAGGCTAAGTAAGGACACCGTCTGAGTTAGCCCTGCTCACCCCCTTAGTAGCTTGGCACGAGCAGCCAGGCTTATCTCCAAGGCACGAGTGTACAGTATGTGCAACCACGCTCACAGTAACCCAATGATGTTACCACAAATAGACTCCACACGAGTTTTGATCAAATGAGTATAGTCTTTATATAAGAAATTATACGATACGACCACACAATACAAAATCAACATATAAGAATGGGTAGTATTCTTTCCAGTGGGTTGGGAGGTTCTAATCCCAACCACCGCTTATAACCAACAGTTAAGCTCACTTCTAACTGTTTCCAAAAGGTTAGGCAAGTTGTATTGCTAGAATCACACACGTTGCAAAAGGAAACAAATACTGCAATGCGGAACGATATTCTCTTGTACTGTGCAACTGAGAAACAATGCAATAAGTAGCTCCACAGTCATGTTCTTTGCAATTGAAGGAATAATGCAATGCGTATCAACACCAGCATGCCTTGTACCAGGAAGATACAAAGCAATGCGTCACGCTACAATCCTGTATGGTGCAATGAAGAAATAATATACTGAGCCACGTTATAATCAGATAATGTGCACTGAAGAAATAATGCAATGCGCCACGTTACAATCAGGTAATCTGCAAGGGAAAAATTATGCAGTGCGTAGCGCACCAAGCATGTAGTTCGTCAGGCACAAATGAGGTCAGGCGGCATACAACAGTTCGATAGTTCGTTAGCAGCAATAATGCAAAGTGCAATACGACAGTTCTAGGTGCTCCCTTGACAGTACCCCTGTTATAGATCAAATGATGACACCAAAGTACTGCTTCCCACTCCAGCCCCAGTACTGCCCCTCCTTGGGTTAGCACAGGCCGAGATCCGAGCTGAAGCAACGGCTCTCGTAGCTGACAGAAGCGAGAGGCTGAGAGAGTGTACCTCTGGGCCCGCACCCCACCCCAGGTGGTGATCCACACTCTCCTCTCTGATGTCAGCGACTTGGGCCTTGATCCAGAACTCCGTCACTGGGTGCGGCGAGCTCGGGCTGGCGGCTCAGCTCTTCTGGGGCTGCCGGTCCGGGCCACTGCTGGTTTACTCTGAGGTCCCAATGACTAGGCCATCCTTCCGGCAGTCTCAGTCCACACCGAGATCCGTCCTCAGCACTGTGGAGACTTTACTTCAAATTCGGTGCACACCCTACCCAGGCCCTCCTCACCAGCTCCTCGGGTTGCACTTCGACACGCACACTGCGAGTCCAAGACTCGCCTCTTCTCTGGTGCTCACGAAAATCCAGTCTCTTTTCACCAACGCCCCGCTTGCACCTCGACACGCACCCTGCACGTCTGAGGCTCTCCTCTTCTCCCGATGCACACGATGTCCAGGCGCTCTTCACCAATGCCCTGGCTGCACCACAACACGCACTCTGCGAGTCTGAGTCTCACCTCTTCTCCCAGTGCACACGATGTCCAGGCGCTCTTCACCAACGCCCTGGCTGCACCATGACACACACTCTGCATGTTCGAGACTCACTTCTTCTTTTGGTGCACACGATGCCCAGGCGCTCTTCACTAATGCCCTGGCTGCACCACAACACGCACTCTGCGCGTCCGAGTCTCACTTCATCTCCCCGTGCACACCATGACCAGGCGCTCCTCACTAACGCCATGGCCTGCACCACGACATGCTCGGTGTCCGAGACTCAGCTTAGTTCTGCGTGCTCTCGATCACAAGGCACAACTTCTGAGGGTCTCAAGTTGCAAAAGCACGCTCACACCGCATTGCTTGGGACTTCTCCGGAAACTTTTATGATCCTGTATTTCCATACAGGGAGCCAGCTCACCTCGAGCCCTTGGGGTACAAGACACAGCACAAAGCACAGTCTTCTTCAAGCAGGGGGACTCAGCCTCTCTCTTAGTTAGAAAAGCAAACTGCAGACCAGCCCCAGATCACGAAGCACAGATTGGTCTTTCCACAGCAATCTCTTCAGTTGCTCCTTCTTTAGCAGAGGTTCCTCTTGACCACAGAATAGGTCCAAGCCTTTTCAGTCTCAATCCATATCTGTTTCATTCCCACGTTCAGGGGCTTCAGCTCTCATAGTTATACCTCTTAATGTATTTGAAGTTTGTTTGCGCTCAGGGGTCCCTGACCCCTCCCTAAATCAGTTCTGGGTGTCTCCCTCCTAGTGTCACCTCTCTCCCTTTGATACTGGGGGTCTGGATCCTTAATCACTCAGCAGGAGACGGGTCAATTGATTTATAGCACCAGCCCAGGCTTTTCCACCTCCCGGGCTCCTCCTCCCCCTACTCTCCAGATGCAGGGCAGCCTGGTGCCATCTCAACCCCTCCCTAGGTCAAGACCTCTCCCAGCTCCTCTCACTTTTCAGTTCCAGACAGACAATCCACATTTCAGCAGAGACACACAGAAATGCCTAGAGCACAAAACTCAGCCACTTTCTAAAAGAGTGGTTTCTGAACACACAATGACAAAACCACCTTCACAGAAAGATGTGTTATGACACTGTGAGTTCATACATACTAAACTTCACCTCTCCATTATAAACTGACAGGAAACTAGCCTAACAAACACAACACCCAACCTCCCCCATTCCGTTCTAGGGGCAGGATGGCCTTTCAGCAGTGAAACATGAAATGGAGAGTTTTTCACTGTCAGAACATAGCACACACCTCAGTATATGTTCTGCCTTTTACCTACACTGCACCCTGCCCAGGGGCTACCTGGGACATACCACAGGGGTGCCCAATGTGTATGAAAAAGGGAAAGTCAGGCCTGACAAGTGGTTGCACTTATCAGGACAACATGCTAATTTAGCACTCTGCTCGCAGGCCCTACACTGCAGGCCTGAGTTCCCTACTCTGCGCGCCTTTGCATTACTAGACCTGGCACACACAGTGCACATCACTAGGGATTTTACTAGTAAGGCAAACATACCAATCATGGCCAACCAATCACCATTACATTTTACATAGGGAACATTTGTATTTTGACACTGATCAGCAGTACCCAAAGCATCTAAATTGCAAAGGAGGCAGAGGCAAAAAATCAGGGGTAATCACGCCAAGATATGCTAGGTCTAACAAGATTCTTTCACTGAGGTATTTGGGTTCGATGTTGCGGAGGGATTTGTAGGCATGAGTGAAGAGCTTGAAAGTTACTCTCTTCTTGATGGGGAGCCATTGGCGGTCTCGCAGGTGTTGGGTCATTTGCTCATGTCGTGAGAGGACGAGTCTGGCTGCAGTGTTCTGAATGGTCTGGAGTTTCTGTAGCAGGGACTTGTTGATTCCTGCGTAGAGGGCGTTTCAGTAGTCCAGTCTGCTGGTAATGAGTGAGTGGGTGATGGTCTTTCTGGCTTCGAGGGGGATCCACTTGAAGGTCTTGTGGAGGACACGGCGTGGATCTGGAGAGTCATGGTGAGGGAGGAGTCTAGACTGATGCTGAGGTTCCGGGCATTGTCTATTGGGGTGGGTGTGTTTTGAGGATGGAGGCCCACCAGGAGCTGTCCCACATGGTGGGGGGGGTCCAAGGACGAGGACCTCTGTCTTCACCGAGTTCAGTTTTAGGCAGCTGTTGCTCATCCATGCTGCAACATCTTTCATTCCTTCTTGGATGCTGAGTCTGGTGTCTTCGGGAGGGACAGGATGAGCATGGTGTCGTCGGCGTAGGATAAATATGCTGAACTCATGGAGTCTGACGATTGTGGCTAGGGGGGGCCATGTGGATGTTGAAGAGCGTGGGGCTGAGCGATGATCCTTTGGGTACTCCGCAGTTGATCTACGGTGATTCAGAAAGGAAGGGTGGGAGTCTGATCCTTTGGGTTCTGCCGGCGAGAAAGGAGCAGATCCGGTCGAGGGCAGATCCTCGTATGCCAGCATCGTGGAGTCTGGTTGCAAGAGTGAGGTGGGAGACTGTCTTGAAGGCCACAGAGAGGTCTAACAGAATGAGGGCCACGATGTGTCCCAGCTTGATTAGCCTGCAGATGTCATCGGTGGGTTTGAGGAAGGCGGTCTCGCTGCTGTGGTTGCAGCGGAATCCGAACTGGGAGGAATCGAGGATGGCGTTCTCCACGATGAAGGTGGTCAGTTGTGCATTGACAAATTTCTTGGTGACTTTGGCTGCGAAGGGAAGGAGAGAGATAGGCCAGTCATTTTTCGGGGCGGTCGGGTCAGCTGAGGGTTTATTGAGGCAGGGCTTGACCTCAGCCCGCCTCCAGTTGATGGGGAAGATGCCGGATTCAAAGGTGGTGTTGATGGTGCAATGTGATTCGAGCGGGATGGCAGCATCGGCTCTGTGGAAGATGTGAGGCGGGCAGGGGTCCATGGGCGCTCCTGAGTGGGTGCTCTTCATGGTTGTTGTGGTGTTTTGTGTGGTGACAGGTGTCCAGGTGGTGATGTGGGCTGGCTGTCATTGCTGGAGGGGTGGGTGGTTTCTAGAGTCTGTTGTCTGAAGTTGTCATAGAGGGCCTTGATTTTCAGGTGGAAGTAGGAGCCAAGCTTGGGATGGTGTGACTGTGGCTTCGCTGGTTGTTTTGGTGAACTGCTGGATGATGTTGTTCCTTTGAGTTTCTGGTGTTGGTGATGATTTTGTTCCTGATGAAAGTTCTCTTGGTCGATCTTATGAGTTGGTCGTATTCTGTCATGGCCTGCTTGTAGGTGGACTGGTCTTTGGTGGTTTTGCTGTTTCTCCATTGTTTCTCGAGCCGTCTGCAGGAGCATCTGGCTTCTTGGAGCTCGGTGGTGAACCAAGCCACCTTCAGAGGGCATTGTCTGTTGGGGCAGTGGAGGGGAGCGAGCTTGTCTGCCCAGCTGGTGATCCAGCAGTGTAGTTCTGTGGCTGCAGAGTTGGTGTCGGTCGTGGCGAAGGGGGGTCGTGGATGAGGGTAGAGTTGAGATACTCCTCTGTGACCTTGCTCCAGTTCCTTCTTTGTGGGCACGGGGCGGGCTTGTGTGCGGTGGTGGTGCTGAAAGAGGAGTGTATGCAGTGGTGGTTTGTTCATAGGGGCTGCGAGGTGTGGTTGAAGTGGATGTTTGTCCCTCCTGCAAAGATGGGGTCGAGGATGTGTCTGTGGTGCTGATAAGTGCAGCATCTGTACTGTAGTTGGACCTGAATCCCCACTTTATGGTCTCAAGGTGCAGGTGGTTGCTGAGGTGGTTGCTGAGGTGGTTGGTGAGGCATCAGTTGATTATTTTCTCTAAGATCTTTGTTGGGTACGGTAGAAGGGAGATGGGTCTGTAGTTGGAAAGAGTGGCTGGGTCAGTGGATAGTTTGTTGAACAGAGGCATGGCAAAAGCATGTTTCCAGGTGTCCATGAAAGTGGCTGAGTTGATGGAAGTGGTACGGATGGGTGTTAGGGCTTCACTGATCAGTAGGAGTCATTTGGTGAAGGTGTGGTGGGCACAAGGGTCAGATAAAGCTCCCGAGTGGATCGTCTACATGAAGGAATCAATTCTGATGGTGGTGACAGCAGGCGCCAGGACAGGGTTCGTTTATCAGCTGTGATGAGGAGTTGAGTTGCTATTTTAAAGAAACAACAGTCCCTACAAAAAGCATTGTTAATCTATGGTCAAATTAATACATTTGCTATTGCCACAAATATCAAGATCTTAGTTTCTTTTTCTTAAAAATCTGTTTTTATTTTGTAGTCAAAAAATAGTAGGTAGTGCCAAATAAAATGGTTTTTCTATTTTTTACTCAGGCAATTACTTTCAGGTGACATTAATACATTATTTTCCACAATACACAAAACCGCAAACTAGCCCTTTATCATTACATATGCAGTATAGGGTCAGTGTGTTCAGACAATGACGTTTTCATACTCTTACACTACAAGAATTATCATCAGGCCATTACAATTAAAATGTCTGAGACTAGACACAACTTATATATCAACAAGAATGGAAAAAAAAGGAAATCGAGAAAGGAAAAAGGTGAGAAGGAATAAAACACAAAAGGGTTACTCAAATATAAAAAAAGTGATGGTTAAACCACAAGACAATAGTGGCATTTAAATTAATATAATATAATATAGTGAACAACCTACTGAGCATACCTCCCTGTAAGTCAATATGTTCTAACCAAACAAAATGATTAGGGAAGGGTTTTTGCAGCCGCAATTATCTTCATGAGGCAGAAACCTCAGAACAATAAAAGCATTATTAGGAATGGAATGCTCCAATAGAAAATAAGTGGGGCTTCACAAAAAGGTGCCTACCTGCTGTAGAAAAATGCCAAAATTCTAGCAAGGTGTGTGGAGCCAGCGCACCTGTACACCATCAGTTAATGGGAAACATGTATAATTTAAGGCACTTCGAGAACCTTCAAGGTCATCCTAGCGTACATGTATCTCGGTAAGGAAACAATTGCTATAAAATTTAGATAACCAGCACATGTTTGGTGTCTTTAGACTTGTAATGACAAATCCTCTCTCATGATAAAGTCGGATTTTAAGTTACGAGTGTCAAAATGACCAGCCTTCAGATTCATTGAAACATGTGAGTTGATGAACTTGTCCGGCAATAACTGTCTGTGATTATACAATTTGATGAGCTAATTTGGAGAAACTTCTATGTAGCATCAAATTGATGGAATATCAAGACACATAGTTATTACAAATACATCGCTACATGCGGCTCCAAGTCCTGATCAATTCTAGGTGTATATGGAGCAAAATTAATTGTCTAGGATTTAACGTTTTCTATTTTGGAGAAAAAGAATAAAGGCGATATATTGAAACTTACATTGGGATTTGACTTCTTTCTGGTGCATCTCCTATTTTTTCATAAGTTTGGCTCCATCTGTGTTATGTGGTATGGTGTGGCAGCAGTACAGCGAGAGGGGACAGGGGTTGAGGGTAGGAGGAGAACCAAGGTTGTTGATGCTGAGTGGGGTCCAGGCACGGGTGGGTTGCAAATGGGTTTGCATTTAGCATGCCAGTGGTGCACTCCCTGCACATGTCTATTGCATATCCGTGCTGCAGCCACCATTAAGTAGAACCCAGGAGGAGGGAGGAATGTAGGGTACCATGGGTGGGAAACCAGTGATGTCAATTCCAGTCCAGATGTATAATGCGAAATTCAGTGAGGTCACTTCCTGTGCAGATGGATGATGAGAAATCCAGTGATGTCACTTCCTGTGTTAATAGGCGACTGGAAATGAAGTTCTCTCTCTTGGCTTCTTCTTTCAAAGACAGTTTTGGTAGGAAACCAGTGATGCTACTTTCTGTACAGATGGATGATGGGAAATCAAATAATGTCACTTCTAGTGCAGATTGAGGATAAGAAATCCAGCAATGCCACTTCCTGTGCAGATAGGTGAACGGAAATAAGGTGCATTTATAAATCTGCTTTTTGTATCCTTTGATGAGGTGGTTTTGGGGTATTTTATAGAGGAATTTGGCTGTTTGTAAAATACCTTCAACGTTATTGCATGCAAAGTCCTAAGTATGGTTGCCATTGGGCTAAATAAAGAAGCTTCATTTAGAAAGTATACAAATAGGGTTTTAAGCGGGGATGCATTTTCACACCCCTATTATTCAGTCTCCACTGATCTGAAATGGGAGTTATTTCAGACAAGAAATGTATTGCCACCAAAATTGTGACCAGGATAAGTACAAATTGCAGAAAACACATGTATATTACACAATACAGCTGCTGATCTGCAGCCATCTTTAAGAGTGATCGTCAAATATAATCATAATGATTGTAAATCAAGTAAACTCTAACTTGCAGGAATTTTGGAGGAAAATTGAAAGAACCATTGAATTTTGACAACAGAATAGGTGAACAGGGTTCAAACAATAATCATTCTGAAGTCTGGTTTAGCAATAATGGGGCATACCAAAGACAACAGGCAGCCTACTGAACTAAACTCAGTAATCTAACATATGTGTTTAGATGATTGCATAGTGAGCTGACCACTCCAACATTGGGATCTATCCTTTTGGTGAGTGGAGCAAGAGGTACACCTGCCCGTTTATGCGGGCTGTTTGGTAGTTAATTTCTAAATTGGTTTGATTTGGTACAGCACATTGCCATCTTCAGGCTACCTCAATTGTGTCCACAGTCACAGCTCCTTTAAAAAGGTATTCTTGACTGGCAAAATGTAGTCCTTAGGTGCAGTTTGTGGCATTGTGCCACAGACGTTGAACAAGTGAATATGGTCACATGATATCTCCAAAGAGCTTGAATGAAGCAGAGGAGAGGCAAGAGACCTATGCCTGAAATATCTAGGCAAGACAATAAATGATCTGTTGGCCAGGAAAGAATAGGAAAGGTAGTGCAGCGGAATACACTTAAGTTTAAACTTAAAAACAAATGGATTCATATATCTGTAAGAAAAAGCATGTGGCAAAGAATATTCTGGGCAATTACAAATTTGAAACTTTGGCCCTTTACCTGTGGAAAATTCTTTCCAAATCAGTGAGGCATACGTTTATGTGCACCTGCTTTTCATTTATTCCCCTTATAGGAGATAGTCAAAAGCTGACCATCAAATAAAAGTGTCAGCGGTACAGTAAGGGGAATGAGAATTTAACATTTGGGTTTTGGGTATGTCTTTTGCTTTTGGGTAAGCATAGACGGTGGCTTAGACCAGAGATGTTATGCTGTGGCATTCATACTTGCCTGGAAACAGTCTATAGGCTTTCAGTAATAGACTTGAGGATGACTGCAACAGTAGTACAATTTGCAGGCTCTAATATATTGTGATGGGGGATTTGGAAAAGTCCTTTCTTGACATTTAATTTAGACAAAAGTAACTATACTCACAAATGTTGCTATGAATCTTTACGACAAAATACTAATGCTTCTTTCATCTTTTAAACTCTATATATTCATAATCTGACTTTTCCTCCCTTTCTCCTGTATCTCTGTTCCCCATTTTATGATTTCTTCTTTCTTTCCTAATAGTTATGTTTCATGTTCCTTTATAATTAATTTAGATTTATTTCTGATTTCCTTTTTATTTCGTCTGGTTTCTTTCTGAAGTATGTTAATTTAAAATAAAGCAAAAGTAGATGCAATAGATCATTCAACTCTTATCCACTGATTGGATTCTCAGCTAAGATGCAGAGGCAATGACCTTCACCAGTTCTCCTCCTACCTTACCAATCACCACCAATTTCCTCACAAGGGCACATCTGGGTCACAAAAGATTCCTATGATCTGCTGAGCTCTCCAGTATTCCATAATGTGCCCTATCAAAAGAAAACTTTAATGAAAGGGCAAAAAATTGTAGAAAAATGTAAATGGAGAGAGCAGAATTGTAATAATTTACCTTATACAAGAGGTGCCGAGAGGAATGAGTAGGAAGGAGAGCATAGTATTCTGACTAAAGCAAAGTAAGAAGGCAATGGTAAAGGTGAGTGAACAGGTTGCAAGGAAGGTACAAAAACATATAGGGTAACAATGACCCAGAAAAATATGTAAAGAAAGAAGGAGGGTTGAACATAGGGCAGTGAAACAGGAGGAGGGAGGAGAAAGAAGATGGGTATGAGGAGGATGACGAGAAACCTTAAATAAACAGGATGCTTTTCATTACAAAATGTCACAAGAAATCTGTAATGAAACATCCTGTTCCGAAGGAACTTCAATTCTTTTGCTCATTTTTCAGAACAGGTGCCAATAAAGATACTGTTTTTCATACCTGGGGCAATATTACACAATAAGTGCATTTATATTGATTGAATTGGGCGCACCTTTAAAAACGTGAGCCCAGCATAAACAATGAAAATGCACCCTATTACGATGAATGAGGTGCCCCCCTGGGCAGCCGTTAACTCGCTCTGCCCTGGGGGCAGCGCATTCAGGTGAAAAGCGGAATGGCTGCTTTACAGCAACTGTGTTTTCACAGTGCAGACAGCAACCCACCTGCACTTTTGAAGGGGATTAGGGATTAGTGCACGGGCACAGAGGCAAAGTGATTCCCTCATTTGCATGGGGCAAGCCCCCATTCAAATGAAGGAACGCTTGAAGTGCACCAGCGTTATCGGTTTTACAGAAGGGGTCGCACAAGTGTTGTATGGCGGAACAATGAAATCCCTAACCCTGCATGCCTAAACAATGTGGACTGAATAGCGACCACGTCTTAACAATGCATTGCTTTATCACGCATACCTTTACCACACATTTTCATGGTAAAGGCATGCATGGTAAATGTGTATGCATGGCGAAGGCCATCCTCCTCCCCACTGAACTAAGGCAAAAACTCCCCCCAGACCCCTCCCAAGCTGAAGTGCAAATACCTCAACCCCCTCTCAACACCCACCCTGTGCCCTCCCCCTGTCCTGATGCCTAAAACCTGTCCCTTAACCCTGTCCCTTAACCTGACCCTGGCCAGCCCTGATTCAGCCCTGAGAACTGCCCTGCCCTCCTCTAAGCCCTAAAAACTACCCGACTACCCATTCTCCTCCCACTGCCCTGAGGCCTAATACCCTAACCCCTAATTAAAAAAAACTACCCCAACACTCCCCCAGCCTTATAAACTACTCTGCCCCCCCAGCCCTGCAAACTTGCCCCACCCCATCCCCCTAAAACTAGTCCCACCCCCAGCCCTGAAAACTAGCCCCAATCCCCCCAGCCCTGAAAACCACCTCGAGCCCTGAAGACTAGCCCCAAACCCCCAGCCCAGAAAAACTACCCCAGCCCAGAAAACCATGCTCGACCCACCCTAGCCCAGAAAACTACCCAACACCCCAGCCCACAAAACTATCCCCGACCAACCCCCAGCCCACAAAACTACACCCAACCCACCCTCCAGCCCTACTTAAAACAACCCTGACCCACCCCAGCCCACAAATCATCCCCTGACCCCAGCCCACAAAAGTACCCCGACCCACCCCCCAGTCCTACTTACCTCACCGCGGATCTCTCTCTGCTTCCTGCTTCTGTCCATCCGCAAGCCCTACCACCCATTGCATTAACCACGCACATGCGTGGTTAAGGCATATGTGTCGCTAAGGCATGAGTGAAAGGGCTTACAGAGTCGGAACACTCGGGTTAGACCGCAGTGTTCCAACTGTTCTCCTCGCACAAGTGTCTGTGGCCCCTTTTGGAGAACCAAAGTGCCCCAGGGGCGCACAAAGCAAGCACAAACGCCTGTTACGCCCCAGGGGCACAGTCTGTAATATGGGCTCTGGTGCAAATAAGGTTATTGTTCTCTATCATTGTTTACGGATGGCATGCATAAAGCTATGTATTTATGCTTTGTCCCTATCTCATTCTAGTCTCATGAAAATTCTGGCCTCTTCAGTAAAGTTTTCCAAACTTGGCAGCCATATTCAAATGTGACATAAGAATGCAACACCAATACACTCTGCTTTCAGTGTCTATCTGGAAGCAGCTTCTGAACATTTTCACCTGCAGGATACAATATTACTCATTCTTGGACACAAAATTGAAAGGAAACAATTATATTAATGGAGGAATAGCCATCATAGCAAGTAAAGAATTACTGAGACTCCCTTTCTGCATTTGCTGAATTCCTTTCTGTGACTAAGACCACATGGAATCACTCATGATTTGAGAAAAATAAAATCTTTTTTTTCAGTATAATCTTCCTTCTGACAAGAAATGTCCAGTACATCAAGTTTTTTTAACATTGTAGAATATATACTCTACTTTGTTAGCTGTGACGTTGTTAGAAATTGGGCTTCTGGTTGGCTAGGGTATGCACCTAAGCCAGGCAGAACCCACCAGTCTAGTAAGGGATTTACACAACCAATATAACCCCTGCTCAGCCCCTTGGTAGCTTGGCAGAGCAGTCAGACTTAGCCCAGAGGCAATGTGTAAAGCATTTGCACAACACACACACACCAGTGACATAATGAGAACACAAAAGAGACTCCACACGGTAGTATATAAAAATATCTCATATATTGTATTTAACACATACACCACAATTACATAAATCATAAATTACTTTGTCAGTGCAATAGAGTAAATGCTTATAGGTTGCACACGTCATGAAAGCCAATATCATCTTTAGGCAGCATAAAATGCAAATCTTCAAATGATACTTGTTAACCTGTCATTGTAAGGAATGAGACGACATACCCCTGTGAACATTAAATGCAGTATGTAATGAAACATAGATCATCCCCACTGTGCATGCCTGAAAGATGCAACCATCCAAATATTCTTCATTATATCAGGACATAAAATGGAGCAGGGAATTAATAAAATGCATAAATCCCCTAACCTCACCCCACACATGTAGGACACAGAACATCTGTGCTTCACTTAGGTGTTCCACAGTAAACAAACCCAGAATGTGGGGCTCAGAAGTGCAGGGGTGCCTACTGCACTTAATATGGTATGGCTGCACTCAGGAGGGACAGGACCTCTTTTGAGGGTTCCTCTCCGTCCTGCCGCTTGATCCCACTTATCAGGATCCCCAAGGTATGAGCAACATGGGAGAGGGGTGTCACACCCTGAAGACACAGGCAGCAAGACCTCGGGGTTCCCCACAGCAGAATTTCAACTACGCAGCGGCACGTGACCATGCGACGCAGCTGCTCACTGCCACTTGTGCAGCCTTCTCTTTGGATGTCAGCCTACCCACAAAGTAAGCGCTGGTCGGCTGCAAAATTCCCCTGGGGGCCCTGCTCACCCTCGGTACTCCATCTGGGATCTTCCCCACGCAACCACCAACACACAACTGCCCCCCTAAGGTATGTCACAACAAGGGAGAGGAGGGGCTCACCCTACAGACTTCAGTTTTCCCCCTGCATGCTGGGAGAGCGCTGTGGGTAACGTTGGGACTGCTCCAGTCCAAAGGAAAAGTACCTCAAGTCCGCTCCTCCAAATCAGCCCTGACTAAGAATTCAACGCTGTCTCATGCCATAGTGGAATCCTTGCTATCCCACGAGCTTCATTGGGCAAGATCATATGACACAAGAACTTTTCTTCTGACCCCAGGAGGAGCACAAAGCCTCTTAGCAATGCCCTAGGTCTCGTGCCGGCTTCTCCGCAAAGCACAAGAGACACCAGTCCCAGGGCAATGCCAGCTCATCTGTGATTCTCCGAGGAGTGGTGAATCAGCCTCAGACTGATCAGTAGGGAGATGCGCTCCACGCTCACTGACGAACCGGAAGTGTAAAAAGCTCCTCACGTGTTACATGGCAATAAACTGCTCACCATGCGCTAGATTTTCAACAATGGACAATCAAGCACTCACCACGCGCTTCCTTCCAACGGTATGACTAACAGTCCAGTCCTTGATCTGTGTAAGACAGAAGTAGCAACTGCAGGCCTACCCACACAAGACACATCAAGGTGTAGGGCTCCTCACACAGTTCTAATAGCTCTTCTTCCAGGCAGATTCCTTTGAGTCCCAAAGTGATCTTGTGAAGTCTTTTATTTTCCTGGGACTTCCAAGAGGAGGCAAGCACACACAAGTCCTTGGAGATCTTCTCAAGTTGGAAACCACAGCAGGGCAAAAAGAGTTAGTCCTTTTCCTCTGCCCACAAATAGAAGAAGCAACTGCAGGCCAACCCATCTCTCACATAATAGAAAGGGTAGTGCTCCTCAACCAACTCTTCGGTTCTTCATCTTGGCAGGGGCCTCTTGTTTCCAGAAGTGATCTAAGGACCTGGTGTTTTAGGTCCATTACTTATATCCCATGTTCTCTTTGTTCTTTTTGTGGCAAGAGTCTCTGAGCTCAATCCAAACCACTTCTGTCCTCCCTTGTCCAGCTTGACTGCAGAAGGTGAAGACAGCATTGTGAAAGGACACACAGCCTATTCAGGTGCTAGTGGAACCCCATCCACCACTCTAAATGCAGACACAGCCTATTCAGCCTTGCTATGAGTCACCCAGGAAAGGCAGGACAAATCTCAACTACCCTTGTGACTGTCTAGAGTGAATGTACATCCCCATCTCCTATCACTCCAAGAACAGACAGTGAATAGACAAACAGGTAGAGGCACACGGAATGGTCAAGCAAGAAAAAACCCACTTTCTAAAAGTGGCATTTTCAAACACACAATTTAAAAAACACCTTTACCAAAAGGTGGGTTATTAAATTATGAGTTCAGAGAGCCTAAACCTCATTCCTCTATCTTGTCCCAATGGAACGTTACACTTGTAAGATGTTACAAGGCAGCTCCTATATTGACCTATGGGACAGAGAGCCTTTCAACCATGAAAAATGAAATGTACAGTATTTGACTATCAGGACATGTAAAACACACCAGTAAATATCCTACCTTTAACATAAACTGCATCCTACCCATGGGGGTACCTTGGGCCTACCTTAGGGGTGCCTCACATGTAAGAACAGGGAAGGGGTTGCCGGGTCGACATGGCAGTTAACAAGTGCACATGCAGACACTGCAGTGGCAGGTCCGAGTCACATTTAGAGGGCTACTCATGTGGGTGGCAGAACCAATGTTGCAAGCCCGCTAGTAGTATTTGATCTACAGGCCCTAGCAAACATAGTGCACTTTACCAGGGATGTACCAGTAAATCAAATGTGCCAATCATGGATAACCAATTCCGATCACAATTTACACTGATCAGCAGTGGTAAAGTGGCCAGAGTCCAATAGC
This sequence comes from Triturus cristatus, assembly GCF_964204655.1. Taxonomy (NCBI): domain Eukaryota; kingdom Metazoa; phylum Chordata; class Amphibia; order Caudata; family Salamandridae; genus Triturus; species Triturus cristatus. The sequence continues at coordinate 240,847,069 of NC_140589.1, read as the reverse complement.
CAACAAAAACAGGGACAGGAGAGTAGGAGGTAAAAGGCAAAAAGGTTTGGGGAAAATCTGCAAAAAGTACAGCAGATTTTACAGTCTTTAACCTCATGTTTAGGGTAGAGGCAATAAAGACAATCTTTATGTAGATCATCTACATGGACCCTCTTCTTCCCACAGGTCCTGCAGGAGTGGAAGAGGCCTTTTTTATCAGACATATTTGCTGAAGAGAAGAAAACCGAGTAGCACTCAGGGAGACTCCCTTCCACACGACGTTCGGTGAAAATCTGAGGAGAACTGGCTCCTGTTGGGAGTGTTCTAGAGGGTGCTGGTAGCTGATTGGTTGGAGCTGACTTTTGGTCCTTTTTACTATAAGGACGTAGATAGGCTATTAAGGTATAGCCTTTGGCTTCTTTTGCCCTATTTATTACTTATGGCACTACTTTTGTATTTTACCGTGGGAGTCCCATCTCTGCGACGGGGAATGATTCAGGTATGTGAATCTATGAAAGATACCCCAATACTGGATAATCACCTGAACTAATCCAGAAGTATTGGTGCATGAGTAAGTGTGACTTACTCTAGTAATAATCATGATTTTTTCTTGGCCTACATCTGATTTACTGAGGGAATTAAGGAGTAAACTGTGAGTAAATCATAGCGCAATCTTTGTGAATCTGGCCCACTGCATTTTATGTATCTGTATGTTGTTAAGCACAATTCAACCTGAGGCTGACCTATGTCTGAGCTGACTTTAGAAACAAGCATTTGCAATGCAATCGGTCACACATTTGTGAAAGTTAGAGCTAGTTGCATTGTAAATTCTATTGTTTTTTACTTACGTTTTTTGTTTGTAGTTGAGTGGATGTATGTTTGTGATGGAATTATGTAGTTTGCATTGGAATTGGTAGTTGTGTAATTGTGTAAGGGGGAATTATGTTGTGTGTAGGGTATTTGTGTATTGGAAAAATGTGGGTTGGTGAATAGATGAGGTGAGAGCTGTATAAAATAGATAGAAAGTAAGATTCTCTTAACCCAGGCCGCAACAACAACTGGAAGCTAGCATCACCAGCCGACACCCACGGACCCTTCAGCTGTCACCGCTGCCAGCACACCTGCAGCACCGCCAATACCTCGGACCCATCACAACCCGCCCGCAAGAACACAACCGAACCGAAGACGCTGCAATGCATCCTCCTCAACGTCCAATCCCTCCACAAACACGCCACCGAAATCTGGGACCTCCTCGACAGCACCTTCCTAGACGTAGCATTCTTTACCGAAACCTGGACCAACACCACCTCAGGACCAGACATTGCCATCGCCATTCCCCAAGGATACAAGATCTCCAGGAAGGACCACCCAACCGTGCTGGAGGAGGAATCGCCATCGTCCACAAATCCACCCTCCGCCTGAGCACACTTCCCGACAAGCCCACAGACCTGATGGAACACCTTCACTTCAAGATATTGGCCAACCCTACCTCCACCCTCCGAGGAACCCTCATCTACCAACCCCCTGGACCCCGTGGACGTTTTGCCAACTCCATCACGGACATCATCTCCCCGCATGCCATCGCGTCCACCAACTACACCCTACTGGGAGACCTCAACTTCCACCTCGAAAACCGACTGGACCCCAGCACCACATCCCTCATTGACAACCTCCACAACATTGGACTCCGCCAGATCGTGACCGAACCCACGCACTTAGCAGGACACACCCTCGACCCCCTCTTTGCAACAGGAAACTCCCATCACCTTCAGCCATACCACGAACTCCCATGGACTGACCATCGATACATCCACTTCACCTTCAGAACACCCACCATACATAGACACCAGCACCTGCTCCCATAAAGAAACTGGACCAGAATTACCGACGACCAGCTAACCTCATCACTCATCAACTCCACCCCAACCATTGCGAAAAACAACGACCCCAACATCGCAGCCCGAACCCAGATGGATCTCCGACAGCGGCAACACGATAGCCCCCCTCAAGAAAAACAACAACACCCACGCCAAGAAAGCTAAATGGTTCACCACCAAACTTCGAGAGTCCAGACGCACTTGCCGCTGCCTCGAAAAGGCCTGGAGGAACTCCAAATACACAGAAGCCCACAACAACTTCAGAGCCGCCACAAACGCCCACCACCAACTCATCAGAAAAACAAGGAAAAAAGCGATTGAAGACAGAATCTCCACTCATGCATACAACAGCAAGAACTCTTCAACATCATCAAGGAGTTCGCCCAACCCACCAGCGAGTCCACCAACATCCCTCCCTCACAAGACCTCTGCAACAACTCAGCACCTTTTTCCACCACAAATTCAAGAGCATCTACAACAACTTCGACAAGGACAACCAACACACTGAACCCTCACCAACCACCCCGACACCCTGAAGCCAGCGATCGACAACTGGACAGCCCTCACCACCGAAGACACACTGAAGACAATTAAGTCAATCCACTCTGGGGCCCCCACGGACCCCTGCCCCCACCACATTTTCAACCGAGCCACCGACACCATTGCACCAATGCTCTGCCACATCATCAACCGCTCCCTGGCAACCGCCTCGTTCCCTGATGACTGGAAACACACTGAGATCAACCCTCTCCTGAAGAAACCCTCGGCAGACCCCACCGACCTCAAAAACTACAGACCAATCTCCCTGCTCTAGTTCCCAACAAAAGTAATTGAGAAAGCCATCAACAGTCAACTCGCCACATTCATCGAAGAGCACAACATCCTCGACTCCTCCCAATACGGCTTCAGAAAAAACCACAGTACGGAAACCGCCCTCCTCGCCGCAACAGACGACATCCATACCTTACTGGACAAAGGACAAACAGCGGTCCTCATCCTCCTTGACCTCTCAGTGGCGTTCGACACAGTCTCTCACCGCACCCTAATATGCAGACTCCACGACGCAGGGATCCAAGACAAGACCCTCGACTGGATCCGCTCCTTTCTCTCCGGCAGAACGCAGCGGGTCAGACTCCCCCCTTTCCTCTCGGACCCTACACCTACCACCTGCGGAGTCCCCCAGGGGTCCTCCCTCAGCCCTACGCCCTTCAACGTCTACATGGCTCCGCTCACCCCCATCGTCAGAACATACGGACTCAACAATGTGTCATACGAAGACGACACCCAACTCATCCTCTCCCTATCCAACGAACCCAACACCGTCAGACACAACTTTTGAGAAGGCATGGAAGCCGTCGCCAAATGAATGAAAAACAGCTGCCTACAACTAAACACCAACAAAACGGAAGTACTCATCATTGGCCCAAACCCCGATGCCTGGAACAACACCTGGTGGCCCCCCGCCCTCGGAAGCCCACCCACCCCCACGGACCATGCACGCAACCTGGGAATCATCCTGGACTCAGAGCTCAAAATGGACAGCCAGATCAACTTTGTCTCGTCCTCCTGCTTCCACACCCTCCGCCTCCAACGTAAGACCTTCAAATGGATCCCCCTCGAACACAGAAAGACCGTCACTCACGCCCTGGTCCGCTGCAAGCTCGACTACGGCGACGCACTCTATGCTGGAATAAACTGAAACCTCACCCGCAAGCTACAGAACATCCAAAATGCTGCCGCAAAACTGGTCCTCAACCTGCCAAGACACTGCCACATCTTCCAGCCCCTGCGCACACTCCACTGACTCCCCATCGAAGCTAGAGTCACCTTCAAGATGCTAACCCACGCTCACAAGGCCCTCTACGACACCAGACCAGCATACCTGAACAGCCGACTCAAATTCTACGCACCCCAAAGGATCCTACGATCAGCCCAGCTCTCCTACGCCATGGTCCCCCGCACCAGAAAGACCAGATCGGGAGGCCGCTCCTTCTCCTTCCGCGCGGCCAGAGCCTGGAACGACCTTCCGCTTCACCTCAGACAGACAACATTGCTCCCCATCTTCGCAAGAAACCTCAAAACCTTGCTCTTCGACAGACCCCCTCCTTGATGGACTGGAACATGCAACCTCCCACACCCCCCAGCGACTTGAGACTAGGGGTGGGCGGAATTTGCGAAAGCGACTTTCGTAAATTATCGCGAAAATGTTAAAAATCTCCGCAAACAAGCGGAAATATCGCGAAGATGCGGAAGTTTTTTTCTGGCATGTTCGCGAGATTTTCTGCATGGTTGCGGGTCGCCAACTTACCCATGTGGTTGCTTGCGGGTGCGGCCATCTTGTTTTCAGTTGTCTCGCGGTGCATGATCGCGAGAAAAAAGACGTGATCGCGCGACGCATGACATCACTGCGGACGCGAACTGTCGCGAGACAGCGCAAATGGCTAAAACAATACAACATCTCATGGAGAACGCGACCGGATCGGGAAAACTTGTCGGCGAACGCGGGGATTCAGGTAAGGCGATCGCGCGCGCGCGAGAATGTATTATTTTACAGCGCGAGCAGGAACCAAATTATCGCAAAGCTGCGGAATGCGGAAATTTTGACATTTCCGCGCTCTCCGCGGAACGCGGAAATGCCAAATTATCGCAAATTCCGCGAACGGAACAGAAATTTTGCCCAGGCCTACTTGAGACCCTTACGGGTGAGTAGTCGCGCTTAACAAACAACTGATTGACTGATTGAGAGGGACAGGTAGTTTGTATAGGAAGTGCTGAATGAACTTTAGATAGAGTTATAGAAAGAGCGTGTGACAAAGAGAGAATGAAGGGGAGAGAAGGTTATCGACACATAAAGAGATTGCTTTTGTGTATAAAGGAGACACTGAAAGAAGAGGAGAGAGTGTGCTTGTGGTTTGGATTTTTTGAAAAGTTATGGTAAAGAAACTGTGCTGAAAGACCTGAAATGAACCAATATAAGCAATGCTGGATGAGTGTGTGCAATGGAATTTTGTGGATTGTAATTATGTGGTATTAAGTGTAGTGGACTTATGCGTAGTGGTGTTGTGTGTTGTGGAGAGGCATATATTGTGTTGAATTATGTGGTGCAGTGCTGAATTATGTGGCATTAAGTGTAATTGTGTGGTGTGGATTGGATGTATGGGGAGTGTATTGGAATTGTGTGTTGTGGAGTGGAATTTTCTGCAGTGTAATATTATGATGTGACGTTGTGTTGTGTGAAGTTGTGTTGCACTGAGTGAAAATATGTAGAATGTAATTATGTGCCATGGTGTGGTGAATGCATGTGGAGTGTTATGTGTCATGGAGTAGATTTATGTGGAGTCTAATTATGTGGTATGGAGTGGAATGCATTATGTTGTGTGGAATGGAATTGTGTGGTGTTTAACTTTGTTCAGCTAAGTTTTCTTCCAAGATGCAAACTGATGCCAGCTACCCCACAGAGGAGCAGACTAGTGATGCATAATACCCACCTCTGTCCATATGCATGTGGCCGAGCTCCCTGCCCAGAAGGATGAACGGCCAGAAAAAAGTGACCAGAAAGTTTCAATTGCATCTCGCTCAGCACAACACCGTGGCTGTGCTCTACACAGTTTTACTTTATGTCCATGCATGCGTGCCCTGGATAGAACACTAGCTGCATATGAGGGGCGTCTATTCTAGCATTACAGTGGACACCACGTGAAGAGCTTTTGAAAATGTATAGAGCCTCAGGAAATCATCACCCTGGCTCCCTTTCGAAAGCTTAGTTTTAAACAGCGTAGTTTATTCACATGTAAAGTAAAGCTGAGCTCTGATGAGATCAGGTGGCTTGGAGTGGACGAGTCTATAAGTGATTTGTCGTCTCTCACCATTACAGTAATCTAAATGCGCCACAGGAGTTCTAATCACATGCTGGGAATGTGTGAAATGAGTCACTTATCAGCTGCTTTTAAGATAAGTGTTCATGCATCTTGTTGTGTAAGCACGCCTCGGTTCGCTGGCAGTGCCTCCACCCAATCAAAGAGCAGTCAGCACAAAACATTTATCAGTAAACCCAAAGAGGATAAACATACATCTCTATTCAGATATGCTCCTATTCAGAACTATGTATGTCGGCATCCCTCCCAAGGAGCACCATTCTCAGCTCCCAGGCGAAGTGGTATTGGTCTTGAGTTAGCTCACATCACTGTAAACACGCCCGACATCCCCTAGCCCCTTGTGCAAGAACCCAAACAGCACAAACCTCCTCTTGCTAATTAGTCCACGCACCAAGAAGCAAGGCCAGCAGAATCCCAATATGTCCGCTAGGTATACCTTGAAAGGATGCAGTGCACACTTTGCAAAGTGTGCACTGCATACTTACGCATCCTTACACATGTAAGATAGAAGGATGAGTTTGAATGAAAAGGTTAGATTTGCCGAGATTGGAAACAATGGGTATATAAGGAACACTGCATTTGTCAGCGGTGAGCGTTTAGCTTATGAAGTATCGTGGCAGCATCAAATACCAAGGGCCCAGTGTGTTTAGAAATTACCTTGAGTCTGTGGAGATAAATTTTGTCCAAGTTTTTCAGGCGCTGAATTTCCTATTCTTTTCACAGAAAGTATAGCCACCTAAATCTGGTGTGCGCCCATACATCAGATGAATGTATTATCTTTATTTTGAGGAGGGCCCTGTCCCTCTCCATTTTGCTCTATCACAACGTGCTTTTATGTTATCACTCCTTCTTCATGAATCTGGGGAAGCGGCCCTAGCTCTCTCAGTACAGGATGAGCTGTTCCTATTTGAAGGGAAGTGCTGCGATTCTTTCAGCGTTCTTTACAATTGTGTGTTCCTCCAAAATAATGTAGTTTATAGGAGGGAATAATACCCTTTTAACTGCCGTGGAATAACAACATGGGCTTGGACTGTTGTGTAATTTTTCCTTAAAACGGACTCGCCGGCCAGTCACGGTCAGACATACGCGTTTACAGGCTTTCACTGCGCCTGCGCAAAACACCACTTCCTGCTCACATCGGCACTTACCTGTGCTTTCAAGGGTACACTCTAAAATCACAGCCTCCACAGGCTCCTGGCCGCAACCCCAGCAGAAGAGCTGGCCGGGGTTTACGCAGACTGCGCAGTAAAGCACACAGTAATCTACTCGAGATGGGTGCTGCCATGTCTGCCCGGAGTCAACCTCAAGTGTGGGCTGGGACATATCCTCACATTTAAGCGCACGGAGGGAGGCAGGAGGATGGAGAATGGAGAAAATGGACAACAAGAGGTGGGCTGAAACAAAGGGAATGTGAACAACTGGAGAGGGGTGGGAACAAAGGGAAAGCGGAGAAGGGGAAGGGAGGCGAGGATGGAGAACATGGACAATGGGAGGTGGGAGGAACAAAGTAAAGCACAACAGGAAAGTAAAAAAATAGTACACCTACCTTGTAACAACCAAGTAACGGGTCGGTAGCCATTGGAGGATACAAATGATGACTAAGGAGGGACTAACAATCCAATTAATGAATCAGACACCAGCATTTATGAAGGGCAAAGACACAAGCCAGTGAAAAATTTGGGCGGGGCTTCTCCTCCTACTCTACCTACAACAGGTCGCCAGAGCAGCACTTGCGTGCTGGCTCAGGCTCGACCTACAAAGTAAAGCACAACAGGAAAGTAAAAAAATACATATTGGGTGTAAATTGTAATTTTGTATCTGATTGGAGTCTATTCTGATATTGTTACCTGTGGTTTTTTCACATTATATGTTTTTCTTTTGTTTGTTTTTGTTATTTGTGGAGACATGTACCAGAATTATATGGTTCTTTCTGTATTAGATTAGGGATCCTGCGCATTGTGTGAATTTCATACAGTACCATTTAATGTCATACTTACTTTATATACTTATGTGATGAGAGTATTTCTAAAAAATAAAAAAAATCTATTTTTGATAATAAAAGAAGCAAAATATATTTCTGTGGAACAGTGTGTATTTCTTTTCAGTTCAGAATGTTAGTTTATTAAAGATAAAGAGGAGGATACCAATCATACATGTTACTGATCAAAAGAAAAAAAATACATCTTGTACAAATTCCGGCAAAGATATAAGAATAAAATAAAAAGTTATAAAAACACAGCAATAGGATAATCAGGGAAAAACATAATGCATATATAAATGGATGAGTGAGAAAAAACAGCATTAGAAATCAAGGGGGTTTAAGCACTTCCTGCTGAGATGGGGTTGGTAAAGAGTGTTTAAATGCACATTTATCAAAAAAGGTTGTGACAGGCAACCATAACTGAATTAGCTTCATGGCCATTTGTAGAGGAAACAGGAGAAAGGTATCCAATCTATGGTGGTGGCATACATCATACCACCAAGCTTTGTAAGGAATCTTTGTGAAATCTTTCCAATTTCTCGTTATCTGCTGAAAGGCAACTGCTATTAATAAGTCAACGATTCTGATATCAATTTCATGGTTATCCCAAATTGGGGAAAGGCTGCCTAGGAAAATGTCTTTTACGCAAAATGGGGCATTAGCACCAAAAATTAAATTAATTTGAGACCAAACCTGTTTCCAAAACCTATTTACAAATGAACATGAAAAAAACATATGAAACAGATCAGCATCAGGAGAAGAGCAGGACCAACAAGTATCCTGTACATCGGAAAAGCTTTTATTTAAAGTATGAGGAGATAGTAAGAGCCTATTATATGTATAAAACAAGGTTTGTGTTAAACTAGCTGTTCTGGACGTTTTACGTATCTTAGTCCAGATCTTATTCCACGTTGACGGGGACCATACTACATTAAGATCTCTTTCCCAAGTGATTTCAGTCATGGATTTTGGTCTAGGTGTAGTCTTAGATTGAAGAAGAATATACAAAATAGAAGCTCTAGGTTTGGTACGCAAAAGAGTAGAAAGGTCAGTGGGTAAATCAACGACGGGAGAAGTGCTAGAGTCATTGGTAAGCCGAGTGTGTACGTCAAGTACTGTACGCCGGAGAATATGATATTTAGAAATCAGGGCAGCGTGCAGGCTATAAGTCTGTCGAAGCAACGGGAAGGGAATAAATTCATTGTTCAAAAATAATTGATGGACCCAAATCAAACCATGTTGCCTTCAGGACTTCCAGTAAAAAGGTTTGTTGTTTATTAATAGAGCCGTATTGTGCCAAATGGTGGACGCCATCAAGGACTCAAGAGTATCAGGAACTAAAGGAAGTAAAGGAATAAGAAGTTTGGAAGTAAATTTAAATATGGGAGAAGACAGCATTTGGGGTTTGCGGGAGAAAGAGAGATATTCTTGAAATGAAAAGGGAGATAAAAACGAACTTTCAACTGATGTCCATAAGGGGCAGTCATCTGTCGGATCAAGCAACCAATATGAGGCTTGCTGCAATAAAAAAGCCCTATGATAAACAGGAAAGTTAGGAAAATTAACCCCACCCTCAGTTTTAGGGTGTACTAACTTAGAAAGAGACATACGGGCTTTTTTAGTGTTCCAGAAGAAGGACGATAATACTGAATTAATCGATTTTAATAATTTGGGAGAGATAGGGACTGGAATATTGGAGATGGTATATAAAACCATAGGGGAGAGCATCATTTTTATGGTATCTAAACGGCCCCCACCAGGAAAGGTATAGAGGATGCCATTTCGTAGTGAGATCGGAAAGTTTTTTAATGCAAGTATTCAAACATAAAGTAACTGTGTCTTTTATCGTGGGCATAAAACTCAATTCAATTCAATTTCAGCTTTATTTCGACTTGTTTGTCATAAAAGCAACATACATAGATATTAAAAACATATATAATACACAGTCCAGATTCCGGGCAATAAATATGGAGATCAATCACAATAAATTCTATTACGGCTATGCTAAAAACAATATAAATTAGTTAAAAGCCAGGTAATGTTTAAAAGATTATTATAATACATTTAGAAAGGGGAAAAGGAATAGAATTCATAGTGTCTGACCAAGCAAGAAGGTTATCTAACCAGCCTTTAAATATTATAGCTTACAACCTTTCTGATTCCTTATAAGATATACATTGAATAGGAATCTACTTAAGCTAAAAACTATTGGTTGTGAAGTATTTGCTTTGAGTGTACGTTCTGCCTCTTTGAATAATCTAAACCCCATGTTTATACACAAGGGTTTATTCCACCGATCTCTTGGCTTTTTATAAACTGGGCAGAAAAACAGTACGTGAGCATCATTTTCTTTTGCTTTTTGTGAGCAAAGGGTACACAATCCCCTATCATCTTCATTGCCCCTCCAACTACTAGTATTTGCAGCAATCTGCAGGACCCCATATCTGAATTGTAAGTACAATGTTTTAGCTAGTGGTGGTCTTATCTCGTCCATGAATTGTTCGAATACAGGAGTATCCTTAATGGACAAGAATTTCTGCGTCAATATACCTAGTGTGGAGCTAGAGGATACTTCATTCTTTACGTATACCCAAAAAGCAGATTTCAAAAGTTTTTTTGAGATTGGTAACATATTCTGGGGGTTTTCCCAAAAATGGGAAAACCCAAGCTTTCTAAACCACTGGGAAATATGTTTTAACCTGGGGATACTTTTATATTCGTCAATCCTAATTATTTCTAACAGTCCATTCTTATAGTCACTCAGCTCAGGGGTTGTCCATAGTCTAATCCAATAGAGTAGTGGCCTTAATGTGGCTTGGTGGTCAGTTCTTTTAAAATTAATATCCAGAAAGACTGGAGTTATCGGTGTTCTTACTGGTATTTTAAGTAGCCTGCGTATGAAGATATTCTCTTCCTTCCTAAAAGTGTTGTTGCAGGAGTAACCCCAGACCTCAGCGCCGTAAAGTGCTGCCGATTGGGCCTTTGCTTTAAATAATTCTAGTGCCGGCGTAATTGCTTTAGATTGACTGCTGCCGTGCACCTTTAGGATAGGCATTAAATTTTGTTTCAAAATTAATTTACTTTTTTCCAATTGCCCTTTCCAATGGGGCATACTATCCAGCATAATACCCAGGTAATTAAAACTCTCCACATATTCCAATTTCTGATTATTTAAGGCCAAATTCTTTCTAAAGGATTTCTGAGGATTTATGGACATGTATTTTGTTTTAGATGAGTTAATTTCTAGCCCCTTTTCTACACAGTAATTATTAAAAGTATTTACTAGGTTTTGTAAGCCTTGCGGGGTTTGCGAGATGAGGATTGTGTCATCAGCAAAAAGCAATGCGGTGACCACCTCATCTCCTAGTTTCGGGGAGTCATGTTTACAGTCTTTTAGATAGTTAGGTATATTGTTGACATATAAAGAGAAGAGTGTGGGCGCCAGCACACACCCTTGGCGGACGCCCCGATCCACAGGGATATCCTTCGAAATTTCTCCTCCCTTGCCCCATCTAACTCTAGCATAATTTCCTGTGTGGAGTCTAATTATTTCCTTGAGTAACTCGCTGGGAACTGCCATATCATTAAGGGTGGACCATAGTAATTTACGGGGTACAAGGTCAAATGCAGCCCTTAGATCAATGAATGCTACATACAAGCTTCCCTTTCTTATGTTAATATATTTCCAGCAAATACACATGAATCTAAATACTTGATCCACCGTGCTGGTTTTTAACCTAAATCCTGCTTGGAATTTAGATAAAATCTGTTCCCCTTTCATCCACATTAAAAGTCTATTTAAAATATGTCTGGCAAAAGTTTTTTGTAAAAGATCAATTAAACTTATAGGGCGGTAATTTGCTGGATCATAACGATCCCCTTTCTTAAAAATTGTAACAATTTCAGCCCCTTTCCATGATTCGGGAATTGGTGTCCCAGCCACTATAGAATTACATAAGAAGTTAATGTAGGGTCCCCAAATTCCTACATCATGCTTTAGCAAGTCACCGGGAATTTTGTCAGGGCCTGGTGCTTTGCCCGTTTTAATAGCCTGTAGTGCCTCAACAGTTTCTTCTAAACTAAAATATAGACGGGTATTATTATCAATTAATCTATTAATCTCTTGGTCCTCCATGGCCAACTCCTCATTGGTGTTACAATATAATTTAGAGAAGTGATTGCACCAGGTTTTTTCATCAAGGTATATGTCCCTTGATGATCTGCCTTTTTTGTTTCCCTTAGAGATTAGATTCCAGAATGTAGCCTGGTCTTTCTGGTGGGCTGCATTTATAAGGTCATCCCAGAGAGCATCGTCCCAGGCTTTTTTTGCTTGGGCCAATGTCTTTTTATATGCTAATCTACTATCTTGGATTCCCTGGAAGTCCTTTAATTTTACAGCCTGAATCAGGTCAGTTTTAGCATTACGACAATCTTTGTTGTACCATTGGTTTGTTGTCGCTAAATGGTTACCTTTCTGGCTCGAATCCTTTTTATAGATTTTACTTAAATGGGGAGTCAGTGCATCTACTAGTTTGTAATGTAAATCTAGGACATCCTGAGTACCTAGAGCAAGCATTTGGCTTCCCTCCAATATATCGGCAAAGGAATTATATATGTTTGTCATCGTTTCATCCTTGGCCAGAATATAGGGCCACTTAATAACGCGCCTATTATTTGAGACCTGGCGTTCACCTACAGGGCTATTTGGCATGGCTATCGTGTTTGTTTTAGGTGCGAAAGGTTCTGAATGTAACCATAGTTGGAGGGGGAAATGGTCACTCTCTGTTCTATGGTCTATTTTAAAATCTATTATTAGATACCATAGACTCATGGAAACCATTAAAAAATCTATGTGGGACCTATAATTTCCCCTACCAAAAGTTGGAGCCGCTGGTCTATCGGACTGAAAGCGGCCATTACACGCCCTTAAATCTTGATTTACTGAAGTTTGTAAAATCGGCATAGCTGCTCTTGAATTTTTTACCATATTATTGGACTCTAAGGGAAGGACATTGTTAGCTATGTCCTGTTCTTCAAATAAAGTATCCAAGCCCAATATTGGCTCATATTGGCAGTTAAAATCTCCTCCAACAATTACCTGCTTACTTGGACTTAAAGTATTTAAAAAAGAATCAAAGAGGACTATCACCTGTGAATCTTTACTATGAGGGTGCGGTCTATTATATACATTTAGTAAATATATAATTTCTTTTCCCCTAGTTACTATTTTTAATCCCATTATATCAGGGGAATCAATCGATAGTAATGTGATGTCTACCTCCACAGTAACCCTTATCCAGATCACCAGACCCCCAGATGCTCTTCCTCTCGCTGACGGCACTGCGCCACGACTGAATGTTCTATAACCCAGTCTATGAGGTATATCTATAGCCCAGGTCTCCTGCAGGAGAATAATATCAAAATTCTCAATGTAAGAGCACCAAATCTCATCCTGCATGTTCCTAGTTACCCCTGCTATATTCCATGTTATTAGTCTGACAAATGGGAATTCAGCTGCACCATCCGCAATAATGTGTGAGACAGTATTTTCATGTGATGGTGGGTTTACAGTAGTTAGCCCCCCATTCGCAATATGCTTGGTACCACATTGTCCATTCTCACCCAAGATAGCAATAGTTGGCCTTGAATTTATATAGGTCTCTGTAGTTGTCCTGGGGTAGGGTGTCTGAGTATCATGTACAATTGCGGGGGTCTCCAACCTTATTTGATCAGTTTCATCATTAGGTTCCACTGTGGTCAGAATCCTGTCTCCATCTTGAGTTGCTAACTTAGTCTCCACATCTGTCACATTGGCTGGCGTTAGTCAGTCATTCAGATCCAGGGTGCTTAGTGCCAAATACCTATTATTTGTATTGATCTGAAATGGTAGACCTTGGATATTGTTTTGGGATATACTTGGAATATTAATCTGTTTATCCCTAGCTAAATGCTGGTAAAAGTAGCCTAAAGGATGTACACCCACACTATTCTCTCTCAGTGCCAATGATGCTGCTCTAAGTAGTACAGTCGCCACGTGTTGAGGGTGTTTAAAATTAACGATTATGCAATCACCTTTGCAAGTTTTCCTGGCACTCCCGATCCAGGGAACCCGTCTAGTTGATAGTATCTGATCTGAATAGTTGACGGGGAACCCACAATTGTGGTTTAGCCAGGAGACTGTTTTTCATTTAAGGGAATCGTGTGATTCATTTTGTACATTAGACTGCATATTATCTAGGGGTGGCACATTTGTAAGTACTATAACATATGGTTCGCATTGTGGGGGTAAATTAATAGAGCGAGTTTTCTTGGCTTGAACCGTTGTCCAACCTGTAGAGAGTGGTTCTGCATTTAGGGCGTTAGTTTTATCCATTGTCTGGTTGTTTGGTATGGAATTAGGTGGAAGGGTATTCCCCTTAATCGGGGCTTGTACATGTCTTCCCTCTTGCTCCATTATCCCACCTTGGGATTTGTTCTGAGTAACGATTAATGTAGAAAGAGAGCCACCTAGTCTAAGCACTTCTGCTGATAGTATGTCTATTTTCTCAACTAGTAGTTTAACCACAGCCTCTAGTTTGTCCTCAAAAGCCTTAATAATACAGGACATACTATTTGTGGTCGTAAATATATCAGTGCCACAGTTTTTGGTCATAGTTCCCTTTTGGCAGTGGGAATTTTTGGGAGTAGCTTCACACATCGATTTTTGCTGAGCCCCACCCTGCTTTGGTATCGTTTTTCTACATTCCCTTACAGCCCTTTTTTTTGGGGAGCATACTAAATGATGATCAATTCTAGGTTCGTCCGACGGATTCAAAGGTGTAGCGTTGGAGTCAGCAGACGTAAATAGAGGACATTCCGAAACTACAGGAGACTCAGGTAGCGCCATAAACTCTGTTAGCAAACATTCAGCGGCTAAGACATTAGGTGCCGCAGTATTTGTATTAGTATTAACAGCATTACTCAGAGAACCTAAGTCAGTAGTAGTAGTATTTTCGCGGCCCAGTGATTTCCTTCTGTCTTTGTTAATTTGACTTACTACTTTCACAAGGTAGTTATCCATAGTGGAATTGTTTTTAACCATGGATTAGCAATGTGGGGCACAGTTTGGTTCAAAAGCCCGATTACAAGCTATCTGTAATCGCCCTGATTGCCCTGATCTTAGGGATATACTACTGGAAATTTTTCGAGCAACACATATGCAACACAATAAATTATAAAATATAAGTTGAGTTACACACAAGAAAGGGAACGACGGCTATCCTCTTGTTTTGGTTATAAGTTATGTTTCTTAGATCAAGAAGGTTACTGGGAGCTCTATCGAATTCTATTTGCTGCCAGTGATTCAGAGCAGGTCAGGAGCTTCGGACAGCAAGGGATAGTAAGAGCACGAAACAAGCCAGCAACCAATTAGTCACAGTTTAGTGTTTGTCCAATATTGGGGGGGAGAGCCTTCTAACGTACTCGTAAGCCAGCCTTCCAGTTAGTGCAAGTCACAAAGTTATATACATAGGAAAATGAGATGCAGTAAGTGATATGCGACGGGATATATCCAAGCTTGCAATGTTCACTTGCCTTAGAGAGGTGGCCCAGCCCGGCCTCGTCTGGCCCCGGACGGCCACAGACGGCCCGCCCTCTGCCCGGGCTCAGCCCGGCGTCGCCCGAGCGCGTCCCGCGACGCGGAGGGAGTCTCTGTATTTGTAGCGCCTCCGGGCGTGGAACAAGCCGGAAGGAAGTCCTGGCCGGTGCTAGGGCTGCCGGGAGCTGTAGTTCCCCCCCACTGCGGCCAGAGTTCACGGGTGGCGGCGAGGGGAACCAACAGCGTTAGCGTCCCGTCCCTGCTGAGTGCCTGGTGGTGCCTGGTGGTCTAGCGGTGTCAGAGAATAAGGTAAGTCCCCCACTCCACCGAGGGAGCCTCTGTATTTGTAGCGCCTCCGGGCGCGGAACAAGCCGGAAGGAAGTCCTGGCCGGTGCTAAGGCTGCCGGGAGCTGTAGTTCCCCCCCACTGCGGCCAGCGTTCACGAGTGGCGGCGAGGGGAACCAACAGCGTTAGCGTCCCGTCCCTGCTGAGTGCCTGGTGGTGCCTGGTGGTCTAGCGGTGTCAGAGAATAAGGTAAGTCCCCCACTCCACCGAGGGAGCCTCTGTATTTGTAGCGCCTCCGGGCGCGGAACAAGCCGGAAGGAAGTCCTGGCCGGTGCTAGGGCTGCCGGGAGCTGTAGTTCCCCCCCACTGCGGCCAGCGTTCACGAGTGGCGGCGAGGGGAACCAACAGCGTTAGCGTCCCGTCCCTGCTGAGTGCCTGGTGGTGCCTGGTGGTCTAGCGGTGTCAGAGAATAAGGTAAGTCCCCCTCAACTCAATCCCAAGTATTTGATATGAGAAGATTTCCAAGTAAAGTTCGTTGAGTCAAAATCAACTTTAAAAGTCAATTTGGTCAAAGGTAGGATTTCGCACTTATCACTATTTAGTTTATATCCAGAAACCTTTGAAAAAGATAGAACTTCCTTGAGAAAGGCAGGAACTGATTCACTAGGGTTGGAGATAAAAAGCAAAATATCATCAGCGTATGCTGCTAGTTTGACATTAGTGGTCGGGGTCTGAAATCTATGTATTTGTGTGTTTTGACAAATCTTTGATAAGAAGGGTTCTAGGGCTAAATTAAAAAGAAAAGGAGATAGGGGGCAGCCTTGACGTACGCCCCCCCATCAAGGTCAAAAAAGGGTGAGATGAGACCATTAGCACAGACCGCAGCGCGAGGACTAGAATACAGAAGTGAGATCAGGGCTATAAACTTAGGACCAAAGCCGAACCATCGGAGGGTATAAAATAGATATTGCCATTCAACTCTATCAAAAGCTTTCTCTGTGTCAAGCGCTATAGCAGCAAGAGAGTGTTGTAAATGCGGAGCCTTAGATAGAATATTAAAAAACAGCCTCGTATTGTCTCTAATAAACCGCCCTTTCAAGAAGCCGGATTGCTCCTTGCCCAAAATATTTGGTAGAATAGGGTCTAAGCGTAAGGCCAGTGCCTTTGAAAAGATTTTGTAGTCTATATTTACCAATGAAATGGGTCTGTAGTTCTTACAATATTTCAGATCTTTGCCCTCTTTATGAATTAAACATATATGAGCCTCTGAGAAAGAGCCTGTTGATCCTCCCAGAGAACTGAAAGAATTGATCAGAATTTACTTAATAATAATTTAGAAAAGTGGAGATATAATTCGACAGTAAATCCGTCAGGCCCAGGTGCTTTATCCTTTTTTAAATGTTGAAGTGCCTCTAAGAGTTCTTGTTGTGTTGTGACTTCTTTTAAAGACGATAAATCGGGAAAAGTTTGCTGGGTTTTATGTATAGTTGAAAAGAATTGTGAAAGGGTAAGGTTTGTGGGATTCATTTCGGGGGCAGACAATGATTTGTAAAAAAGTGTGAATTCATCCAAAATTTCCGTGTCCTTAAATTTTAAAGTAGAATTCCCATCAAAAATAGAATCAATATTTAGTTTATTGTGTTTGGTTTTTAAATAGTTGGCCAAAATTTTACCTGCTTTATTTTTCCCACCATAGTATTTTGCACTGGACTTCAGGAGGTAAAATGAGGCCCTGTCACTGGACTCTTTATTAAATTGCAGTTTCGCTTTTATGAGGGCATCAAGAACAGCTTTTGTATTGGACGTGTAAAAAGAATGCTCCAGTCTCTTAATATCTTGGAGCAGGGTATTCGAGCGTTTGCGAGCGATGTTACGCTTCTTGGCCACAAAGCTGATAATAAAATTCCTCGCCGAGGCCTTAAAGGCGTCCCAGATAGTTGAAAAAGATAAGGAGGTAGAATCATTTAAGGAAAAATAGTCATCAAAGAAGGCGGAGAATGAGGAAGAGAATGCAGGATCTAAAAGAAGAGAGTGGTTGAATCTCTATCTTCTGGGCGTGTTGTTTTTTGGTAAAATATCCAAATCGATTGAGATAGGGGCATGATCAGATAACAATATAGGTCCTATTTCAGTATGCAAAAGCGCTTGCGAGATGTTATGGGAAACAAAAAAATAATCAATACGTGTTTGAGAATGATGCACCGGAGAATAAAACGTATACTCTCTGGTGGTAGGGTTGCACAACCTCCAGGCGTCTAGAAGTTTGTGCTGGGTAATAGCATGAATGAAGGACTTATGTGGTTTGTTAGGAATGAATGGAACTTTGGAGTTTCGATCAACAAAGGGATCAAAAATCTGATTGCAGTCCCCTGCTAGAATAAAATTATCTTCCATACAAAGGGCAATCTGCTGAGCAGCTGAGGACCAAAAGGAGGAATCACCACCAGTAGGACCATATACATTGAAAAAGGAGACTGGAACATCCCTGAGCAGTAATTTAACATGGAGCCAACGACCTTCTGTATCAGATTCCTTTGATATAAATTTACAATCAAGTGACTTATGACAGAGCATCATAACCCCATTGCGTTTGCCATCACCATTTGAATAAAATATTTCCCCCACCCAACCTCGTTTTAGTTTTGATGACTCATTCTCCGTTAGGTGAGTCTCCTGTAGAAATACAATATCAGCATTCATCTTTGCTAAATGGGCCATGACTCTCTGTCGCTTGATGGGGGAATTCAGCCCTCTAATATTCAAAGATACCAATCTTATCAGCATAATAGTTTAGGAATAAAATAAAACAAGGAAAAGGAACAATAGCAAATTGATACAATGAAATAATCCAGGAAAAAATACAGTATATCAGAAAAAGAAAAAGTTGCCAGTGCCTGAGTGTACGAGGGAAGATGAAGAAATGGTAGAGGAGGAAGATGGACAAATCCATGAGAAAAAGTCAAAAAGCAGGAGAAAACCTATCCGGAATTTTGATGCAAAGGAAAAAGATAAGAAAATAAATATAGAATGAGAAGAATAAATAACAGTAAGAGCTGAAAAATAACCACCTCAAAAGGAAGATCAGACGGATCAAAAAGAAGAGCAAGATAAAATATGTAAAAGAAAAGGAAATCAATTGCAACCAAGAGGGAGATAAAGAGAATAAATAGGAGAGAAGAAAGCATAGAGAGCAAGAAAACAAAAAGGATAGGTGTACAAGGGTAAACATACCTACATGAGGGTAAGCCAGGCAGAGACAGGGAGGGGGGTGGAACCACATGGAATGGACGACGCACCAGGGATCAGCAAAGCAGGAAATCGGGAAGACATCATAAAGCATAAGTAGGGAATCTGTGGCAGTAGAGAAAAAAAAATCGGTGTTAGAATATTCCGCACAAAGAGACATTGACCGAAGAGTTGGGGAACATTAACAGATAAAATCTCAAAAGGAAAAGCACAACAACAACATCCTCAGGTGTACTGTTAATGGGAGTCAAAGAAACAACAAGCAAATTACCAAACTTTTGTCGTTGAAAAAACCATTGTAAACATTCAAATAGAAGATGCAGGACCAGAAGAATCCATGTCGTTCGGCTAAAACGCACCGGATCTCCATATGTGGTGGTTTTGTTATTATATGTAACTTTGAAGAGGCATGGATGAAAAAGACCATATCTGGCCCCTATTGAGCGCAAGTCAGCTCTCATATTCAAAAAGGCTTTGCGCCTGGTGGCAGTAGCTTTAGCATAGTCTTGCGCAAAATACAAGGACGAGCCAGACCATGTGACTTTAGGAGAAGCTCTGACTGCTGAAAGAACCTTTAACAGATCCGTATACTCAAGAAAGTATAAGATGACTCCTCTGGGTCTTGGTGCGGACATAGTGTGTGCTGGGAGACGACCTAATCAATGCGCTCGTTGAATGTTAAGAATCGTCCCTTCTGGCATATGGAGCAACTTAGGAAGGAATGACTTGAAAAAAGCAAGAGAGTCTGTCCCTTCAAGGCCTTCCCCCAGGCCATAAATGCGTAGGTTGTTGCATCTACTGCGGTTTTCCAAATCTTCAACTTGCTTTTGAAGCGTAGAAACTTGAGAGTGTAGATGAGAGACAGTAACACAGGTTTCTTTAAAGGAGGATACATTGTGCTCAACTGGCGAGACCCTAGCCTCCAATTGAGACCAATTGTCCGTTAAGACTTGTAGTTTAGTATTAGTTTCTTCCATGAATGGCCGAAGAGCTCTAATTTCCTCCAATAGGAACTCCATTGACACTGGTGAGGCCGATTTAGGCGGCGATAGAGGGTCTTTCTTTAAACATTTGGTATTGGATTTCGCTGAAGCTGTAGGCGATGGCTCCATTATTGTATCCAGACTTTGAAAAGATGAAGTTAAAGAGTCATCCAATTTAGAGAATTCTGAAAAAATCTTCGAATTCTTTATAAAGATGCGTTTTGGTTTGGAAGAAGAAGAATGTGATGTCTTTGTTCTACCCATAAAACGCTGTTCATGTATTCCGAGCCAGTGCTAGTGTATTAGTAATGCAACACGATGAGCAAGGCACAGAGCGCAAAAGAACACCGTCAGAATGGAGCAAGGAAAACCCTTTTAGTCAAGACATTCGTTGGAAACCAGTCACCATGTCATCTTCAAAGCCCTGGTGTGACATAAACAGAGGTAAAAAAGCCAGAAGCCAATAAGAGCGCCAAAAGAGGGAGCGCTACAGCCTGTATTACCAGTGTTTAAAGTGGGAAAAAATTAAACTAACTGAAGCATTTCAGAGGCGTATTATAATAGGCTTGCCAACAGCAACCCTCCTTAAAAATTATGCTGAAAATAGAGGAGAACAATGTTGCTTTGGTTAATTGATTCTACATCCTGAGGGCAAGTTGTGAAGAAAAAAAAAAAGAAAAAAAAAAAATGAAGGTGCCTCCATAATAAGTACTGAGGGTGAGACAGCTCAAACAAAGTCAAAAATGAAAGGCAACAGCACTAAAACGCCTCAGTTTCCCCATGAAAAAGCTACCAGATAGCTATAATAGTGCGTTGACAATGAGCAAAGTACTTTTGCGGGATAGAAATATAATTCCAGCGGCACTCTGAGGAGATGCGCGCTCGCGCGAAGGATTCAATATGGCGGCCGCGCTGAAAACGGAGCCGTCAGGAAACTCACTTTAAAAAAATTAGTGTCCCAATGCCACCATGAAAGTCCACGAGGGCCGCAAAACGTGCCCGGAGTCTTCAGAAGCCCATTTGTGTGTTCAACCGAGCGGCAGCTGATCTCGGAGCGCCAAGTCTTCTCGACGGACCACGGAGCTTCACCCGGGTGCCGCCATTCACTCGGGCGCCAAGCCACGCCCCCCTCACAGTGTGTATTTCTGATTCACTACAGAATTGTATAAATAACTAAATATGGGGTATATTAGTATTTACTGTTGTTTCTCTCCCTGGTTTCCCCCCTTATTTATTATTCTGTCAGGGACCCTCTTTTGTGTATTTTGCGTCGACCTAAACAACAGACAACATGTTATGTTTCTTCTGGGTGTAGTTCCCTTCCTAATCCCACAACTGGATTGAAGTGGGAAAAACTGAAAACGACTGTGAGAGTAATTTATAGCGACTTGTAGCAGTAGCTAAAGAAATGTTCTGCTTCACATCTTCACACAAGCTCAGCGTTAATCTGGGTCATGACACTCCACTTTCGCAGCATTCATCACAAGTTAGAATTTATTGACCTATGTACAGATGTAATATTGCATAGATTTTCCTTAGTTTGCACAACTTGCATATATCAGAAACTTTACCGGTAGAGATACTTTTGGGCAAGTATAAGAGCAAATAATAATACCTATGGTGCTGCAAACACTGTGACGCAAGAGAAGTGAGCACCCGTGCACAGTTCTATAACCTTCGGAAGCCATAACGCCCTGGTGAGCGAAGTCCTCCAAGAGCGGCCATGCTCTCTGCATGAGACTCGCGGGGCGGGGCCTACAGCCCCTGGAGGACTGTGGTGTGTACCTTTGCTTCTCATGCCCGTATTTGGTGGGATGTGGACAGAGTGAAGTTCCAAGAGACTTCAGCATCTCCCACACCGGCACAAATGCAGTAGCAGACAGACAGGGAGCTTCCAGGTAACATGAACTGTGGCTCCCGCGCACCCTTCCCTCCGCACGAGAGTAGTTGCCACATATGAAGTGCAGCCCTCCCACTGCACGAGACTAGTTGCCCCATGTGAAGAGCAATGGCACATGGGTTGAATAACAAAAATAGCGCTCGAAAGCACATTTATATAAATATTAACAAAACAAAAAAAAAGACTCATTTCTCACGCACAGTAAAGCATCTCGATTAAAGAAATACATTTTAAAAAAGCCCAACGTCAAATTGTGTGGATGAGAAATGGCTATGTTGGTTATTTCTCAGTCAGTGTGCTAGGGTTCTGGCACTGATGCATTAATGCCAAAATTACACATTCTTATAGATCACAAGAGTCATTTCGCAATAGGAGGAACAGAATGGAAATTCAGTTCTGTGTATTTGTCACAATTAAAGTCCGCTCATTTCTAGTGCATTCTTGCCTGAAATGTCAACCTATTTTTGAATGATCAAATGTAGGGAGGCCTGTTAATTTATCAGTGTAATTTTATTAATTCGACATAAATCCCTGAATTTGTATGAGGTTTTGTGTCATACTGGGTACCTCACAGGGGGCAGCTGCCTTCTGCAGACAGAAAGCCAGTGTCTGGGCGCCATTCAGCTAATGATCCGCATTTCTTTCATTTGTGCTCAAGGAAAAAAATTACAGAAAGGCATTGTGAAATATTTATATTTCAGATATGAGATTGGAGCTGTGTGTGCTAGCAGACTGTGAGAAAAAATAATTTCTGGAGGCGTCAGCACTAGGACAAAGGCTTTCGTGGTTATGCGGCAATATTTATAAAATGCAAGTTTTTCCTAAAACTCCATAACATTTCAAAATTCTTTTTTTATAGCAACCTCGAATGCAAAATTATCTCAGCTCAAAGTATAACTTTTCATCTAGGCTGATTTTGAAGGTGCATTTACGATTTTAAGGCTATCGTGAGATTATCGCTGGAAACCCAGCGATAAACACACGTTACCTTGTTGATAGGGACAGGCAAACTTAGCCATGATATCCTCCTTCCATAGGATATCATGGCTAAGTCTGAAAATTAGCAGACGTAAAAAAGCAGCGTTAACCGCGGTTAGCGCTGCTTTTTTTGTCTCTAACAGGGTTAGCGACATTCTTGATAATAGGAGAAATGTCGCTTAGCGACATTTCTCCTATTATTTTACTCTGGAACGCCCTCTTTGCATCTCATTAGAGATGCAAGGGGAAGCGTAGAGTAAAAGGGTGCTAACATGCAAATTTGCATGTTAGCACCCTGTTGTTGATAGGGCGCTAGTTTTAGCTCTGCTTTTTTGGCTTTTAAAGCCAAAAAAGCAGAGATAAAGCCCTTGTTGATATGCCCCGTAATTTTTTTTCTGACAACCCTAATTTTTACATGGGCGAAATATGTTCAACGTCGATACCTATTTACATTTTTAATGCACTGAAAAACATCAAATCACTCAACAGTGGTGTGGGTATTTAATCAATAGTGACAAAAGGCAGTTGTGTGTAACGTTCGTACAGTGGAGGGAAGTGTCTAAAGCTAATTCTAAATTTTGCTGCTTGTCACTAATCTTAAAAGTGCAGAAGCACACTAAATCAAAATCAAACTCCTAATAATACCAGACACTTGCTCACTATACACTTTGAGATGCGGCTAAAGTTTTTACTGAGTACATTAAAAAAGTTGACCTTTGCAGTTATCTGAGAGAGTTCACTGACTGTGGGATGTGGACAATGGCAAAGTCTTCCTAACAACAAGACTTGTCTATCAAATACATTGATTGTCCTTTAACAACAAGGCCTCATTTTCACACAATGCTAAGTCCAGATGAAAAACCAGAGGCCCTGAGCCCCTATGGTCCAAAAGAACCGGTCCCAGTCTCCTCGTGACCGCGAACAGAGTTTACCAAGGCCAACGTGGGAGCTACATCTGACTGCCAATGAGACCTTCCAAGGCACAGACCCCTAGGCTTCGCCCTCATGGAGTTCTTTGCGTCAGCAAAAACAGTCCCATGTTTCCCACCAATACAAAGTTATGATCATAGACCAGCTCTTCACACAAACAATAAACGACCCGTGATCCCTCTCCAACCCCGCATCGACAAGCCCCTTTTCAATCCAGCCTAAAGCTCGACTGCCATCAAGAGCTTCTTGCGTGAAACAGGACTAAGGGCCTGATTTAGATCTTGGTGGATCAGGCCTGCCATCGATTTTTAGACAGTCTTCCCGCCCGCCGACTTGACGGTCCGCTCGCTGTATTTAGATGTTGGCTGGTCCAAAGACGAAAGACTGCCAGAATCTCTCCAACTCTGAATTCTCAACTACGTCGATGGCAGTATGGGCAGAAGTGGCAGTCGTCGGGTCTCCAGCTCAGATTTCTGCTGTCCCAATTATGATGTGCCTTGCTGCCATGGCAACTGTGTCAGAAATGACTCCTACTTTGAGTTGGCAGAATCGATCGAAGGAAATGAGGTTAAAAGTTACCTTTTTTCGGGCTTCCTGGGAGAAGTTGGCCTGGTATATGCTGTCCACTAGTTATAGTGGGCATCTTGCACCAGTCCAAACAACCCTTAATTGATGATAGGTTAAGGACAACCTTTATTGAAGCTATCCTAGTGGTAGGCATGGAGAGCAGCCTTCAGGCTAAGTCTTGAAGGAATGTAAAGCAGCTTGTTTTACCAGTCTATAATCTCCTGAATGAAAGGGAACCACACCAGGTATATATATAAAATATATATATTTATACTAAGCACACCCTACGAGTCTCTTTATCAGCCTAGAAGCAAAAGCGCATAAGTTACACTTCAAATATTACAGTAAATTAGCACAAATACACGCTAGGCCCTAGGGGTGAGCAAAACCATATACTAAAATAGTGGTATAAGAACCGCGACTTAACTAGACACAAGGCCTAGAGCCTGTAGAATTGCTGGGACCCCAAGGAACCACCCAAGGTAGTGACACAGGGGACCCAAGGGGGCCGTGTGCAGTGTGAGAACACAGCCGCGAGCTCCCGTTAGCTTCTATGGGGAAAGTCACGGTTAGATTTTTAAAGATTAGGGACACTTAGAAATGGACTAGGACCAAAACCTCTTGTACTTAGGCAGTTCTAGGGTCAACACCCACGGGAGCACCGGATTACTCGAGTTACCTCATCCAGGGAAGCCAGGTGCATAGGTGTCAAATGGTGTCGGGTCTCTCGTCTGGCGAAGAAGTGTTGCAGCCGGTAAGATGCGAAGTGTCCGAAGAGATCCAAGCCTGGATCGAGGATGTGAAGAACCTGAAAGCAGAGGGGACAGAGTCTGGGTCACTTGCCAGTGAGCAGGGGCATGATAGACAAATGCCCATCGATGTCGGGTGTTTGAGGTGAAGAAGGTGAAGCTTGACTCTTCAGCCACGAGGACCCGGAGGCGTTGAGGATGACCAGGAGCTGGATTCGAGCTGTCCCACGAAGGATGTTGAGTGCTGCAGCATTGGTGCTCGGATTGGACACAACAAGCTTTGGCAACAGCAACCCACACAGAAAGGAGAAAGATGCTTCGGTGCAGACCAGCAAGGTCTGAGGGACTCCACCAGCGAGGAGGAGTGAGGGCACGTCTGTAGCAACCAGGGAAGCCCAAAGAAAGTCAGAGTTACCTTCACAGGGACCCACCAGTAGATTGCAAAGGGACCTCGAGAGGAATCACAAAATGGCGGCGCACGGGTCACTCGGCGTCACTAGGCCGACAATCTTCGGTGGATTATCTGCTCGGGGTGTGGGCTACAAGTAAGTAACCCAATGCACAGCCTCAGGGGACGTCGAGAAGCTGATGCACTTGCAAATGTGCACGCTGTCCAGGGGTTCCGGTTCCACGTCACGTTTGGCGCCAGATAGCAGGAGCTGGTAGCCCCTGCAACCGGTTTGACCTGGACTATGCATAGGGACACCAAATGTTCCCCCAGTGCAGACTTCAAAGCACTCTTGGAGTGCTCCCACCCAGCCCCAATATATTAAAGCCTTTTTGGGAGGTGGTTACACCTCCCTGTGACAGGAAACCTATTGTCCAGGCCTCCCCTGCCGGAGTTTCGGTCAGCAGCAGGAGGCCAGATTCGTGTCTGTGGCTGCAGCATCCATTTTCTGATGCCGGGGCTCTGTTAAACTGGTACCGGGTATACTGGTGCTGTCATGTCTCTCCCTCTAGAAGGGTGGGATCATAGTCCCACACCAGTAGATTCCAAGTGTTTGACACCGAACACGACATGTGTCCGTGCAGCCAGTCCAAAGTTAGCATTTACCGTTAAGTTATAATGCACTTAAGAGTATATGGTCAGGCTGCACTACTGACAACCCCGGTGGATAGATTCCGAATGCTGCAGAGGGGCTCAGCTCATGCCTGGGCACACTCTCACATATAACCAAGTACCCTGCCTTCAGGATTGATAAGGCCTGCCATAGGCGTGACTGATAGGTTTCTATGTGCAGTGACAGGTAAGATATAGTGAACCTATATCTCAGTAAGGGGTGCATGCACCACCTTACCCAGGCTGCAGTAGCAGACCTGTGGTGTCATTTTGGAGGGGTTCCCAGGGGTGGCATAATACATGCTTCAGCCCCTGGTAGGCCTCGGGGATACTTATGCCCTGGGTACCTAGTATAACATATACTAGGGACTTATAAGGGCACCTCAGAATCCAATCTGTGGTGTACCTAAGGTACATGGAATCAATTTAGAGAGGAAGTGGCTAGGCTGGGGTCCTGAATAGCAGGGCCCCATCCAGACTAAGATTGAAAAACAGTGAAACATCAGCAAAAAGTGGGGGTAACCATAAGAGGCAGATCCTACTCTCTTACACTTCCTGCTTCTGTTTCTGTCTTGGACCCTTTCATCCAGGTCCCTCCTTTACTGCAGCAACTCCACCACGATGCCAAAGGACTCCATTGCCGCTGAGCTCTATGGTAAACTACTTGTACTTCTGCATTGCAACGTTTTTCTTAGGTGTCATGTGGTAGTGTTCATTTACTTACTCATCAAGGTAAAATAAACATGCCTGTATTGACACTTAAAAAAATATATTGTTGTTGTGATGCTTGTGGGTGTTGTACTTGTGATGCCTCTGGCTGTGCATTCAATAGTGTGTGTATGCTGTTTATGTAGCATGAAATATGCACCAAAAAGGGGCATAACACTTTACCTGCATATACATTATGACACATTCACAGCATATATGTGTAGTAAGATAATGATGAGTAGTAGTTACCTGTCTCCACACCGCCCTGGGCTTACTCCATCAAGACATCACTACCAGGACACCACCAGCACAAAGGGAACACATAAATCTGCTCAGCACAATCCCACCGGCGTGACAGCGATGGAGTACTGTTAGCCAGGAGAGAAGACCGACGGTGGGTGGACTGCCATCAGCTTGACGGAGTACTTGGGACCGCCAATGGGACAATCTTGTTTCCTGTATATGATCCATTCTCCATTGCAGTTCACCTCAACCTTTGACTTTCACACAGTCCAGCATCACTGCTTTGTGATTTGTGGCACTATGTCTATTGAAAACCTAAAAATAAATCAAATATATGGTTCTAGCTACTGGATTTGTTTGTTTTGGTGTTGCTTTAGTTATTAACATTTTCTCAATTGTTCTAAATTGGGATTTTGTCTTTAGTTGTGTTTTCACTTTATTACTGTTTGAGTGCTGCATAAATACTTTACTATTGCCTCCAAGTTAAGCCTGACTACTTTTGTGACACACTACCAGAGGGGTTGAACACAGGTTTATTTAGTGACTTGTTGCCATTCACCCTGACAAGTATTGTGATTATTATTTCAAGAGGGTTCTCACACCCTACAATCAATGATCCAGTTTCTTACAACTACCATGTTCAGTACAACTTCAAAGTCATTCCAGTAACCACCACAGTCCAGATTCCCTCTACATTGCCACCTTGTGCTTTGCAGTAACCAAAGTATTGAGCACACAACATGGCACACTTCCTGACTATCAGGGCCAGCATTCTGCTTTTCTTGCAGTAGGTATTCAGAAATTACTCATACTGACTCCCATATGCATCCCTGGACACATATTCTGAAGGCGTTCAAAGTTGATCTTCACAAACATGACACTCCTCATCACATTGGAACTGAAGGATATCAAGTCCTGTACCTCCATACCAGATTGTTCCACCTTGCGTTCCAATGCTCAAATTGTATTCACAGACAGGACTTGCTCCTTCATACTTAGCCTCTTCAGCTTGCCTTGCCTGACCACATCATGGCACATTTAACAACCATCAACTCCTCACCATATTCACCATTGTTCTGCTGCGATGCCCTTTGCACCAGAAAAAAACCCTGTTTTAGCCAATTATTCGAGCGGTGACTTGTGTTGGTACAGTGTTTTTTGATCACTCAGCTTCAGGATCCACCCTTGACTGGAGACTTAGTGCCCTTTGCGGCACTCCCTGGTTTGGTCGAGGGGTAGCTCTAGGGAATTAAAATGTTATCTTCCCCCCCTCCCGTGCTTTGCTGCCCCAAGCGCTGAATCTATTTCCATTGCCCTGGAGGAGCCACAGGCTCAGTGTTCAGTGCTCTCTCTCCAGCCCACCCAAGCATCTCATACACCTGCTCCTCTTAGGCAGCTCCAGGATCTCTCCTCAGGATTGCCTCTGTCACCCTAGGCTTACACCATTTGGCGATAGTGCCATGCTCCACCTCTTTTAGACCAGGGTGTTGATAAGAGAGGCCTCC
Source organism: Triturus cristatus (assembly GCF_964204655.1). Classification (NCBI taxonomy): domain Eukaryota; kingdom Metazoa; phylum Chordata; class Amphibia; order Caudata; family Salamandridae; genus Triturus; species Triturus cristatus. Next base: position 240,818,627 of record NC_140589.1, on the reverse strand, counting down.
ACTGTTATACTGTCATCACCATCGAAGCGGCCCCAAAAAGGTAATCTAAGGGGTGCTGCAAATTTTGGGCTCCGGTGAACACAGCCCCTCATATAGTCTATAGCTTTAAATGTACTCAGAAGTGACCATACCTAACCTGGGGCTATAGGGCTGATTAGAAACCGTCATTTAGTGCTAGGAGGAAGAGCTGTCAATGAGATTATATTGTATCCCAGAGGGCCAGGATGGCCTTAGGGCAGAGTGAGCCACTTTGCAAAAAAAACTCTTAAAAGATCACACAAACAGTTAAAATCACCTTATGTTTGCCTGATTCTTGAAGAAATACTATGGAAGGTGATTGTCTGCAACTGCTTTTTGATGGTTGTGGAAGGCAATGCAGGATATTTTGAGTATGCTTCTGTATGGCATTTGACTACAGCCAATGAAGACAAAAAGGTGCAGAATGCTGTACATTGACAAAGTCAAATATACTGTCAATGAGGGATTGAAGTGGTGGCTGGGTTCTTAGAAGGGGGATGGACTGGTACCACGTTGTGATTTTGTATTCTTGAAAGAGGTGTATCGTCATCTATTTTCTAGATTGGAGCAGAGCTGGGGGTAGTCCCGGGACACTAAGGATTGTTCAGATCCTGTGTGCATAAATGGACAAGGCCTGCTGTCCCTTGTGGTGGTGAGTTTGTCAGCCAGATATACGGGGCTGTCATTAATGATGGCTTTGTACATAATGCAGCTGGTTTTTAAAATGGCGTGTGTTGGCAAGGGGGAGCAAGTGGAGTTCTCTCAGTTACGACCAAGTCTAGTGCAGGTCTCAGCAGGGGGGCCACTTACAGGAAGACATAAGTGGCAATTGCTACCTCCATTTGTCTGTTGTATCCAAGTAGAATGCTTTGTAGTCCCATCGGTTGAACCAAAATGAGAACATTGGAATGTTGAGAGCTCCATTGAAGACTCAGGGCTTATAATGGCTGGTAGAAAGCTTCAGCTCCAAAATTCCAATGTTTGTCTTTCTGTTTCTCCCTTTCAACTTAGAACATTCTACCCTCATTGGGTGGAACGATCAAATAGCCTCATAACCCTTTTGCCTCGGCTCGCCTGCAGCTTGGGCCTATAATTCGGGTTCAGGGCCTTTAACAACCGGTATAGCCCTCAGCAGTGGGCTATAAGGCTATATGATTACCTCAGCTCTAAAATATAACCACACATTGTGCTAATTGTAGTTGCTCTTTATAAAGTTTTTTCACCTTCAGGTTTTTAATCAAGATTATTTAACAGTTTGATGATCCATTATAGGTGACAAAGGCCATGCGATGTCACTTGTGATGATGTTACTGGGTGTCAAAAGACATGTGGTTCCAATTCGGTGCCCCGTGTGACTTTACTGAAAAGATGCCATTGTGTTGCAGGGACATTGAAAACTCATATAAGGGTCTCAAGGTCTGATGTAAAAACAAGGCATGAGGAGAAGAAAACAGTGGCCATTGTGTAGTGCGAAAGACCATTAAAAACCAATTCTTAACTATGCAAGTCTAAATAGAATTTGAAAAATGTGGAATTTATTTCACATTTCTAAAGCTGTATTATTGAATAAATTTAACCTGCTTAGAGGTGGGTGCTGTGCTTTTGTTTCTTTAATTGGAAAAATAGCTGCCTATAACCTTTTTTGCAGGCAGGCTCAGGCTGCTTCTCTGCTATTAAACACTTAAGAAGCTTAGATTTATTCAAATTGAATTTCGAGGCCATTCGCCGCATAGAGGCAATTGCGATTAGCCTTTAAAAGCTTTAGCGATTCTGTCAGTCTTCTAGGTAGATTACTATGTTTTAGGTGAAAAGAAATGTATTTTGTATCTAACAGCCTGATTTCGAATGAGGTCTAAGTGATCAGGTTGCATGACCACAGGCTGGCAAAATATGTAGGTGTGGCATGCAGGTGTAGTGCTCACAATGCAATGAATGTGCTGCTGTGCAGAAAGTGGTAGAGAAGAAACTCCAGGAGGGTCACCTCCATTACAAAGAGGCCTGGAAGCCCCCTTTCAGGAGTTCCCACACTCCTGGGACATTTTCACGGAGTCCCAAATCAAAGCAGGCCTGAGAAGCTGGACATGTTCTTTATACCAGTCGCAAATTGCCAAAATGTAGTAAACTCACTCAAAAGTGTAAGTTAACTCTGAGAATCAGGCCTCCTGAGTGTAAATTACAGACAAGCTGATAGCAAGGAGCAGAAAAAAATCAATTACCATGAACTGCCAATTTTTCATCAGCATTAAATCCATCAGGGGGTCTTGTTTACAAATCAATCATATATCTGGACTGTAGAATTCGCAGGGCTTAACCCTGTCTCCTCCTTACTCATTGGGCAGAACCCTGTCTACACCAAAGTACTTAAAGTGTCAGTCCCTTCGCATGATGGATGATTATCCTCAATTGCTTGCAGATGCTCCAGTATTCTCTTTTTCAAAGGGTGTATTTTGCTGCCCACATATGTTCTCTTTCATGGGCAGATCAGGACAAACATTTTATAGTCTAAGGTCCAAGCAATTAGTTTATCAATCATTCTAGTCTCATTATAGGGGGGAGCGTGATAACATGTTACATTCCTACTGATCGTACATGCCTTACATATCAAGCACACTTCTTTTTGTTCTCATGCCAAGTGACCACTTCTTTCCTATAGTGAGCATGTGTAAGGTGGTATTTTAGGGAAAATGCCCACCTGAAGGTCACTAAGGGATAATCTAATAATTATTTCCCTTAAACTGGATCTGTCTTGAGGATTGTTAGAAATTGGGTTGTTGATAGACTGGGGTGTGAGCCCTGATCAAGCAGCAATCACAATCCTAGCCAGAGTAAGAGGCAGGCAAATCCCAAATTAACCTGTGCTTACCTTCTGGTAGCTTGGTAGAGAGCAGTCAGACGTAACTTGAAGGCAATGTGTCGAGTGTTTGTGCAACACTTCAAACGGTAAAACGTTGAAAACACCCCACATCTGATGATCTGGGGATTTTTATGGACTTATGCCAGACCTCAGAGGGCACTGAAGTTTTTAACCCTCTCAAGAGAACAGGGGGTTGGACGGTGCCGAATTTTCGATTGATTTACTGGACCTCCGTGTTGCAACAGATGACTGATTTGCTTCATGACAAAGGCAAAGAGTATGCCTAAAGCAGTGATACTCTCACATGTTATGAGTTTGTGTTTGGGGATAAAGCTAAGGGGTGCCTGTGTCATAAATTAGATTTTGGATATTATAAAAGAGTGAGGTTCAAGAGTCTTCTATCTGCATACCGATTCTGGTCTAGTGTTTGAAATAAAGTAGCAATCGGCTGCTTTAGTTATTATACATCACTCCAAGATAACCCACTTTTGCTGGATATATTTCATGATCCTCATATTAGACGCTGGAAAGAGCAGGGACCTTCCACTCTTGGGGATTTTTGCGATGATAAAGGCATAACTACCTCTGAAGTTGTTAAAAATAACTTCAACTTAGGAACTATGAGTTCTTTAAGTTCTTGCAGATCAGAGACTTTATAGGGAAAAAAGGAGGTGGGCAGGGCGGGTTCTCTAGGGTTGAATTGCTAGATGTATTAATTGAGAAAAAGCCGGCAATTAGGGCTTTATATAAGATGTTGAGCGACAGGATGGGGACAATTTGGGCAAGCATGCTGATCGCTGGCAGATAGCATTACAAATGGTCAAGGGGGACAGTCTTTCCTCTTTAGATCTGGGTCCCTCAACTTTTGTATCTGCCAATCTGAAAGCCCAACACTATAAAACATGGTTTAACCTCTATATCACACCTGGAAAAATTATTAAATAGGAGGGGAGGATCTGATATGAATTGCCCACGATGCCAGTTTTATGGGGCAGACTAAGTTCACATGTTTACAGAAAGCCCGTTTTGGGGAAATTTTAAGAGGGACATAAGTCAATTATTTGAGGCTAGATCGGGTTTTCAGATTGTGGTTATGCCCCAACTGATTCTATTAGGGGGACAAAGGAAAAAATCCCCCTTTCAGTTCAACATTTATGTTTCTTTCCATGGCAGTACTAAAGTTGTGTCTTGCAGCAGCCTGGCTCGATCCTACTCTTCCATCTTGCAATCAACGGTTGGCTTGGCTTAAATCTATCTATCACCTCGAAATGGCAGTCTACGCTCGGACAGGTAGACGGTCTAGGAAAAGAGGTTTGCAAATTTGGGCCCCAATGAGTGAATGGATGAAGACATACTCGGAGGGTGGAAGGCTAAGGATAGCAGCTGAAGGCAATCGGGGTGGGAGTAACTTGCGGCATAATATGATACTTGGTGGCATCAGGCGGGATATCCCCTTTAATGTAATGGGGTAGATACCAGGGTTCTCTGTGTTTTCTGGATCTCTGTATCATAATTGTGTGCTGAAAATGTTTTAGTAGCTATGGGCTGTTAGGAATTTCTCTTTCACACTAGTGCATTGTTTGTATTTACTTGCCTGATTTGCATTTTTGCTGCTTGGGTGGGGATTGGGTGGGGCTGGGTTAAATGTTTAATAAATACATTTTTTTTAAAGCATTAGGCGGACAATAAATCAGAACTATAGCAAATGCAAAGTCCTCTACACACACTTGGAAATGAAAACACTATGCGTGGGTTAATATAGAAGGCAGGAGAGGAACCTCATTAAATATCATTTTAAAGATGGCCAATCAAAAAAAAAAGTATTGTAGTCTGCTAATGTGCAAAACCTGCTGTCTGGCCCGTAAAAATATTCATTCCTGGCAGGTAAAAACTTCCCTTCTAAATATGAGTAGGTCACACCTGTGTAGGCCTACTAAGCATCAAGGTAGGGTGCATGACATTTAAAAGTGAGACATGTAGAAACTAATGTTACCATGTTCCTACAGTGACAAACCCTAAATGCTATTTTCATTGTTGCAGGTCTAGCTGTCCTATGTAGAAAATGAGGGTACATATTAAAATACTAATACTGTATCTTGGGAATCAGACTAGCAAAAAAAAAATGAAACCATTATTTTTAATAGATATTCAAAATGCAATTGAATTGTGAAGCCATATTTGCGATAAATATAAGGGAAATGTAACTTTTAGGAAGTAATATCTTACCTGTCTGAAATTCCCGGAGGCTAATTTGCATTAACTCTCCAGCTTCTCCCAGCCTGTGCTCAGCCTAGGAGGAGGTGTGGAATGCCTCCCAGGAGCAAAGAAGAGGCTGACCTGAATGGGCATAGATTACTCCTCTAAACTCCACAGAATATTCAGAGTGGAGACTGTGGGCATCTTGTTGACACCACACTGTCAAATCCTGCTCGACTGGTTTTTTGAGCAACATGTAACACTTGGGACACACGTGAAAGAGAGCATATGGGATGCCAAGGCAATGCCTGTGTATTCTCTTTCTGGGTGATTAAGTACCCTGCTTTTATCCAACCAGACTTTTATCTATGGGTTTGTTGTGGGTACAGTGCCTGCTTCAAACTGGACTTCAGTTGTAGAAGGACACTGCTGATTTCCCTATGACACTCCCATACACATTTCTAGCCCTTGGAGCCTAAGTTTAGTGTGTCCAAAGGCTTTTGCCATCTTGAAAATGCCCCGGTACATGGCGTTTTGGGCCTCTTTGCAGGAAGGCAAACAGGACATTTTGAATAAGTGAGAAGGGTTGCCCCCAAGATACCATTCCCCATTTTTTAGGGAGTGCCCATGAGTGACCCATAGCCACTTGCTGGTGCCAAGTTTAAATACAGCATCTAAAGGCACCTTCATTAAAACACTGCTGGACTTGCGAAAAGGCGCAAGACAGATTGAGCCTACTGCACTTGGTATCTGAGACCTGTGAGCAGGATCCGAGAAGGACAGAAAGATCTCAAATGGATCATACGGCTGATCCACTGGGTGGCTCCAGGAATATAAAAGAGCTGAAAACATCCCTGTGAAGAATCCCAGCTGAACAGTTGCAGCTGGGCCTGCACTGAACGTTGTTGTTGACCTCTGTCTGAGACCCTAACAGTCTTTAAATGCTCCCCTTGAGGTCCTGGGGGCTTTGGAAGTGGGAACTTATTCAAAACTTCTACTCTAGAGCTTCAAGGGGACAGAACATGAAAAGTTTGTGACCCAACAGTTCCATGATATCAAACTGAATTTCACGTTTGGCCCACATGGAGAAGTAATTTTGTTAGAAAAAATGACAAATTCCCTTTTTGATTGAGACTAAGAAACTTTTTCAAACTTCCCTGCCTCCAAGCCCTAGTGGGGTAAATCTACTTGTTGTATCCAACCTGCGCTACTTCATAGTCAGCCTTAAACTGTGCCTAGGTCCCGGTATAACAGTGACCATGGACTACCATCAGTACTGCTTGGAGTTTTTACTACCTAAATCCTTCAAATAAATCAAACCTCTGGTTCCCCTTATTGGATTTTATTTGTCATTTTTGTCTCACTTTGCTTATTACATATTTCTTTCTTTTTATAAATTGGAGTGGGACTTTCAGTGTGTTGTGTTTTTTACTTTTTAACTGTTTTGGTACTTCTAAACGCTTTACATATTTTCTTTAAGTTAAATCGGTCTGCTCTATGCCATAGCTACCTGGAGTTGATCTCAGGTTTTAATTACTAAGTTTAATAAGTTTGTGACTTTATGACATGCAGTGGGCTATCATTTAATCTAACTAATAATTCACTTTCTCACAAGCTTCATCAACAATGGAGTCACACCAGCATTCTTCTGATTCCCATGTCCAATCATAAGTAACTGATTAATTCTAGGTTTTTCATTACATTACGTGCCTCATAGACTAGGTGTTAGAGTGGGATAAACAATAGTACAAGTAGCATAAATCAAATACAAAACCCTGGACTGAATGAGCTGCTCACACAAGAACATTGCAAACTTGAAATCTCTCCTGTCACCATCAAGCTTGGGACCACCCTCAAGAAAAAAATGATTCCTCTTCTGCATAGTGGTTATCATTGGACAGCCCCATAATTGGCAGGGCTTATGTACTTCCCCCAACCAAGGATGTCAGTTAATGATCTAGATGAAATCCTCCCACAGGCTATTAGATTCAGGAAAGGGGACAGGTTGGCACTTATCTGGTTCTCAGTGACTGCAGAGCTGGGAGAGAAGAAAGATTTCTTTCTATCCCATGGAGCAGCTGGATGGAGAATTGTCAGAGTTGAGCATCACAGAAGTCACAAGGAAAATCAGATTATTTGAGCTGCTGGTGGCAAATATTGATGGTGTATTCTTCTGTCTGTTTGACCATACCATGGTGATAGGGACTGATGCCCAAAAGGGAAAAATGAATAGGTGTGCCAAAGAAGGATATCTGAGCCCCATAGTATAAAATGATATGTGCCCTGCCCTCCGCATCCTGACAGTATATTTCTTAACACAGACAACACTGCCTTTAATGCAATCACCTACTTTGGTCCTTGGTATTTGTCAACCCAGCTGGTTTTGAATGTGGGTCCTTCTGCGAGAAGATGTTCCTGTTTCTTCCCATTTTGTAGCTCTGGATTAATAAATGGCAGTGGCCATTGGAGCCATTTTAGGGCCTTATTATGAAACGGGTGGTCGGACTACCATCCGCTATCACGTCGGTCAGGAGACTGACCGACAAGCAGGCGGCAGTCCAACTGCCCAATTATGATGTGACTGCAGGGCTGAATGGTCAGAAAAGTGTTCTTTTACACTGCGGCATGTGCTGTGGCCCTGGAAAAGAGCTGCAGCACTAGCCGCAGTGTAAAAGAGTACTTTGTGCACATCCATGTACTGTGCGCCATGCATCATGTGGTGCATGGCACAAGGTGCATGGATATGTGTGGGGCACTACATGCTCCCCCTGTGCCACTTTGCCCAAGGATGGGGCCCTATTTGGGTCTCCCAAAGGCCCCTTTTCATGGTGTATTAGTTTATATATACATGTGTGTTATTATTGTTTGTATAATTGTTAATTCTATTTTAAAATAGTTTTAAATATAGTTTAAAATTTTAAGAAATGTATCATTTTTATTTAAATTTATTAGTGTATTAAAAGTTATTTAATTGATTATTAATTGTGTAAACTGTGTATTAATTCTATTTTGTAAGTTGTTATTTAGGTGTGGGTTGCTGGGTTTGTAGGTGTTCATTATTAATTAATACATAATTATTAATTATTTAATGAATTAATTATTGATTTATTGTTTAATATGTATTTAGTTATTTAATATTTTGATTGTGTCTTTTATTTTAGTTAGATTGTAAGTGTTTACTGTTATTTTTCGGAGGGTATAGTGTGGTATGGTAACTTAGGTAATAAATAATGGCCATTCATTTTTTAAATTGATAATTAATTATTGAATTGTTTAATAATTATGTTAATTGTTTATTTTCTTTTTATATATATATAACTTATGTTATGTGTTTGAAGTGAAGTACTTTCCCTAATGTTGCATAGACTGGAGTGGGAATAGTACATTTTTACCCCTCCAAAGTCTGGCGCCTTCCCTACGGTTGCTCAAAATGGAGTTGGAATAGTAGATTTTACCCCTCCAGAGTGCAACCCTCTTCCTACTGTTGCTCAGACTGGAGTGGGAATAGTAAATGTTACCCCTCCGAATTTCAACACTTTCCCTACTGTTGCAGAAACAGGAGTGGGAATAATACATTTTTAATTTCCATAGTTCAACGCTTTCTCTACTGTTGCCCTGACTGGAGTGCAAATAATAAATGTTGCCCCTCAGAACACCAGTGCTTTCCCTACAATTGCATAGACTGGAGTGTGAATAATATATCTATTATTCTTAGACTTCAATAATGGTTTTAATATTGTTTAAATATATTTATTAATTTTATTTGCCTACTTGTTTAATTTTATATAATTTGTGCACATTTACATTATGTTTAAAAAACATATTTGATAATTTTGCTTGCTCGCGCTGTAAAATAATAAATTCTCGCGCGCGCGCGATCGCCTTACCTGAATACCCGCGTTCGCCGACAAGTTTTCCCGATCCGGTCGCGTTCTCCATGAGATGTTGGATTGTTGGTAGCCATTTGCGCTGTCTCGCGACAGTTCGCGCCCGCAGTGACGTCATTCGTCGCGCGATGACGTCTTTCTTCTCGCGATCATGCACCGCGAGACACGTGAAAACAAGATGGCCACGCCCGCGAGCAACCACATGGGTAAGTTGGCGAGCCGCGACCATGCAGAAAATACCGCGAACGGGCGGGAAAAAAACTTCTGCATCTTCGCGATGTTTCTGCGTGTTTGCGGAGATTTTTTACATTTTCGCGATAATTTACTAAAGTGATTTTCGCAAATTCCGCCCACCCCTAATATATATATATTTCCCATGCCGCCCTCCAATACTCCACACGTCTCGAGGGCGAGCAGAAGAACAGCACCGACAAATCCTTCATGTGAGCTAGCTCGTTTATTTTTTCAAAGTTAAATCAGCCTCCATTCATCACGGGGCCTAACCAGCAAAGTGCAGGGGTGCATACAAGAAGAGAAAGGACCTACGCGTTTCGGCTTGCGCCTTCTATTGGGTCATAGAGTAAGGTGTAGAGTGTCAATTTAAAGGGAAAACACTCCCTTTCACCACCACCAATTAAAAACAGATATCAGTTTTAAAGGGGACACAACCACTAGTTTTGTTTTTAAATTAATCATATTTCTAAAACAAGTCAATTTCGTAGGGAATGTGTCAGCAGCATTATAAACAATAAATAATACACATTTTTATCCTTGTAATGTATAGGCCTGGGCGGAAAACAACGCTACGCTTGTGTAATTTGCGTAGTTTGTGCAACTACACGCTACGCGAATTGCACGTAGCACAGTGCAAAAACGTGTAGCGTAGTGTAGTTGGCATTTTTTGCTCGCTCGCGGTCCTCAACGTCAAGTTGGCGACCGCGAGCGAGTATAATGACATCCCGGTGAGACTTTTTCCTCGTTCGCGATCAGCAACATCAAGTTGCTGATCGCGAGCGTGGAAAATAAACCTCCCGGCGAGATTCTCAACGCAGGGAGGTCAGGTTTCTCATTGCGAGTGGTCACGTATGCTCGCGACCGCTCGCGATGAGAAACTACCAGTCCGCGTTGAAAAAGCTGCTGCTCGAGTAAAAATCTACTCGAGCGGCAGAAAACAACCGCTTGCACTGTGCAAGATGCAGTTTGCAATGATTGCACAGTGCGGACAAGCATTCGGCACTGTGCAATCATTGTGAACAGCATTTCCCTACCGCACTACGCAGTTCGCGTAGAGCTACGCGTAGCTCGTGTAGTGTGAAGTGCACTTCGCGCAGCTACACGTAGCACTACTACGCGAACTACGCCCAGGGTTAGTAACGTACACACAGTCAGGGAGTAACAATTGATACTTTAGAGGTAGAGGCTTTTCTGTTGTTTCATCTGTCAGGTGAAGTATGCTAAGATTAAATGGAAAGTTTATGGCACATTTTGCAAGTTATCATGTTAGTCATTAATACAAAAGATATGTAATATAACACATACGCCTGGGATAGAGGTGTCACCCCAACATTTAAAGTAAGACAGTTTGGGGATAAAGCATCCACCTCCACTTCACAATGAAAGGTAAAACCTTTTGAGGATAAAGTATCCATCTCTGCCTCCAGAAATAGCTTATCTGTGGCCAGAGATATTATCAAATATCAGATTAGTTCATACTTTTACCTAGGTATACCGGATATACATTAAGCACATATTGCTCACTTATTCCAGTGCACAAAATAGCAGTAGATTTACAATGCTCAATGGTCAATAGATGATATCTATATATTGATGACTTATTACAATACACAAAATAACATGTTCGTCCGAGCTCTTGGTCCAATATGTGTAAAAGATACTAGGAACACATTTAACCCATATTAAAGTGCACCGTGCATGTCTCCTATCAAATGCAGGTATAACTATTAGTTCTCTGATCATACTTCTGCATATTTACAGAAAGGAAATCTATTTCCAGGTGCAAATAACTGCTGATAAAGTGACTCGTGCTAACATAAAACATAAAACATTCTGAATAAAGTGCATGGTGCATAGCTCTTAAGATGCTTAAACATACTGTGGAAATCAATTATTCTTGGTTCTGTTTTTTCCAAAAGCATTTTTCCATAACATTAAATCTATGCATATAAAGTGCTCGGTATAATTTCCCTCAATAATGGTAAAGTGCAAAGTGTGACAGTACTCTGTTATAGAGAAAGTGACTTGTGCAATCTTGAAACACCAATAAAATACTTTCCATAATCTAGTAAATATTACTTCAAAAGCCTGATCATGGTATTAATATTAATTTAAATACAGAAAACTGCAAACCACTGCTGTTATGGGTTCATGATCCAAAAAAAGATACTTTCAAACATTTCATCAAATAGTCTTACAAAAAAGTATATAGTGCAGCGTCCGTATTCAGACCCCACAGACTTCTCTGTGCCCAAGTTTACTATCCATCTTGATTCGGCACATCTCAGGGCTAATTCTCTATCCCCTCCTCTGATCTTTATTGGGATATGTTCAATGCCAGAGTAAAACAGGTGGTTTGTATGAAAGATGCCTTCATGCGCTTTCCATATGTGCTTGGCCATCACATACATAAAGGTGCCGATCACGATCCGGCAAAAAATTCCCCCGTGCGACTCGTATCGGGTCTTTTTACCGTACGAATCGTACAAGTGCCGTACGAACTGGCAATCACGATTCGCATGGTAAAAAGTCCATACGAACCGCACTGGGAATCATTCCCCACACGTCCTCGGGTCGGAAAATGTGTCCGACACGTCCTCGGACGATTTACCTTACAAACGTGAAAAGCCAAGTCCGACCGAGGAATCACGATCCATCCCGTGCGTCCGAGCGTACAACCGTATGGAAAAAACACCGTCCGCACCGAACACCTATAGCAACCATGGAGACATGTGCCCGCATACGCGCCCAACACTCCCCCCAGCCCCCGTACGTCCGACACGTACCCCCCGTATATGTATACCCCCACCCGTCTAGGTACACCCAGTACGTTCCAGTCGTACCCCCACCCCAGTACGTGTCGTACCACCGTCAATGTACACCCCCCCACCCCTGTACGTGTCGTACCACCGTCTATGTACACCCCAGTACATTCCAGTCGTACCCCCACCCCAGTACGTGTCATACCCCCGTGTACCTACACCCCAGTACGTTCCAGTCGTACCCCCACCCCAGTACGTGTCATAGCCCCGTCTACCTACACCCCAGTACGTTCCAGTCGTACCCCCACCCCAGTATGTGTCGTACCCCCCGTGTACCTACACCCCAGTACGTTCGAGCCCCACCCCAGTACGTGTCATAGCCCCGTCCACCTACACCCCAGTACGTTCCAGTCGTACCCCCACCCCAGTACGTGTCATACCCCCCGTGTACAACGTTCCAGTCGTACCCCCACCCCAGTACGTGTCATACCCCCGTGTACCTACACCCCAGTACGTTCCAGTCGTACCCCCACCCCAGTACGTGTCGTACCCCCCGTGTACCTACACCCCAGTACGTTCCAGTCGTACCCCCACCCCAGTACGTGTCGTACCCCCCGTGTACCTACACCCCAATACGTTCGAGTCCTACCCCCACCCCTGGACGTGTCGTACCACCGTGAACCTACACCCCAGTACGTTCGAGTCCTACCCCCACCCCAGTACGTGTCGTACCACCGTCAATGTACACCCCCCCACCCCTGTACGTGTCGTACCACCGTCTATGTACACCCCAGTACGTTCCAGTCGTACCCCCACCCCTGGACGTGTCGTACCACCGTGTACCTACACCCCAGTACGTTCCAGTCGTACCCCCACCCCAGTACGTGTCGTACCAACGTCAATGTACACCCCCCCCACCCCTGTACGTGTCGTACCACCGTCCATGTACACCCCAGTAGTTCCTGGCGCACCCCCAACACAACCTCCTAAGTACGGAGCGCACCCCATGCCCCAACATCACAACCGCATGTACGAGTCGTACAAAGCCACACACAAGGACATAATCGTACAACCAAATGGCCCATGTACACACCGTACACACGCTCAAAACGCACGTACACAACCAGGACAAAACAAAACAACACAAGAATACACCATTGGAAAGGCACAAAGCCACTAAACATGGCCAACAACCACTAAAATAACACAATCACTGACCTGCAACTGCCAAAAACAAACAGAGGCCCAATACACCACCACTCCTTATAACACACCCACCCAAAATTCAAACACTGCCACACCCACCCATGGACCAATAAAAAGGGCCCACACACACAAACCATGAGCCTTTGCAACAGACTCACTGCTGCCAGACACCACAGAACCAGACTACAAGCTACACCACACCTTACACTTGCACACCTTCACACGACCACCCTCACAAACACCCTCTCATCACATTCACACACACACACAACCATCCACACCCCTCCCAACATCCACACCCCCCCACACCCACACCATCCCCACCCACACCCCTCACCATGCCCACTACCAAGAATCCAAAGTTCAGTCACCGAGAGTTGGAGGTCCTTGTTGATCAAATCCTCAGAGTCGAGCCACAGATCTTTGGAACATTGGTCAGAAGCACCAGCCAGGCAGCCAAAACAGCCATGTGGCAGACCATCGTCGATGCTGTGAATGCCGTTGCGGACACCAGGAGGACCAAGCAGGATTGCCAGAACAGGTGGTACGATCTGCGGAGGAGGGTCAGAGCCAAGAGGCAGGAGGAACACGACCAGGCCAACGCCACCGGAGGAGGGCCCTCCCGCAGAGCCGTACAGTACCATCCCTGGGAGGAGAGGGTGATGGCCATACTGCCGGTGGAGGCAGTTGAAGGAGTAGAAGGACTCCGAGACCCGGGTGAGTACACAAACAACGCACCTCACATGGGGGGAACTGCAACCACAACCAAAATTACTAACAGGCACGCAACCACCACAAGCCATCGCATGACTCAACCACACTCCATGAGCAGGCACATGCCACTGCTGCCACCATGCCCCATGCACCCAGCTGGACAATGTCAAGTCACAGGCCACAGAAGACAACAACACATGACACGGTAACCCGGATGGCGGGAGGCTGGGCACCAAAAATCACATAGTGCGACTCCAAAGCAGACAACAATGCCCTCTGCCCATATGGCCTAGGTCACAGCCAGACAAACAGTGTGTCCCAACACAGGAATGACTTGCCAGCAAATGGCGGACGCCTTGCATCAACACATGGGAGTGAAGCACCACCACAGCAGCAGCGCACAGACACACAGCAGACAAAATGGGTGCCTGGAGATCAGAAACAAACTCACATCAACAGGCCAAGGGCCACTCAAAGATCTGCTAACAGTGTGTGCCCAGGAAGCTGGGCCAAGGTGACAGAGGGTGACACACGGAGGGAGGGAGAGGGGGACACAGAGGGAGGGAGAGGGGGACTGAGAGGGAGGGAGACGGACCGAGGGAGGAGGCTGACACACGGAGGGAGGGAGAGGGGGACAGAGAGGGAGGGAGAGGGGGACAGAGAGGGAGGGAGACACAGGAAGACGGACAGAGGGAGGAGGCTGACACACAGAGGGAGGGAGAGGGGGACAGAGAGGGAGGGAGACACAGGAAGACGGACAGAGGGAGGAGGCTGACACACAGAGGGAGGGAGAGGGGGACAGAGAGGGAGGGAGACACAGGAAGACGGACAGAGGGAGGAGGCTGACACACAGAGGGAGGGAGAGGGGGACAGAGAGGGAGGGAGAGGGGGACAGAGAGGGAGGGAGAGGGGGACAGAGAGGGAGGGAGAGGGGGACAGAGAAGGAGGGAGACACAGGGAGAGCAAATCAGTCCTTTGGTGTGTGGGAATGTCTGCTCGTCAGCAGGTGGACTGCGTGCATGTAGACAAGGGTGGCCAGTGCCAGAACCCCCCCTCTTCATCATGGCAAAACGCAGGGCCATGTCACAACCTGTACACGAGCACAAGGACAGCTACCTGCATCATATATGTGTGGATCCACTCCATGTGCACATGTACAGTGCTACAAGGAAGGCACAAATGCATGGCTCGCCACACCTGCACACTCCACTGCTGACTGCAGTCACACTTGACGCAGCAAGTAAGACTGTGCCACACATAGTTAAAGGGGCCAAATTGGTGCCCAAGGGACACACCCATGCACAAGTGCACTGTGAGTGGAATGCAAGACAGATCCTAATTCCAAGAGGAAATGTGCCAACTTTGAAACGGATGAAACATGGATGTTGCATGGACCAAAATTAACATTTTCTCTCTCACACACAGGTCAACGTCGTGCTGCACCCCCCAACACTGGGGGGGAACACTCACAGGACCCGGATCTGCAGGAGACCGATCCCACCGGCAGCGACCACTCTCACCACTCTGCGGACGACCCCGACCGACCTGGCCCCTCTGGTGTCCAACCACCTGCAGCACCTGCGTCAGGTACAACCGTGTCAACCACCACCCCCACTCCTGCCACATGCCAGGAGACACCCAGGATCCCTGCCCCAACACCACAATGCAGCCAGGCTCGCCAGGAGGGACACGGTGTCCCGGGCACCCAGGAGGAGGCAGGCAACAACGCCAATGCCACCCCTCAGGGGTCCCGGAGACCCGATGTGCCCACAAGTGCAGGCCAGACGCAAGTGGGCAGGGGTGGTGGGAGTGGAGGACGGCGGAGGCGCGAGCCTGACCAGTTGGCTGGGGATCCGGTATTTTCCCATGTCCGTAACATCCTGGACTCATACCGGCAGGACACCACGGGCATGGCCCAGGTTGTGTCCGTCCTCGAGGGGATCAAGGTCCAGCAGGCCCAGCAACATGCGGAGCTAATAGCCTGTCTACTGGTACACCAACGGAGGATGGAGGACAGACAGGCTGAGCAAGTGACGGCGTTCCAGGGGATTCACGCTACACTCCGTCGGATGGCCGGCACCATGGCCGACCCTCCCTGTGCCAGAAGGCGGAGAACATCACCACCCACAGGGAGGGATCAGGAGGAGGAGGAGGAAACATCCGACGGAGCATCCCAGACGTCGTCACGGCCTGCTGCTGAGGTTCCCCGCAGGAAGCCGGGTCGTCCACGGAAAGGACCGTGAGGGTGGCTGCTACATCACCATCTCCCAGGACACCTGGCCTGGCACCTGGCCCACTGGAGCAACAGCATCACAGCATCAAGAGACATTCTCTGCCACATGGCCCTGCTGGTCACTGGCTGACCAATGTTGACAAAGACTGTGGCATGGACTCTGAGGATTTCCAATGGCAAGGACACCAACTCCCCTACTGAACTTTGGATTCCCTAATCCCGGAAAGCCCCTCACTTTGTCCCCCCCCCCCAATAATAAATCACACTATTAAGAGTAGATGCCTGCTGGTAGCATTATTACCTAACATGTGTCTTGTACAGTCTAAACATGCCTGAGTCATCTGTTCACTTCAACCATCCACACCCTGGGGCCTGAGTCTGGCACAGGACACATGGGTCACAGTTTATTAGGCAAGACAGACATGGAGCACCATACACACCCGTGATGGGCAGAACCAGCTGAGGGGGTGGCCGAACAACCGTGCTGACAGACACATTGAGTACAGCAACAGTCATGAGCAGAGGTCAGGGATCCTGGCCAGTGTCCTGGGGGTCACCCAGGTATGTGCAGACAGGTGGCAGAACCATGTCCTGCAAGCTTGAGTCCGGTGGATGCAGAGAATGGGGTAATGGACAACGTTGGATGCATGGGGATGGCACATGTCACAATACCCACACAGTCATGGACATCATGCCCAATACACAGTCTCAGCACACACACACAGCTTGCATCTTGCCACTCGACACATTGACACATAGCCACAATCAGGGAATACCATGCCAGACATGCAGGATGCACCGTGCCAACACACCAGCATTGACTGAGAAGAGGCACCTTGGAGGCATAGGGACACCTTTATTAGTCATGTATTCGGGATTGCAGAGGCAACTTGAAGTACACATGAACACATCATGTGGAGTAACATGTGGGTCCAACACTGGCACCCCCCTTCTGCAGCACAAATGCGTGATAGCCATGGAACTGGCACACAAGTGTCGGCTAACAGCTAAATACCCACAGCTGCACACGGAGAGCCTGACATACACCATAGATCCGCTGATGTGGAAGTCCCACGCCATGTCAAGACAATGTTAACCGTATGTGTCCGAGGGCAGTGTCACACACATTGATGCCATCATCACAATCCACTATCCCATCACTGATGACTGACAACCAGGCAGCCCATCTATTCAGGTGTACCCAGCTGCATGTCGTGTCCCATGGGGATGCGACATGTCTGCAGAGGAACCAAACCCCGACCGGGGCAGTGTGCACACATCGTGAACAACTGCCACACCCAATACACCCCAGATGCATCCCTTACCCCATGGAGACTTCCAAACGTGTCCGTGCCTGTAACGCTGAGTCAGCCCACGATGTCATGTCCATGAGGAATAGCAGTGCCACAACAATGCAACCAGCAAACGGCATGCGCAGGTACCTGGGGAAGAGAGACACACAAGAAGTCAGCCACAAAAAGCACAGCCACTTGCATGTGCATTTACTCGACACATGTATGGATGACAACATGCTAGGTCACAATTATGACTGGGGAAATACTACCATCACTGCCACCATCACTCCAGTGACACACCCACACACACCTCTGACCCACGTGCCATACATGCAGGTGGAGACACACATCACAACGCATGCCACACGGGGACCAATGCGTGCACACTCAGACACTGGTACTCACCACTAAGCAAAGAAGTCGCGTATGAGCCGAGTCCGGATGTCCTCTTGCGGCTCCACATCCTCCACATCACTAGCCCCATTGCCAAGCCCTTCGTCCTCCACGGGTGGATGGTCCTCGTCATGTTGATTCAGGATGAGTGGCACAGCTCTTTCAACTGCCATGTTGTGCAGCATGCAGCAGACCATGAAGATCTTGCAGACCTTCGCCGGGGCATAAGGGAGTGCACCGCCGGTCTTGTGGAGGCACCGGAATCGGCTCTTCAGCATGCCAAACGTCCTCTCTATCACTCGCCTTGTTCGGCCATGGGCGGTGTTATAGCGGAGCTGGGCCGGCGTGATGGGGTTGCGGAGAGGTGTCAGCAGCCAAGGCATGTTGGGATAGCCAGCGTCCCCTACATGGGAAGCACATGGACATCGTTAAAACTGGTGAAGCGGTCGTGCTGGTCGGCTATACAGAATACAGGACAGACAGACTGTACCCACCAACAACACATGCCCATTCGTTGCGCAGCTGCATCATCATATCAGGCATCCCGCTACGCCTCATGATGTAGGCATCGTGTGCTGATCCTGGGAAACGAGCACAGACATGTGAAATCACCATATTGGACAGACACACCACAAGGGCATTGATGGAGTGGTAGTGCTTCCGATTGCGGTACGCCACCTCCCGTGCGTGTGGTGGTACCAAACCTACATGTGTCCCATCTATGGACCCAATGACATGGGGCATCCCTCCCAGGGCATAGAATCCACGCTTGACCTCAGTCATCTGTTCAGGGGTTGGGAACTTGATGAAGTCATCCAGGTGAATCAACATGGCCTCCAAGAAATCATGCAGCACACCGCTGAACATGCTCTGGGACATGCCACCAACATGAGCTATGGTATTTTGGAAGGTACCCGTGGCAAGAAAATGTAGGGCAGCCATTACCTTCAGCTGGGGTGTCAGTGCCGTAGGATACCTGTGCTGCGGTTGCAGGTGTGGTGCCAGTCTCGCCGTCAGCTCCAGAATCAACGGTTGGGTGAAGCGGTAGAGCCGGATCCTGTCATTCTCCTGCATGGTATCCAAGTCTGGAATTCTTCGGGCAAGAGGCGGCGCTCTGCAGTAATTTGGAAGTGACAAGGAGGAGTGAGTGCACTACCAGAACAACTCATGTCTACTGAGCACATGTAAATCTGGCAATACACACATGCTACATAGGGAGTCAGGTATGTGCTACATGCCCAGGACACGTATGGATGCAAGGTGACACTCCTTCCAAGACCCAGCTACACACGGTGATTGAGAACCTCCCCATGCCACGCCATGGAAATAGCTGTGTCCCAGTGCAAGTGCACAGCCCGACGCAAGACAGGAGTGACATACACCCACACATCAGCAGAAGTGGGATGCCGATTGCAGAGACTGGTAGCGGAACACTGGAGCCACAGGTCACATGACATTACACTAGTCCAGCCCACACACCTTGCCATGAAGGTGCACATGTCATGACTCACCACACATTCCTTGTGAGGATGCTGACATGGCCTTGTCACGCTACTCCGTGTCCCATGCATACATGTGCACCTCACATCCGATGACACATGTGGCATGGTGTGCGGAACAGTGTGCAATGACAATCTACACACAGCCACATGTTGGTTGCTGCAACGGCTGCAGCTTTTGGGGGTGCTACAACATCAACCTGATGTAAATCCCGGACACATATATGACATAGTCACATTGTGCACTGTGGGTAGTGACAAGTCATGTGTCATGACCCCTGTACCGGGCATCATGAGACACTTCCGTGTGTTGGTGTCCGTGCCATGCCAGTGACGCTCACCCCAAGTGCGCAGTCCCACATGCACACATGTCAAAGGAGTCAAGGGCATGCCTGGCACACATTGCACCCTCACACAGTACACCTGTACACATCTCATCATACATCTGGTGCCTTCTCCACTCAGGAGGCATGTTCCACATCACAGCCTGTGACACCTGTGCCCCACACATGTAGTAATGCACAGACGATGCCTTGATGTCCATTCCTGGACAAGTTTGTCCATCCATGGACAAGTATGTCCGCCCTATTCCTACCTGTGTGTCGCCTATCACCACAGTGATGTGTAAAAACCGCCGTACTGCTGCTGAGAGGGCCTGTGTATGTTCCCAAATCACTGTGGGAGTGCTGCCGTATGTGTACCCATCATGATGGCGAGCATACAGGCATTTGTACGGTCCGTAGCACTACGAGTACGTATACGCGTGCAGACCCATAGTGATAGTGAGCGTAGATGCGTGTGTACGGCCCTATCACTATGGGTCTGCACGCGTATGCGTACCCGTAGTGGTACGGACCGTACACTCGCATGTACGCTCACTATCACTATGGGTCTGCACGCGTATGCGTACTCGTAGTGGTACGGACCGTACACACGCATCCACGCTCACTATCACTATGGGTCTGCACGCGTATGCGTACTCGTAGTGGTACGGACCGTACACTCGCATGTACGCTCACTATCACTATGGGTCTGCACGCGTATGCGTACTCGTAGTGATAGTGAGCGTACATGCGAGTGTACGGTCCGTACCACTACGGGTACGCATACGCGTGCAGACCCATAGTGATAGTGAGCGTACATGCGAGTGTACGGTCCGTACCACTACGGGTACGCATACGCGTGCAGACCCATAGTGATAGTGAGCGTACATGCGAGTGTACGGTCCGTACCACTACGGGTACGCATACGCGTGCAGACCCATAGTGATAGTGAGCGTACATGCGAGTGTACGGTCCGTACCACTACGGGTACGCATACGCGTGCAGACCCATAGTGATAGTGAACGTAGGCATGCATGTACGGGCCGTTGCCATGCATTTGGGGTGCCCTAGGGCCCCGAAACGCACCGTACCTGTGTGTGATGCTCCAAATTACATAGGGGACAAGTATTAAGGCCTACATGCATGCTGGTTGTCATGGAGACCAAGTTCAAATTTCGAAATTGTTCTGGAAGGTGCACAGCAGAAGTCAGTTGGAATTCTTCTACTTTGTTGCAATGTGTTTGTGGGGCTGACATCATGCAGGAGAATGAAACCGATAGAGAACCCACAGACTGCTAGGTTTGAAGGGATTGGTGGAAACATAGGATGCAAATGTGAGTGACCAATCACTCTGTTCTCCTGTGCATGAGACTGGGCAGAAGGGCACATATAAGGCAGCCAGGTCCCATGAGGGAGCACTTGCCTGCACATCTTTGCATTCGTCGACCCAGCTGCTGCTACTGATTCCCTGGAACCATGTCAAGGGCTGTGGAGAGGACACAGCCATTCACCCTGGAGGAGAACATGGCTCTGCTGGATGTGATCCTCCCACAGTACTCCATGCTGTATGGGCGACCAGGGTATCAGGTGAGTGCATAGGCCACTGCCACAGACTGTCCCTATGTTGTGACTGTGACTTCTGCCATTGTGTCCAGGTGTAACACACATGCCATGTACTGTCGGGGGGGTCCCAGGGGGGGGGTGCCTGATGTCTCCCAGCAGTGCCCTGAGACAGGAGGGGTGGGGGCCTATCACTCACAGCAGTGCCCTGAGACAGGAGGGGTGGGGGCCTATCACTCACAGCAGTGCCCTGAGACAGGAGGGGTGGGGGCCTATCACTCACAGCAGTGCCCTGAGCCAGGAGGGGTGGGTGTGATGCACAGTGTGAGCCTTGATCATTGATTGTGACATTGCCATCATTCCACCTGTGTACCCACTGTGGCACGTACTGCTTTTTCCCTCACCAGGGGATGATGTCCCTATGACAAAGGTGCAATGCGTTGGCTGCATGACATGCCTTGTTGTAACCAGCTAATTTGTACCCATATGTCTCTCTGTGACATGTGGCTGGTGTATTGATGTGGTGTCACTTGTTCCTCCTCACAGGTAGGCGCCACTGCCAAGGAGCAGATCTGGCTGACCGCCGTCAGTGCCGTGAGGGGTGTGGATGGTCAGAGGCGGAGCCTGCCCCAGGTGAGGAAACGCTGGCAGGATATCCGGTGCTGGATGCGGAGGATTGCACGGCTCCTGCTGGGGGACTCACCTGAGAGCCACAAGAACCGCGGCCGCCGCCGTCTGAGCCACCTCCACTGGCGTGTGCTGCCGGTGGTCTTTCCAGACCTGGAGAGGCGCTTACAGGCGATGCAGCAGCCGGAAGGGGGTAGGTACATGTGTGTTTGTTGTGTGTCACCGGCATTTGTAAGGGCACAGTAGCATGAATTCACTGGCAGGGTTTAAAGGTGCTGTGCAGATCCTGTTTGCCCCAGTATAGCGCTGTGCCCCTGCCACCCTTCCCCTCCTTGCAATGTGTTCCCTGGTCTGTGTGTAGTCACTCCTTCACAAGGTAATGTAGGCTGGCGCTTTGTCCACGAGAACAATGACTGTAGCATCATGTGTGGGGGTGGTGTGTAACAGGTTGTGGGACCTTGCCTGTGCACTGTCAAGTTCACTGCATGTGGGTTCCATGTCAGTTGGCACTGATGCTGACTCCAGACATGGGAGTTGGTCTCTCATGTGTCATGCCTTACAGCGCGCATGTCCTATGTAGTGGCCTGTGACATGATGTGCATGAGTGTGCGATACACATATTGCAGGGATGGTGACGTGTGTTGCAGTCATTACCATTCAGTAGCATGTAGTTGTGTGCCCACTACTGTCCCCTGGGGCAGCTCTTCCTCAGTGGTGTATGTGTCATCATAAACGTGGCCAATCTCAGTGTCTACAGCGTAGGTTGTGCTCTGTGCCATTGTCCCCTGTCACCATGTATATTGACGTGCTATTTTGTACAGGTGTCCACTGTGCAGCCTGACCTGATTGTCCTTCTTCATACTCACAGTTGCCAGTGCCTGTGTGTCTTGTTATACTCATCTGAGGATGGGCACTGGTACCTCATTATTTGTACAGGCGCACCTTGGCTGTTTGGCGTCCAATCTTGCTTTTTGCCTGCCCCTGTGTGTATCACCCAGACTATGAGATGTTGGTGCCACCTGTGTCTCAACAATTTGCCTCGTGTAGGGTCTTTTTGGGGCGGGCAATGCCTATGTGTCAAATCCTGATTTCCACTTGCTGGGTCTGGGCAGTGTGTGATGTGTCTGGACACACACGCAATGTGCAGTGACCGAGTCATGTTGGGCATGTTTTCAGCATTACCTATGCAGCATGTGTCTCAAGTTCATGGATATGGTCCCTGGTCATCGGTATTTTCGCCAACGCTGTGTGGTGCAGATGCAGTGCTGGATTGTCCCCAGGGCCTGGGTGCTATGTCAGACTCCGTTTCCTGTCTTTAGCTATTGTCTCATGCTCTCCATGGTATTTCAGTGGCATGGTGGCTCAACCAACTGTGTTTCATGCCCTACATCGGTACCCTGTTCAGTAGATGTTAGGGATCTTCCTTTTCAGGCTATGCAATGTTACCCATGTAGATTGGACTCATGTGACAGATGTGTACAGGTGTCTGATTAATTTCTGTCTCTCCACCCTGCCCACAGCATCGTCGGGGGACACAGAGGGAGACATGGACACAGACCAGGCGGAGGGACCGAGCACCAGTGCCAGCCGTGACATCGGGTCTGGCACATCGAGTGGGACAGAGGCGGAGGAGAGTGTGGCCGAGGACCTGTCGACTGGCACATCAGACTACGAAGCTGACAGGTCCGAGGAGGATGTCTCCGAGTGGGCGGAGGCTGCACCAGCAGCTGACAGTGGAACAACACCTCGCACCGCCCCCTCAGTTTCCATCAGCCGCCTCCCACTTGCTCGTGTCCCTTCCCAGCGTGCCCCGTCACAGCATGTCTCCTTCCTGCCAGGCACCGCACCCCCTGCCCCTGTCTCCACTGCTGCCACCAATGCAGAGTCTGTGGACATCCAGCGGCAACTGCAGGTTGGTCAGGCTGCGATCCTTAATGTCCTCCATGCCCACGGCAAAACCCTCACCAACATCGAGGCTTTCTTGGAGGGCATTCATTCATCGCAGGCTGACCAACGCAACTTGCTGAGGTCCATAGACTCCACACTGACTGCAGCAGTGGGTCTCCTGCAGCGCGACCTCCCCCCACCTACCCCTGCCCCATCCACACTTCCCACTCCCATGCCTGTCCCACGTACACCCAGACATCGGCATGCACCCACATCAACGGACACGGGCACCACACCAGCAGGGAAGGTCCACCGCACTCCTCCTGACACGCACACACAGGGTGAGGTAGGCACACCCACTGGGTCGGGGGGCAAACGTGTGACACGCAGCCATAGTGGGAGTCCGCATTCCACCCAGTCCACTCCCTCCAAATCCCCTCCCCTCAGCTCTCCTGGCCACATCTCCCCCAAGGACTCCTTCATGGCCGCTCTGTCCCTGAGCCCCACAGTTACACCACCACGCAAGCGGTCAAGGAGGTCCCCGGTCAGGGTGGTTGAATCTCCCCCCCTGTCTCCACCGTCCCCCGGTGGCGCTGCGACCCATCCCTCTGACCCCCCCCCTCCTTGGGGCCTGAGGTCCCTTCGGGTGTAGGGGACTCCCTGGAGGACCTTGCAAAGGTGTGTAGTGCCATCCTGGCCTCCGCCTTTGGCCCTGCCCCACCCCCTGTGGTGGAGTCCTCCATCCCTGCACCCACAACGCCGCCCCTTTGCCCTGATGTCCCTGCGGTGCCTGTTGCTTCCCACCCCCCTGATGCCCTCACCAGTGTGGAAGACGATGCCATTTGACTGTGCAGGCAAGGTAGGGGACACACATCCCACTGTGTCCCCCATCCAGCTGAGAATCATTGACTGCCCTATGGGCTTTGTGAAGATTGAACTGCCTGCGATCCACGGACATTGTGCTCATGCTGAATAAAGCTTAATTTTGTTTTCATTATCACACTACTGCTATGCTGGTATTGGTGTTGGTGGGGCTGCTACATGGTTTTGGGTGGTGTGTAAGGGTTTGGGTGTGTGGGATATGTAGTAGTGTACTGCTCATTGGTGGGACCCTGGGATCTGTGTGCCATCACAAGGTGTTGGCTAACTTTCTTTGTTCATGTAAGCAGTTACTGCATGGTGCACTTGTCCCAGGGTGTATTCCTTCCTCTGTGTACCCAGCTTTCTTCCCTGCAGGGTGTTCCCAATGTTTAGCGCAGAGCTGTGTCTACATGAGCTGTGTGTGTGACGGAGCCCTTCTACTTTGGCCATGCATGCAGGGCCATGTCTCCACCTGCAACAATCGTGGCATCCTTGGTGATCACTGTACTTGTGTGTGGAGTCTGTTGACATGAGTTCATGGGGACATGTTCCCTTGTAGCCAGTATGCATGTGGATAATTCTGGCCTCACACACATGTGTTACACCCCTCCTGTCTCAGGGCACTGCTGGGAGGACTCTGCACACACCCCTCCTGTCTCAGGGCACTGCTGGGAGGACTCCACACCTACCCCTCCTGTCTCAGGGCACTGCTGAGAGGACTCCACACCCACCCCTCCTGTCTCAGGGCACTGCTGGGAGGACTCTGCACCCACCCCTCCTGTCTCAGGGCACTGCTGGGAGTGATAGGCACCCACCCCTCCTGTCTCAGGGCACTGCTGGGAGGACTCTGCACACACCCCTCCTGTCTCAGGGCACTGCTGGGAGTGATAGGCACCCACCCCTCCTGTCTCAGGGCACAGCTGGGAGGACTCCACACCCACCCCTCCTGTCTCAGGGCACTGCTGGGAGGACTCTGCACACACCCCTCCTGTCTCAGGGCACTGCTGGGAGGACTCCACACCCACCCCTCCTGTCTCAGGGCACTGCTGGGAGGACTCTGCACCCACCCCTCCTGTCTCAGGGCACTGCTGGGAGGACTCTGCACACACCCCTCCTGTCTTGGGCACTGCTGGGAGGACTCCACACCCACCCCTCCTGTCTCAGGGCACTGCTGGGAGGACTCCACTCCCACCCCTCCTGTCTCAGGGCACTGCTGGGAGGACTCTGCACCCACCCCTCCTGTCTCAGGGCACTGCTGGGAGGACTCCACACCCACCCCTCCTGTCTCAGGGCACTGCTGGGAGGACTCTGCACCCACCCCTCCTGTCTCAGGGCACTGCTGGGAGTGATAGGCACCCACCCCTCCTGTCTCAGGGCACTGCTGGGAGGACTCTGCACACACCCCTCCTGTCTCAGGGCACTGCTGGGAGGACTCCACACCCACCCCTCCTGTCTCAGGGCACTGCTGGGAGGACTCTGCACACACCCCTCCTGTCTCAGGGCACTGCTGGGAGTGATAGGCACCCACCCCTCCTGTCTCAGGGCACAGCTGGGAGGACTCCACACCCACCCCTCCTGTCTCAGGGCACTGCTGGGAGGACTCTGCACACACCCCTCCTGTCTCAGGGCACTGCTGGGAGGACTCTGCACACACCCCTCCTGTCTCAGGGCACTGCTGGGAGTGATAGGCACCCACCCCTCCTGTCTCAGGGCACAGCTGGGAGGACTCCACACCCACCCCTCCTGTCTCAGGGCACTGCTGGGAGGACTCCACACCCACCCCTCCTGTCTCAGGGCACTGCTGGGAGGACTCTGCACCCACCCCTCCTGTCTCAGGGCACTGCTGGGAGTGATAGGCACCCACCCCTCCTGTCTCAGGGCACAGCTGGGAGGACTCCACACCCACCCCTCCTGTCTCAGGGCACTGCTGGGAGGACTCCACACCCACCCCTCCTGTCTCAGGGCACTGCTGGGAGGACTCTGCACACACCCCTCCTGTCTCAGGGCACTGCTGGGAGTGATAGGCACCCACCCCTCCTGTCTCAGGGCACAGCTGGGAGGACTCCACACCCACCCCTCCTGTCTCAGGGCACTGCTGGGAGGACTCCACACCCACCCCTCCTGTCTCAGGGCACTGCTGGGAGGACTCTGCACCCACCCCTCCTGTCTCAGGGCACTGCTGGGAGGACTCTGCACACACCCCTCCTGTCTCAGGGCACTGCTGGGAGGACTCCACACCCACCCCTCCTGTCTCAGGGCACTGCTGGGAGGACTCCACACCCACCCCTCCTGTCTCAGGGCACTGCTGGGAGGACTCCACACCCACCCCTCCTGTCTCAGGGCACTGCTGGGAGGACTCTGCACACACCCCTCCTGTCTCAGGGCACTGCTGGGAGGACTCCACACCCACCCCTCCTGTCTCAGGGCACTGCTGGGAGGACTCTGCACCCACCCCTCCTGTCTCAGGGCACTGCTGGGAGTGATAGGCACCCACCCCTCCTGTCTCAGGGCACTGCTGGGAGGACTCTGCACACACCCCTCCTGTCTCAGGGCACTGCTGGGAGGACTCCACACCCACCCCTCCTGTCTCAGGGCACTGCTGGGAGGACTCTGCACACACCCCTCCTGTCTCAGGGCACTGCTGGGAGTGATAGGCACCCACCCCTCCTGTCTCAGGGCACTGCTGGGTGGACTCTGCACACACACCTCCGATTTCAGGATATGTACGCTTGGAACATACACGGTGGGGGTACGCTCAATGCATTCGAGGTGAGGGTACGAGTCTACTTACACTGGTGTGGTGGGGGTACGCTCCATGCATACGCGGGTGGGGGTACGGGTCGTACTTACACTGTTGGGCTGGGGGGTACGCTCCATGCATACGCGGGTGGGGGTACGGGTCATACTTACACTGTTGGGCTGGGGGGTACGCTCCATGCATACGCGGGTGGGGGTACGGGTCGTACTTACACTGTTGGCATGGGGGGTACGCTCCATGCATACGCGGGTGGGGGTACGGGTCGTACTTACACTGTTGGGCTGGGGGGTACGCTCCATGCATACGCGGGTGGGGGTACGGGTCGTACTTACACTGTTGGGCTGGGGGGTACGCTCCATGCATACACGGGTGGGGGTACGGGTCGTACTTACACTGTTGGCATGGGGGGTACGCTCCTTGCATACGCGGGTGAGGGTTCGAGTCGTACTTACACTGTTGGCATGGGGGTACGCTCCATGCATACACGGGTGGGGGTACGGGTCGTACTTACACTGTTGTGCTGGGGGTACGCTCCTTGCATACGCGGGTGGGGGTACGGGTCGTACTTACACTGTTGGCATGGGGGGTACGCTCCTTGCATACGCGGGTGAGGGTTCGAGTCGTACTTACACTGTTGGCATGGGGGGTACGCTCCATGCATACGCGGGTGGGGGTACGGGTCGTACTTACACTGTTGTGCTGGGGGGTACGCTCCTTGCATACGCGGGTGGGGGTACGGGTCGTACTTACACTGTTGGGCTGGGGGGTACGCTCCTTGCATACGCGGGTGGGGGTACGGGTCGAACTTACACTGTTGGCATGGGGGGTACGCTCCATGCATACGCGGGTGGGGGTGCGGGTCGTACTTACACTGTTGGGGTGGAGGGTACGCTCCTTGCATACGCGGGTGGGGGTACAGGTCGTACTTACACTGTTGGCATGGGGGGTACGCTCCATGCATACGCGGGTGGGGGTGCGGGTCGTACTTACACTGTTGGGGTGGGGGGTACGCTCCATGCATACGCGGGTGGGGGTACGGGTCGTACTTACACTGTTGGGCTGGGGGGTACGCTCCATGCATACGCGGGTGGGGGTACGGGTCGTACTTTCACTGTTGGGGTGGGGGGTACGCTCCTTGCATACGGGGTGGGGGTAGGGTCCGTACATATCCGTCCCCACGCTATGTGATGTTTGTGCGGCCCGTACCCAGGCCTTTGCCACGTGGGTACGATCCGTCCCGCCATTGTTGGGGTGACGTGTGTGTGGGCATGGTACGAATCGTACCCACGCTCTTCAGGCGTGGGTACGGGACGTACCTGTCTGGTTGTGTTGCCGGTTCGCGTGGTGACGGACTTCCGTTGTGGCGGTCGCTGGCTTATCAGGACACGCCCCCACCCCCTCGTGGTGACCAGGGCATGGGAGTCAGGTATGTCCAGGCCATGTGTGGTGTGTGACTTATGTGGTTGTTTTGTGGCCTGCCCTGGTCGTGCCACCCCCACCCCACCCCACCCCACTTTCCCCCCTCCCTTAGTTATTCTGACCTTCTGTGGCGTCTGCGTCGTAACCTGTAGAGGAGGTGTACTGCTATGAGGGCAGGGATGACTCGTAGGTTCGGGTCCATGTCTGTCCGTCGCGTACTGGTACTCCTTGTTCGCGTCGTCCTGTCGCGTACGGGTCCTCCTTGATCGCGTCGTCCTGTCGCGTACGGGTCCTCCTTGGTGGCGTCGTCCTGTGTGTCCGTCACGTACTGGTCCTCCTTGTTCGTGTCGTCGTCTGTCCGTCGCGTACTGGTGGTCCTTGTTCGCGTCGTCCTGATTTCCCGGCAGTTTTTGTCTGGCGCAAAATATTCACCGTGCGGGGTGACGTCGGTGCGAATCGTGATTCCTGGGTCGTGAATGGCTGGCTGCGAGCGTCCCGACGTCAGGTCGGCGCTTTCCCGGATCGCATTGGTAGGTGTTTTTTTGTTCGGTCGGGCTTTTTTACGATTCGTACGGTAATGGTGTACCCGTGCGAATCGTAATTCCTTGTTTGTAAAAATTGACGACCGGGTACGCGTCGGACGGAGAATATGCTCCGTCCGACGGTTCGTACCCGGTTTTTACCGGATCGTGATTGGCACCATAGTCTTTGTTGGTCACAGCCCGCAAATGCTGGAGGATGTGTAATTTAAGTTTGTTCACAGTAATACCAACATAACGTTGACCGCATCCACACTCCAGCAGGAACACCACATGCGTGGTTTCACATGTGATCCTCTCTTTGATGTTTTTTTTGAAACCTTGGATAGCTGTTATTGCCACCATATTGCGCCCATAGTTGCAGGCTTTACATTTATGGCATTTGACAAACCCCTTGTGAGAAAGTCAAGTACTTTTTTGGGCATTTTTATTGGTAAAATAACTCAGTGTCAGCAAGCCGCCCAAAGATGGCACCTTTCTGTAAGTGATGCTCCCATGTTGTGTAATAAATGGTTTTAGATCTTAATCTTTCTTTAAAATGTTCCAATAATTGTTTATTTCTTGCTTAACTTGAATATTGGATCTGTTAAAATATGTAATGAACCTCGTTGTTTCAGCAGTTGATTCGATTGGTGTCACAGTGCTTTTAGGCAACAATAAATCCTCTCTTTTCATGTTGGTGGCCCCTGATCGTGCATTTTCCAAAACCATGACTGGATATCCTCTCCTCAGAAATCTATCAAAAATCATATCTACTTGTCTCATGTACTCCCTCTCCTCTGAGCAATTCCTGCGGGCCCGCAGGAACTCTCCGTATGGGATGCTCCACTTTAGAGCTTTTGGGTGTGCTCTGTTCGCTGATAGAATGCTGTTACAAGATGTGGTCTTTTGAAAGGGGGTGGTGCATATTTGTTCGTCCTCAATGTAGATCCGTATATCTAGATAGTCTACAGAGTTCGTACTATATGTGTACTTAAACTGTAGGTTGAGGGAATTGTCGTTGAGTGATGATAAAAAATCCTTCAGACTATCTTCTTTTCCCTCCCATATGAGGAAGAGATCATCGATACAGCGGACCCATAGCACCACCCTCTCCAAGTTGATATTGAAACTCTGACCACAAACGTTCTGCCTTCCAAAAGCCCATGGTCAAGTTCGTGTAGGTTGGAGCGAATGATGTCCCCACGGCAGTCCCTTGATTCTGCCTTTAGAATTTGCCATCGAAAATAAAAACATTGCTGGGAAGGCAAAAGGACATCATTTCGAAGAGCATTTTTGTATGATTCAATAGGTTGAGTGACCTTGATCTCATAAAATATTTGCACGCTTTGAGACCGTCTTCATGGATTATTGAGGTGTACAACGAGACCAAGTCGACCGTGGCCATAATATAACCTGCTTTCTAAGGGATATATATATGTCGAAGTATGTTGCTGTACTTCGCAGTTCACGTTCCAATGGTGTCAGTGCCAGCTACAGTGACAACTGACGTCATAATTCAATAGGTTTCCAGTGTATTCCTTCAATGATTTCCAGGAAAAACAACAGACTCGATAAAGGCTAATGCCGAAACGTGTCATATTGGTGCACAATAAACTATTCTGCTGTCTCCTGGTGTGCCACTCTTGTTGTTTTTTCTGGCAATCATTGAAGGAATACACTGGAAACCTTTTGCATCCAGAACTGTTTCTGAGCACTTCGCGCTCAATGGAATTTGCTTAAAAGGCTGATTACGAGTATATAAAGAACTCGGTGGTAGCGAGACTCACCTGATGCACCGTGACTGAGGTATGGAACTTTTCCTATAAAGCAAATAATTGCACCAGGTACACAGTGAAGCAAGTGGAGGTGTTGCCAAGATCGACATTGGACATTATATATTAAATGAGGAGGCAGTCATGTAGAATTATGGGAAATGCAGTCCCGAAATGTTTATAATGAGTTTTGTGATATTTTGAACGAAGGAAAACGTTTATTGGAAACCACTTGGGGGTTAATGCTGAACCTTATGTGAAAGATGAGTACTACCTTCGTTTCAGCAAAAAGAACAAAGATCTGTGATAACCTGAATAATTGTTGGAAACTGGACTGCCTCTTTAAAAGCCCCAATTGGACAGTTGTCCGTCT
This sequence comes from Triturus cristatus, assembly GCF_964204655.1. Taxonomy (NCBI): domain Eukaryota; kingdom Metazoa; phylum Chordata; class Amphibia; order Caudata; family Salamandridae; genus Triturus; species Triturus cristatus. Next base: position 240,787,235 of record NC_140589.1, on the reverse strand, counting down.
TCAATGTCTATAAAGTTCCGTTTTTTGAAGAGCTGAACGAACCCGCCGATGAGAGACAATGAGTGGCATATGATTAAGACTAGTGCAGTCGAAACGCGTAATGCCTGTGTTGTCATGAAATTAAAGCATTTTTAACCAGCGCTGTTGGTGTGGCCTGAACTACGCTGTTGGAAGAAGCGTGTGTTTCTAATGGAATACAGAAAGGTGTCTGACACACCTTAAACAGGCCCCGACCCGAGAGGTAGTGGCCCTCTCTTGTCAGGTTTTTGGTGCAAGCTAACGCTTATTTGGAGGGCCCTCCGGCTGTGACATCGACCTTGATTGAAGTTTCTATGGAAGGGGCGCGCTGAGAGGCCCGCCGTAACTGAAAGATGATCTTTTGAACAGCCAGGGTTTGCGTCCAGAACTGTTTCTGAGCACTTCGCGCTCAATGGAATTTGCTTGAAAGGCTGATTACGAGTATATAAAGAACTCGGTGGTAGCGAGACTCACCTGATGCACCGTGACCGAGGTATGGAACTTTTCCTATAAAGCAAATAATTGCACCAGGTACACAGTGAAGCAAGTGGAGGTGTTGCCAAGATCGACATTGGACATTATATATTAAATGAGGAGGCAGTCATGTAGAATTATGGGAAATGCAGTCCCGAAATGTTTATAATGAGTTTTGTGATATTCTGAACGAAGGAAAACGTTTATTGGAAACCACTTGGGGGTTAATGCTGAACCTTATGTGAAAGATGAGTACTACCTTCGTTTCAGCAAAAAGAACAAAGATCTGTGATAACCTGTATAATTGTTGGAAACTGGACTGCCTCTTTAAAAGCCCCAATTGGACAGTTGTCCGTCTTCAATGTCTATAAAGTTACGTTTTTTGAAGAGCTGAATGAACCCGCCGATGAGAGACAATGAGTGGCATATGATTAAGACTAGTGCAGTCGAAACGCGTAATGCCTGTGTTGTCATGAAATTAAAGCATTTTTAACCAGCGCTGTTGGTGTGGCCTGAACTACGCTGTTGGAAGAAGCGTGTGTTTCTAATGGAATACAGAAAGGTGTCTGACACACCTTAAACAGGCCCCGACCCGAGAGGTAGTGGCCTTCCCTTGTCAGATTTTTGGTGCAAGCTAACGCTTATTTGGAGGGCCCTCCGGCTGTGACATCGACCTTGATTGAAGTTTCTATGGAAGGGCCGCGCTGAGAGGCCCGCCGTAACTGAAAGATGATCTTTTGAACAGCCAGGGTTTGCGTCCAGAACTGTTTCTGAGCACTTCGCGCTCAATGGAATTTGCTTGCAAGGCTGATTACGAGTATATAAAGAACTCGGTGGTAGCGAGACTCACCTGATGCACCGTGACCGAGGTATGGAACTTTTCCTATAAAGCAAATAATTGCACCAGGTACACAGTGAAGCAAGTGGAGGTGTTGCCAAGATCGACATTGGACATTATATATTAAATGAGGAGGCAGTCATGTAGAATTATGGGAAATGCAGTCCCGAAATGTTTATAATGAGTTTTGTGATATTCTGAACGAAGGAAAACGTTTATTGGAAACCACTTGGGGGTTAATGCTGAACCTTATGTGAAAGATGAGTACTACCTTCGTTTCAGCAAAAAGAACAAAGATCTGTGATAACCTGTATAATTGTTGGAAACTGGACTGCCTCTTTAAAAGCCCCAATTGGACAGTTGTCCGTCTTCAATGTCTATAAAGTTACGTTTTTTGAAGAGCTGAACGAACCCGCCGATGAGAGACAATGAGTGGCATATGATTAAGACTAGTGCAGTCGAAACGCGTAATGCCTGTGTTGTCATGAAATTAAAGCATTTTTAACCAGCGCTGTTGGTGTGGCCTGAACTACGCTGTTGGAAGAAGCGTGTGTTTCTAATGGAATACAGAAAGGTGTCTGACACACCTTAAACAGGCCCCGACCCGAGAGGTAGTGGCCCTCCCTTGTCAGGTTTTTGGTGCAAGCTAACGCTTATTTGGAGGGCCCTCCGGCTGTGACATCGACCTTGATTGAAGTTTCTATGGAAGGGCCGCGCTGAGAGGCCCGCCGTAACTGAAAGATGATCTTTTGAACAGCCAGGGTTTGCGTCCAGAACTGTTTCTGAGCACTTCGCGCTCAATGGAATTTGCTTGAAAGGCTGATTACGAGTATATAAAGAACTCGGTGGTAGCGAGACTCACCTGATGCACCGTGACCGAGGTATGGAACTTTTCCTATAAAGCAAATAATTGCACCAGGTACACAGTGAAGCAAGTGGAGGTGTTGCCAAGATCGACATTGGACATTATATATTAAATGAGGAGGCAGTCATGTAGAATTATGGGAAATGCAGTCCCGAAATGTTTATAATGAGTTTTGTGATATTCTGAACGAAGGAAAACGTTTATTGGAAACCACTTGGGGGTTAATGCTGAACCTTATGTGAAAGATGAGTACTACCTTCGTTTCAGCAAAAAGAACAAAGATCTGTGATAACCTGTATAATTGTTGGAAACTGGACTGCCTCTTTAAAAGCCCCAATTGGACAGTTGTCCGTCTTCAATGTCTATAAAGTTACGTTTTTTGAAGAGCTGAACGAACCCGCCGATGAGAGACAATGAGTGGCATATGATTAAGACTAGTGCAGTCGAAACACGTAATGCCTGTGTTGTCATGAAATTAAAGCATTTTTAACCAGCGCTGTTGGTGTGGCCTGAACTACGCTGTTGGAAGAAGCGTGTGTTTCTAATGGAATACAGAAAGGTGTCTGACACACCTTAAACAGGCCCTGACCCGAGAGGTAGCGGCCCTCCCTTGTCAGGTTTTTGGTGCAAGCTAACGCTTATTTGGAGGGCCCTCCGGCTGTGACATCGACCTTGATTGAAGTTTCTATGGAAGGGCCGCGCTGAGAGGCCCGCCGTAACTGAAAGATGATCTTTTGAACAGCCAGGGTTTGCGTCCAGAACTGTTTCTGAGCACTTCGCGCTCAATGGAATTTGCTTGAAAGGCTGATTACGAATATATAAAGAACTCTGTGGTAGCGAGACTCACCTGATGCACCGTGACCGAGGTATGGAACTTTTCCTATAAAGCAAATAATTGCACCAGGTACACAGTGAAGCAAGTGGAGGTGTTGCCAAGATCGACATTGGACATTATATATTAAATGAGGAGGCAGTCATGTAGAATTATGGGAAATGCAGTCCCGAAATGTTTATAATGAGTTTTGTGATATTCTGAACGAAGGAAAACGTTTATTGGAAACCACTTGGGGGTTAATGCTGAACCTTATGTGAAAGATGATCACTACCTTCGTTTCAGCAAAAAGAACAAAGATCTGTGATAACCTGTATAATTGTTGGAAACTGGACTGCCTCTTTAAAAGCCCCAATTGGACAGTTGTCCGTCTTCAATGTCTATAAAGTTACGTTTTTTGAAGAGCTGAACGAACCCGCCGATGAGAGACAATGAGTGGCATATGATTAAGACTAGTGCAGTCGAAACGGGTAATGCCTGTGTTGTCATGAAATTAAAGCATTTTTAACCAGCGCTGTTGGTGTGGCCTGAACTACGCTGTTGGAAGAAGCGTGTGTTTCTAATGGAATACAGAAAGGTGTCTGACACACCTTAAACAGGCCCCGACCCGAGAGGTAGTGGCCCTCCCTTGTCAGGTTTTTGGTGCAAGCTAACGCTTATTTGGAGGGCCCTCCGGCTGTGACATCGACCTTGATTGAAGTTTCTATGGAAGGGCCGCGCTGAGAGGCCCGCCGTAACTGAAAGATGATCTTTTGAACAGCCAGGGTTTGCGTCCAGAACTGTTTCTGAGCACTTCGCGCTCAATGGAATTTGCTTGAAAGGCTGATTACCAGTATATAAAGAACTCGGTGGTAGCGAGACTCACCTGATGCACCGTGCCCGAGGTATGGAACTTTTCCTATAAAGCAAATAATTGCACCAAGTACACAGTGAAGCAAGTGGAGGTGTTGCCAAGATCGACATTGGACATTATATATTAAATGAGGAGGCAGCCATGTAGAATTATGGGAAATGCAGTCCCGAAATGTTTATAATGAGTTTTGTGATATTCTGAACGAAGGAAAACGTTTATTGGAAACCACTTGGGGGTTAATGCTGAACCTTATGTGAAAGATGAGTACTACCTTCGTTTCAGCAAAAAGAACAAAGATCTGTGATAACCTGAATAATTGTTGGAAACTGGACTGCCTCTTTAAAAGCCCCAATTGGACAGTTGTCCGTCTTCAATGTCTATAAAGTTACGTTTTTTGAAGAGCTGAACGAACCCGCCGATGAGAGACAATGAGTGGCATATGATTAAGACTAGTGCAGTCGAAACGCGTAATGCCTGTGTTGTCATGAAATTAAAGCATTTTTAACCAGCGCTGTTGGTGTGGCCTGAACTACACTGTTGGAAGAAGCGTGTGTTTCTAATGGAATACAGAAAGGTGTCTGACACACCTTAAACAGGCCCCGACCCGAGAGGTAGTGGCCCTCCCTTGTCAGGTTTTTGGTGCAAGCTAACGCTTATTTGGAGGGCCCTCCGGCTGTGACATCGACCTTGATTGAAGTTTCTATGGAAGGGCCGCGCTGAGAGGCCCGCCGTAACTGAAAGATGATCTTTTGAACAGCCAGGGTTTGCATCCAGAACTGTTTCTGAGCACTTCGCGCTCAATGGAATTTGCTTGAAAGGCTGATTACGAGTATATAAAGAACTCGGTGGTAGCGAGACTCACCTGATGCACCGTGACCGAGGTATGGAACTTTTCCTATAAAGCAAATAATTGCACCAGGTACACAGTGAAGCAAGTGGAGGTGTTGCCAAGATCGACATTGGACATTATATATTAAATGAGGAGGCAGTCATGTAGAATTATGGGAAATGCAGTCCCGAAATGTTTATAATGAGTTTTGTGATATTCTGAACGAAGGAAAACGTTTATTGGAAACCACTTGGGGGTTAATGCTGAACCTTAGGTGAAAGATGAGTACTACCTTCGTTTCTGCAAAAAGAACAAAGATCTGTGATAACCTGTATAATTTTTTGGAAACTGGACTGCCTCTTTAAAAGCCCCAATTGGACAGTTGTCCGTCTTCAATGTCTATAAAGTTACGTTTTTTGAAGAGCTGAACGAACCCGCCGATGAGAGACAATGAGTGGCATATGATTAAGACTAGTGCAGTCGAAACGCGTAATGCCTGTGTTGTCATGAAATTAAAGCATTTTTAACCAGCGCTGTTGGTGTGGCCTGAACTACGCTGTTGGAAGAAGCGTGTGTTTCTAATGGAATATATATATATATATATATATATATATATATATATATATATATATATATATATTCACTGAAAAAAACATAGTTTTTACAGACGTTATAGTTAGGAATTAGCATTTAAAAAACCTTAGAAATTCACACAAAAAAACATATGTTTCAGGGACGTTACAGTTAGTTGAACATTTGACTCATATAAAACCAGAGAAATTCGCCTGTTATAGTTAGTTGAGCTAACTATAACTCGCGCGCCCGCAATGCACTGCTGATGATGTCACATATTACATCACTCATGACATGGTGAGTGACATCACTGATAGCATCACTGATGACATCTCAAACGACATCACTGATAACATCACTCATGACATCACCCACGTGACAATCTGATGCACATACTGATGCTCTAATATAAACTTTGATACACCCATTCTAAAATGCTGACTACTATTTTTGAAACTTACATTGAAGAATGCCATATACTACATAGCACTCACTATTTGCTAGGTCTACACACACATCCAGTCATTTATACATGTAGTTACTCATCAATTGAGGACTATAATATGCATTCATGCATCTATACATGCAGTCACACGCTACCACTCATCCATAGAGTTACTCACACGCCTAGTCAGTAATGCAAACAATGAATCACATGCCCATTTAATCATGTATACAGTTATACACACCAACTTCGTTATTTTTTGAAGGATGCACTCAACTCCTATTTTCTATCAAGCTTGAAATAAACCTTCATTTACCTCCAGACCTTTTCACCATTAAATTATTTCTCCCTTCTCAGACATTCCATTGATTGCCACAAGAAGGGCGGAGCAGGAGCTGACCCCGCAATGATGCCCTGGCATTCTGACACCTGCCATCGTGGTATCAAGACACCATCCCCGACCGGAGACCTGGTTCATCGTACAAACATACCCCGGACTAGGAGCTTGCACCAACACGTCGTGGGACACACCAGTGGTGGTAGGTGAGCAGTGAAGCCTCGGTGTGAGAGACCTACAATTGAACACAGTGCGGGAGAAGGGGTTGGGGTGCAGCACCCTGGGTGCACAGGTGCGTGCAAGCGATTTTCCCGTAGCTAATTATGTAGGACTATATTATCAAACAACGCCGATAACATTATCACCACTTTAGCGACAGGAAACTGCTGCTAAAGCGACAATAAGGGGTTGATAATATGCCCTTGTAAATTCCCATAGAAGCCCAGGTTCACACCAGAACCTGGGCTTCTAAGGGAATTCACAAGGCAATATTATCAACCCCTTATCGCCACTTTAGCGGCAGTTTCCTGCCGCTAAAGCGGCGATAATGTTATCGCCCTTCCTTCATAATATGGCCCATAATCTCTGGCCTCATGTATTTAATTTTAAGGACTTGCTGAACCACACTCTTTCTCGCAGACCCCAGCGTCCTAGACAAACGGGTGACGGAGGGTAAACACTAAGGGCTAGGTGCAATAGGCCGATGCTCTGTCTCCTCCTCCCTCTCTTCTTTTGACTCTCCCTCCCCTTCTCCCTTCCACCCACTCCCCCTCCCTTCCATTCTCACTATGGTCCTTTCATTCGGACTACCTTTCTTTACCTCTTCCACATAGCACACATACTTATGTTTCATTTTTGTCTTGCAGGTTTCCTATGCTGCTTCCACTGGAGTCCAACCCACGTTTTTTGTATTATACTGTTCTATTAAAGTTACATTTCTATTTATTTCTGTTTTAATAAAGGTTACTTATTTTTTCAAATAAATAACTGAGTGTATAGGTCTTCTTTTTCTGTCGGCACTTATCTATTGTTTATTGTGAAAATCATCTGTTTATAGGAGATTTTAAGGACAACATTATTTAATATTAGAGTGCACCCACCAAACATAGTCTAACTGACTATTAGACAAATGAAGCCTAGGTAATTGTACAACTGCAAGAGTTCTATGAGTGTATCACTTTATAACACCATAAGTACTGCCCGTGTGATTACAGAACAAATAAGGCACTGCCTAGGACCACCGAGGCTTCAGGGACTGCCGAGGCCCACCCTGCATATTTAAATAAAGACCTGGGGCCCGATTCACAGAACTAACTTAAGACAAAATCCTAAACTAACTACCATTTTGGTATTCACAGAAGGCATTTAGGAGTCCTAAAGTTAGGAGTCCTAACTATACTACTACTAAACTGAGAAAAATCCTAATTTTAAGACTTTCGGTATTCACAGAAGGCATTTAGGAGTCCTAAAGTTAGGACTCCTAACTTCTGTGAATACCGAAATGACTAAGTGCCTTCTGTGAATACCAAAATGAGTAAGTGCCTTCTGTGAATACCAAAATGGTAGTAAGTTTAGGATTTTGTCTTAAGTTAGTTCTGTGAATCGGGCCCCTGGATTGTGGCGATCCCCGGACTTCAGTTGGCCTCGAACCCCATGAACAGTTAGTAAACAATACCCGGGAAGGTGGCGCTCCCCTAGGCTGCAAAACATCTCTGTGCCCTTCCGCGCCTAATTTACATGTGACATTAAGATCCCCAGTCCTACAGAGACCCCGCAATATAATAATTGGATTGGCCACGGAACATTACCCACCCACCAGGGGCCTCATTTAAAAGAACGGTCATCCCCTCTATTACAGCGATACAAGGTTTTCCTCCTCTCGCTTCAAGTTGTCAAACAAGTATTTGCTATCACAGGGTGGAAGCCATGCGCCACCTTCTAATAGCAAACACAAATTTCCAGCGAATGCACACCCTGGGACATTGTATGAACTGCGCCTGAGAGTCACCCTCCCTACTACCATGATGCATTTGTTAGTATAAACGCATACTAACACTACTTACACACATGTAGTACAGCGACCAGAACATAGTGAAGAAGCAGTGGAAGCGCAAAATCTAAAAATATAAATCCTACCAGAAGTCGGATGACATAGTTCAATGAGCCGATGACCCTGGCATGAGTAGAAACAGCTACACGAACAAAACGGGTCTTCAGCACAACGCAAGCAATTTTGAAATATTGCTGAGTGGTGCCTTCTTTTTGCCTTCTCCCACTTGTTGCCACATTTATGTAGTGAAGAGGCAGACAGCAGTGAATCCAATAAGTAGATTTATTACAAGAAAACAAGACACCTGAAACAACCACCAACAGGAGCAAACAGCAAAGCAACCGTCTAATCCAGCACCATGTACAAACTCCGCAAGGTTCCCCTCATGACAGCCCTACATTCTAACATTACATACTGAGGGCCATATTATCAATGAACGGCGGTAAAATTATCGACGCTTTAGCGGCAGGAAACTGCTGCTGAAACGGCAATAATGGGCTTGATAATATGCCGTAGAGAATTCCAATAGAAGCCCATGTTCTCGTGTTAACTTGGGCTTCTAGTGGAATTCTCTACGGCATATTATCAGGCCCATTATCGCCGTTTTAGTGGCAGTTTTCTGCCGCTAAAGTGGCGATAAGTTTAACCCCGTTCCTTGATAATATGCCCCTTAGATTCTAGTAGAATTACATACTAACATTCTGCTATGACTTACAATGGAATACTACACAGAGCACATAACTTTACAGCAATGAGCTCATAGTTTCATCCATGAGTCTTGACACCAGTAGGGGTAAGACTTTCGCTTCCCACTCTCTATATTGTATAAACGTAAACTAACACTTCTTCCACAAGTATGCTACAGCGCCCAGAGCACATCACTTTACAGCAATGAGCTCACAATTTAGGCTCACGGTTTAATCCCCGAGTCTTCACACCAGTAGGGATGAGTAGTTCGCTTCCCACTGCCTATATAATATAAACGCATACTAACACCACTTACACACTTATACTACAGCAGCTAGTATTCTACACCACCCAGAGCCCATCACTTTACAGCAATCAGCTCAGTTTCATCCCCAAGTCTTCACACGGTAGGCGTAACTACTTCGCTTCCCGCTTCCGGTATACTATCAACACACAGTAGTGGTCAGTAGTTCGCTTCCCACTCCCTGTATGGTATAAACGTCTACTACCACTACTTGCACATGTATGCTACAAACACCAGACCACATCACTATACAGCAATTACCTCACCTCAATGCCACTCTGAGCAACACCGCACTTTCAGGCCGTTAACAGCGATCACTACCTACTGGCGACCGCCAGTAGGTAATCAAGAACAAATTACAATAGTTCTTTGATTCTTTTATCTTTCAAAAATTCTCTCTATTACTGTCTTTCTACTTTTCCATATAAATAGTTTTTTTAATATTCAAGTACACATCGAAGTCAGAAATGCAACGTATTCTATCAACACAATTTATACAACATTCTACAACACGTGGAGGTTAAAAGTTCATCAATTTTTTAAACCTAACGATATTTTTTTGCAACATTTTCTCGAACAATTAACGGCACATGCAGGTTAAAAGTTCACGATTGTTTTAAGTTCAAACAGTGCCTTCCAAATGCAAGTAGCAGGTGTGGTTGAGTTGAGCAAATTTTATCCTATAATATGTAATATAATATGTACGTGCAAACTGCTTTTGCTTAACCAATCACAAACATACTTTTCCACAAAACGAATGTGCACTCTACTTTTAAAAAACAATGCTTTTCATCTCCCAATAAGGTACCGTATTGTATGCGAAAAGAAATTAGTTCCCCATCTTTAAACATATCTTTAAACATATCTCTTCCAGCCAGACCTTCAAAATGCTAGTGTGGATCGTAGGACATAGCTATGTTTTGTGGTGCAAGAGGTATGCAGAACAGAGACGTATTGACTTAGACCTAGGTTTACAAAATGTGGACATTATATGGTTTGGACAGAGAGGATTGAAGTGGCACCAATTGTTGCCTTTGGTTAAAACCTGTTTGCATCTCCAAAACCCCGACCTCATGATTGTGTACTGTGGTGGAAACGACCTAGGCACATTGACTGGGGTAGATTTGGAAATGCTTATGAAGGACACCTTTGGACAATTGATGTTACTTTTGCCAAAGACAGAAGCGGAAATGTTCCAAACAACTTTGTCCTTAGATTGAAAAATCTCGGAAAAGAGTCAACAAAGCTGTCTCTGTATACCTCAGAGACCACAAAATGGGGTCCATATTCAGCAACAACATACGTTTTGATATGGTGTATATATACAGAAGTGATGGAGTACACTCCACAGATCAGGGAAACCGAGTTCTCCTGAATAACTGGAAGCTGTGCATCCACACTTATATGTAGCTCCAACTAATGAATACAAGGGCTCTTTTTAGAGCCACCCTATAACTTACAACTTAGGCCCCCTATTTTAGGGCCATATAACGCCAACTCCCGCACCCTCGCCAACATTTATTCTCCACACAGCTGTGGCACAGCGGCCAGACCATCTCACTTTGCAGCACAGACCTCTCGCTTTGATCCCCAGCTCTACTCACCCATAGGGGTAAGTAGTTTGCGCTCTACAAATACCATATTGATTTACCTTTGCAGCTTATACAACACCACCTAAGCACCATACACAAGCTACAATGTTCTAAACAAAAGTTTATCCAAGTACCTATAACTACATGCTGACACTACTTGCACAGATGTGGCACAGCGGCCAGAGCACATGACTTCACATCATATGACACACAGTTTGGGCTCACGCTTTAATCCCCGACTCAGCTCAGCTTAGCAACATGAGACTCTAGACAATACCTCACATATATTCCGTACCCCAGGACTTTCATACCAGTACGGGTCAGTAGTTCGTCCTAGTAGTTATAAACACATCCGGACACTACATCCACAACTGTAGTGCAGCGGCCACGGCACATGACTTCACAGCATAAGACACACAATTTGGGCTAATGCTTTAATCCCCGAGTCCCACGCCAGCTCACCTTACCAGCATCACACTCTACTCAATACCTCACTTAATTTCCGTAGCCCACCACTTACACACCGGTAGGGTTAAATACTTTACTTTGCACCCCCTCTATAGCACACCCTAAACACCCCACAGAGGTTACAATGCTCCTACCCTCCTATTTCCCACTTTTTCCCCCTTTTTCCCCCCTTTTTTCACCTTACTCGCTTCAACGGAATCACAAAATGGCGGCCAACACTTCCTAGTTGCAACCGCTCGGACTGCTCGCAGCCAATCAGCAACAAGCTCGTGCTCGTAACGCCTCAGCCAATCAGATGACAGAATTTCCTAATATCGATATCAGTAAATTTCGATATTTCTCAAAAACTACTGAATGGATTTACACCAAATAAACAAACGCGTGCTTTCTAGACCAAGACCCTTCTCCCTGCCAAATATGGGGTAATTCCGTTCACCCATTCGACCTGTAGCCTTGTCTAAAGTTTCCGATTGAAATTAACATTGAAAAAACACGTTTTGGGACCCTCTTTTTTCTCGCCCCCCACTTCACGAATCACCCCCAAACTTTCAACATAGGAGCTGATCTCAACAAAGAATTAGTTTTGATAATTTCGCGAAGATTCGTCAATTGGCGCCAAAGTTATTGGAAATAGAATGTTGCCATTTTCCTATGCTAACTAGGTCTTAACTACAACTATATATATATTCACTGAAAAAACCATAGGTTTCACACATGTTATAGTTAGCGGAAATTTTACTGATAAAAAACCAATGAAATTCCCCCGTTATAGTTAGTGCAGGAAACTATAACTCACGCGACCGCAATCCTCTGCTGATGCTAATACTGTATTTAGACACTTATTTGCCCATGTCTTCTTCCATAAATTTTTAGCTATACATATATTACAAATATTTTTTTTTCATAAAGACACATATGTCATCAGCAGAAGATTGCGGTCGCGTGAGTTATAGTTTCCTGCACTAACTATAACGGGGGAATTTCATTGGTTTTTTATCAGTAAAATTTCCGCTAACTATAACATGTGTGAAACCTATGGTTTTTTCAGTGAATTTGCAAGGTTTTTTAAATGCTAATTCCTAACTGTAACGTGTGTGAAACCTATGTTTTTTTCAGTGAATTTGTACGGTTTTTTAAATGCTAAGTTACTTTACGCCATTCGTGGTGTGCGCGCCCACTTAACGCAGTTCGTTCCGTGCGCGCACGGTGCGCTTCGCGCACCGCGCGCCCACTTTACGCAGTTAGTGCCGTGCACGCACGGTGGGCACGCGGTGCGCTACGCGCACCGCGTGCCCACGTTACGCTAGATGGGCCATGTACGCACGATGCGCTTCGCGCACCGTGCGCACATGGAGGACATATGATGCGCTTCGTTGTGAAAGGTTAAATTTTATTTTTTTTAAGTGTTTATAAGCCATGCACTAATGGTGCCCTTCGGGCACCATTTGCACACGGGGTGGGGAGGGTGTGGATAATTTTTTTTTTTAATAATTTTTTACCGTACGCGTACGGTAAGCGTAATCGGCAAAATTAACGAAAAAATAAAAATTGCGTTTTTGGCCTTGGGGGATCTTTGGGGACTCCCTCTACATGGCTAGGTGCTTTTGAGCTGGCTAAACAGCTCCTTTACATGTTTTTGCCCTTTGTTTTGTAATCCACACTCTGAGTGCGAGAGAGAAAATGGCGGCCGCCGCTTCCTGGTTTCGACCGATTCGAATGTTTACTAAGATCTAACAGCCAATCAGAATCGCGCTCGCGCACGTCACCGTACGCGTACGGTAAGCGCACCGTAAGCGCACCGTAAGCTGGCTCAGATATATATATTGATTTAAAGGCTATTTTCTCAGAATCTACTGAACAGATTTACACCAAACCTACAAAAGGCACTTCCTTGACCTGAGGACTACCTCTCTGCCAAATTTCTAGTAATTCTGTTCAGCCGTTCGGGCTGTAGCTGTGTCTAAAGGTCCTATGGAAAAATGCATGGGAAAAACGCGTTTTGGGACCCCCCTTTTATCTCAGCCCCCGCTTGACGAATCCCCCCGAGACTTTCAGGGTAGGAGCGGAGCGTAGCGCCCCACTTATTTTGAAAAATTCACGAGGATTCGTCAACCGGCGCCAAAGTTATTCAAAATAGAATGTTGCGGATTTCCTATGGAAACGTGGTCCTAACTATAACTACCTACTGGCGACCGCCAGTAGGTAATATTTATATTTATATATATGCCTTTTATAGTAGCAAATTAAAAAAACACACAACATTTTATATTTAGTGCAAAATATATTTTATAATAATGTTATATTATATTCATGTTTATATAAACACAGAAACACATATATATATTTATGTGTGAATGTTTATATAATATATATTTGAGATGTCATCAGTGATGTCATCAGTGATGTCACTGACCATGTCATGAGTGATGTAATATATGACGTCATCAGCAGTGCATTGCGGGGGCGCGAGTTATAGTTAGCTGAACTAACTATAACAGGGGAATTTCTAGGGTTTTGTACGAGGGAAATTTCCAGCTAACTATAACGCCCCTGAAACCTATGGTTTTTTCAGTGAATTTCAAAGGTTTTTTAAATGCCAATTCCTAACTATAACGTGCCTGAAACCTATGGTTTTTTCAGTGAATTTCAAAGGTTTTTTAAATGCTAATTCCTATCTATAACTTATCTCTGAAGATATCATGTTTAATGATTTTGATTGGATTTCTATATTTTTCAAATTCAGTGTGTCATTTCATTAATTACATTTTTTTAAAAATACTTTTTATCACCATTTTTAAATGTATTTTTTCAATTAATTCTTTTAAAAATTAAAAAATACTATTTGAGCTTAATGGGTTTTTCAAACATATTTTTTTATATTTTTCAAAATATTTTTTTAACTATATGTGCAAAACTTTATTTTATATATTTTCTTTCCATGTTTTTGGATCCGCGCACCCTAAGCGCACCGTTCTCGATCCCTATGCGATAGCATCCGCGCATAGTATGCGTCGGGTATGTGGTTAGTGCGCGATTCCAATGCGACCGGTACATGACTCCCAACCTATACGCGACACGTTCGATGTACGTAACGTGACGTTTACGCGCTTTCGCGATGCGTCTTCTGCGTCTCTGACGCGGTGGGTTCGCGGATCCCGCAAAGTATTTAACATTTAAAAAAACATATTTATGTATTTCATGTGAATATTAATTGAAGACAAACTCTAAACTAGTCTTAAAAGTAATATATTTTGACATCTAATCCTATATTTCTTTTTAATTCAATTTCGCGGATGCGTGCTGGGTGCGTGCTGCGTACTCGCAGGGTGCGCGGATCCCATGTGACCTGCAAAAAAAGAGATTTGATTGGTTCATTACAATTCCTGTTCTAACTACTGAAAGACCCCACCCATTTCAATCATTCTTCTTTGAGTTTCTTTGGAGAACCACCTCTTTGGAGAGAAGAAGATTTTTTAGACTAAGTTTACACTTAGCTCTAACTTTTTTCAACCAAAAATGGCTTCAGGGCAGCAGGCATCACCTTCATCACCTCATACTTCTGACGATGAATTTTTGTCGGAGTTACCACGCAAAGAACGTTTCTCTTCAGTGGTGTGGAAATATTTTACTTTTCCCGAGGGGCAGAAAAAGACCAATGCCACCTTGGTCACATGAAAGATTTGCAAAAGAGTCCTATCGAGATGGGATCCTAACAAGAAATACTCTTGCAGCACGGCAAGTATGATGAAGCACATGAGGACCCTTCATCCAAACAATCTTGCACGAGAAGAGTGCCGACGGATGAGAAACACTCCTGCTCCTGCGCCATCCACCTCATCGCAGCCGAGCACATCAAGAGTGCATCCATCAGACCAAACCTTGGACATCTGTCCTCAATTTCAATTTTTAAAAGTGCTCTGCACTAAGTGCAATAAGACTTTGTTCTATGGCAAGCAGTAGATCGATCTGATCAGCCGCCGCCAAGAAATTCACATTTGCTAGTTTTTTTTTTTGTTTTTTTATTGTTCCCTGAAGTTCATTGTTTGGTTTCTCCTGTTTTTTTTTTTTCAGAAAAATCTAAAAAATCACAAAATTGTTCGAAAACCCCAAAAAAATATAAAAGAAGAAAAAAAAAAAGTTATTGTAAGAACTAACTTTCCTGGTTTAAAAAATGAGCTAAATTTCTTTGTTAGTGTGTGAAAGTTTAGATGAATGTATGTGTAGTACGTAATTGACTAAATGAATGCATTAGTAGCGTATGGTGAATGTATCCAACATATGTACATAAATATGTTGCAAATCTATGCTTCTGTCTGCACGGCTGCTTAAACTGCAGCCATGTGGTGACACAGGCACCCTTGCACCATAGTGCAAGGATATCTGTGTCATGTGCTGTTTGTTTTTCTACAGGAAGACACACCTTCCTGCACAAATACAATGAGAAAATGCATTTTTTTCCTTCAATGTATGCTGAACATTTAAGCATGCATTGAAGATATAAAAATGTGGAGAAATTAAAACAATTCTCTTTGTTGTGCTTTCCTACACCAATTGTAGAATGGTGCAGCATTCACACACATATAGAGATTTATGATTCAGGCCATGTCTGAACTGGGGTGACAGAGTGGGCTAAAGAACGGTGATGGATTAAACCCAGATCAGTTGACTGGGGGTGAGTGCTTACAATGTTCAACACTCCGTCCATCATTTCCTTTGGTTTTTGCTTTGTTCGCCATAAGTTGGCAGGGTATGCTCAGACGTGAGTCCCTTGCTCACTTTGCCACTGGATTCAAGCAAGCCTGGCTGAAGACGGCTGAAATGCCAGAAACCGGTCCTAGGAAGCTTGTTTCCGGTCCAGGGAAGACATGGCTTGGCAGTTCGGGCTGGACTGTTCCCATGAGGCACAGGGTCAGACTGATTTGCATATGGCCATGTCTGAACTGGGGTGGCAGAGTGGGCTAAAGAACGGTGATGGATTAAAACCAGATCAGTTGACTGTGGGTGAGTGCTTGCAATGTTCAACACTCCGTCCATTATTTCCTTTGGTTTTTGCTGTGTTCGCCATAAGTTGGCAGGGTATGCTCAGACGTGAGTCCCTTGCTCACTTTGCCACTGGATTCAAGCAAGCCTGGCTGAAGACGGCTGAAATGCCAGAAACCGGTCCTAGGAAGCTTGTTTCCGGTCCAGGGAAGACATGGCTTGGCAGTTCGGGCTGGACTGTTCCCATGAGGCACAGGGTCAGACTGATTTGCATATGGCCATGTCTGAACTGGGGTGGCAGAGTGGGCTAAAGAACGGTGATGGATTAAACCCAGATCAGTTGACTGGGGGTGAGTGCTTGCAATGTTCAACACTCCGTCCATCATTTCCTTTGGTTTTTGAAATATTATGAACCCCCTCAAATCTCTTTTTTTGCAGGTCACATGATATCTGATTATGGTCAGATTTCAAAACTACATAAACAGAGTGTTCTTAGAAACGTGTTTCAACTTTGTAGCTTCTTGCAGGCCTCTTCATTCTGCATATTGAGACTTAGTTAAATTTACCTTCACAGTAATAGGAATAAAAAATGGTATTCATTTTTTGCTGTTTTTCATTCAAATATAAATTCTTAAAAATTGCTTATTTTAAAATTTGGATCTGTGAAAGAAAAGAAAAAAAAAATTAGAACATATAAAAATACATTTTTTACAACACAACATAATTTCCACAAAGTAATTTGTTTGCCTTTTTTGCTGTTCTCAGAATATAGTGAATTTCACTGGAAATAGTAATTTCAATGCTACTCATCACTTAACAGCGGCCAAAAAAAAAACAATCAGAAAGATTGTTAAAAAAAAAACAACATACTATTCTCAGTAAATACAGGTTGAAATGATGTACATGAGCACACTCTCTTTTCATGAAGTAATCCATGGTCAATCTGCTCTTTCACTTGCTGATATATTTGTTTCTGTTCAACATTTAGTTGCTCTTCCAAGTTTCCTAACTGTATTGCATCTTCTTGTGCTTGATACATTGCTGTTTCCACCTCATTCATTGCAATCGCTGCTTCATTTTCAACAATTGGTTGTCCTAGTGGATCTTGACTCAGTGCAGCAGAACTTTGACTGTCTTGAGAACTGTCTCTAGCAATCTCAGCTGCAATTGTAGCTTCTTGATCAATTTCATCATTCAACATTTTCACATAATTTGCGAAAGCACTGCATTGTATGCTATCTTTACAAGCATTAAATGAATCTTCATAGCTGGAAAAATCTCCAAGTAATTCCAGTTCAGAACGCCATTGTTTGAACATTTGCAAAAGGGCTAAATAGTAAAATTCCCTTTTGTCAGCAGTGTCGCAACTCAGTTTTCTGTGATTAATTAAATTTCCTTTCCTTTGTTTCACCAGACATCCTTCAGAACCAATCACTCCATATTTTCCATCGTTGATGTTCTCTGTAATATTCCGTTTAAAAGTGTAGTTTTGCAGCACTTCATAGAGACACATGTTCTCAAGATGATGACTTCTCTTTGAATAGTATGTGTCCAACATATTGGTTTTCAAAATATCTGTACTTTCAGGGTCATTTTCTGCTAAATATTCAATTTCTTGAACAGATTTCAGTACCCGATTTCGCATTCCTGCAAGACCTAGACTCACCCAAATGATTCTTCTACTTTTGGAATATAAACTTGCAGATGATAACCAATCTGAACATTCATATGCTCCAATTGCACGATGCGATAACATCTTCAAACTGAAACTGTATAATTTCTTACTTAGAGTCTTCTCGTGAGAAATCTCTTCCCACATTTCTTTCAATTCAGTCTTTTCTGATTTAGTAATGTAAGACGTTACATATCGAGCAACAGCAATGGAATTGTCCGCAACATACTGAATATCCATGTTAGCGTTCCACATGGATAAAATAATTGGATTGTAGTCATTTATGTATTTAGATTCTTCGCTTCTTCTTAAGTTGTAGGTGTTTTTCGGAGACTTTCTTGTGATGGTCTGTCGTACAGCTGACATAAAACTGTTCACTCTTCCTTTGGCTAATACAGGACGTGGAAATCCAAAACGACATTTGGTATAGAACTTATCATTTGGCTTGTACTTTCGTCAACAGTATTTTCCACACCTATGGCTTTGAAATCGTAAGACTTGTTGTTTAAAGTTTTTCTCTTCTCTGCTATTTGGAAGAGCACATGTAGCATAATCTTCAATGAAAGACAAAACAGTTTCATCTGAATCTGTTCCAAATTTGGGGGCGTCCTTGACCCATAACAACATATGTATGTGAGGAGCACCTCTTGCTTGATACTCCTTTCTCCAAAAGAAATCCACAACTTCTCCAAGAGGAGGATTCTTTTTATTGCAGATGAAAGACATCATAGCTTTAATTCTATGATTGAAATATCTGCATACATTGACAGGATCCAAAGAGCACAATTCTCCAGGTGTCTTGTATTCAATATTTTTTATATTGGAATTTGCCTCTCGAAGAAATTCAAGTAAATCATCCCAAGCATACTCAGCACAGCTTAGTGTAACAAACCATGTAGGAGTTCCCAAGTTCCGTAGCATGCATTTCAGTTCTCCATGTCGACGGCACCAATATTCATTAGTCCCACGCTGACATGCCATCAGATTATTCAACTGAGATTCTAATTTATCATCTCTCTGATGCACTTTATCCATAAAATCCTTTGCAGTTACATTTTGAAGATGCATTCCAGTTTTTAAAATGTGATTTACTGCATATGAAAGTCCAGACAAGTCACTTTCAAACAGAAGATGAAACATATAAGGGATACATTGTCGAAATCTTGGATCTTCTGCATATAATCTTGTTGTCCGATATTCAGATGCAGGAATCTGCACAGGACGTTCATCATATCGTCCACCTTTTCCTGTTGGAAACAACTGCGGGAAACAACGAGCTTCCAAGCTCTCTTCCCATACACTCATGGGACTTCCTGTTGCTTTTTTCATTTGAAACAACTTAATTGTATTCCCCATCACCTCTTTGGAATGAAGTGGATGTACACTGTAATGTTCATAGATCTCTTCACATCTGGACATGTCCACTTTTTCAATTTGTCCACTTAATGTTTCACTATCTTCTGCTAAATCTATTTCTTCTTCTCCAACAAACACATTTCTATAGTACTCATTATTTTTTAACAGATACAATGATGCCTTTTGCACTTTTCTAACATCCACTAACTCTTGCCAGATTTTCTTATTTTTAGTAGGAACACCATTAACTAGAATGACTAGTGGCTCATTTTCTGCATGATCTACACCAATAGTTTCAACATTTTTCCTTAAATCTAATGGTAAATACACAACTCTTCCTTTCAATCCTCTTTGCAACTCTGATGGAGGTAATTTACTTGTTTTGGGCTCCATACGAACAATAGCCTGAAACGGGTGAACACATTGTATCAGAATAGACTCACACGTATTTAAATCAATCAGCTCTGGAGGAATAGCAACCAACTCTAGATTATTATGAACAGCTCTAGCAGGCATTTTATTCTCATCTAATTTAGTATAACAATATTTGCAAATACGCTGCTCACATCCCAAATCAAAACAATCCTCTACCAACAAATAAGTTGCAAATTCCATCCACTTATCATCATCTTCTATTTCACTTTTTAAATACAGATTGACACCCCTAGTCTGATTTTTATAGTGACTTCGCCGACAACAAATACAAGAAACATTTAGTCTTTCACCTGAAATTACCTTAAACTTTGTGATTTCATCCTCAAATTTTTCTGTAATTACAGGTTCTACATTGTCTTCAACATTTTGTTCTACCAATGTGTCAGTTTCTTCACTCTCTTGCTGAGGCCCAAAGTAACAAAACTCAATATCCTCGACGACCTGCTTCACATCTGAAACTGACCCACGTAAAAGAGCACTGTTCAACTCACTTAACTTTAGTTTTTTGTAACTTATTTTTATTGCCATTTTTATATTAGACACATTGTACATCATATAGATCTTTCAGATAGTTATAACAGATAGTACATTCAATAGTGGTACACATCAGCTGCATATATCAGTGATACGTCATCGGAAAACATGACCCACGAACTCACTTAACTTTAGTGCTGGACTTTTTGCATGATACAACCTTCTCACTAACTTCCGCATTTGAGTATGATGTACAGCCAGCATTCTGAAATTGTGAAAAACACTTTCACAAACTTTCCTAGAAAGACAAGCCAGAGAATGACCTTGCAAACCAGTATGTTTTCTCACTCTGCAAGGGTCTAGTCCTTGCAACAGCTTAATCTTTTGTTTTACACTTTTTTTAGTATAGACTTGTAAAAAACTACATAATTTTTCAATAGATTCCTGTCGTACACTACAAACACTACTGCATTCCCAAGTGTATACAGGGTTTTTAGCACGTCTCCCTAAAACTTCATCAGCTATCACTTCTTCTGCATTTCTTTCAACCATTTTCTCTTTCTCCATTGGACAACCATCACTAACCTCAAAACCTCTACCACTGGTGTCAACTGCATACAATATTTTTTCACTTAGTGAATAACTCTCTTCATTAAAAAAACGCTCTGAACTAGAACTGTGTTTCCATTCTCCCTAAAAAAATCACAATTTTTTTTTTTTCTTAATATCTACTTTTGGCATTCATTACATATATAGGTTTATCTAGTGATCGAATTCTGTTTAACAGTAAAATAAACAGTTTCCTTTTTACTTCAAAAGCCTTTTCCACAATGCTTTCAATATGCTTCTTCTTTTTATAAAATAAAGCTCTCTTTTTATATTTCTTCACATCTTTCAGCAAATTATGCACTACTCTCTTGTAAAATATTTTTTTGCGTAATTCCTTATACTGATTTTGTTTTATTTTACCATACTTTATCTCCTTTGTCTGAACATTTGCTTTTTTACTTTTCCTCTTATTTAGATTTTTTTTTCTTACTTAAAAATTTTTCTGAAGTTGCAGCATTCTCTACATTCTGTTTGCTCCTACAAACATTTTTAATAAATTGCTTTGTGATATTACCAGATTTTTTTTTCCTTTTAGCCACATTACCTTGTTCATTCAATACTTGTGGTTGATGTTTCTTCAAATAATCCTCCTGTCTCTGTTCTTTTCTTTTTCTTTTTTTTCTGGCATAATTTCTCGATTTTAACGTTTAAAAACAGTATCTGCAAAAAAGAATCACAAATAAATGTATATTAATAACTTTCAAATTTACAGTATTCCATTACTGTACAAACACATTTTATATAAAACAGACTAAGAAACTATAGCCCTGAACCACAAGTGTGACGATGATTAAAACACTACATACATAGTGCATACTACTTTTAAGCAGTTCATGCCCTAAAGCCTACCTCACTAAAAGACTACATGCTAAGTGACTGAATGATTACAGTACTAAAAGGAGACACACTGGGTGAGTAACAGGGTGTTTGCTAGAAGTATATGAATACTAAATGGGGAATTGAAGATGCGAAAGACAACTGTGTAGCTGATTAGAGAACTGAATGCATACTGGATAGGCATTTAAAGCAGTCCATGTGCTAAGGCCCGGCTCACTGCATGAGTACTTGGGTACTGACTGAATGATTAGACAACAGCAAGGAGACTGCCTGGATGAATTTTTAAGTGGTAGGCTTTTCGCACAGGGAATGGATTAGTACTTGGTACTGAATGGGTCACTAGAAGAGTGCAAAGGGAGTGACAGGATGTTTGCTGGACTATATGGATACTGACTAGGGAATTGAAAGTGTAAAAGACAAGTCTGTAGGTGGTCAGAAGACTGCATGCATAGTGCATAGGGGTTTGAAGCAGTTCATGTGCTAAGGCCTGACTCAGTGCATGGATACTTAGACAGTGACTGAATCATTAGAGTACTGTAAAGAGAGTCTCTTAGTGAATTTATAAGTGTTTGGGTTTTGGCACAGTGAATGGATTACTACATGGTGGTGAATGGGTCACTAGAACACTGCAAAGGGACTGATAGGGTGTTTCCTAGAAGTGTATGGATACTGACTAGGAAATTGAAGATGTGAAAACAACTGTGTAGGTGGTTAGAGAACTACATGCATACTGCATAGACATTTGAAGCAGTCTATTTGGTAATGAATGGTTCACAACATAAGTACTTAGAAACTGATAAAATCTTCAGACTACTTCTAGGACAGTGCCTGGGTAAAAATTTTAAATTTTCAGCTCTGGTGCAGTGAAGACAATACTACATGGTACTGCACTTTAGTGTCAAATCATGACTCATTTTACCAATGCATAAGCAAACACTGGCTTCTAATGCTACTAAAACTTGACAACATGACAGGTTTTATAACAGTTATCTGTCAGCAAATACACGATGTTACCAAACGCTTCTCTCACAGTGGTTCCCAAATGCACACAGACTCTCAGTGTGATTCTAGACAAGCAGCACTATCCCTAGGAGTTTACCAAAACTCTTTCACTACACTGGAAGTGGTAAGGGAACTGCACACAATCTACATATTTCACCACTACACTTTACTGTCAATACCTAACTCATTTAATGGAAGCATAAGCCATAACTGTCTTCTAATGCTACTAAAACTTCACAACATGACATGTTTTAAAACAGTTATCTCTCAGCAAATGCACAATGTTACCAAACGCTTCTCTCACAGTGGTTCCCAAATGTACACAGACTCAGTGTGATTCTAGACAAGCACCACTATCCCTAGGAGTTTACCAAAACTCATTCACTACAGTGGAAGAGGTAAGGGAACTGGACACAATCTACATATTTCACGACTGCACTTTAGTGTCAATGCCTGACTTATTTAATCAACACATAAGCAAAGACTGGCTTCTAATGCTACTAAAAGTTGACAACATGACAGGTTTTAAAACAGTTATCTGTCAGAAAATACACGATGTTACCAAACGCTTCTCTCACAGTGGTTCCCAAATGCACACAGACTCACAGTGTGATTCTAGACAAGCACCACTATCCCTAGGAGTTTACCAAAACTCATTCACTACACTGGAAGTGGTAAGGGAACTGCACACAATCTACATATTTCACGACTAAACTTTACTGTCAATACCTGACTCATTTAATGAAAGCATAAGCCATAACTGTCTTCTAATGCTACTAAAACTTGAGAACATGACATGTTTTAAAACAGTTATCTGTCAGCAAATACACGATGTTACCAAACGCTTCTATCACAGTGGTTCCCAAATGTACACAGACTCACAGTGTGATTCTAGACAAGCACCACTATCCCTAGGAGTTTACCAAAACTCATTCACTACAGTGGAGGAGATAAGGGAACTGCACACAATCTACATATTTCACGACTGCACTTTAATGTCAATGCCTGACTCATTTAATCAACACATAAGCAAAGACTGGCTTCTAATGCTACTAAAACTTGAGAACATGACATGTTTTAAAACAGTTATCTGTCAGCAAATACACGATGTTACCAAACGCTTCTCTCACAGTGGTTCCCAAATGTACACAGACTCACAGTATGATTCTAGACAACAACCACTATACCTAGGAGTTTACCAAAAATCATTCACTACTGTGGAAGTGGTAAGGGAACTGCACACAATCTTCATATTTCAGAACTGCACTTTTATGTCAAAGGCTGACTCATATAATCAAAGCAAAAGCAAAGACTGGTTTCTAATGCTACTAAAACTTGACAACATGACCGGTTTTAAAACAGTTATCTGTCAGCAAATACACGATGTTACCAAATGCTTCTCTCACATTCCTTACCCAAATGCACACAGGCTCAAAGTGTGATTTTAGACAAGTAACACTATCCTAGGAGTTTACCAAAACTCATTTACTAGTCTGGAAGAGTTAATGGTACTGCACACAATGTACATATTTAAGTACACCACATCAGTGTCAAAGCATGACTCATTTAATCAACGCATAAGCAAAAACTGCATTCTAATGCTACTAAAACTTCACAACATGAAAGGTTTTAAAACAGTTATCTGTCAGCAAATACATGATGTTACCAAATGCTTCTCTCACAGTGATCCCAAATACACACTAACTCACAGTGTGATTCTAGACAAGCACCACTATCCCTATGAGTTTACCAAAACTCATTCACTACAGTGCAAGTGGTAAGGGAACTGCACACAATCTACATATTTCACAGCTGCAATTTACTGTCAATGCCTGACTCATATAATGAAAGCATAAGCCATAACTGTCTTCTAATGCTACTAAAACTTGACAACATTACATGTTTTAAAACAGTTATCTGTCAGCAAATACACAATGTTACCAAACACTTCTCTCACAGTGGTTCCCAAATGCACACAGACTCAGAGTGTGATTCTAGACAAACAACACTATCCCTAGCAGATTACCAAAACTCATTCACTACAGTGGAAGTGGTAAGGGAACTGCACACAATCTACATATTTCACGACTGCACTTTAGTGTCAATGCCTGACTCATTTAATCAACACATAAGCAATGACTAGCTTCTAATGCTACTAAAACTTGACAACATGACAGGTTTTATAACAGTTATCTGTCAGCAAATACACGATGTTACCAAACGCTTCTCTCACAGTGGTTCCCAAATGCACACAGACTCTCAGTGTGATTCTAGACAAGCAGCACTATCCCTAGGAGTTTACCAAAACTCATTCACTACACTGGAAGTGGTAAGGGAACTGCCACAATCTACATATTTCACGACTACACTTTACTGTCAATACCTAACTCATTTAATGGAAGCATAAGCCATAACTGTCTTCTAATGCTACTAAAACTTCACAACATGACATGTTTTAAAACAGTTATCTCTCAGCAAATGCACAATGTTACCAAACGCTTCTCTCACAGTGGTTCCCAAATGTACACAGACTCAGTGTGATTCTAGACAAGCACCACTATCCCTAGGAGTTTACCAAAACTCATTCACTACAGTGGAAGAGGTAAGGGAACTGGACACAATCTACATATTTCACGACTGCACTTCAGTGTCAATGCCTGACTCATTTAATCAACACATAAGCAAAGACTGGCTTCTAATGCTACTAAAAGTTGACAACATGACAGGTTTTAAAACAGTTATCTGTCAGAAAATACACGATGTTACCAAACGCTTCTCTCACAGTGGTTCCCAAATGCTCACAGACTCACAGAGTGATTCTAGACAAGCACCACTATCCCTAGGAGTTTACCAAAACTCATTCACTACACTGGAAGTGGTAAGGGAACTGCACACAATCTACATATTTCACAACTACACTTTACTGTCAATACCTGACTCATTTAATGAAAGCATAAGCCATAACTGTCTTCTAATGCTACTAAAACTTGAGAACATGACATGTTTTAAAACAGTTATCTGTCAGCAAATACACGATGTTACCAAACGCTTCTATCACAGTGGTTCCCAAATGTACACAGACTCACAGTGTGATTCTAGACAAGCACCACTATCCCTAGGAGTTTACCAAAACTCATTCACTACAGTGGAGGAGATAAGGGAACTGCACACAATCTACATATTTCACGACTGCACTTTAGTGTCAATGCCTGACTCATTTAATCAACACATAAGCAAAGACTGGCTTCTAATGCTACTAAAACTTGAGAACATGACATGTTTTAAAACAGTTATCTGTCAGCAAATACACGATGTTACCAAACGCTTCTCTCACAGTGGTTCCCAAATGTACACAGACTCACAGTATGATTCTAGACAACAACCACTATACCTAGGAGTTTACCAAAAATCATTCACTACTGTGGAGGTGGTAAGGGAACTGCACACAATCTTCATATTTCAGAACTGCACTTTTATGTCAACGCCTGACTCATATAATCAAAGCAAAAGCAAAGACTGGTTTCTAATGCTACTAAAACTTGACAACATGACCGGTTTTAAAACAGTTATCTGTCAGCAAATACACGATGTTACCAAATGCTTCTCTCACAATCCTTACCCAAATGCACACAGGCTCACAGTGTGATTTTAGACAAGTAACACTATCCTAGGAGTTTACCAAAACTCATTCACTAGTCTGGAAGAGTTAATGGTACTGCACACAATGTACATATTTAAGTACACCACATCAGTGTCAAAGCATGACTCATTTAATCAACGCATAAGCAAAGACTGCATTCTAATGCTACTAAAACTTCACAACATGACAGGTTTTAAAACAGTTATCTGTCAGCAAATACATGATGTTACCAAATGCTTCTCTCACAGTGATCCCAAATACACACTAACTCACAGTGTGATTCTAGACAAGCACCACTATCCCTATGAGTTTACCAAAACTCATTCACTACAGTGCAAGTGGTAAGGGAACTGCACACAATCTACATATTTCACAGCTGCAATTTACTGTCAATGCCTGACTCATATAATGAAAGCATAAGCCATAACTGTCTTCTAATGCTACTAAAACTTGACAACATTACATGTTTTAAAACAGTTATCTGTCAGCAAATACACAATGTTACCAAACACTTCTCTCACAGTGGTTCCCAAATGCACACAGACTCACAGTGTGATTCTAGACAAACAACACTATCCCTAGCAGATTACCAAAACTCATTCACTACAGTGGAAGTGGTAAGGGAACTGCACACAATCTACATATTTCACGACTGCACTTTAGTGTCAATGCCTGACTCATTTAATCAACGCATAAGCAATGACTAGCTTCTAATGCTACTAAAACTTGACAACATGACAGGTTTTAAAATAGTTATCTGTCAGCAAATACACGATGTTACCAAATGCTTCTCTCACAGTGGTTCCCAAATGCACACACACTCACAGTGTGATTCTAGACAAGCATCACTATCCCTAGGAGTTTACCAAAACTCATTCACTACAGTGGAAGTGGTAAGTGAACTGCACACAATCTACATATTTCACGACTGCACTTTAGTGTCAATGCCTGACTCATTTAATCAACGCATAAGCAATGACTAGCTTCTAATGCTACTAAAACTTGACAACATGACAGGTTTTAAAATAGTTATGTGTCAGCAAATACACGATGTTACCAAATGCTTCTCTCACAGTGGTTCCCAAATGCACACACACTCACAGTGTGATTCTAGACAACAACCACTATACCCAGGAGTTTACCAAAAATCATTCACTTCTGTGGAAGTGGTAAGGGAACTGCACACAATCTTCATATTTCAGGACTGCACTTTTGTGTCAAAGCCTGACTCATTTAATCAAAGCATAAGCAAAGACTGGCTTCTAATGCTACTAAAACTTGACAACATGACCGGTTTTAAAACAGTTATCTGTCAGCAAATACACGATGTTAGCAAATGCTTCTCTCACAATCCTTACCCAAATGCACACAGACTCACAGTGTGATTTTAGACAAGCAACACTATCCTAGGAGTTTACCAAAACTCATTCACTAGTCTAGAAGAGATAATGGTACTGCACACAATCTACATATTTAAATACAGCACATCAGTGCCAAAGCATGACTCATTTAATCAACGCATAAGCAAAGACTGGATTCTAATGCTACTAAAACTTCACAACATGACAGGTTTTAAAACAGTTATCTGTCAGCAAATACATGTTGTTACCAAATGCTTCTCTCACACTGATCCCAAATATACACCAACTCACAGTGTGATTCTAGACAAGTGCCACTATCCCTAGGAGTTTACCAAAACTCATTCACTACAGTGCAAGTGGTAAGGGAACTGCACACAATCTACATATTTCACGACTGCAATTTACTGTCAATGCCTGACTCATTTAATGAAAGCATAAGCCATAACTGTCTTCTAATGCTACTAAAACTTGACAACATGACAAGTTAAAACAGTTATCTGTCAGCAAATACACAATGTTACCAAATGCTTCTCTCACAATGGTTCCCAAATGCACACAGACTCACTGTGTGATTCTAGACACACAACACTATCCCTTGCACTATACCAAAACACATTTCTTCATCTAGAAGTATTACTACATTTTAGTATAGAAACATAGCATAACTCATTTCACAAATTCATAAACAATGACTGGTTTCTAATTCTACCAAAATATAAAAACATAAAACAGCACAGTTATCTGTCTACAAACACATGAAAAACACAAATGCATATCACAGAATGGTTTCTACATGCACACACACTGTAGAGAAAAAAAGTACTCCCTACACTTTAGCAGGAGAAATACATTAGTCTGATTAAAATCAAAATTGTCTACATACATCCCCTCACAATTAAATAACTCATCTTTCAAGTTCTTTTGTAGATTAAGAAGTATATCAATCACTCACCATATTTTCTTTTACAGAATCTCTGCACTGTGCACCTCTCAGCAAAAACAAAGAATGGAAAAGTTTTGCTTTCATTTTCCACACATATACATGCAAACATCAAATCACAATCCTTCACACATAAACTCAAAAGCAAACACACATTTCTATTGGTTAAACATTTCAACCCTTTCCAACTGAAATACATTTCAACCCTTCCCCCAATCTGCCTTCTGCCTGTTACTATAGAAACAGGTCATGGAACACTGCACTGAGCTCACTGGTCCCAAGTTTAGCACACAATGTTACTAAACAAGACAGGAAGTGTGCTTGACTTTTCAACATATCAGCTTATCATATATAATGTTCCTTACAATCTATTTTTGTTAACCAATAAGAATCATACCTTTAAAAAACAGAAATATACACCCTACCTTTCAGTGTAGAAAGTAGTCATACAACCAATGATTTCTTGTCTTTTTAAAAAAAATATTGCCGTGGATCCGCGCACCCAACGCGGGAGAATCCATGCACCCAACCTGTTAGGATGCACGCACCGTGCGCGTATTTCGCTGTTTAAAAAAAAAAAATGGGGCCTCAGGGGGTCCTTCTGGGACCCCTTAAGCACCTCTAGAGGGTCAGAGTATTTCCACTCTGCCCCCTTTATATGTTTTACACACTTATTCCCCTTGCTTCTTCAGCCTTGCTTCTATCGAGGCAGAAAATGGCCGTCAACAGTTCCTGGTTTCGAATGTAGAGAGACACTCGACAGCCAATTAGCATTCAGCGTGCGATCGGGAGGGTGCGCGCTCGGTTCGGGGAGGGTGCGCTTACGGTGCGGGTAGGGTCTGCGGATCCTCCCCGGCCATAGATATCACTAACTTTTTTACCCTAATTTTCTCAGGAACTACTGAACAGATTCACACCATTTATGCAAAAGGCACGAGTCTAAACTGAGGACTACCTCTTTGCTAAATTTGGTGTTATTCCGTTCAGCGGTTCGGGCTGTAGCTGCGACAACAGATCCTATGGGAATTGCATGGGGAAAACGTGTTTTGGGACCCCCCTTTTTTCTCGGCCCCCGCTTGACGAATCACCACAAAACTTTCAGGGTAGGAGCGGAGCTGGCCAAAAGTTTGGAAAATTTCGCGAAGATTCGTCAATCGGCACCAGACATTTTGGGAATAGAATGTTGCGGATTTCCTATGGAAAATAGGCCCTAACTATAACTATCTACTGGCGACCGCCAGTAGATTATTTATATATATATATATATATATATATATATATATATATATATATATATATATATATATATATATATATATATATATATATATATATATATATATATATATGTAAATGTAAATGTAAATGTGCAGGAATTTATATAGCGCAAATCACCAAGCGGTCTCTAAGCGCTTGCTTAGGGAACCCGTCCTGGTATTCCCCTGTGAGATAACCCAGCAGGGCATCCGCAAGATATATATATATTGTTCCACAATAGCCCTCAAGCTTCAATAGGGCACACGACGCTCTCCCCCACCATCTGGTAATACTAGCCTTGCTGATGCACTCCAACCTCGGTCTCATTTCATTAATTTTCAAGTTCGACGCGTTTCAAGGCTGTTCCGCCCCTTCCTCATGAACTGTGAACAGAGGGACACGACATTCCACCACTGTTAGTTTCTCTCCTTTTATTGACAGAAACACCGCCCTGGGTGGGCATGGCATAGTTTTTACCAACCAGCTGCATGCTGGTAATTGCGGTCCATACAGGGTGAATATAGTAATTGCCTTAAGTAGGTTTGTTCCCTCTGTCAAAATTGCACCTGTTTAAAACCTATAGTAGGCATGAGACAATCCAGTTAGCGCGCCGTTTTCACCTGGGAGAGCGTGCTCCATCAGAAAGGAACCGTTTCCCCTCCGAAGCCTTTCCATCTTAAGTTCGCTTCTGGTAGAAGACGGAAATGGTGCTCCTATTCACGGCCAAGGGTAGCCGTGCAAAGTAATTGTTCCACAATAGCCCTCAAGCTTCAATAGGGCACACGACGCTCTCCCCCACCATCCGGTAATACTAGCCTTGCTGATGCACGCCAACCTCGGTCTCATTTCATTAATTTTCAAGTTCGACGCGTTTCAAGGCTGTTCCGCCCCTTCCTCATGAACTGTGAACAGAGGGACACGCCATTCCACCACTGTTAGTTTATATTCACCCTGTATGGACCGCAATTACCAGCATGCAGCTGGTTGGTAAAAACTATGCCACGCCCACCCAGGGCGGTGTTTCTGTCAATAAAAGGAGAGAAACTAACAGTGGTGGAACGTCATGTCCCTCTGTTCACAGTTCATGAGGAAGGGGCGGAACAGCCTTGAAACGCGTCGAACTTGAAAATTATTGAAATGAGACCGAGGTTGGCGTGCATCAGCAAGGCTAGTATATATGGAGTCAATCTGTTCAGTAGTTCCTGAGAAAATAGCATTTAAAAGCATATACATATCTATAAGCGCGCATCGTGCGCGCACCGTGCGACCACCCTAACGTGCGCAAGCATAATTCTGATTGGTGGTTACATGTTAGTCAACGTTCGAATCGGTCAAAATCAGGAAGTGTCGCCCGCCATTTTGTTTGTTTTTAGTGCGAGAGTGAAAAAGGAAGGTGGCGAACGTGAAAAGGGGGCAGGGTAGAGAGTTCTTGACCCCCTAGCCTTTGTTAGGGGGTCCCTGAAGGACCCCGAAGGCAGAAAATCTTTTTTAATTTTTTTTTTTTTTAAATCGAGGGGGTGCGCGCACCGTGCGCGCACGGTGAAAAACAAAAAACAAAAAAAAGAATTAATACGTAGTTTATTGTAAAATAAATATATAAAAAAAGTAATAATACATACATAACTTAGCATTTAAAAAACCGTACAAATTCACTGAAAAAACCAGAGGTTTCACACACGTTATAGTTAGGAATTAGCATTTAAAAAACCTTGCAAATTCACTTAAAAAAGCATAGGTTTCACACATGTTATAGTTAGGTGGATATTTCACTCGTAAAAAAACAATGAAATTCCTCCGTTATAGTTAGTTCAGATAACTATAACTCGCGCGACCGCCACTCTATCACAAGGATGATGTCATCAGTGATGTCATGAGTGATGCCACTGACCATGTCATGAGTGATGTAATATGTGACGTCATGAGCAGGATTGCGGGCGCGCGAGTTATAGTTATCTGAACTAACTATAACGGGGGAATTTCATTGTTTTTTTACGAGTGAAATATCCACCTAACTATATCATGTGTGAAACCTATGGTTTTTTAAGTGAATTTGCAAGGCTTTTGAAATGCTAATTCCTAACAATAACGTGATTGAAACCTATGGTTTTTTCAGTGAATATATATATATATATATATATATATATATATATATATAACTCCAATATTGCACGCAAAAGAGCACACTCAGAGTCACGGGTATTCCAAAACGGCAGTAGTTTATTCTTCGCTACGCGTTTCGACATGAAAAGTGTCTTGATCACACGAATCTACGAACGTTTTGCATAGATTTTAAATAAAGTTCATTGAAGTGATTTTACCCAAACACAATGATAGAAGTAGGACTATACCTTCAGATAGTCATACCAGATGTTCTAGTGCGGCAGACATATTGGAAAGTGCAATTCAACGTTTTCAAAATACAATCTCATTTCATTTGTATTACTTCTGTTTAACATATTGCATGATAGACACCGCAATTGCTTGTCACTCATGGGAACATAGAATCAGTATGCATGTGATTGCATGTTTCAGTTCTTAACATTTATAAATAAATTGCCTTAAATATTTATTCAAATATGTTTCGCCATATTTCAAGGCTCAATAGCCATTATCGTTCTGGCAATCGTTATATTCAGCAATTTATAATTAACACTTGCATACATGAGTATTAGTAGTCCCCAGTGTGTCTAGACGACACACGTTTCATGTGTAAGCGCTCTAGTGGCTAAACAGTATAGATAAAGGGTCTATTATTCATACATTTATATCGGTCTACTGCCCGAAAGAGACTATATATTTCAACATTACATTGATTTGGCACTGGTTAATATTGTTTGCAACATCTTTCGAGACTAAAGTCATTTTATAGGTTGATGTCCTAACTTCACCTGTAATACAATCAAATGTGCAAAATTAAAAACAAAAATACAAAACAAATTATATTTCGAAATAGATAGACATTTCATTGTAAAAATTCTCTTATCTGTGTTATAGTGTAGTCCCGAGCCCGGGGAAGAAAAGGTTAGGGAACCCGTGAGAAGTCAGACACAAAGTGGGCCCCTTCCTTTCCTCCTGTAAAAAAACACAAATAAGAGATATACAGCCATTAATTTCTCAAAGAGAAAAGGACAAAGTATCCAAAATGAAACAACACATTCATTAGATTTCACAGAATACAGTCACTATTTTTGATATTGTCTCTAGTTGTTTATTCTATATGAAGATGTGAGGCTAGTTCCTCGTCGAGATTATGCCCTCCCGGGAATCTGGTTTCCAACTCGAGTATCCATTTGGATTCCCGTTGTCTTAATCTGAGGTCTCTGTTACCGCCTCGTGGATTCAAGACTATTTGTTCAATGGCAAACTACCGTAACAGGGAATTATTGGATTGATGAAATTCCCAAAAATGCCTTGCAATTGGGTATTGTACATTTACATTGGTAATTGCACGAAGATGTTCCATCACTCTTTTCTTTACCATGCAAATAGTACTCCCCACATATCTACGTTTGCAGGGACATTCAAGTACATATACAATACAGTTGCTACTACATGTTAGAAATTGGTTGATTCTCCATTTTTTATTTCTTCCTGGAATGTCAAATTCTTTTACAGAGTGGCTGAATTTGCAGGCTCTGCAATGCCCACAGGGGAAGAACCCTTTAAGATCATGGAAATTATGGCTTTTTGGTTCAGTGATATCCCCTCTTACCAATATATCCTTAAGGCTTTTGCCTCTCTTATAGGTAATCAGGGGTCTTTTTCCTATTTCCTTCCCTATGATGGCATCAGTCTGGAGAATCTTCCAATTCTCTGTGAGCATTTTACTTACTTTTTTTGATCTGTTGTTATATGTAGTTACAAGTCTGATGTTACTATCTACATCTTCATGGTTGTTTGCTCTTTGTTCTAGTGCTTTTGTTCTACTTACACTCTCAATTTTTAGTACTGCATTATTGAGGACCCATTCGGGATATCCTCTCTGGCGAAACCTTTCCAGCATGTTGTTTTTTTCTTCCAAGAATTTGTCATCTGTGCTACAATTTCTCCTTGCCCTCAGTAGCTCACCATATGGAATGCTCCATTTCAGAGGTTCTGGATGGCCCTGAGGGCATGGAGCAAACTGTTCCCAGCTGTATCTTTCCTATAAAGACTCGTTACAAGTCTCCCATCAATGACTTCAATATGGGTGTCTAGGAACTCCACCTCCCTTTTGCTGATGTTAGATGTAAGTTTAATGTTGTATGGGTTAGTGTTTAGTTCATTGATGAACTTAACAGCTTCTTCTTTATTACCACTCCATACAATAAATAGGTCGTCGATTTACCTGAGCCACACAACTACTGACTCAAAATATTTACTCAGGGATGGATTTGATCGAATTTCCTCCTCCCATTTTCCTAGGAAAAGGTTTGCAAATCCAGGTGCGAAGCACGTTCCCATAGCCGTGCCTCGCACCTGCCTGTATAGTACCCCATCAAGCATGAAGATGTTATTGTGTATGTTCAAGATATGTGATAGCTCTTGAACCTAAAAAATGCATGCAAGCTTCAACCCCCTGGACGTGATCTATTATAGTATACAATGAGTTCACGTCCAGGGTAATCAGGTGGGAGTTCTCGTCCCATATGAGACCATCTCATTTGTTCAGGAAATCCTTAGTGTCTTTAACAAAAGATGGTAAGTTCATGACATACTCCTTTAAAAACTGATCCACATATTTGGATACATTTTCGTTTACACTGCCCATAGAAGACACAATTGGTCTCCCTGGTGGAATAGTGGGGTGTTTATGAAGTTTAGGGAGAAGCTACAAAATGGGTAATTTCGGGAAATCGCGTTTTAGGAAACAGTATTCTTGCCATGAGATAATACCAAATTCCTGCCACTCTGATAATTTTTGCCATGTTGTAACTATGCTGGCGTTATATGCTGCAGTGTCACAAATACAATAATACTCATTGTTACTCAGTTGTTCTTTTGCTTCATTGATGTATAATTCTCTACCCCAAAGGACAATATTCCCACCTTTGTCTGATGGTCGTACGACCAAATTTTTGTCCTTCGATAGTGACAGAATAAATTCGCACTGTTTGTAAGACAGATTTTGTGTACCCTTGGGATTATTGCATTTGTGTTTTTGTTTCATAAGTTCTTTGGTCACAACATCATGGAATGTATCGATAGCATCGTGGGGTAAATTGGGATAGAATACTGAACGGGGTTTGAATTGAGAATATGCTGCTTTGTTTGTTATTACATCCTCTGCATCCGCAGAGTAGGGTGCTCCTAGATCAATTATCGCATCCAACGTGTCAGCATCTCCTACCGTCAATCCTGGTTGTGTGGAAATATCGTATATTTGGGCCATATTTTGTTGTCCTTCGCTGTTATTCAATATATGCCATTTTTTTAATTTTACCTTTCTGATAAATTTAAAAATGTCAATACGAGTATTATCATAATTAAAAAGTTCTGTTGGACAAAAGGTTAGCCTAAGACAAAGAGTAGTTTTTTCAAAATGGGACAGAGTACGTGCAGAGAGATTAACTATGGTTTTGTTTACCATTTGGGCATCCATCATAGCGTCGATTTTGAGCCTCTTTTCCTTGTTCCCATGGGCTCCATTCTTCTTTCTGTGTTTCCGCTTGAGGCGTCTTTGCTTACTGCGCCCCTGCCTCTGCCTCTTCCTCTTCCTCTGCCTCTTCCCCGTCCCCTCAGCGGTGGAGTAGGCGTTGCCATTGTCTTCCCTGATTGTCGGCACCTCTTCATTACCCTGAACTCGTCTAAAAAAGTAGCTTGATGTGTTATGACATCTACATCAGACAGAGAACTTGCTGTGTGTATTGACACATCAGTATCCGAGTCAGTTAAATCTGGATGGATTTCAACATTTGCTTCTGTGATAACTGGCTCTTTGGTTGTCATATTTTGATTGTATAAATGGTCATACTTATGGCTGTAGGTCAGGATTCGTCCTGTTTCATAGTCAACACAGTCTCTGTGTAATTTTCTCTGTTTCCTTTGTTTTATGTCGTCCTCGTACTTAGTTAGTCTTCCTTTAAGTTCATCCTTGAATTTTTGAATGCACATTTGATCTGCGTGTTTTTTCAGATTTTCTTCAGTCTCTGCTATTTCTTTAATAATTTTATCCCGATCGTCCCAGGCGTATTTGATGAGTATTATCATCATGTTCTTAGAACTTTCAGCAGAGTTATTTGCCCAATCATCAAGCATTCGTGGATTCGGGGATTCATGTGAAGGCGTGATATATATTCTTAGACCTCTTGGTATCATTTTTTTCTCTACATAA
Source organism: Triturus cristatus (assembly GCF_964204655.1). Taxonomy (NCBI): domain Eukaryota; kingdom Metazoa; phylum Chordata; class Amphibia; order Caudata; family Salamandridae; genus Triturus; species Triturus cristatus. The sequence goes on along the minus strand of NC_140589.1, from coordinate 240,751,194 downwards.
TCTTCAAGGGAAGTTGCCTCCCACCACTTCGAACTTTCTTGCTTTTTCAATTTTTCGTATTTGCGTAATATCATGTTCAACTCATTATCTTTCTTGATGTTAGTATCAGATATTCCTATCGATTTCCCTTTGCCTGGCGCACGTGTAAAAAGAGATTGTGCAGCAGCACGTCTGTCTCTTTCTTCATCCATATTCTGGAAATGTTGTTTCTTAATGGAACTTTAAGATCCCTCGGTGATTGGCCTGTTGTTTTAGAATCACACGGTAATGTACAGGGTGGCTGTCACCTGTAATTGTCGTTGTTAGTTGGTATTGTTTCTCTTTAATTCGTTTGTTTGTCTTGTTCGTCTTAAACTACTGCCTCGTCATACCCGGACTCCCCGCCAACTATGGGCGGTTCCTGATGCCACTGTAAAATTTCTCGCGTTGCCGTGGAGATATTTAGGGAATACGCATTTGTAAGTTGTTGCACAGTTTTTGATCAAAGACAGTCTCTATTTTTAAAGTGTCGTAATATCGACCATATGTACTGTGTAGTTCCCCCTCCTCCTCTCCTTTTCATAGATGTAAGTACTCCCCCCAAGTGCCACAGCTAGTGAGAGAACCCCCCGCCTTGGAAAACAGCGGTGTTCCCCCACCTCGCTACAGTCCCGGGGCCGAGCTTACCTCTAAACTGGAGAATCACAGCAGTTCCTGTTGCTTCTGTATAATTCCGATTAGTCGGTGGTGGCCGGCTCACGGTTCCTCACTTTGCAATTCTTTTCCTCCAAACGGGTTTATTTGGAAACCGAGCCCGTTGTCAGTTGGTGCACGATGCCGGTAAACCAGAAAACCGGCAAAATCTTTATAACTCCAATATTGCACGTAAAAGAGCACACTCAGAGTCACGGGTATTCCAAAACGGCAGTAGTTTATTCTTCGCTATGCGTTTCGACACGAAAAGTGTCCTGATCACACGAATTCTCATGTTTCACGGAGGTATTGTTGACACAATATTTATGTATCACTATATTATTTGGTTGGTATTATGTCAGTGAACCTTTAAACAGCTACTTTTTCTACCCTAGACATCAAAAAGGCCAGACAATGGTATTGAATAACTTGGGGCGTGATTTAGAGTTTGGCAAATCGGTTCTCTTTCATCACATGACGATGTATGTCTGCCTTATTACAATGCATTATATCGTAATGCATCTGTAATAAGTCAGTCTGGATATCCATCAAGTTTGTTACGGAGTACCCATCCACCAAACTCCAAATCTGGCCCTAAGAGCTTTAATCAGTGTGGTAAAATGTTTGTAAAATATTTCTTGAGAAACGTTTAGAGAATAATTCTGCCAATAAAGCAAATGATGACCCAGAAGATAGCCTTTTTGCGGATATTGATCATGGACTGCTACATGCTGTCTCTGATGCCCATTTAACAAACTGCCACTTTCTGTGGTATTGTAACACTAGTGCCCTTCGTGGTACCCTGTTCATTCGAACATTGTGAAAGATATGTTCTGTTCCATGCAGCATATACCTCTAACTTTTGTTATACTGTGAAGTAGGGCACACTACCATTTCCCTTCTGTTTAATATTAATGAGGCAGGAATTGAGCCATCACTGTATACAGTCCCTTTGCACAGAGGAAAATAATGATAAAATATAGTGAATTCCAAATCTGTGGCTGGTTGTAGCGCAATGCAATCAGCCTATACAAATATCTGAGCCTATACTGATATATATGAAATAATTCACAAATACCCAGTTCTCCATTTCTGGTTCAGGTATGTTTTATTGACATTTCCAGATCCCTCTCTTCCTTGTTTTGGACTATCACTTGCTTCTTAAAATGTTCTAAACTTGCACTCACTGCTTCATGAAGATGTGCCACTGAACCAAAGTGTGCAATATGAGCAAGTGTTTTTCAAAACATTTTTTAACTTTCTGGTAATTCCTTTTCAGGTGTAGCTCGGTCTTTGCTCATTGCTCTCCTCTCGCCTTCCTTTAATTGAATCTACTTCTTCTCCTCACTCTTATTCCTATATTGATATCTGTGCTAGTTTTAAGTTGTATATATCTTGTTGGACACTGTTAGTCTGTTTTTTGTAAGGATGCCCTGCAACTCAATTATTGTGGATGTACAGCATAGTAACACCTCTTAGTTGAGTAGTGATTTATAAAATACATAAATAAATAAAGTATACTGCATTTAGGTGTGACTCCAAATATAAGAAATGTCTGGAAATCAAGAATGACCTTTTTGCCAAGTCCGTGGGTGTGGACTTGTTAATCGTTACATATGTATATTTATGGTATCACCTAACGAAATGACCACATACAGTGTGTGCAGATTTTTCTCTGCCACACTCTCTGTTTATTGTTTCCCACACTCAGTCTTCATTCAAGTTTCAAGTGAGCAATCAACATATACAGGGCCCGCGGGTATGTATAGAGTGGGTGCTATTTTTCTGAGCTGTGTGCATGTCTTTGCCTTTGTGAGTGTCTAATGTATATATGTACACGTTACCAGATGTACTTTGCAGGTGTATGTGTAGTTGTGTATGCACATGTCTGTATATACTTCCAGGAGCCTATTACAGATAGTGCCTGAGAGGGCGCAGTGGGCAATTCAGCAGCCCCGGGGGACTACTGTTTTACCAGTAGCGGTCCGTGGAGGGAGTTCGGTGGGGCAGTGAGGCGGGCGGGGGAGGGGCAGGGTGGGGAATGTAAACACCGGAATATGGATGAACAGAGGTAAGTATACATTTAAATAAATAAAACAAATTCCTTTGCACGCGCTGCAACGCAAAATGCGATGCAGCGCGCGCAACGAAATTCGTTCAGTAGGTCTTGAGAAATTCATATATGAATTTTTTTTTGTATCTGGTGACCACTTTGGATCCGCGAACCTTCACAATCATGAGCTTGACTCTAATTGGCCGCCAAAACTTCAAACCAGGAAGTGTTGCAGCCATCTTGTGACTCGGTTGAACCAAGTCACAAGATAAAAGGTAAAAAAACAAGAAAAGGGGGCATGGAAGGAACACTCTGACCCCCTAGGCCTGCTCAGGGGGTCCCACAGGGCCGAAATCACCCTGGGAAAGCGGGCTGCAGAGCCCCCCTCTCCTTTTAAAAAAAATAATAAATGAAGGCCTAGCACCGGGGGATGGAGTCTCTGGGGCCGTAATATTATATATACATATATTTTTTTAAATGGCTCAGGCTCCGGGGTATGGGGTCCCCGGGGCCCAAAAGATCAAGGGAAGGGGAGCCACACAGCCCCCTCCTAAAAAAAAAATATTAAGCTAGAGAGCGGCAACTCGCCGGAGACCCCGCCCCTTCCCTGCACCACTCTGCAAGAGCACCTCCTGGCGTGTTCTGGGTTGGAGGATGAAGTTCCCTTCACTGGTGAGGGTCATTAGGGACCAACTAGCCACACCAGGTATCTCCAGTAAGCTGCACACAGTGGGATTACTGAGAGGTGGTAGGAGGCCACACCCCTTTTTACACCACTCTGCAAACACGACTCTTGGCACACTGCTGGTGGGGCAATGAGGTCCCCTTGTGTCCTGAGGACCTCAGCACTGAAGTGGACTTCATCCCCCCAAGCAGCGGCGCATCAGGAGGTGTGTCTGGAGAGTGGTGTAAAAAGGGGGTATGGCCTCTGACCACTCTCAGCAATCCAGCTGTGTGGGACTTACTGGAGGTAACAGGAGGGCTAGTTGGCCCCCAGGGACCCTCAGGAGGCAAGGGGACTTCATCCCCCAGCCAAGAGCATGCCAGGAGGTGCATTTGCAGAGTGGTGGAGCAAGGGGACTTGGCCTGTTCCCACCTTTCAGCAATCCCACTGTATGGGGATTACTGGAGGTACCAGGTAGGCTTGTTGGCCCCTAAGGACACCAGCAGCAAAGAGTACTTCAATCTTCATCCAAGAGCGTGCCAGGGAGCGCATTTGCAGAGTGGTGGACAAAGGGAGTGTGGCCTGCTATGAGAACGTAGCAATCCTGCTATGTGGGACTTACTGGAGGTAATAGGAGGGGTAGTTAGCCCCCAAAGATGTCCTTGGGGGCCAAATACCCCTCCTGTTACCTCCAGGAAGTCCCACACTGTGGGATTACTAAGAGGTCTTTGGAGACCACACCCCCCTTTCTCCACCACTCTGCAAACGTGCCTCTTGGCGCACTACTGGTTGGCTAATGAAGTCCCTTTTACTCCTAAGGGACTTTGGGGGCCAAGAAGGCCTCCTGGTACCTCCTGTATGTCCTACACAGTAGAATTCCTGAGCGCTGGTCGGAGGCCCAGTCTCCTTAATCTACCACTCTGCTAAGAAGACTACTAGTTAAAGCAATGCAAGAGGTTTCACATTTGCGAGAGTTAAAGCTATTGGTGCTGTAAATGTAAACGTTTCTTACTAATGTTTAATGGAGTGGAGTGAATCTACGTTGTGTATAGTGGAATTATGTGGTATCTTGTACAGTGAAATAATGTGCACTTATCTTGCTTCTTTATGCACCACTCTTGCTTCTTTCTGCACCGCTCTTTTCTGTACTTCTCTTGCCTCTTTCTGCACCCCTCTTCCCTCTTTCTGTACATGTTGCCTGCTTCTGTACCTCTCTGCCTCTTTCTGCACTTCTGTTGCCTCTTTCTGCGTTTCTGTTGCTTCTTTCTGCACTTCTCTTGCATTTTGTGCACTCTTCTTGCTTCTTTCTGCACTTCTCTTGTCTTTTCTCCATTCCGCGTGCCTCTTTTGGCAACTCTGTTGCTTCTTTCTGGACTTCTCTTGCTTCTTTCTGCACCTGTATTGCTTTTTTCTGCAGGTCTCTTGCTTCTTTCTGCATCCCTCTTGTCTCTTTCTGCACCACTCTCTCCACTTTTGGCACCTCTCTTGCCTGTTTCTGCAACTCTCTTCCCTCTTTCTGAAGTTCTCCTGCCTCCCTCTGCACCTCTCTTGCTTCTTTCTGCACCTTTCCTGCCGCTATCTGTACCCCTCTTGCCTGTTTTGCACCTCACTTGCCTCTTTCTGCACGTATTTTGCTTCTTTCTACACCTCTGTTGCTTCTTTCTGCACTTCTCTTGCCTGTTTCTGCACCTCTATTGCCTGTTTCTGCACCTCTCTTGCCTCTTTCTGCACCTCACTTGTTTCTTTCTGTACCCTTCTAGCCTCTTTTTGCACCCTCTTCCTTCTTTCTGTACCTCTCCTGCCTCTTTCTGCACCACTTTCCCTCTTTCTGTGCCTCTCCTGTATGTTTCTGCACCCCTCTTGCCTCTTTATGCACCTCTGTTGCTTCTTTCTGCAGGTATGTTGCTTATGTCTGCACCTCTTTTGATGCTTTTTGTACCCCTCTTCCCTCTTTCTGCACCCTTCTTCCCTCTTTGTGCACCTCTCTTGCCTCTTTCTGCACCCCTATTCCCTCTTTCGGTACCTCTTTTGCCTCTGGCTGTACCCCTCTTGCCCCTTTCTGAACCCCTTTTGCTTCAATCTGCACTTTTCTTGCTTCCTTCTGTACCTCGCTTGATTCTTTCTGCACCCGTCTTGCTTCTTTCCGCACCCCTTTTCCCTCTTTCTGCACCTCTCTCGGCTTTTTCTGCACCTCTCATGCCTTTTTCTGCAGTTATATTGCCTGTTTTGCTTCTTTCAGTACTTATCTTGCCTCTTTCTGCACCCTCTTGCCTTTCTGCACTTCTGTTGCTTCTTTCTGCACGTCTCTTGCTTCTCTTTTCACCTCTTTTGCTTCTTACTCTACACCTTGTGCAAATGTATGCACCCCTCCTACCTCTTTGTGCACCTCTCTTGGCTCTTTGTGTACCTCTCATCCCCCTTTCTGTACCCTTATTTCTGCACGTCTTTTGCTTCTTTCTGCACTTCTCTTGCCTCTTTCTGCACCACTATTACCTCTTTCTGTCCCTCTTTTCATTATTTCTGCACTCTCTTGCCTCTGTCTTCACCCCTGTTCCCTCCTTCTGCATTGCTCTTGCCTCTTTCTGCACCTCTGTTGCTTGTTTCTGCACCTCACTTGCCTCCTTCTGCATGTATCTTTTTTGTCTTTTCCTGTACCTGACTTGCCTCTTTCTGCACTTCTCTTGCTTCTTTCTGCACCTCTGTTGCTTCTTTCTGCACTTCTCTTGCCTGTTTCTGTACCACTCATGCCTCTTTCTCCACCTCACTTGCCTTTCTGCACCTTTGTTGGTTCTTTCTGCACTGCTCTTGCTTCTTTCTGCACCTCTCTTGCAAATGCCTGCACCCCTCTTTCCTCATCTGTACCCCTGTTCCCCCTTTCTGTACCTCTCTTGCCTGTTTCGGCACATCCCTTTCCTCTTTTCGCACCACTCTTACATCTTTCTGCACCTCTTTTGCATTTTTCAGCATTTCTCTTGACTCTTTCTGCACCCTTTTGCCTCTTTCTGCACCTCTGTTGCTTCTTTCTGCACGTCTCTTGCTTCTTTCAGCACCTTTATTGCTTCTTTCCCCACCTCTTGTGCACATTTCAGTACCCTTCTTGCCTCTTTGTGCACCTCTCTTGCCTCTTTCTGCACCTCTTATGCCTCTCTCTGTTTCCCTCTTGCCTCTTTCCACACATTGTTTGCTTCTATCTGCATCTCTCTTGCCTCTTTCTGCACCCCTCTTGCCTCTTTCTACACCTCTATTGGTTCCTTCTGCACTGTTCTTGCTTCTTTCTGCACCTCCCATGCTTCTTTCTGCACCTCTGTTGCCTGTTTCTGCACCTCGCTTGCCTCTTTCTGCATATCTCTTGTCTCTTTCTGTACCTCACGTGCCTCTTTCTGCACTTCTCTTGCTTCTTTTTACACCTATGTTGCTTTTTTCAGAACTTCTCTTGCCTCTTTCTGCACTTCTCTTGCCCATTTCTGCACCACTTTTACCTCTTTCTGTACCTCACTTGCCTCTTTCGGCAGCTCACCTGCTTCTTTCTGCACCCTTCTTGCCTATTTCTGCACCCCTCTTGCTTCTTTCTGCACCTCTCCTGCCTCTTTCTGCACCTCTCTTGCTTCTTTCTGTACCCCTCATGCCTCTATCTGAACCCCTGTTCCCTATTTCTGCACCCCTTTTTCCTGTTTCTGCAACTCGCTTTCCTCTTTCTGCACTTTTCTTGTCTGTTTCTGCACCTCTGTTGCCTCTTTCTGCACTTCTCTTGCCTCTTTCTGCACCCCTATTACCTCTTTCTGCACAAATGTTGCTTGTTTATGCACTTCTCTTGATTCTTTCTGCACCTCCCTTGCTTATTTCTGTACTCCTCTTGCTTCTTTCTGCACCCTTCTTCCCTCTTTGTGCACATCTCTTGACTCTTTTTGCACCTCTCTTACCTCTTTTATTTCTTTCTGCGCTTCTCCTGCCTCTTTCTGCACCCCTCTTGCCTTTTTCTGCACCTCTGTTGGTTCTTTCTGAAAAATTGGATCATTTTGTCCTTGCAAAACTTCACAAAGTTCCATGACAAAATTACACTTTGGTACTAAAATCTGGTTTGGCGGAATCTCGTGCCACATCCTTTTTCCCTGAGTGCACACCATGCAAATGGAAATATCATGTAATACCAGCAGAAGTTTGGCTCAAGCAGAAAAAGTATTCATGAGAGAGGTTCTGTGTGAAACAGTCTCCTGGTGGTATCTTGAAAGATGTTTCTACACGAGGAACATGCTCAGGAAAAAGAAAAGTGACACAAAATAGACTGACTGTGTGGGCATTATTGACGGGACCATCACGTCAACAGTTCTTAAATCCTAGTGCTATTGACAATGAGGTCATCTCAAGGAGCAAAGGGCTGTGAATCCCTCTGGTGCAGCACCTGAAGGATTTCCTTTTTCATTTTTCAGGTCAGGCTGCTGGGGAAGAGCTTCCTAAGCATACCCAGTCAGCTTCCTTTTTCTAATGATGATTAGCACTCATATCATGCAAGCATAATTACTGTAAAAGTAAAATGACCAGATTGGAACATCGCAGCACCCCTCCTCCCATCTCCCCTCCACAAACACCAATTACAACAGGGAAGTAATTGTTGGAAAGGAAGGAATCTCCTCTTTCTAAAGATATCTTCTCCTTTTGGACCATTGCTTGACAAGCACTATCAGAGTGCGATTTCCAAGTAGGGATCCACACCACTAGTTACCAGGAATGATTGTTTTGGGGAAGAGGCCCCATGGGCACTATCAGTATTTCGGCAATTTGGAAGACAAATGGGAGGTGGTTACTGTCAATCTGCCACCCCTCCACTGTGGGGCAGAAAGCCTGTTAGGCACCAGTGAAAAAAGAGATGGGAGTGGCCCATATGGGTAAATGGCTATATCCACCTCAGAAAATGGGGTAAAGCAATCTTTCTGCCCCCCGCTGATGCAGATTGGGAGTTTGCACCAATTTGGCCCCATGAGGGGTAGGAGGAGAATGCCCCCTGGACAACAGGGTTTTCTTTTCCAAAAAGAAAGGGGTAGGGGTGACCCACTCTGACATAAGACCATAAACTAACCCCAAAGGGGTAAATAGTCTTTCTGCCCCCTCTGGTGTACACAGCCCAAAAATTAAAAAAACACAATTTGGTGATGGCTGCCCACCCAGGTATAGGGTCATGCCCATACCCGAACGGGGGCAATGCAGTCTCTCTGACCCCTGGGAGAAGATTGGTATTTTAACCCAGACGTACTCCTGGGGGGGAAGAAAGCCCACTATTCAACAAGCAATCAGAATGCCGCTCTTTTTGGGGGGGAGGGGGAGAAACCCCTATAGGTAAGGGCCGTCGCCCCCCCATAACTCAGGTACTACAACCTTTTTGCCTCCACTGGGGGGCAGATAGGCGTTTTTACAGAATATCTGCAATCAAAGGGGCAGAGAGCTAACTAGGCACCAGAGAATCAGGACAGCGCTGTTTTTTGGGGGACAAAAGTATGACCTGTGCTCCCCACATTCTAGCCACAACAGTCTTTCTCCCAAACCTGGGGCAGATAGTGGGTGATTTTTGGGCAGAGTGCCATGGGCATGGCTCCCCACGACCCTGGGCAAAACAGTATTTTTGCCCCCCCAAGAAGAGGGGCGAGGATATGGGATGCTTACCACCAGTCAACCCGTGGAGGGGCAGGAAGCCCACTAGACACAGGTAATGTTTCTTTTACAGTTTTTTAGGGGAAGCAGGACCCTGCTGGGCAAGATTCTGAGCTCCCCTCGAATATAGCTGGTTGCATCACATGCGTTTACGACACATGCAATTACAACATTGTCGTTACAACAACTACGTTGTTACATCTCAATACCATAACAACGCAAGTCGTTACAACGACTTGCTCTAGAGGGCATGCTGGACTTAGAAATAGTATCATTTATTATTCCAACTCCAGTGTGTGCAACAGTAGGGAAGGTGTTGGAATAGTAAATTATACTATTTCTTAGTTTAGAGCGCCCCCCTAGAGCAAGTCGTTGTAACGGCTTGCGATGTGATGGTACAGCGATGTAACAACGCGGTCATTGTATTGACCGGGTTGTAATCGCATGCGTTGTAACGCATATGATGTGATGGCTGTTTCTGGCTCCCCTAACCCCAGGCACAGGAGATTTTCTACTCTCTTGGGGGACAAATAGGGGGTGTTTATAACTCTTCTACTCCTCTGGTGTGGAGGAACATCCACTAGATAACAGGAAAAAATGGTCCATAAGAAAAGTGGGTGATGTGCCCAGGCATCGTCTGTGATACCACCCCAGAACCAACCCAATAAACGTTCTGCCTCCCTGGGGGTTGACTGGGGGATTTACCACAATTATGCCCTGGGGGTGTGGAGCAAAAAGCCCATTAGACACCAGGGATATGTTTTTTAGCTTTAGAAAAACAGTATGGGGTGTGGGTGCCCTGGAGTTGATCCTATTTCCCACCACCAAATCCATAACAGTCTTTCTGCCCAACTGGGGAGCAGAGCATCATCCTTGGCAAGTAAGAGGAAACTTGGATTATTTTGGGTGTAGTTTTGACATATGGCTCAAAAGAATGGGGATGAATGCAAATTGCCTCTTCAAACCAGGTGCAATGTGAAAACCTTCACAAGCACTCTCATTGTCCCTGACTTGATGCATTCCTGCTGCGGGTACTAGACCCAGCCACACATGTGGAGTAGCCTTTTTATCAGGCAAGTGTGTGAAAACTGGATGGTAGGAATGTTGTCGATCCCTGCAGACTCGAGAAGTTTCTGCCACAGAAATGCAAGGAAAATGTTTGATTTTAGTGAAAGCACAATGTTTGCAGGGCATTGTGAGCAAGAAATCATGTTAGATCAATAAAGACACAACACCCTGTACTCCCCTGGGTGTCTAGTTTGTAAAAATGTCTGGGTTTGGTACGGATCTCTGGTTGACAGCTGAGTCCAGGCCCAATACCACAGCTACACACGTTGCAAAAATGGTTGGAGTTGGGTAAAAAAATAAATTTTTCCATGTTGCGGTCTGTGGCCTTTTCTGTCTTAGGGCAGAAATGGGAGGGAAATTAGTGTTTTTTGTCTACTTTTTAGGTTGGAAGACATTGTGGGTCAGAAAATTTAGGGGGATCCAGTCAAGGTATGCCATCTGAAAATCCCTGTGTGTATAGTTTTTAAAAATGTCTGGTTTGGTAGGTTTCCCTGGGTAGCAGCTGAGCCTAAACCAAAATCTCACAGATGCCCACAATGCAATACAGGGTCAGTTTTGAGTGGAAATATTTGATCTGTCTATATTGCATTTTGGGTATTTCGCTGTAGCGGGCACTGCGCCCATTTACAAAACAAGGTAAGCGTTTTTATCCAGATAAGTATAGGAATGCTTTGTTGTAGAAAATGTGTGGTTCCTCATAGATCCTGGAACTTTCTCTCAGAGAAATGTGAGCAAAATTAGTGTGTTTGCCTATCTTTGAGGTTTGAGTGGCATTTTGGGGAGAAAATGTGGGGGGGTCCATATAATGCCCACCACCCTGTACTTCCCGGGGTGTCTAGCTTTCAAAAATATCTAAGCTTTTTAAGTTTCCCTGATTGGCAGCTGAGCCCAGGCCCAAAATCCACAGCTACCCACATAGAGAAAAAGGGATGGAAAAATGTGATACATCCATGTTGTGTTTTGCGGCCTTTCCTGACGTGGCTCTGGGCCCACCCACACAAGTGAAGGAGTGTTTTTATTGGGTCAAGTGTGGGAAGGCTGGGTAGTAGGGAAATTGAGATTCTCCACAGATTCCGGAATGTGACTAAAATACTTTCTTTATGCTTACTTTTGAGGTTTGAAGGGCATGTTAGGTACAAAAAGGTAGGGCAAGCCATGCCAGACACACTACTTTAGACTCCCCCAGGTGTCAAGTTTCAAACATGTCTAGGTCACGTCCTTGACACCTCCAAATCAGGCTTCTGAAGCAACCATAGCAACAAGACTGCACTCCTCGCCGCCACCAACATCATACGCTCTCTCCTCGACCAGAGAGAAACCGCAGCCCTCTTTCTACTGGACCTTTAGGCCGCATTCAACACTGTCTCCCGCCGCACCCTAATCACGAAGCTCCACAAGACCGGCATCTGCGACAGAGCACTGGACTAGATCCCCTCCTTCCGGACCAGCCGAACAGAGTGACTCAGACTGCCCCTGTTCCTCTCAAAACCTACAGAGATCAGCTCCTCCCTGAGCCCCACCCTCTGCAACATTTACATGGCCACCCTTAAAGCCATTGTCAGAAACCACGGACCTCAACATCTTCTTTTACGCCGACAACACCCAGCTGATCATCTCCCTCACCAAAGAAACCACAACTGCCAGAACCAACGGAATGAAGGCAGTCGTTACCTGGATGGAAAACAGCTACCTCAAGCTCAACTCGGACTAAACTGAAGTACTAATCCTGGGTCCCACCCCCTCAACATGAGACAACATCAGGTAGACCGCCGCACTAGGAACCCCTCTCACCCCTATGGACCATGCACATAACCTTGGCATCATACTGGACTCCTCATTCTCAATGAACCGCCAAATCAATGCAGTATCCTCATCCTGTTTCTACATGCTCCAGCTATTTCGAAAGACTTTCAGATGGCTCCTCACAGAATCCAGAAGACGGTATGTCACACACTCATCAGTAAACTGGACTATGGCAACGCACTCTACACCGTCGTCAACCAGAAACAGTTCAGGAAACTACAGAATATCCAAAATGCCGCAGCCACACTGGTCCTCGACATCCCCCGCCACAACCACAGAACACAACACCTCCGACAACTCCACTGGCTCCCTATTAATAAGAGATTCACCTTTATGGGGTGGGCGTGGCTAACCAGCCAAGATGGTGGATGCACTCTAGCGAGGCTCAGCTTCTCGGCCCTATCATCCGCCACAAAAACTCAACCTGCATGATTTATCTAGCCCCGTACATGACAGACACAGGTGTGCTGCTGCAGAACTGACCGCTGGAGGACTAGCGACAACTCAGTGCTTGTGACGGTGAGCCCTCGAGCCCACAGGATGGGCAGGCCATGATCCCGCTGAAGATGGCACAGAGCAGACAGCACATAAGGCGGATACTGCACCCTCCCAGTGGCGATCACTTCCCTGCGCAATGCGGGGGACAAGGTCTCGAGCTCCGGAGCGGGCGGCTGTGGTCGGCTGTGGTCGTGATGCCTGAGGCACGGAGGAGGTGTGGACCCAGAAGTGGGACTTCAGACTGCAAAGTCCAGGCCCACGAAACGCGGAACACAACTTCTGGCAGGGGAAACACATCAGAGCCGGACAAAGTTGACGCCTGGACCGGAGCAGAGGTGAGGGATGCACCTTGCATTGAGACACGCCCTGCAGTGAGTCCCGTGAGGCAGGCACCAAAACAGCACTGAGCTCACAGGCGATAGCACACAGGAAGGCCCACCAAATACCCCATGACCCACGGGGCCTGAGCTGGGGCTGGAAGCTTCCACACAGACCTGATGAGGCATGGGCAGCACAGCGTCATTGTGGGTCTGGGGGTCTTATAGGTAAGCCTGGGCAAAGCACTACGCTACGCTCGCGTAGTTTGCAAAGTTCGCGCTACTTCGCACTACGCGAATTGCACGTAGCACAGTGCGAACACGCGCAGCGTAGTGTTGCGTAGTGCTGCGGTCATTTTTTGCTTGCTCGCGGTCCTCAACGTCAAGTTGGTGACCGCGAGCAAGCAAAATGACATCCCGGCGAGACTTTTTCCTTGTTTGCTATCAGCAACGTCAAGTTGGGGATCGCAAGCATGGAAAATAAACCTCCCGGCGAGATTCCCAACGCGAGGAGGTCAGGTTTCTCATTGCGAGTGGTCGCGTATGCTCGCGACCGCTCGCGATGAGAAACTACCAGTTGGCGTTGAGAAAGCTGCCGCTCGAGTAAAAATCTACTCGAGTAGCAGAAACCTACAGCTCGCAATGTGCAAGATGCTATTTTCAATGATTGCACAGTGCCGGTTGCTTGTGCCCACTGTGCAATCATTGAAAACAACATCTGGCACAGTGCGAACAAGGTACTACGCAGTTCGCGATGTGCTACGCGTAGCTCGCGTAGTGTGAACTGCACTTTGCGTAGCTTCGCGAAGTGCTACTTCGCGAAGTACGCCCAGGGTTACTTATAGGGCCCAGGCCCATAGCTTCAGTGGTACACCAGATAGCACGCAGGAAGGCCCACAGAATATCCCACGGCCCATGTGGGCCTGAGCTGAAGCTGGGGACCATCGTACAGACCAGGTGTGGCAGGGGCAGTGCAACGTCATCGAAATCCGGGGGTCTTAATGGGCCCAGGCTTAAAGCCTCAGCGGTGCACCGTAACTGCAGAGGCAACCAATGCAGCTGTCTAACTCTGACTAATGACACACACATAACTACTGCCCCTACCTCAAACTGATGTAAAGAGAGGACTATGTTGGGAGTCCCCCCTTGCCTCCATGGTGGGCTAGGCCCCGTGGCCTGTGCAAAACTGGCAAGAGGAGAGAAGCCTACAATATCCCCCTCACTATATAATCTGCTTCTACACGCCCCGACTGGCTGTACAGGCTCAACACCAGCAACTGTCACCTTAGCCATGCAGCCAAGTTGCGACTCAAGTGCGAGTCCCTACGGGCACAAAGAAGCAGCCTGCTGCCTGTGTATGAGAGGGAGGATGGGCAGCAGAGCGTTGCAGCAACCATGGAGCCTTATTGAGCCTAGACCCCCACCCACTGATGTACATGTAGTGGCTGAACAGCTAACATCATGTCCTGGACCGCCATGATGCTCGTGCCCTGAGGACCAACCAGGGGCACTGTCAATTTGCAAACCCCCTGTGAGACTTGAACTTCTTTCTGCCTATGTAAGCGCCAACATCTTTCTGCCTATAGAGTCACAGATTGCAAGGAGCACATGACGACTCTTCTTCCTCTCCATGGCCGGGAGCAGGCACGGCACATCTAAGCTCTATTCGACACTGCACACCAGCAGAGTGTGAATGGCACCTCATCCTTGGGACACCCTAGAGATGGGCCGGCAATGTGCTGGAGCGGGACCCATGCTGTTGCAGCCAGCCGCCAGTGTCAGGTAGTCTGAACAGGACCGGTGGCACTGCACTCCGCAACAGCCCTCACATTGGAATCTAAACTAGACTCTGTGCTACAGGTGGTGGAGAAGATTGGAGCCTACTTGGCACAGACGCGCACCTCCCTCGAGTGGCGCATAGAAAAAATACCATTGAACTTCACCTTGCTACATGCGGAACACCGAAAACTGACAGACAAGGTGCAGGAGAAGAAACTAGAAATTGAGGGGACCCACCCTATTGCCAAGGCCACAGCAACTGACATACAGGAGCTAACAGCATGAGAACACATGCAAGAGGGCAGAGTGGAAGACGTAAAAGGCTGCAACCGCAGTAATAACGTCTGGATGGTGGGACAGCCCGAGGATGTGGAAGGTTCAGATGCTGTGGCGTACATGGAGCAATGGCAAAAAATCCTATTACCATCCAGAACCCTCTCTACCTTCTTCTTAACTTTAAAGACCGAGATGCTGTACTCCGTGAAGTTCGTAGATTGGAGGAGGTGGGCTGCGCAGTGTACCAGTCCTATTTTTTCTGAACTACGTCCTAGGGGTCCAGAGGCAGAGAGGATTTTTCCTAGAAGTCAAGAGGCGCATGTGGGAGCTGGACATCCAATACTCCCTCCTCTTCCCAGCCTATCTTTGAGTTGTTTTGACTGGTGTCACCCACTTCTTTGGCACAACAGAGGAGGCCTGGGACTGGTTAGTATCAACCGGACTCCGAACATGGCCAAACAGACGAGAAGAACACACGCAGACCAACTTGGACAGTCACAGTGACCTCAGGAGGAAATGCAGACGCAATAGATAACCACTCACACAGCTACATGCTGTCCCCAATCTGGAGCAGGTATTACAAGAGAGACATGAAGCCCTGCAGACAGCTGCAATGATGCAAGATCGCAGCAGTGTTCAAGAACTGGACACCTCATCTGAGCAGTCCTTCAGCTCATCTGCAGTGTGTCCCTCTAGGGAGGAAACCCTGTGACCTCCAAATGTGATGCTACAAACAGTGGTTGACTTGATGTAGCTTATAATTATCACAGTAGCACACGACAGTCACACTAGGAAACACATGCTGCATCAGGTGCTAGTCTAACTACCCAGGACACAAGTAGAGGGCTCAGCCAGCTATCTTATAATGGACCATGACATACACACCGAGGCGCTGTATTCTCATTCCTAAGTTAACCTGGTGTCTTTGCATGTGCCACCCTTGCACCCCCCAACAGACACCACACCCCAAGAACCCGACATGTCTGGCCTGTAGTTGCCACTAGGCACAGTTAGTAGATTGGGAAGACACACATTGCCCTTCTGCTCATCCACTGTTCAACAATATAGCATCTTTACTCAGCTTTGTTATCCCCAATAGTTATGTGACAATTGTTTCTGCAGGCACGGCCTTCGCCTATAGTTTATGAGTACAACTACTGGTTCATCCCCAATGCGCAGCATCACCCACATGCAATAATGCTCCTACCCACATAGCATATGTCATCCACAAATATAATCATCTGGAATGTAAAAGGAATGCACACGAGGGCGTACCGATACGAAACGTACTCAAGCGCCATGCGGCTCACGTTGGATGGGATGCATCTCACCAAGTGGTTAGCTGAGTCAGTGAGATTGCATGCGGTGCATCCATTGACATCACTTAGACACTTAGACAGCGTTGGTACACTGACTTCCATCGGCCAAGTACAGAACGGGAATGGTTGGCTATATTTGAGGGATACACGTGCATCCCCAGAAACACCAGATTCCATCTGATACAATACTTTATAATACGGAGGGCATATCTGACACCAGCAAAAATAAACAAATACTTTAAATGCACTGACGCTCACTGCCCCAGCTGTAGACGGGTGGACAAGGACCTGCTGCATATGCTGTGGGTCTGTACTGCTCTCACCTCCTAGTGGGAGGTTGTCACCACTCACCTGTTGCAATGCACTGGCAGAGTAGTGGAATGCACTTTGGAAGTATGCCTTCTGTGCCTATTCCACAGATCCGGATTCATAGACCTGGGGTTAATGGTAGCTAAGTGCTTAGTTACCAGATGCTGGAAGTGTCCAGAACCCCCGCCTAAGAAAGCTTGGTTTCACTCACTGGTGAACTGGGCCCAGGCAGAAAGCGTTGGACTGCATCCTGAGGATACCCTAGGGTTGTGCAGACTCCCGATAGCGGTGGCTTGGGACACAATCCTACTGGACCTCTGCACCGCCTGGCAAGCAGACGAAGAACAAAAGACTACCATGGTCACTGGCGAGGCGCAGGAACTGTCAACTGGTGTAGTGCAACGAGGGCGTTCATATGGCCTATCAGATAGAGGTTCATGCAACTTAATACCTTAAACACCCCACCTACATATCCAGGGCACATTTCAGGAAAGGTGGAGGCTTTACCACACCAAAATAACATACAAAACACAAAGAACTGGTCCAGTTCATGAGTAGAGCATAGGCACTGGGGTGCAGCAGAGTACTCAGTTGGGCAACAGTTAACACTTTACATACTTGTTCAACATCTTTCCCTCACGTGTTCCTCACACATGCCTACAAAGCTCTCCACCACGCAGGACTGGAATATCTGAACCACAGCCTCTCCTTCCACACACCCGCCAGACAACTTTGCTCTGCCCAACTCCCCCTGGCCTCCATCCCACGAATCCACAAGACCAGAATTGGAGGAAGATCCTTCTCCTACCTCACCACCAAGACCTGGAACACCCTGCCCCTCCACCTCAGGCAATCTACGTAAGCTAACACAGAGAGGAAGTACCTCAAGACATGGCTCTTTGACTGAACCTCCACACCCAGATGGATCAGCAGCCCCCCCACGCCCTCAGCGCCTTGAGACCCTCACGGGTGAGTAGCCAAACTCTACAAACTACTGATTGATTGATTGATTAAGTTTGGGAGGTTTCCTTGAGTGGTGGCTAAGCCAACGACCAAAATCCACAGCTATCCGTATTGTAAAAAAGTGTTGATTTTTCTGGGTGTAATGTGATTTCATCTATAAGAGTTGTGGGGTGTTTTGTGTGATGAGCACCAGGCATATCCAAACAAGTGAGGTAATGTTTTTATAAGAAGATATGTAGGAAAACAAAATAGTAGAACATGTGTTTTTTTCCAATTGGATTTCTCATTTTGGCTTCCAAATGTAAACCAGTGTGCTCGAAAGAAGACATTTTGCAAAATGCCCTCTAAGCCACAATAGTATGAGTAGCCCAAAATGCAGAGGCATACAAATAACCACTGATTCCTACCTCAGTATGTTGTGCACATTTCAGAAATACACAGGTTTCGATCATACTTCATTTATTATATGCTACCATATGTATTGCTGCATGATCAGTACACAATGAAAAAGCCCTAACTGCTGCAGTTTAGTTGTTAACTCTCGGTAACTTGTTTTTAGAGAACTTACAAACTCTATTATCCCTGCAACAACAAGGGTCAATTGGACATTATGGTATTTTGCTTTGGTGGATCAGCCATTCAGACAAAATATTACAGATAAAAACCTTGTCACCCCTGACCAGTTACTCCTCCCCATTTTCATAATTTTTTAATTTTAATGATTAGTTTCTTTGGGAAAACCTTGAGTGGTCCCTGCAAATTACCCCTTTGTGAATTCAGAATTGTGCCTACTTTTCAGAGATCTATAGCTATACCCCGATCTTATATATGTTTCACACCTTTTTCCTTACAAATTGCAAGTAGAGTAAAATCACAAAAACTAGAAAATTTGACTTCTTCCTAGGAAGTCTGGGAAGAAGGTGAACCTAGCACAGTAAACATTTCACTGGCATACCTTGGGGTCGATTCCGATCCGGGTCGGACAGCTCTCCGAGAGCTAACTGTAGCCTTACCGTGCGACCGACCCGTACCCGGAGCCGGTCCGTCCTGTTGATGAAGTACGATGTGCATAGCTGCCAAAATCTCGACCGACACGTAGGCTGTGACACAAGCTCCATTCCCCGTCCGAGCCGTAACTCCTAACGCCGAACCGAGTCACCCAGAAGTAGCATCCATAGCAGTTTCTGCTCTGACAAGTACGATGCGTACTTCCTACGCGCCGGATGGGTCACCTCGTATGTCACATCACAGTATCCAGAAAAGAAGCATAGCAGCTACGATTCGCGCCACAACTCAATCCACGGCTACGAGATGGACCAGCTTGCAACAGGTATGAGTATGAGACAGAGCAACAAGCAGCGTGTACGAGACGAACACATCATGAATCCCATCGCGCAGGTCATACCAGTACTCTACATCTATGACTGGATCAGGAAAAGATGCGGACGGCGCAGACGGTAAGTCAGACACGTACCCGCAAAATGGCACACACACACAGGGGAACCACATTCTGGCCACTAACAACAGGCCACCATAGGGGTTGTATGGCCAGCACCACTACCACCCCCACTCATAGGGCTTATGTTGCCCAGCACTACTGCTACCCCCACCCATAGGGGACCTGTTGCCCATCACCCCTGCCACCCCTCTCATGGGGCTTATGTTGCCCAGCACTACTGCCACCCCCACCCATAGGGGACCTGTTGCCCAGCACTACTGCCACCCCTACCCATAGGGGACCTGTTGCCCATCACCCCTGCCACCCCCACACATAGGGGACCGTTGCCCAGCACCCCTGGCATCCCCACTCATAGGGGACCTGTTGCCCAGCACTACTGCCATCCCCACTCATGGGGCTTATGTTGCCCAGCACTACTGCCACCCCCATCCATAGGGGACCTGTTGCCCAGCACTACTGCCACTCCTACCCATAGGGGACCTGTTGCCCATCACCCCTGCCACCCCCACACATAGGGAACCGTTGCCCAGCACCCCTGCCACCCCCACTCATAGGGGACCTGTTGCCCAGCACTACTGCCATCTCCACCCATAGGGGACCTGTTGCCCATCACCTCTGCCACCCCCACTCAGAGGGGACCTGTTGCCCAGCACTACTGGTACCCCCACCCATAGGGGACCTGTTGCCCATCACCCCTACAACCCCCACTGATAGGGCTTATGTTGCCCAGCACTACTGCCACCCCCACCCTTAGGAAACCTGTTGCCCAGCACGACTGCCACCCCCACCCATAGGGGACCTGTTGCCCATCACCCCTGCCACCCCCACTCATAGGGGACCTGTTGCCCTCACCCCTGCAACCCCCACTCATAGGGGACCTGTTGCCCAGCACCCCTGCCACCCCCACTCATAGGGGACCTGTTGCCCATCACCCCGCCACCCCCACTCATAGGGGACCTGTTGCCCAGCACCACTGCCACTCCCACCCATAGGGGACCTGTTGCCCAGCACTACTGCCAACCCCACCCATATGGGACCTGTTGCCCATCACCCCTGCCACCCCCACTCATAGGGCTTATGTTGCCCAGCACCCTGCCACCCCCACTAATAGGGGACCTGTTGCCCAGCACTACTGCCAACCCCACCCATATTGGACCTGTTGCCCATCACCCCTGCCACCCCTAATCATAGGGGACCTGTTGCCCAGCACCCCTGCCACCCCCACCCATAGGGGACCTGTTGCCCAGCACTACTGCCATCCCCACCCATAGGGGACCTGTTGCCCATCACCCCTGCCACCCTCACTCATAGGGGCCTGTTGCCCATCACCCCTGCCATCCCCACTCATAGGGCTTATGTTCCCCAGCACTACTGCCACACCCACCCATAGGGGACCTGTTGCCCATCACCCCTGCTTCCCCCACTCATAGGGCTAATGTTGCCCAGCACTACTGCCACCCCCACCCATAGTGGACCTGTTGCCCATCACCCCTACAACCCCCACTCATAGGGCTTATGTTGCCCAGCACTACTGCCACCCCCACCCATAGGGGACCTGTTGCCCAGCACTACTGCCACCCCCACCCATAGGAGACCTGTTGCCCATCACCCCTGCCACCCCCACTCATAGGGGACCTGTTACCCAGCACCCCTGCCACCCCCACTCATAGGGGACCTGTTGCCCAGCACTACTGCCACCCCCACCCATAGGGGACCTGTTGCCCTTCACCAATGCCACCCCCACTCATAGAGGACCTGTTGCCCATCACCCCTGCCACCCCCACACATAGGGGACCTGTTGCCCAGCACTACTGCCACCCCCACCCATAGGGGACCTGTTGCCCATCACCCCTACAACCTCCACTCATAGGGCTTATGTTGCCCATCACCCCTGCCACCCCCACCCTTGGATGGGTGAAGCGCCACACATCCATCATACTCCAACATTAGGTATGTCAGCAAAATACATCCCCCTAACATCATGACAACAGTGTGTAGTCTGTGACAAATGCCTACAACAGTGATTATGACTTTGAACATACAATGTAACTACCATCACATGTGTGACCAAAAAATGAGTGTGGCCTACACAAGGCAAGCATCACTATAGCACTGTGTCAATGTAAAAATAACACCCCCTCACTGTGTAGAACAAAAAAAAGAGCAAATGTCGAGCATTGTGGTGATGGGGTCTAAACCCCCCCCCCCCCTCATCACAGTGACCAAAAGGTAATTTTCATCATGGTCAAAGCTGCAAATGCCAAACAGCATGTATGATTCCTAGTCCCAACACATGAAACACTTTTGGGGCAAAGTAGTGGTTGTGTTCCATACCCACAGAGATGTGGTGAGACAAATGTATCCAGATCGGATAAAAACACTAAACAAACCTTAAAAAGTAATGTAGTGTCCGAGGAAATTTGTATTGGTGGACAACTACCCCAGTGAATCGGTTCATAGATTGGGATTACAATCACCAAGACATCTCTCATGATATTACTCTAGAAACTTTTCACAATACAATTTTTCATGCTGCTATGGTCCATCCTGAATACGGAAGTTATCTCTGTATTTTTATCCGATCTGGATACATTTGTGCTGAATACTTTGCAGCAATCGGATTTCTCACCTATGGATATTGTGCAAATTGTCCTATCAATAATAATTGTGTCATTTGAACTTTAGCCCTGAAGAAATTCCCTGGCAAAAGGGACGAAACGCGTTGGCTGTTTGCCGTTTGTGCTTAACTATCTGGAATAAATATAAGACAATAATGGACAATACTTGTGGTCTTGAATGACTCCTGTTTGAGTGCACCTTCCTTCTTTTGTGAAACACAAATCAAAACAACCTGTGTAGACGTAGGTGTCAGGTCACAAACTCCCATTCCATGCCAGCAATGGCACCTAACAACCAGGATGAATGTGCACAGTGATGTGATATGACTCAGGGTAAATCACAAAAACAACATCCAGACAATGGCCCACAACAGCAATACCAATACACTGGGGCAGATGCACAAACACAAACAGGCAACCTCACACTGCACAGCTGACACAACATGTGTGTGTGTGTGTCTCAGTATCCCCAGGCAACTACACAACACATGAGGGGGGCTGAACCACAGTGAGACAGATGTGGACACAGTGCCATACAAAGGAAACCCATCATTGGGACCCCCTTAGTGGGCAATCAGGCATTGTGAGATGAGAGGGAGCACAACAGACACACGTGACACAAGCTGGAATGAACACAAACTAACACAGCAAGAGACTGACACACAACAGCACTACCCCCAGGGACCAGACATCGGGGTGACAGAAGCATGCATGACACCTCCACTGTGATGACAAAGGTAGAGGTCGTACAAACTGTGAAACCCAGACATGTGTCCTGTGCCACAAACGTACATCACATCTACACAAACACAAATCACTCAGCATGGCCCTTCACCCATGGACAAACGGGAGCTAGGAGCCCATCCATGCAAACATTTACATCAGTCCACCCTCAACACCACACACCCTGCACCAATGTGCATCTGTGATGCACACATGGACAGGTGACATTGCACATGCACCCATGACAAACACAGGAATGTTGGGAGGAACTAAGGTGCACAGACTCATCACACAAGGACAGTTCATTACCCTGGTGAATGACAGACATACTGCACAGTATGCGGTACATGGCCATGATGTCAAAGCTCATGTAATCTTCAGAATACCTGCCACAGTCCCAGGACAATGCAGAAGCCAAGGAGAACCACAAGGCACACATGCTGACACCTGCAATAATTGCAGCCCTGAACCGGACAAGTGGGAGCAGTCACACACACATACACATGTCTCAATCACTGAAAGGTACCACCTAGGGACAACTACATGATATTGCGAACAAACAAGTGCCTTGGGGACCCCTGACTGTGTCCCAGCTGGGTCTGACAACATCATCACAACTCAGAACTGACAAATCCCAATGATGAAACACCAATTAACAGTAGTGTGTCATGCAGCCATTCATCCCGTAGCCCATCGCAAAGTTGTGGGATGAACACAGTACCACTCAGCAAGCATAAACAACAGGAACATATCAAGTGAACACTGCCTCTGTATAAAAAGGGATGTGGACACACACACACATGCTCGCACAACACACACCATGGGCCCAGACTATGTCACGGAACAACACACTTGAGGGGACCCAACTCCTGTGTAAGCACAGCTGTGCCAAACATAGTCACAGCACGTCTCAGTCATGTCAGCAGAACACTTGGTCATTCAGCCATCAGTAACCACACAATGAAGGCTCAGGTCACAACAGCCTGGGTACGGGAGTCTCCCTTAAGTCATCTACACATACTCAACACATATGTACAGCAAGTTGCTCCTACACCAATGATGCCCACACCTGTAGGTCCAGTGGTGATGCGCCCAAAGTCTGGGGAATAGACAAATTGGACAATGGGGGGCACATCATATGTGCATGTGTGAAAGCCACAGATGTTACCATGCAAATGAAATGTACACAGAGATGTCCACAAATTGTTGATCATGACACACCCAGTTAGCTGCAAAGGATGACATGGATACTGACCAGAATAGGATACATATCTCATGGACCACATGGAGTACCTCACATCAACACCTCAGTATTCAACATTGGAAATCAAGCATTACAGGTGCAAGGTCATGCTCAACATCATCACCCTAATGTACAGCTAAATCAAGTTCACAAGGATAAAGAAAAAAGCTTTATTCAGCAGATGAAAATGTAAACGTCCGTTCAAAACAAAGGCCAAAGGCCAGTCCATTATCAAATGACAAGGAGTAAACTTGAGTGACAACTGTCACACGTTGCTTGCCTGCACTGCTAAGGACAGGGGACATCCCCTCGGACGGGGATACATGGGGGCAGGCCAGGCACCGCAGGGACAGGATCAGGGCGCAGCAGAAGGAGGCAGTGAAGGGGTGGTGGATGCAGGAGAGTCACTTGCAACTGCAGTGGAGCTAACTGAAATGGTGGGTGCAGTCACAACTGTGGGGCACAAGTCAGATGGGGTGGGTGCCGGCACAACTGCAGTGGGCAGATCAGATGGAGTGAATTGGGTCCCCACTGCAGTGCCCAAGTCAGACGAGGTGGTCGTGGACTCCACTGCAGTGCCTAAATCCAAGTGAGCGGAATGGGGTGCAGGTGAGGTCGGCAGGACAGAGGAGAGACACGTTCCCCACATCAGTGGCACTAACCGTCTGACCAGGTGTGAAGGAGCAAGTGGTAGGGGGGGGAGGGCCTCAGCATTTTGGGGATGGTGTATCTGTGGGTGGGGGAACCCGGGGCACGGTGTGGCGGGGGAACCTCTGGAGTGGTGGCCTTGGGGATGGAGGATGGACACTTCGTTGTGGAGCTGCGGAGCGGGGGTGGGGTCTTGCTCTTCCGGCTCCAGTGGGACTTGTGTGTGGGGGCCTCAGTCTGACTGCGCCTGGGGGAGGGTGTCCGGGTGTGCGGGGCATTCTCCTCTGTGTGTGGGGACTTCCTCTTCCCCTTGTAATCTGGATCTGCTGGGTCGGTGGGGAAGAGGCCAAGGTCAAAGAGGAAGAGCTTCTGTGGAGATGGGGTCGCAGGTGAGGCAAGGGAAGGGGTCTGGGAGGGGGGGTTTCGGAGTACTGCGGAGTGGTTGTGGATGACTGTGTGTGTGTCTGCAAACCATTCCCTGTGAGTGTGGTATCAGTCCCCTGCACTTGCTTGTGTGTACGTCTAGACCTTGGTTTGGGTGTTTGTGTGCTGCCCATGTCTGTGGCTTTGTGAGAATGTGCAGGTGTGTGTGTGCTTGGGACAGGTAGGTTGCTAGGAATCGTGGGTGGTGCATGGGTTGGAGGGGTGTGGAACTGTTGGAAGAGGGACACTGCTGCCGTCAGCAAGGAGGCCACAGACTGATTGGTCCTCTGTAGGGCAGACATGCCCGATGAAATGCCCTCCATGAACGACACCAGCTGGGTCAACAGTCCTGTGTGTGCATGGAGGACACTCAGCATTGATGTCTGCCCTATATGGATCTGTCTAGGTAAGTCCACAAACTCCTCACTCAGGGCAGCAGGGGACACAGGGGCAGGGGGTGCGGTGCCTGGCACAAAGGAGACATGCTCCCAAACACGGGAGTCTCCATGGACCTCTGGGATGGGAGCCGTTGGGAGGGTGGTGATTGTTGTGGTGGGGGCGGTGACGGGGACAGCCTCACTAGCTTGGGTTTGGTGGCTGCTGACACCCGCCTCAACAAGGGAATCATCCTCAGAGCTGTTGTGGCCCTCAGCTGGGGTGGATGGTGCTGAGGACTCCTCGGTGTGGCTCCACTCGCCCTCCGTGCCACTGGGTCCCCCCGACTCCTCTCCTTTTGTCCCAGTCAGGCTCTGTGGCTCCTCCTGGTCCATGGAGCTGTCCCCTCCTGTGGCCATGAATGTATCTGGATAGAAATAGGAAGAAAGAGAACAACATCAGTCACCTGCACTGACTGCACACACCACAGTGAGTACATCACATCACAGGGCAAGGCCTGGCATCATCAGCTGAACACTGCTCAAAGTGCCAACACTGTTTATAATAAGCCAATTGTCATTCTCACCATCAACCATGGCACACATATCCCTCCTGGACTTGCACCCATATGTCTGTTGCATGTTGGATGCTAATTCCCCAATGTGCCGACATGCACCACCATACATTTGTTGGACATGCACATGAACATGTAGGACTATGTCACTATACACACAGCACATATATTGCCACTGATTCAGTACAGGTGCCCGGATGAAGGGATGGGCAGAGACTCATTTCACATGCTTGTGATGCATGCCAGCAACACACACTATGATGTTCACATGTCCTGATAGTCAATGCCACAGTGGGGTGCATGGAGCATACTTGAACACAATGCAGGATCACTCATAGCAAGTTAAATGCCATGGCACTGGCATGCCTGGAAAGTCAGTCAACACTGTCTCCTGTCACAGGGGCAGGGCATCCAGACAACAACAGTATGCACTGTGTCACAATCATAGCTCAGGGGTAAAGCAAACTCTGCTGATGACAAGTGCACTTGCCCATCCCCTTCAAACAACATATCCAGGACCCAGAAGTCCCCACATCATACAAATCAGAAATGAGTCTCTGCAAACACAACTCCCTGTACATTAGCACATCACAGTCTGCTGTGCATGTAACCCTGCTGCCTGAAGTGCACAGTTGCATACACCATTGTGCGATGTCAAATGATCACACACCTATATGCCACACAGGTCTTGTCTCTCACAGTCACATCTCAGATGTCCTGCTGACCCTAAAAATCATTAACACCCCAGTTGTACGTAACAGGAAGCCATACCATAATGACACAGAGGCAGACACCTGAAAGCACATGTCACTAAGCACAACCTGTAAGTTGATACCCATAAGTTGGATAACAGACACCCTTATGCATCAAGCCAAAATCCAGTCGGTAAAATACCGATTCGGTAATAGCTCCCGGTATTGTGTGAAAAATACCCAATCCCAATGCATCAACCCAAAACCCGAGCAAATAACGAATCGCTAAATAAATAACCTCGAACATACCGAATCGCTAATACCCAAAATGCTAATTTACCGAATCGCTAAATACCGAATTCGCAATTACCGAAATCACTATTAGCTCCCGGAAATTGCCAATAGCAAATACCGATTCGCACCCCAATGCAACAAAACTCGCTAATAACGAAAATCCCAAAAATCGCTATTTTGCCAGAGCTAAATAAGGGGAATCAAAACCTGGAGGTAAAGTCACCAAACAAAAAAAAAAAAATTAAAAAAAAATTCCTACATGTGCAAATGATTGAGGCAATCACTAAACCCTTAAATTTGGCCCAGGAGACCCTGTTGGCTCCCACAAAATGGCTGCCCTCTACGTGCTTGCAAGGAGGATGCGGATCAATGCAGCAGGACAGCGCAGGAGAAGGGTCCAGGAGCGAGTGTTCAGACTGCGCATAACCCTGCTCGGCCAGAATGAGGACGAGGTGTACCAGAAATATCGCCTCAATCGCGCTATGATCATGCGCCTGATTGCAGACCTGGAACCATTACTGCAGCACCAGACCCACCGGACAAATGCAATCCCTGCGCACGTTCAGGTACTATGCAGCCTGCACATACTGGCCTCAGGGAGTTTCCAGGGGGTAATTGCGGTTGCCGGAGGTGTTTCGCAAAGCGCACTGTCACGCTTCTTCCAAAAATTCCTAGATGCCATGCTGACAATGCTCCACAGACACATCAGCTTCCCCACAACCCCACAGCAGTTGGACCGCACCAAACAGGCATTCTACCAGGTGGCACAATTTCCACATGTGATTGGATGCATCGACTGCACGCATATCCCCATATGCCCTCCGTCAGCAAATGAGTACCTTTTCAGGAACCGCAAGTCATACCACTCGATCAACGTGCAGGTTGTGTGCGATGCCAACAACATCATAACGGACCTAGTGGCACAATTCCCAGGGAGCACACACGACTCATACATCTTCCGCAACAGTGGAATGCACAGGCGACTACTCAATGGCGAATTTGGAGAGGGACTCCTGTTAGGTAAGTAGAACTACGATTCCCCACACCAACACCACACATGTATGTACATCACCAATGCTAAGTCTATGCTTCTATCTTCTAGGTGACAGTGCTTACGCCCTGCGGGTATACATACTAACCCCATACCTAAATCCAGCAACCCCGCAGGAACATCGCTACAACGCTGCACACATCAGCACGAGGAATGTGATAGAGCGGACTTTTGGGATTCTCAAGAGCCGCTTCCGTATCCTCCACAAGACTGGCGGCGCAATGCTATACCAACCAGACACATGCTGTCGAATAATTGCTGTATGTGCAATGCTGCACAACATTGCCACCAGAAGGGGGATACCCATGGAGGTGGACAGGGATGATGACCCCCAGGCTGACCAACCACCCGCCCAACGACGACCGGCACACATCCCAAACACAGCAGAGGGCCATAGGAGGCGGACAGACATAACGCAAAATCATTTTTGACCCTGGGTAAAATGAGACATTACAAGTTGGTGTTGGGTGCAACTGTTTAATGCACAGTAGCACTGAGGATTGTGCAACAGAACTAGCATTGTGAATCATGCTCCGATTGCATATATGTAAATAAAAGGTTCCTTAAAGTCAGGCCTGTGCAAACAGAATAATTGGATGGCCATGGTTGCTCCACCATGGACCTGCAGCATGTCCAATTTTCTAGTGCCGCTTGCCACGTACACCAAGCCTCCGCTCAGGTGCATCCAAACCCTCACCACGGCCTGTCCCCGTGGAGGCACGCGAACTTCGGTGCCTGGTGCTGGCCTCTGCCAGTGACACGCTGCTGACACTGGAGGCAGCCTCACTGGTGTCATCCCCTCCCAATGCTGCAGCACTGCATGTGCTGCTCTGAAGTTGTTCCACAGCAGTGGTGATGTGTCTCAGTGACTTGGCAACATCACCGCAGAAGTGCCCAAGGTCCACCTGCAGGGAGACTGTGCGGCGTGCCAACACAGCGGTGCAGTTGCTGTGCCGTTGTATGGCCTTGGTAGCGGCGGCAGAACGCAACATTAGCTGCCGGTTACTCCTCCTCTGGGACTCATGGCCCTCCCTGATGGCACGGGTGAGCTCACGTACCTCCTCCCTGAGCTGAGCATTGCCATCAGCAACCGCAGTGGTCTGGTCCCTGACCGCCGTGCCCATGTCCCTGACCGCGGAGCCCATGTCGGTGACTGCTGCAGTCATGGCGCGCATCTCCCTCGCTAGGCGCACGATGTTGCAGCTGATGCTAGCCACATGTCTTCCCTGCAGGTTCTGTGTGCGCAGCATCCTCTCCTCAATTGCAGAGGTTGTTGGGACATCCTGGTCAGCTGAGGAGACGGAACTGCGACGGGCCCTGTGACGCCGTGCGTGTCTTGAGCCTCCATGTGGTGCAGCAGGTGGTGTGGATGTGCGCTGCGTGGGTGCCAATTGCGGGGGGGGGGTTGCCATCTCCTGCAAGGGCGCAACTTGGTGCCTGTGCCTCTGCGGTATTGTGGCTGTACTGGCTGCAGGCTAGCTTGCTGGTGCCGTTGCTTGTGGCGCAGGTGGTGGTGCCTTGGCTTGTGGCGCAGGTGCCTTGGCTTGTGGCACTGGTGCTGGTGCCGATGATTGTGGCGCTGGTGGAGGTGGTGCTGGTGGGGTGGCAGGTGTTGGCGGTGCGTGCGTGCGCATCCTGCACAGTCTCCTGGTCTGACTCCACGGGTGTCTCAGATATGATCAGCTGGTCGCTGTCGTCAGAGTCCCCAGGTGATGCATCTGTGTGTGAAACAGTGCATGATTAGTGGGATGATTACACCTACATAGTGTTGTACCCATCAATGTCCCTCTGTGGTCCAACAAATGAACAGTCTACAGCCATGTACAAAATATGTGTTGTGTGAGGATTTATGCCTGTGCCTGCACTCTGGGCTGACTAGACTACAACTCCCAAGATGCAGTAGTGTCATGTGTGGAACTGTCTGTGCCAGAGCTGCAGACACAGTGAGATTGGGCTGGGGGCATGGGTATGGATTTACGCTATGCTGGGTGTGGCACAGGCATGCATCTTACCTTGGGCACTTGTGGCTGCGCCGGACGTGTCCATCTGGATCACCCCCACGACGGCTTCCCGCTCTATCGTCCCTTCCACAAGGTCCTCCAGGGCTGTGTTGGATGGTGCAGTGCTTGTTCCGCCTCCAGTCCTTCTTGCCTCCCGGAGCCTCTCAGCAATCCTCTCTTTTGCGCGCTTCCGGAGGTCATACCACCGTTTTTTGAGATCGTCGATGCTGCGGCTAGTGACGCCAACCGCATTGACCCTCTCACGGATGCGCTGCCAGATGCGCCGCTTCTCGGTCTCAGGCACCTTGAGGGACAGCTTGCCAAAGAGGCGGTCGTGTTTGCTGGCCACTCCCTCGATGAGGTACTCCAGCTCCCTGTCTGAAAACTTCTTCTTGCGCTTGCGTGCAGATTCAGCGCTGGATGGCACTTCCTGCGACATGATGGATGTGTGCTGTGACTGGCAGAATCTGTGTGGCCTCACTCTGCACAGCCTGTCCTTCTTTCCAGCTCCTGTCTGCTCCTCTGTCGAGGCTATGTGGGTGGGTCATCAGCCTGTTCCCGGAGCGACGCGGCAATTTGCGATTTCGCTATTACCGATTCGGTAATTGCTAATTCGGTATTACCGAACTCGCTATTAGCCAAATCGGTATTACCGAACTCGCTATTTGCTAGTGGGGCCGTTTGCGTGCCCCGCTATTAAGGAATCGGTAAATTTAGCGATTTTTAAGGAATCGCTAAATTTAACCGAATCTGTTGATGCATGCCAATTACCGATTCCTTAATGGCGATTCCTTATTTTTCGCTATTAAGGAATCGGTATTAGTTTGGTTGATGCATATGCCCCATAGTGTTTCTAAATGCACGTGAGTAGGCATGACTGCCCAGGTCTACGTGAAACAGTGTTTGGCCCTGGACAGTAGTCTGGTGGCTAAGCAAGTGTGACATACTTGATATACATACTCCTGAGGACCACAAATTGGAGTTCCCTGCTGCATGGCTTTGTTTGAAATACTCCAGCCACATGTGGCTAGTCAGACCAGCAATTTGACACATATCAAGGGCACACACAGATCACATGTCAGATCCCAGGCAGTGGGTAAACAATTGACCCACCCATGAAACACACACCAGAGTCACGGTAACAGATGCTGTCTGGAAGCTGAAGCATAGTTGACTGCAGGGACACAGTGCCCTAGTGACACAAGCAACAGACTGTAGGGGCCACACCTGTGGAACAGATGAGGAGGATGCATCACACAATTGAGGGACCTGAGCACTAGACTACAAGACCTACGTAATGTGAAAGTGTGACCAGGCCAAAAGACTGCAATTAGCATGTCAGACATAGTACACAGATTAGGCATGGACTTACCCCCTCCTTGCTGCTGTCTGGCCTTCAGCTGCCTATCCAGGTCCAGGAAGACCACCGCCAGGATCCTGTGCATGTGGGGGGTCAGGGTCAGGTGTCCACCCCTCCTGCGAGGAGGTGACAGCTGCAGCTGGACTCTTGCAATCCTCCGGGTCCAGCCCCGAATGTCCTGCCACCTCTTCTCGCAGTTGTGTATCCGGTACTTGTAGACCCCCACCGAACGA
Organism: Triturus cristatus; assembly: GCF_964204655.1. NCBI lineage: Eukaryota > Metazoa > Chordata > Amphibia > Caudata > Salamandridae > Triturus > Triturus cristatus. The sequence continues at coordinate 240,720,137 of NC_140589.1, read as the reverse complement.
ACTGCCCGGGTGTTGGTCAGCCATATCTCCTGCTTCTGATGGGCATCAACCTGTGAGGATGACAAAGTTAAAAGTCCATTAACATACAAGCCCCATATTTGTGCTGCACACAGTTGGATATACATGTAGTCATCACAAAGGGAGATGAGTGACACAGGTACTGCACCCATGGAAAAGGACAAATGCCCTGCATGTCTGACATGTTAACAATGCCTGAAAAGTTTAAGCTTGCATAAATGCACTTTAGCAGCAGAACACCTGTTCATTACATCTACATACATACTTTGGGGGATGAAAGTACTCGGTGAGAATGCTTGCCACTGGTGTACATACTGCTAGTACTGCTAGTCAGACAACATGCATAATTAGGAAGGCAGTGGACTGCACACCCGCGTCGGACCTCATTGCAGTCAATGGCAAAGCGTACGCACGGCTCAGTCATGAACCGTGCAATGCGTATACATTGTCACCCACGTCGGACCTCATTGCAGTCAATGGCAAAGCGTACACACGGCTCGGTCAAGCACCTTGCAATGCGTACGCATTGTCACCCGCGTCGGACCTCATTGCAGTCAATGGCAAAGCGTACGCACGACTCGGTCATGAACCATGCAATGCGTATTCATTGTCACCTGCGTCAGACCGCATTGCCGTCAATGGCAAAGCGTACGCATGGCTCGGTCATGAACCGTGCAATGCGTATGCATTGTCACCCGCGTTGGACCTCATTGCAGTCAATGGCAAAGCGTACGCACGGTTCGGTCATGAACCGTGCAATGCTAATGCATCGTCACCCGCGTCGGACCTCATTGCAGTCAACGGCAAAGCGTACGCACGGCTCGGTCATGAACCGTGCAATACGTACGCATTGTCACCCACGTCGGACCTCATTGCAGTCAATGGCAAAGCGTAAGCACGGGCCGGTCATGCACCTTGCAATGCATACGCATTGTCACCCGCGTCGGACCTCATTGGTGTGACTATTTGATGGCTTCAACACACAATTACTTGCCAGGGACACATGTGCACACCTACCACACTACAGCATTGGCCACACAGTGTCCCATGGTATGTAAGGCTGCATTCCCCGTGTGCTGGGGGCCAACATTTGGTTTGTTGTGTGGCACTTTTGTTCAGCCACTCCCAGGCTGTGCACGTGTTCATGGGGGCATAATCCTTTGTGTGTTGTGCGCATTACCACTGTGATGTGCAACTGTACAGTAATGGGCATGAGTCATGGACACAGTTGCAGGTTGGATATGTTTAGGACATGTCACATACACCCTGAGTCCTGGGGGTGATGGCATGTACGTCACAGTGAGACCTGTAGCCCTGTAGTCACAATTCTGATGTGCACCCACAGTCTGTGTGCATGTTGTGTCTCAGATGTGGATGATCAAATGTGCCCAATGGGAGACAGTCTCCACATCCATGTGGTGTGTGCCGCAACCTTGATGGTGTGTGTGTGACTAAGAGACATACATGTAGGGCCTGCAGAGACAAGAGTGGCTACTACCTGTGGGCCTCACGCCTGCCTTGTGGCCTGTACGTGATACGCCATGTCATGCCAGTGTTGATGTGGCAAAACAGGGACCCTGGGTATCTGCATGGCAAAGATCTGTAATGCCTGGGAGACATCAGGCCTCACTTGTCACTGTGGTGTGTGTTTGTAACGTCACAGCAGTACATTGGTAGGGTGACACAGCCCAATGATTGTCCATTGCACTACATGGGACTTATGTGGACATGTGGAATTAAGATGTGAGGTGATGGTCATGTAGGTGACATATGTGTCCATGCCCAAAGCACATACCTCAGTACATTGTGTAATGTCATGATGTATCATGTGATATTGAGCCTGGTCATGGCCACATGGGTGGATGAACCAACAATCTTCCTTTGTGCATCTCTGTTCTGCAGGGCACAAGCTGTCCATCGACCGTTCCCAGACCTTGGAACCATGCGACTGCATCCGACGGTACCACTTCACCAGACCACTGATTGAGGAGTTAGCGGAGCAGTTGGCACCACATCTGCTACCTGGCCGGACATACCCTACAGCACTGACCCCAGAGGTGAAGGTGATGGCAGCCCTGCACTTCTTTTCTACTGGTACCTTCCAGTACACTGTGGCTACAGCAGGTGGGATGTCGCAAACTATGTTTAGTCATGTGCTACGCGATGTCTTGGAGGGGCTGTTGTGCCCTGTACATCAAGTTCCCTAGCCCAGCTGAACTCCCTCAAATAAAGGATGCCTTTTATACACTGGGGAGGATGCCGAATGTCATCGGATCTATTGATGGTACACATGTGGCCCTGATACCACCACAGGCACATGAGCAGGCATACCAGAACAGGAAACATTTCCACTCGATCAATGCTCTGGTTTTATGTCTTGCAGACATGTGTATCACACATGTGTGTGCACGGTTCCCTGGTTCAGCGCACGATGCCTACATAATGAGGAGTAGTCGCATTGCAAAGCTGATGTCACAGATGCCAGATCAGTGTGCCTGGCTTGTCGGTGTGTACTGACTGTTTGCCATTGTGTGTATTTGGCAATGTTGTATTCCGCACTCCTACAAAACTCAGCTAATTGTTCATTTTTTGTGTGTGTAGGTATCTCCGGATACCCCAACATGCCCTGGTTGCTGACACCCCTGAGGAACCCTGTGACACCAGCTGAGATGCGCTACAATGAGGCACATGGTCGGAGCAGGAGGGTGATTGAGTGGACATTTGGCCTCCTGAAAAGCCGCTTTTGCTGCCTGGACAAGACCGGAGGGGCCCTCCCATATGAGCCTGCAAAGGTGTGCAAAATTATCCTTGTATGCTGCATGCTACACAACATGGCAATGCGGAAGAAGGTGCCTCTCATCCAGGATGACGATGACCGACCTCCGCCACCTGTGGAGGATCCCGGCCTGTGCCACGATGCCAGTGATGATGAAGATGAGGGTGATGTCCGCTCACAGCTCATCAACAACTTCTTCACCTGAATGTGAGTTTACAGGGTTGTTATGTCAATGTATGGAGTTAGCCTGGAATGTGTTGTGGCTGCTCTGTTGCTGTCTGTGTGTGTCTGTGTGCCACTTGACTGGATGCGTGCAGTGATGTGTTCATTCAGGTGGTGTGTACTCCACAATAGTGTAGTACTGCTAACTTGTTTCTGTGTTGGTTTCTCGTGACATGTTTTGTGCATGTGTATTGCATTTCCCTCCTGTTGTGCTGTGCTTTTGACTGTGTCTTGTGTCTGTCCTTCACAGGGTACTTTGCCTGTTGTTTGGTCAACAATGACCCCTAACACCCAGAATCCAACTCCAGTGTGGGAGTAGTCAATTGCCATCAAGTGATGTGCCACACACCCCTGGACTTTAATTCTCAGACACTCTGTGACCATGTGTCCACCGTAACGTACAATTGCCTTGCAACTATTTTAGAATAAACATGTTGCTGATGTATAATGAACCTGTGCTGTGCTTTGTTAGGTGTGTTGTCTGTCTTCCCACATCTGAGTGACATTTGCTTACTTCACCTGTGGACTTGTTACCACTGACTGTGGATAGGTGTTGTGTCTGTGCACACCTATGTGTTTCAGGTCAACATCATTGTGTGGGATGAGTAACATGGCCATGGTGAGTATCTGTTGTGTTGCCACAGTGGTGTGTCTCCCTCACATGTGTCACATCACCATGACTCACCTGACGGTGGTTATAATGTTGTAGTATTTGGCATGCACTGTGCAGTTGAGCAGATCGACATCTCCATGACACATGACAAGTTGGAAACACAACAAAGGCAAGTATGGTGTGCTGGTGAGTTTATTTTCGAAACATGTGTGGGGAAAGTGCACAGGATGGTGGGTGCTGTACTTTGGTTTTTGAATCCAAAGTTCACTGTAGAGTTGGAAGTGTTGGTAGATGAAATGTCCAGAGTAAAGTCCACAGTCATCTGCTACACTGGACCAACATGAACCCTCCATGTCATGTGGGCGAGTTGTGTGCGATTGGACAAGGTGAACGGGTTGCGCACAAAGAACATATGATGCGTGCCAGTTGGGGGTCATCATGCAGTCCAGACCCCTCTGCAAGGTGCGCCCTCTGCCTCCCACCCCTCCCAGCACCCCTATGCACACGGACAGGACTAGCAGCGGGCCGCACAGGTGACACTGGGACCCCTTGGGTGGTGTTGCTGGTGGTGTTACCTGTAACTTCCGGGGGGGTCCCCGTGTCCCTGTGCTGTGGGTGTTCAGTGGCCTTGGTCTGTCCGTGTTGGCAGGGGTGCCCTGTCTGTTTCCAGATGCTGGAGGTGTAGGTACAGGGGTGCAGATGTTGATGCTGCTGGTGCTGCATGATGACTCACACCGGAGGGGCCAGGTTGTTCGTCGTCATCCGAAGAGGACAGAGACAGAGTCATACCAGAGAGCTGAGTGTCCACCAGAATCTGGGACTGGGAATCCTCTTCATTTGGTGCTGTGTCCCCAGCACCATATGTGTTTGGAAGAGACACACAATGTAAGTTATGTTTCTACTGGCATCAATGGTTCACAAACATGACATATTCTACTGTACGAACGGATGCCTGCCTGTACACTGCTTTTTTCCGGCTTGTTACGGCCAGAGATTGATATTGTTGTTGCACATTGCCCAGCCATAAAGAAACATTTCAATGTGCATGTCGAAGTGTATGCATGCCCAGCTCACGGATAGATATGTCTGTACATGACCTTTATTACTCAAGGGACATCACATTGTTGACACTGGTGTGTCATCCCTGTACACATGTGAGCTTCAACTAGGGGTGGGCGGAATTTGCGAAATTCACTTTCGCAAATTATCGCGAAAATGTTAAAAGTCTCCGCAAACACGTGGAAATATCGCGAAGATGCGGAAGTTTTTTTACCCGCCCGTTCGCGGTATTTTCTGCTTGGTCGCGGCTCGCCAACTTACCCATGCGGTTGCTCGCGGGCGCGGCCATCTTGTTTTCACTTGTCTCGCGGTGCATGATCGTAAGAAGAAAGACGTGATCGCGCGACGCATGACATTACTGCGGACACGAACTGTCGCGAGACAGCGCAAATGGCTACCAACAATCCAACATCTCGTGGAGAACGCGACCGGATTGGGAAAACTTGTCGGCGAACGCGGGGATTCAGGTAAGGCGATCGCTCGCACGCGAGAATGTATTATTTTACAGCGCGAAACAAATTATCGCTAAGCTGCGGAATGCGGTAATTTTGACATTTTCGCGCTGTCCGCGGAACGCGAAAATGCCAAATTATCGCAATTTACGCGAACGGAACGGAATTTTGGCACAGGCCTAGCTTTAACAAGGACGTACGTGCTATTCCACTGGGGATATGTTCTACTATTGGGGCATGTGTGGTAGCAGAGTTTCCTTGTCTTTGTGTGCCACATTGGTGTATTGGTACGACCTGGTCACAGTATGCCTGTGATCTCTTTGGAGGAAGTGTTTTCTTCCAGTGTTCCTAGTTCCCATCTCATTTCATACAGGTGATGATGTCACCATCGTTAAAGAGTCTGGTGCTGAGTTTTGTACGTGCATATGTGTTTCGACTTGTCAATGTTCCCCATGTTGACATGGATTGGGCAAGGTAGCACTCTGGCTTTTCAATGTTCATGACAGTGAGGGCCGTTGGTGTGTGTGTTGCAGTTTGGCTGCTGTGAGTAGCATTTCTCCTCCAGTGCAGTCCAGGTTTGACCTTGTGTCTACAGTGTCTATGTCAGTGAGTGGTGAGTTTTGTGAAGCATGCCTATGTTTCAGCACGATGTAGGGGTGGAATGCAGCTCACAACAGCACCGAGTGTGAATAAGACCATGCTATGGTGTCGGCTAGATTGGTGTGTCCATTCCATTCACTGTCAGATATCCCCTGTCAATGATCTGTATGTGAGTTCCTGTGTGTTTTGTACAAAGTACCATATATATAGCTCTCCACATTTGTCATCTGCAAGACACACCTCCCCTGCCAGGCCAGGGAGCACCCCTGGACACTGCATCCCCAGACAATGACTTTGAACATATGGTTTCAATGGCTGTGTGTGCGACCGGCTTTTGTTTGGTCAGTGCATATGTGTGATTGTCAGCCACATCATTTCTCAGGTCCAGTGTCAGACATCTTGTCAGTCTCTTCCCACTCCGTGTGGGGCGAGCATGTTTCAGTGTGAGCTTGCTGGGCCATGTGGGTGGGTGGGGATTGTCTGTGACTGCAACTCCCATCATGCTCTTGGCTACACCCCCCTACCCAGCATGCCCATACTTCCTCCCTCTTGACTCTGCTTCCCTGTGAGGGGGTGTGACAGCAATGGCAAGATGGCTGACTGTGAAGTACTGGTGTTTGTTGCTGCCCAGTTCCCAGCATGACCTTGTGCTCCCAACAACAGAGCCCAGTGTCAGAAATCTTGACAGTCCCTTCCCACTCCCTGTGAGGCGAGCATGTTTCAGTGTGAGCTTGCTGGACCATGTGGGTGGATGGGGATTGTCTGTGACTGCAACTCCCATCATGCTCTTGGCTAAACCCCCCTTCCCAGCATGCCCATACTTCCTCCCTCTTGACTCTGCTTCCCTGTGAGGGGGTGTGACAGAAATGGCAAGATGGCTGACTGTGAAGTCCTGGTGTTTGTTGCTGCCCAGTTCCCAGCATGACCTTGTGCTCCCCACAACAGAGCCCAGTGTCAGAAATCTTGACAGTCCCTTCCCACTCCCTGTGAGGCGAGCATGTTTCAGTGTGAGCTTGCTGGACCATGTGGGTGGATGGGGATTGTCTGTGACTGCAACTCCCATCATGCTCTTGGCTAAACCCCCCTTCCCAGCATGCCCATACTTCATCCCTCTTGACTCTGCTTCCCTGTGAGGGGGTGTGACAGCAATGGCAAGAAGTCTGAATGTGAAGTCCTGGTGTTTTTTGGTGTCCAGTTTCCAGCATGGCCTTGTGCTCCCCACAACAGAGCCCAGTGTCAGACATCTTGACAGTCCCTTCCCACTCCTTGTGAGGCGAGCATGGTTCAGTGTGAGCTTGCTGGGCCATGTGGGTGGCTGGGGATTATCTGTGACTGCAACTCCCATAATGCTCTTGGCTACACCCCCCTTCCCAGCATGCCCATACTTCCTTCCTCTTGACTCTGCTTCCCTGTGAGGGGGTGTGACAGCAATGGCAAGATGGCTGACTGTGAAATCCTGGTATTTGTTTGGCTACAAGTCCAAAGAGAGCCCCTGTGCTTCACACAGCAGCACCCAGTTCGGTGTATCTTTTGCTGATATTTCACTGAGGTGTGGGTCAATGGATTCTACCCGGTGAGTTGTGTGGAGTTTGTGTTGGGGGGTGTCTCCACATGCTGGTAAGTATGGTCGGAGCTGTCAGTCCTCCTTCCCACCCGGCCAGACATCCCACCATGAAACGTGCTTCCATTGGAGGGCGTGCAAGTTGTCTTTCAGGATGTCAGTCAGTGGTGTCCTGCTTCTGATTTGCACACAACCCCTACCAGGGCCTTGTGCTCCCCACAGCAGGACCCAGGGTCAGCCATCTTATCAGTCATTTTCCACTTGCTGTGATGTGGGCATGGTTCAGAGGGGTCTTGATGGGCCAATTTTGAGGGGGAGCATTATATGTGACTACAAACCCCATCATGCTTTTGGATACACTCACTTCACCTGCATCCCCACTATTCCTTCCTGTCAGTCAGTTTCACTGTGAGGTAGTGTGTTTGTGGTGCCAAACTCTCTGGCAGTGTTTATTTGGCTTTGTGCCACTGCCTTGCTCTATTTGTTTGTAGGTTGGTACATGTCATGACACAGCTCCAAGTCACTATGGGATGGCAGGTATTGTGTTTGTCTAACTAGCATACACATCTTGGGATGATTATCTATTGTTTACTGTGGCTTTGCTAACGGTGCATGGTTTCACTGTCCCCTTGCAACACAATATTGAGTATGTTGTTTGTGTACTCACCAGGCTCTGGTATGTCTGTTAGACCATGGACGCTCTCTGGTGGTAGGATGTCCCGCACCTTCTCCTGCGAGGTCCTGAAGTAGACTGGTTTGGCAGGACGGCCACCGCCGGTGCGCTGACTCAAGGCATGATCTTTCTCGATGAGTTTCTTGACCCTCCTGCGCACGGCATGCCACCTGTTCTGGATATCGTCCTTTGTGCGCAACGTTGGTGCTTGTGCGTTCACCTTATCCACAATCCTCGCCCACATCTTGGTTTTCTGTGACATGGGTGTCCTTTGGACCAATGTACCAAACAAATGTGGCTCTGCTCTGATGATCTCGTCTACCAGCACTTCTAACTCACTATCTGTGAACTTTGGATTCTTCTTTGGGGGCATGGTGATGGGTGGTGGTGGTGAGTGATGTGTGTGTCAGGGTGCAAGTGAGGGTGGGTTAGTGTTGGTTTAGCTAGCTGTATGTGTGAGTGCTTTTGGTGAGGTGCTAATGGTGTGTGAGTTGTGTGATGGGTGAGTTGTGAGTGTGTCTGTGGTTGCTGTGTGATGGTGTTTGCTGCTGGCTGTGTCTCCTATTTGCAAAGGATCATGGTAGTGATTGATGTCCTTTATATAGGTGGAGTTGTGGGTGTGTCTTTGTCCCAGGTCTTTCTAAAAATATTTATTGGCTTTGTCATTGCTTGTTTGGTCCTTTTTTTGTCTTTTTTCCTTTGTGTTTTCTAGGCATGAAGGAGACGTTCTTCTGACCGAGACGGACGCTGATGTTGGCTCGTGCGGGATTCTCTGCCTCGTTCACGCTGCCTATCTTCTGTGTTTCATACGCGTCGGTCGTGGAGATCTCTATTACTTGTGGGCCCGGTTTTCTGTGCAGGTCGGTCATGCGGCTTGGGCTCCATGCGAGTCGCTCTGGTTGTACACGCATTTCATCGTACTGTGCAGGTCAGACATCACGTGTACGTGTCCGTCGGGTTCATTCCGGGTTCGTGTCGGTCGGTGAAACTCGCCTCGGTTTTACGACCGGATCACTATTTTCCCTACGGCTCGGTCGTACGGCTTGTATTCCGTACGTGTCGGTTGTAATTCACACGTGTTGCATCGTACTGCACGGGTCGTACGGTGCCGGTCCGTGTCGGTCGGTCTCCGTTCCGGGTCCGTTTCGGTCGGTTCATTTTGCAGCCGGAATCAGAATCGCCCCCTTTGAAGGAAATAAACATACACCTTCCTGCAAAGCTCTTTTTCCCATTTCCCCCTCAGTATACATTTGGTATATTTTGGCTATTTGAAGAACGTTCATTTAGCCTGGATACTTTTTGTGGAAAAAGGTTATGAAGGTTTAACTGCAAACTACTCCAACCATCCAAAAAAAGGAATTTGCACCGAGATGGGGTAGTAAATTGACTAATACAAAATTTTGAGAAGTTTGACAAATGTCATGTTATGCAAATTCGGGAATTTCAAGAGTTTCACTATCATGATTACAATATGAACACGGCCTAAAAAATATGTGTTGTCCAGTCAAATCCTAGACAGTGCATATGGTATTTTTGACGTGTCAGAATCTGTATTACAATGTTTTCTGCATTGTAAACTGAGATACAGTTGCTGCTATTTAATGTGTGGATGTCAAACATTTATCACGCAACGTGTATTCTATTAGATGTCTGGAAGCATCTACAAATTGTTTCATGTTTACATTATTACAACCATAATACATACATTTACAACATGGGGAACCCCTAGTTTATTTACCCGACTGTGTTTGGCGATTGTACTGCATGCCAATGCTTGAGCTGGCCTGCCCCACATAAAGAAAGCACTAATACATCAAAAGCCACATTGATTAATACATTAATACATGAAAACATCAATAGATATCCACATTCTTAACCTTTCACACATTGCTGCTGAAGTCCCACTACATGTCCCAGGAGAGCTCTGTCAACTATTTTGCAAAAGTTAATTTTTAAAAAGTATACTTTTCAATCTGATTTCTTACAATCTGTGTGTGCATCACCAGCTTATGCACCAAACTATTTGTTTTTAAGACACAACTAACCTCAGTTTTACGAACATCAACAAATACTCATTATTTGTCTGTCTTTCTACCCAGGGAAATTGTAATGTTTCTTAATGGGTCATTAATATAAAAGTGGATCTCACAAGAGTACTCACAAAAGTAATTTGCAACAAAACACAGCTGGGGAATCTCATATAGCAGGTAATTTGAATTTGTTTTATTTGTGTTATCCTTTGCTGGGAATGTGATTACCATTTACAATTGGACAATCCTCAGAGGACAGTGCGGCATGTTTCCAGAGCTCTGACAATGGCACTTTTCTGCTGGCACTCGAGGTCTAGGCCTAATAATCTGCACACACCTGGGAGAATGCTACCCCAGTTCCATGCTGAATAATTAGCCTTTCGGGGACTTCCGGATTCTGATTACACTTTTATAAATCCAGAAGGTGACATTGATTGGCCGAGGCTAGATTCTTTGCATAAATGAAATTTTCCTTTTTTTGTTAAGTTAAGTTGTGTCTTTCAATTGGCTCCGAGAGGCCAGAGCTGTGTAAAGAGTGCGGCCCTCATTCTTTAAAACCGTTTATTCCTCCTTACGAAGCATTAGTAACCTCACCTGGGCGCAGATGTATGAGTTTTAGAATTCGCCGAGGTTTCAAAGACTACTCATTCCATTGAAAATTTGTGAAATTGCATTTTTTGGGAGAAACCCCTTTCCATACACCCCCATCAATTTTTTGTGTGTCCCCTGCCTGGAGCTACCTTGCTAGTGAATACATTCTGCCCTTAACAAAAGTAAATCTACAATTGTTGAAAGTGTAACAGTGAGCCATAGACATGTATGTAAATACCCACAAACATGAGCTTTTAGGGTGTTTCAAAAAGTTTCAACCACGTCTGGGAACCCCCATTTTCACCCCACAGTGTAATATTGCACAATACTGGAATAATATTACAGATGAGTACATGCACTTAAAGGTATATGATTAACGTTGTGTTTGCACTCGTAAGTCAATTTATTTGCATGAATATGTTGAACCTACAAGTGGAAGTGGCTTTTTGAATCAGGCCAAACGTCTTGGTATTATTTAAAAGTCTTCTATTTGTGGTCACGACTGTGGTAACAGTAGTCCAATTATATTTAGGTTCATTTGATTTGAGTTCATATGAAAACATTGTTCCCCATAGGAGAAGGGTAACAGATGCATGCTGTCAGAAGGTCCCTGAACCTTTGCAAACTAAACCATATTAAACCAAACCAAGAAGCACTCCATTGGCTCCCGTGGATGCAAGGGCCAAAGTCCTCTGCACTGTTCTCAAAATACTTGTAAGAACCGTCTGCCTCCAGTGCACCAACCAGAAATCTACGTTCAGCGACCGCACACTTTATCAACCACTAAACCTTAAAACAAATGAAGATTTTTTCAATAGCTTGTTTAAACTATGAACTTCTTCAAGCTTGGAACAGATGGATTGTGCATGGCAAACGTGTCCATTAAGTACTATTAGAACATTGGAATGTTGGAAGCTCCTTTGAAAACAATGGAGTAACTCCGGGCTTATAATGGCTGGTATAAGCCCAGAGCTCCAACATGCCAATGCTTCTTTGTTCACATCTGTGGCTGTGAACAGAGGCTTCAGGGAGCCTGAGGGGATTTCAGTCCCCTCGCGCTCCCTAAAGCCTTTGTTTAATGTGTTAGAACATTCTGCCCTATAGCTGGACTATACCGGCAATTAAAGTCCCACCCCCTTGTTAAAGTCCCTCGCCTTCGGCTCAGGCCTTTAACGCAGGAGTGGGCCTTTAATAGCCGGTATAGCCCGCTACAGCGGGCTATAAGGCTATGTTAGAACATTGGAATGTTGGGAGCTCCATTGTAGACAATGGAGTGCTCCATGCTTCTACGGGCCAGTAAAGGCCCACAGAGCAACATTCCAATGTTTTACAAAGGCCTCTCGGAGCTCCAGGGGATTTAAATCCCCTCGAGCTTCGAGAGGCCTTTGTTTTATTTGGTAGAACATTCTGCCCTCAGGTGGCAGAAGGTTCTAATAGCCTTATAGCCCTTCGTAGCAAGGCTGTACCAGCTATTAAAGTCCCGGTCCCTTGTTAAAGTCCCTCGCCTTCGGCTCGGACCTTTAACATGGTAGCAGGCCTTTAATAGCCGGTATAGCCCACTACGGCGGGCTATTAGAAACTTATAGCCCGCCGTAGTGGGCTATACCAGCTATTAAAGGCCCGCTCCAGCGTTAAACAAGAGAGTGGGAATTTAATAGCCGGTATAGCCCAGCTACGAAGGGCTTTAAGGCTATTAGAACATTATGCCGCTAGAGGGCAGAATGTTCTAACAAATAAAACAATGACTTTAGGGAGCGCAAGAGGATTGAAATCCCCTCAGGCTCCCTGAAGCCTTTGTTCACAGCCACAGCTGTGAACAAAGAAGCATTGGAATGTTGGAGCTCCGGGCTTATACCAGCCATTATAAGCCCTCCATTGTTTTCAATGGAGCTTCCAACATTCCAATGTTCTAAAAGGCTATAAAACATTTTAATGTTTCACATAAATCGACTTGTATAATAGTTTACAAATATATTTTGAAGGATTATATGACCAACGGGGTACTGGGACCGAAACTCCACAGCAATAACAGGCCAACAAAATCTATGCCTATTTGTCAATGAATCAGTGTGTGTGGGAGGGACGGAAGAGTTGGGGTTGGAGAGCTCTGTTAAGAAGGCCATAACAATAAAGGAGTCGGGTGGTGCAACAGAATATTATGAAACATGTAGGGCTTCATCACTTGGCAGACTGGCTGCCCTGGGGGTTGGTGCTGTGGTGGCAGTGCAGAGACAAAATATTGATGTAAAATATATATTTGCACAAATATTGAAATCAAAATATCGTGGGTCAAGAATATCGATTTTAGATAAGTAATATCGATTTAAAAAATATCAAAGTGTTAAATATCGTTGGAAAAATATAGTTGTTAAAAATATCGATTTTTTCTTATTAATGTTATGTTTTTTAGTATATGTTTTATAAGTGTGTGACTTTTTTTTTGTATAAGGATTGTTTGTATTTTTATTATATGTGTTAAATTTTTAGTAGTTAATAATTTTTTTTAATTGATTTTTGCATTATTAGCTCCGTAGCGGGTTGTGGGTTTATAGGAAAATAGACTGGGAAGTAATTTAATTATATATATATATATATATTATTGAGTATTTATAGTAGTTATTAATTTGTTTTAAATTGCATTTTGTGTTTTTAGTTCCGTAGCGGGTTGTGGGTTTATAGGGGAATATGGTCGGAAGCAATTTAATTATATAAAATGTATGGAATAATGTTTATTTATTAATATTTGCATAAGTGTGGTGTTACAGTGTTAAATGTGTAAATTAATTTATTAATAATTGTTTAGTATGTAGTTGTTAATTAATTTAAATATTTAATTAGTAATTAATTATGGTAATTGTGTTATTAATTTTAGATGTGTGTTTTAGTGTTTATAGGTGTAAATGATGGGAAGGGTGGGAAGTAATTTAATTTGTATTGATGGATTATTTATTAGTTGTTAATTAATCTAAATTAATAAATTAGTAAATATTTATGGTAAATGTGTCATTAATTGTAGGTGTGTGTCATGGATTTTATAAGTATAAATGGTGGGAAGGATAGGAATTCATTTATTTTTTATTGATGACTTATTCATCATTTGTTAATTAATTTAAATTAATTGGTAATTATCCATCTTAATTGTGTAATTATAATGTTAAAGAATGTGTAATCAATAAATGTTTATTATCTTTTTTTAATAATGATATACTTTAAATGTATTATTAATTAGGTTAATTATGGAAATAAATTTGAATAAAAATGTTGATGTCTTTTTTTATTGGTGTGGTGTTATAGGGTAGGAAATAAAATAAATAGATTTATGTTTTGAATAATTTGATTGTTTGTGAATTTGTTTCTTTTAAATAAATATTGTTTATAAATATATTTTTTTAACATCATATTTGTAGGTTTTTATTATATGTAATTAACATTATGTTATTTTTATATGTTTAATATGTTTAATGGCATATTTTAAAAATATAGTTTATTTATTTTTAAGAATATATATATTTTTTCATTGTTAAAATGTTTTTAAAAAAAAATATTTTTCTGCTATCCAATACTTTCCCTACTGTTGCACTCACTGGAGTGGGAATAGTAATTTTTACCCTTCCGCTATCCAGCACTTTCCCTATTGTTGCACTCACTGGAGTGGGAATAGTAACTTTTACCCCTTCACAATCTATTTTAAAGCACATATGTATATGTATAAATTATTATGTTTGTTTATATCTTTTAAAATTAAGTTTATTTTTTATATTTAGTTAAAATGTATATACAATATAATTTATTTTGTTAAAGATAATATTCATATTTAATATTTTTAATATATTATATTATATATTTTTTTAAATAATTATTTTTTACATCTATATTTTTTAATTCAATATTTTTGATTCAATATTTTTGTACTTACCTGTTTAAGTATAGGGAGTCGATATTTTTACTATCTAGAATTTTACTTCGATATTTTTACTATAAATATTCTATCAGTGAACTGTGGTGGCATCACCTCGACCATCCGAAGCTGCGAACATCCTGCCAAATCAATATTCCCCTGCCATGTCGACTACCTGTGCTCCCAGAAAGTGTCATTCACATCCATGGAGGGAGATTTTTGGGAGGAAAACCGCTACTGACTGGCCCCACTTTGCCTTACGAGTAAGGTGGGGTCTGCTATGGTCTGTCTTTGGAAAAGGCAAAAATAAAATCTACAACATACGGGAAAGTTTCTGCTTACACATAGGAGATATTATTTGGCATTTCTGTCTGGCCCATCATGGTTCACAAAGCAGAGTCAGGTAGTTAAAGAACTTGAGGAAATGGTGTTAAACGAGTTTCCCTAAAAAGGGCATCCCTTCCCATTTCATTATGGTCAGCAATATACCTGGAAAGAGAGGTGGGCTTTCCAAGGCAGTGCAGATAGCAAGTCCTAAGTTATAAAAACCGGTGTTCACCACATTCTATTTAGGCCCCGTACATTTGAGGTTACCATGTGCATGTGTCCGTATATCTCTCCATTTGATCCACCCACCCACCCTCCTTTAGTCCAAGCCAGATGCCACTTCACTCCCAGCTCAGGCCGCCACAGACAACTCACTCCTCCAGCCCAACATAAATGGGTGTTGTGTATCGATATGCTGCAAAATTGAACAATGGCCTCACCCTACCTCAAACCCCAGATAAATACTTGCAAATTCAAACCGTCTCTCTCCACCCATGCTTGAGCCCCTCGCCAAACCGAACTCGCTATCTCAGGTGTGTTATATTATCACACTATGAAACCAAACACACCTGCACTTCACTCACACCCTCAACAAGCTCTCACCCCACCACCTTCTGTGCTACCTGCCCCTCCCAACTCGTCACACTATACTCACTCAGCACACCAGTTAGATATAAGAAGAGAGAAAAAGAGGGGTGTGATATAGGGGTCATTTGTGACCCTTTCACAGTGCAGTTACACCTCGTGCTCTGCAGTCCGACTGAATTTGAAACAGGACAACAAGGTCCCTGTTATGCAACAACAGTGGAGACACTATGAGGTCCATTAGGATGGGGCAGAAAAACACCCCGACCGCCATGGAAGCGGAAAACAACCACCCACCGGCCCTGTGGGACAACCGGCGGCCAAATTAGCATTAACAGCCCAAAAAATCCAACCGCAGCAGTACGAGGCCAAGAATAACCGCCCATAGCGGGCGGAGATGGCCAAAATCCATCCGCGGCGGTCAGAATCGCGGCGGAAAAACAGCAACCCGCCGCAAGTATAGCGGAGACACCGCCCAGGAAATTAGTATATCCCTGGCAGTCCCGCGGTACGTACCGCCGTCTCCGACTGCCGCGGTCGCACAATGGGATGAATGGGAGAGCCAGTGGAAGAGCTGAAGCACAGCCACCACGGCGGATGAACCGTCAAAAATATGGCAGACAAAGCCAAAACCCCACAAGAAGGCCAAAAAGTGTACACAGAAAACTAAACATGCCTCCCAATACACAAAACACACCCCAATGACACAACCACATGGCAAACCGAAAAAAACAAATCCCAGGACAGCACACCTGTCAGCAACACCCCAATTGGACATACCCACATAGCTGAGTACAAAACCAGCCCCTGACCACAATCCCTTTCAAAACTCCAGGCGAGAAGGGACACATACCCCAGCTGACAGGAGAGGCAAAGGACACAACATCACCAGCCACACCACACACAGCACCACCACCACCTCCACGCCAGCACAACTAACCCCCCTGCACAACACACACCATAAACAGCACAACCACAACCACCACTCACACACCTGCACCCACAATCACTCTGCACACCACACACCATGGCCACACACAAAATGCCCAAATTCACTGAGAGTGAGTTGAAGGTCATGGTAGATGAGATAGTCAGAGTGGAACCTCAGATTTTTGGTACCCTGGTCCAACAGACACCATTAGCCACAAGGACACAAATGTGGGCTAGGATAGTCCAAAGGGTCAATGCAGTAGGGACCACCCCAAGATCAAAAAAGGAGATCATGAAGCGGTGGCATGATCTGAAGAGGGTGGTCAAGGAGAGGAGGAGCAAGAACTGTGAGCTGGCTCAGAGGACTGGCGGTGGCCCTCCCATTCCACCAAAACCATTCACACAATGGGAGGAGAAGGTGCTTGCCATACTGCATCCAGAGAGCCTCACCGGAGTAGCCGGGGGCGTGGAGGCTGGTAAGTACAACCAAATGACTACCGCCACTCTGCAATGTACTGCCTTGCACAACTACAAAGCTACACCATACCATCCATCTGCACCACACACTCACAAAAACATGGCTCACAGACCCAACATTCACCCACTCCCATTCACTCCAAACATAGCTAACAACATGACCATGGGGGCATGTGTACAGGCAGACAGCACTACAACAACCACCATGCCCCCTGGCCCACACCTAAGCAGGATGGACCCCTCCCCCACCCCACCCAGGAGCATGTGTCAGCCATTACACAACCCTCATCAAACTTACTGGTAGTTAGCCATCTTCCCTGGGAGGGTGTTTGTTTCTGGGAGGGCTGCACTACTATTCCCAACATTCCCTCTGTCCCACACCTCAGCACGATGGAGCCCTCCCCCACCCTACCCAGAAGCATGTGTCAGCCATTACACAACCATCATCAAACTTACAGGTAGGTAGCCATCTTCCCTGGGAGGGTGTTTGTGTCTGGGAGGGCTGCACTACTACTCCCAACATTCCCTCTGTCCCACACCTCAGCAGGATGGAGCCCTCCCCCACCGCACCCAGGAGCAGTTGGAAGCCATTGCAGTACACCAAACAAACTTACAGGTAGGTAGCCATCTTCACAATGAGGGTGTCTGGGGGGGCCTGCACCACTACTCCCACCATGCCCCCTGTCCCATACCTCAGCTGGATGGAGCCCTCCCCCACCCCACCCAGCAGCAGTTGGAAGCCATTGCAGTACACCAAACAAACTTACTGGTAGGTAGCCATCTTCACAATGAGGGTGTCTGGGGGGGCTGCACCACTACTCCCACATTGCCCCCTGTCCCACACCTCAGCAGGATGGAGTCCTCCCCCATCCCACCCAGGAGCAATTGGAAGCCATTGCAGTACACCAAAAAAACATCATAGGTAGGTAGCCTGTACGTGCACCCACCCATTTTTCACAAATTAAATGGTGCCATATGACAACACCATCCCTCTCATTGCACAAAGAGGCCTACCTACGCCATTGCCAAGCACAGTGTGCACACAGGTAAGCTAAGGAAACTGTCACAACCACCAACGTGTGACACACCAATGCACAAGTAGAAGAAAGCCTGGCACATTCATGCAGAGCAACTAGTTACATGTGCATCACCATGGGGCAAGTGCAACAAGGACCAGTCTTAAAATATGAAAACATGTGTGGTGGCACAAATCAAGATATGCACATGACAGGACAAAGGGATGCAGGAGATGCCAATGGCCAGTCCATGGCCAGATGTGACGTCTGCTAGGTCAGACAAATAAACTATGAGTCCACAATTAAACACATGTTGTGCCAGGGCCTAGATTGTAACAAGTCCCTGTAAACCTCAATTGTGCACGCTTCGCATGGTATGCCTTGACACCTCGCACCATGGACAAGTAATGCTTGTACCACTGCATCATGTCAGGAAGCACAGTACTGCACATAGTCAACAATGTGATGATATGTCAATTGTGCAGTGTACAAAAAGTAAAAGACACACAGCTAACACAAAGCTTGCCGGGTGCACTGCAATGACCATTTCACATCTGACCCACAGGTGACCAAGAACTCACTGCAGAGGACAACACCAGCAACCTGCAGAGCCAGTCTCCTCCCCCGGTACATGGACACTCGGATGTTGACTCCCAGGATTCCGTGGACGATGAGCTCGAGGCCGGCCCATCTGGTGTGCAAGGGAGCAACAGGTCCCAGGACCCCAGCGTCCCCCCCACCACATCTGCTGCAACAACAACTCCACAGCAGACCCCTGCTGTCACAGCCTGTGCGGCCACCGCCACCACCAGTGCTGCCTGCAACACCCTCCCTGTCCCAGAGAATGCCCAGCATACACCACCCATGGAGGAGGGCTGGGAGAGGATGCGGGTGCCCACAGTGGAGAGGCAACAGGTCCATGGCAGCAGGGCAGGTGGAAGGGGCAGGGTCACCCAGGGACACCAGGAGGCTGGGACCCACTCCCTGGAGCACCTCACCAGAGTCCTGGGTGCATATGAACAGGCCCAGGGACGAACGGGCCGGTCAGACGATCTGTTGCACAAGCTTATCCTGCTGATGAGGTCCATTGACAGCCGCTTGGGACAAATCGTGGACCTCTTGGGTCAGAAAGTGGCGGTACTGAGGGACAGGCATGCGCCCCAAACAACACCTCCACCTCCCTCTGGTGGGCTGCACAATGACAGTTCACCATCCTCCCCTGCACACACAGAGAGGGGTGAGTCCTCAGACCGCACTGGCCCTGAAGCAGGGCCCCCCCTGCCATCCCAAGAAGACCCTGGGAGTATCTGGAGGCCAAGCACCTGCCACACACCAGTCACAGAGCCAGCCGTGATGGCAACCCTCTCCACCACTGCATTGATTATTTGGACTGTGCTTCCCCACACTGCTTTCTGAATGGCATCTGTGTGTTGGACTGGGTCACCACAGCAATGTGGTGACTACTCGACCATCTCATCTACCACAACTGTCAACTCACTGCTCCCCCCACAATGGAGATGTACACCCCCCTCGCATCTTACCATAATAAATAAAATATCCTCACACACATGTTGTTGAGTCTGCTCCGCCTTTATTTCAGGGTGTACTGTCTTCAACATGATCACAATGTACCATGATCATGGGCTGTATGTAGGCAAGGAGAAGTCGAAGGCACATAGGGAAACACAACAGAACAACTGTCACTGGTCTGGGTGTGGCATCACAGACATCACACAAGCCCTAACTCCAGGATAACCCAACATGCACATTTCACAATGGCCACCGAGTGTCAACATACGCGTCCCGTTGATGATCCCAAATGACATGTCCTAGAAACATTTCCAACCACCACTGAGTCTACAATTGGCTGATGCTATAATTATCACATGCCCCTTCACGACAACAGCAATCTCATCAGACAATGGGCATGTTGCACATTGACACTCACCGTCAAGTGAAGTGGCGGGTGATGAGCTGTTCACGCAGGTCAACACCTTCCTCCTCTCCACTGTCCTCATCACTGGACACGGGTTGGTTTGCAGGCTGGGGTCTTGGGTCCTCACCATCATCCAGGAGCTTGGGAATCTCCCTGTGAATAGCTAGGTTGTGGCGCATGCAGCATGCAACAACAATCTGACACACCTTCCTGGGCGAGTATGCCAGTGCACCTCCGGTCTTGTCCAGGCACCTGAAACGTGACTTGAGCAGGCCAAAAGTACGCTGCACCACATGACGTGTCCTCCCATGGGCCTCATTGTAGCGGACTTCAGCAGGGGACCTGGGATTTCGCAGTGGGCTCAGCAACCAGGGACGGTTGGGATATGCAGAGTCACCTAGGTATGACAAATGCAAATAGACATTATAACGTCGCAGAGGCTCAGGGCAGCAGGTCACACACACAGCATGCCACATGACTAGGCATACTCACCCACAATCCGTGCACGCTCTGGAAGATTAGCCATCATCTGGGGCACTATGCTGTTCCGCAGGATGTAGGAATCGTTGGCCGAGCCTGGGAATTTGGCACGCCTGCGAGATGGTCATATCTGCCAGGCACATCACCTGCACATTGATGAAGTGGTAATGCTTGTGATTGTGGTAAATGTGCTCACTTGTCTGTGGTGGCACAAGACCGACATGGGTGCAATCAATGGCTCCAATGACATTGGGGATGTGTCCAAGGGGATAGAAGTCTTCCTTCACAGCGGGCAATTCAGCACCCCTGGGAAAATGGATGTATCTGTCCTTGTATAGCATCATGGCAGACAGTACATCACGCAGCACCATGCTGAACATCGGTTGTGACATCCCACCAGCGCTGGCTATACTCTCCTGGAACGATCCCGTGGCAAAATAATGCAGGGCTGCCATCACCTTATAAGTAGTTGTGAAAGCTGTTGGATATGTCCTGCGTGGCTGCAGGTGGTGCTCCAACAAATCACAAAGGGTTTTCACGGTGGCTCTGTCCAGGCGGCATTTCCGTCTGATCACAACAACCTCCATGTCCTCCAGCACCGTGAAGTGACAAGTCAAATTTGGCCTCCTCCTAGTGGAGATTATAGTGGACACATGTCAATGCAATACATCATGAGATGTGCACAGCATATCACATTCTGGATGACACAATGACAACAATGACTGACATCTATAGTGATTAACAGACCAGCTTACATGGAGAGACACCTTCAGCTACACAAAGGGCACACGTGTCAACTTACACAAGACAAGTACCTCAAACACCACCTTTGGCAATGTGAATGCACATAGGGATATGGCCACAGTACACATGTGCATGCCTGGGAGTCTAGCATCCAGCATATGTGTAACTAATCAAAACTATTGTCTCATACCTAGCTGCTGTACCGGTCACACCTTAATGCGTCATTACAACCTGGCACACATCCACCACACAATGACCACAGTCGGCGCTGGAATGATGAATGTGTGCATGAGCAGACATAAGAGGCAATGCTAAATAGATCAACATTCATCGAGACGAGCATTTCTGTGATTGTCACTGGACCTCAACACATTGACATGTGTACATATTGTACAGTCCAGGACTACACTGTCCTGCCTACACAAACAACAAATCCTTAAGTGACATGTGAGTGGGTACAAGCAAATCTACGTCACACACACATAAACATGGCATGTGTAGCCATAAGTGGAGTAAATTTAACATCGGCATCGTGTGCACAATGATGTGCCATTGAACATGTTGGCACTGTGCACTGTTGATGTTTGACAGATGGCCATCGCCATTGTATGGCACCCATATCGCGGTAGCTACCACCTGGCACTGGCGGCGTGTCACCAGCACCCCCATTCACACAAGTGCAGTAGTCATAGGCATGGAGACATTATGAAATGGCGGTTGGCATGCTCCGCCGCCAGAATTGCAGTGCCCCATGTCAATTCATGGCACCCATATCGCGGAAGCTACCGCCTGGCCCTGGCCGTGTGTCACCAGTGCCCCCATTCACACAAGTGCGGTAGTCATAGGCATGGAGACATGTTGAAATGGCGGTTGGCATTCTCCGCCACCAGAATGGCGGTGCCCGTGTCAATGCATGGCACCCATATCGCGGAAGCTACCGCCTGGCCCTGGCGGTGTGTCACCAGCACCTCCTTTCACACAAGTGCGGTAGTCATAGGTATTGAGACATGTTGAAATGGCAGTTGGCATGCTCCGCTGCTAGAATGGCGGTGACCCATGTCAATGCATGGCACCCATATCGCGGAAGCTACCGCCTGGCCCTGGCGGTGTGTCACCAGCAACCCCATTCACACAAGTGCAATAGTCATAGGCATGGAGACATGTGGAAATGGCAGTTGGCATGCTTCGTCGTCTGAATGGTGGTGACCCGTGTCAATGCATGGCACCCATATCGCTGAAGCTACCGCCTGGCCCTGGCGGTGTGTCACCAGCACCCCCATTCACACAAGTGCGGTAGTCATATGCATGGAGACATGTGGAAATGGCTGTTGGCATGCTCCGCCACTAAAATCGCGGTAGCGCACACCGGGCCCCTGCGGTGTTACACTGCCATGGAGCTCGCCCTAGAGCCAATGCGAAGCAAGATAACGGTGGCATGATGCAATTTTGAAGATCACGGTAGGCATGCTCCTCCACCGTGGATGCGGTCATTGAATCTATTTGAAAGATGCACCATCGCGGTAGTGCACCCCGGGCCCCAGTATTGTATCACCGCCATGGAGAATTCCCTTACAGCCAATGGGAGCCATGATTGTGGTGACATAATGCAAATTTGAAGATCACGGTAGGCGTGCTCCGCCACCGCGGAGGCGGTCATTGGATGCATGTGAAAGAGGCACCATCGCGGTAGCGCACCCTCGGTCCCAGCGTTGTATAACCGCCATGGAGTATGCCCTTACAGCCAATGGGAGCCATGATTGTGGTGACATAATGCAATTTTGAAGATCGCGGTAGGCGTGCTCCGCCACCGCGGAGGTGGTCATTGGATGCATTTGAAAGAGGCAGACCTGGACCACCAATTGCTGCAGCTTGTCACCTTTGAAACAACCCCAGGGGGCTATATATGTGGGAGTGAGCATCACAGTGCCACTGCTCACAGAGCCTGCTACCTGAGACCCCTCCCCTTCTGCTGCCTCAGGGACTGCTGCCTGAGACCCATCACCTGCTGCTGCCTCCATGGACTGCTGCCTGAGACGCCTCACCTGCTGCTGCCTCCAGGGACTGCTGCCTGGGAACCCTAGCCACCCAAATCCCCTGCTGTTGTCTCCACAGTGATGGCAAGGACAGAGAAGATCCGTGCCAGTCCCTTCACAAGCGAGGAGCTGGAGGTCCTGGTGGACGAGGTGCTCACACAGTACCCAAGGCTATATGGTGGCCCAAATGTTGTGGTAAGTCTCCAACAGTGGTGTGGTAGGGCAGGGGGGCCACACAGGTAATGGACTGATGCAGTATGTGCCTGGGAGTGTGGGGTAGTGTCATGCACTGCCTGACATGCTATCTCCAGTTGGAGGGTGTGTGTACCCAATGCCACAGCTTTCCCTCCCT
Source organism: Triturus cristatus (assembly GCF_964204655.1). NCBI lineage: Eukaryota > Metazoa > Chordata > Amphibia > Caudata > Salamandridae > Triturus > Triturus cristatus. The sequence continues at coordinate 240,696,764 of NC_140589.1, read as the reverse complement.
GCACATGTATGTATGAGTGACCTGTGTGGTATTGTCAGACATACAGTGACACCGAAGGTTGTTCATGCAGTAGTCAGGACAGTGATTGCTTGGCTGGATGTCTGTGTGTGCTCCTGTAGTCCATCTCAGTGTGACCTCAGCTGGCCTGCACAGTCCCCGCCTACAAAGACAAGGACAACTCACTTAACTTACAGAGTATGACATCAGTCTTGTCACATTTCACTCAAGCTATGGTCCATCTGAGCACTGTGGTTTGCACACAACTGCCCTTGTGATTGACATATTGGATTTGTGATCTCATGTCCATCCATGTGACCACCATGACACATACAAATATTCACAAGACAGGGACATTGATGGCTGTGCAGTCTTGGACACAGTGAGTCCACCTACAAACACAGGTTGACATGTGATGTATGTATTGCTCAAGCAAACAATGGACTGGAGATGTGGGCAGGCTCTATGTGTGTTTGAGTGCTGGCATCCTGCATGTGTGTGAGATGTGCAGGGACTGTGTTCCCCCTCACACCTGCATGCTTTAACTTCAGCTTTTCCCATGCAGGGTTCCCATGTGCGCTGTACTATAGTCTCTGATTGACCTATCGTTGGATATGTGATGGTGTTGTATCTTGCTGCCAATCTGATAGATGTCGGTTCATGGCACTGTGTCCATGATCATTTCTCCCTCTTGTCTCCCATGCCTGCAGCTCAAGGTACACCAGCGTAAGGCCGCGTGGAGGGCCATTGCAGCGAAGGTGCGAGCCCTGGGGGTCTCAAACTGACGGCGCACCCACTGCCACAAGAGATGGGACGACATCAGCCGGCTGGCAAAGAATGTGGCGGAGATGACCCTGGGGCTGCTTCCTCGCACTGGGCATCGGCATGGCGCAGCATAACACCACTAATGGGGCGCATCTTGGCGGTAACATAGCCTGAGCTGGATGCACATTTGACGGAGCATCAGCAGCAAGCCAGGCGTGAGCATTTGGGGAGTCTGACTGAGGATGGGAGTGGCTGCATGTGTACAGAGCCTGTTCCAGTGCTGGCCTCTGTGATGTTGGTAGTGTGATGCTGTGGCATGTAAGTGGCTGCTGGCCTGGGTGCCTGTGGAATGCATTTACCCTACCTGTACTTTCAAAGTAGATTTGGATGCTGTGCCTTCACATTACATTCTGAGTTGTGCTCTTCAGGTTTCTTCTGCATTGGTGAAGTCTTGGGAATCCCATGGGAGGGAATGGCAGTGTGCCCAATCTGACTGTGCATACATCAATGCGTCCATTGCATGCACCCATATTGGGGAGGGCTAGACATCTTACAGCAATGTGCAGCATTCTATTGTCCCCAAGGTATGACATGGTGGGTGGCATGGGTTAATGTCCATAGTGGACTGTCATGTTGTAGTCTGGGTCTGTGTTGTCCCCTCCTGTTCCATCCAGTTCTGTTATTGGCAACAAGTACTGTGCCCCCATCATGTCCCTAGATGTGCTCACAACTAGTTGTGTGTCTGTTTGAACAGAGCCACAAGCAGGGTGTTGTGCTGTGTGGTCATCACATGGCTCACTCATGCCTGAGTTTCCAGTTTCCACACACTGGTTGATTCTATGTAGTGAGTTGGCATGATGTGATTGCACAGGGTGGTGTGCAACATGTAGATTTGCTCTACTTTTGTCATGCATTGCTTGCATATGTTTGTTCTGTTTTTGTGAGTGACCTGACCCTACATCGCTCTCTCCCATGCAGCATCACCTGTGGTTACGGAGGGACAGGAGACGGACACCAGTGGGGGTGAAACTAGCACCACAGCTGCCCAGGAGCCCAGTGACACAGATGTCACCAGCGCATCAGAAGGGGGACAGGAGTCTGCTGGAGGAGTCCCAGCCTGAGATGCAAAGCACCACATCATTCGATGCCAGCGGGGATGCATCCATGTGGAGGGCACAGGGAACGGGGACTCTGTATCGACTTCCACCACACAGCGGCCATTGCCCACCCTCCCAGCCACTTCCTCTGGTGCTGCCCGTGTCCGCCTCAGTAAGAGGGGAAGAGTGTCCTTCACCCCTGGCACCGCTGCCCCTGCCCCCCCTGCTGCCATCAGTGCTGAGTCTGTGGACCTTTTGCGCCAGCTGTGTGTAGGCCAGACAGCTCTCCTCAATGCCTTCATTGACCACAACAAGAAATTGGCCCAGGTGGTTGCTTTCATGGAGGGCATACATTCCGACGTGAGTGGGCTGCACCAGACAGTCCAGGCTTTGTCATCAACAGTGACGTCTGGCCTGCAACAGGCACATTCTCACAGTCCAGCTCCAGTCCCTTTGTCCCCCCCAGCAGTGGCCACGTCTGATGATAGTGACCACGGTCCACATATATCAAAGTCACGATACAGTACACAGAGCACACAGCAGCAGCAACCCAAGTGGTCCCGTGCGTAGACACCATCCCCACAGAAGACCAAAGGCAGCCCAGAGTGCAGGGAGAAAAGCCCGTCAGGTGACACCAGTGGGCAATTAGCAAAGCAGCAAACCTCAGGCACACATGCCTCAGTGGCATCCGCATCCAAGGACTCTCCTGCCCCTAAAGCATTGCGTAAAGATAATCATAATAAGTACCAGGGCCCTCAGGCCCTGGTACTTCTCGACCTCTCCGCCGCCTTTGACACGGTCGACCATACCATCCTTCTCGATCGTGTCATTTCTCCAGGGCCGGTCACAAGCTGTCCAGCTTTCTGGCTTCTCTGCCCCACCACGTACGGTGTCTTGTGGGGTTCCCCAGGGTTCCTCTCTTTCCCCCTTCTCTTTAACCTTTACATTTATCCTCTCATTGCATCTCTGCTTAACCAGGAGGTCACCGTGTACAACTACGTGGATGACCTCCAGTTAATATTTGATCTTTCCCCTTTGTCCAACCCCCTTCCTAAATTCCCAAGTACACTTATCTTTATCTCTGACTGTTCAAATCACCTCAAACTTAACCCGGATAAAACGGAGCTAATCCTTACTGGTGGAACCTCTAACCCTTGGTCCTCAGCTTTTTGGCCTCCCAGTCTTTGTCCCCCCCCCCTGCCCCCTCTGCCTCTGTACAAACCCTTGGTATCAGAATCAGTAAGGATCTTTCCATGCATCCAGAGATCAGCTCCGTTGTCTTTTCATGTTTTCTTGCTTTACGTATTATCCGTAAGATCTCTCGCTTCTTTTCCTCGGATGCTCTTAAAATAATCGTCCTGGCCATGGTCCTCTCCTGTTTAGACTACGGCAATTGCCTTTATGCGGGAGTCCCTGCCTATGAGCTGCGACGTCTCCAAACCATCCAGAATCAGGTTGCTCGTCTCATCCACCAACTTCCTAAATATCATCATGTCTCTCCCCTTCTCAAATCCCTTCACTGGCTCCCCATTATGTACCGCACCCTTTTTAAAATGGGATGCATTGTTTTCATGGCCCTAGCTCACACTGCCCCTCTCTTCATCAACTCACTGATCACACCTTACATCCCCAGCCGTACTCTTCGTTCTTCCAACCAGGTCCGCCTCATCATCCCCCGTTTCCGCAAGTTGAGAGCAGGCGGCACCAGGTTCTCTGTTCTTGCTCCTCGTTTCTGGAACGACCTTCCTTTTTCTATCAGGTCCATAACCTCTTACCCACACTTCAGGAAGGCACTCAAGACTCACCTGTTCACCCTAGCGTTCCTCTCTCATTAACCCTCCCTGTCACTCCATCCCATGCATGCAATCTACCAGCGCCAGGAAACTGCTTGGTCACAGTGCGCTTTATAAGCTTTTTCAACTTCATACAGTGTCTGTGCCCACCAAGGGGGTGGTGCATGCCAAGGGTACACCTAGGAAGGGCTCCAAGGCAGTATCACCAACCACCTCGACTCCCATTCGAAGCCCAGTGAAGCAGGGGCCAGAGGGCACTATAGGGGTAACACCTAGTAAACAGGGGAAGGGGGGCAGAGGTGAAGCAAGGAAAGCATTCCACTGGGTCCAGCACATCACCAAAGGGGCTGCCAGTGCCTTCACCTGCTGCAGCAGTGGTGGTGTGTGTGCCTGTTGTGCCCACACTAATTCCCATTGATCCCAAGTCAGTCAAGCCATTTAGGATCCCCAAGAAGTGGAAGGGCACCCCCCCACAATTTCTCAGCCACACCGTGACTCCCATCTGCATGACTCCACCTCCATGTGCCACTACACCACCTGGTCCAAAAAGCCCTCCAGTTTGCCAAGCAACTGATAGCTCTACCTTAGCTGTTCCGCTCTCTCCCCCTGTAAGTGCCCCGACAGTCCCTGAGACACAGCCAGCTCCCAGTCCGCCTGACAGCCAAGTCTGAGTGTTAGTCACCCTCACACACCTGTGTCTGACACAGGAGGGCCTGTACTGCACATTGTTGCCCCCTGACTGTGTTGCTGACCATTGAAAGGTACAGTCGCACACATTGCCTGTGCAGCTTCTTATCGACTCAGTCTGCAGTTTGTCATGCCCTCTGGCCTTGCCGTTCACTGCTGTTTTGCCCTTGCCTGTGCAGCTTCTCATGGACATGCTCTGCACTCTGCCCTGACCACTGGCCTTGTTGTTCACTGCTGTGTGCCCCCTGCCTGTGCAGCTTCTCATGGACATGCTCTGCATTTTGTGCCTTACTCTTCTCTTCTCATGGCGCCTATCTGTGCAATTTGTGAATAAAGACAGTTGCTCCAGTTGTCAGTGTCCTTACTGAATAAAATTCTTTTGCTGTGTGCAAATGGTTTACTGTGCCACATGGTCTGTGTAGCACTTCAACATGGTCAATGTTTGGGCTCACTTGCTCTCATTTTGTGTGACAGGGTCTTCAGTTCTTCTTGGCACAGATGCTTGTGGTGGCAACTGTGTCAATTTTGAATGGTTTGTAGTTGTCATTTACTTGATTAGTTCATGTTGGCTCTATTGTACACATGTCAGGTTGGGGGGCACTGTCAGCACAGGGTGGGTTTCTGCACACAGTATTGCAGGCAGGCTGTCCAGGGTCATCATGTGTGTGTTCTTCCTATATGTGTGCCCAGTGGTGTATGTGTGTGGTCATCTTGTGATGGCCAGTCACCCTAGTCCCATGGCTTACTTTCCATGTGTGCTCTTGGATGGCCCGGTAGTGTGGAGTGTGAAGGGGTGAGTTTGTGGGGAGTGTTGATGTGTGCATCCCTATGCAATGTCATCTACACACATGTGTCACCCAGGTGTTGTGTGCCTGTTGTTTTGATTGTTCATCCCTGTGGATGTGGTTGTGTGCCCATGTGTGAGTTGTATGTTGTGCACTGTGTAGTGTGTTGGTGTGTCCTTGCTGTCTGACTCCTACTTGTTGTTTTTGTCACTTGTGAGTTTGCAGAGGGTGTTACTGGCAATTCAGTGTTGTGTTTTGTTGCACATCCATGTGTCTGGTGGCTGTTTGTGGTGTCTGTGCAGACCTGCTGCTCCACACTGCCATTGTGGTTGTGTTTTCTCATGCCTTGCTGTTCCATGGTACCTTCTTGCTTCCAGTGTGGCATGTTGTGTGTGTTGCCATGCCATCCCCTATCTGTGCTTCAGCTGCCTACTCATTGTGGGTCTGTACTCCCTCTCTTTGTGTATGGGACACTCCTGCCATGTCCCCTACTGACATGCAGTACACTTCACTTTGGTGTGAGCTGTCCCCTCGGTTTGTATGTGTGTGTGCCTCCCCATGACTTCATTTGTGCCACTGTGCTCTGTGGTGCAGTTCTTTGCCCAGGGTCAATGTGTCACTCAGTGCATTTCCCCAATGGGTCATGTGTGATGTTCTGGTGCTGTTTGTTAGTCGTGGTTGCTGCTATGCAGTTCAACTGTATGTGCTGCCCAGTCCTGTTGTCAAGTTGTTTCCACCTTTGTGTCCCAGACTTGTGCATCTATTGGGTGTTGTGTTGGATGTATGTGTGTTGTTTGTGTTATTGCTTAACTTCCTGGGTATGCGGTTGTGTTTGTGCTGTATGGTGTTGTGTGGGTTGCTGTTCTGTCACTGATGTCTGTGTGGTTCTGGTATGCTTGGTGTGCACACACAGCTTGTTGTGCATGCAGTGCTGTGTGTGTATGGTTCCCTGGTGTGCATCCCCTGATGTCGTGCTATGTTTGCTATGTGATTGTTCTGCCAGTGCATCTGTTGTTTGTTTGCTGTGGCTGTGTTGTTCTGTGATGGTGCACTTCTTGTGTGTGTTGTGGTATGTTATCTATGCATTGTTCCAGAGTGATGAGGTTGTGCACTACGGTTGTGTCTGTGCTCCCATTGACTTTCCGCAGTTTAGCTGCACAGGGCATGTCTATTGTTGTTGTGGCTCTGTGTGTGTTTCAGTTGGGTTATGTGTTTGTCTGTTGTAGTTCTTTCCACATTTGTGGTGGCATCCCTGTGTGTGTGTGTGTGTGTGATGTTTGTGGCTGAGCCCAGGGTGTGTGGTTGCTTGTGTGTGTATTGCCTGTCAAGTATTGCCAGCCTTCAGTGTGTTTGGCAGTGGTGTTGTGTGCTGCTGGTGCGAGGGGGGTATGTGTGTAGATTCTTACTGGTGTTTGTCAGTCCTGAGGTGTGTAGATGGTCCCTGTGTGTAGTGCTGCTGGTGTACTCCTGTGAAGTAGTTGTATGGATGTGTGGCTGTTCCCAGTTTGACTTCAGGGCCTTCCTTTCATCCTTTCATCCTTGTGCCTATACATGGTTTGCCTTGCTGCCTCCCTGTGTTGTTGCACTGAGCTATCTGTGGTTTGATTTCACTGACTGTGCCAGCCATGTGTGCTTTTATGGTGTGAGGGTGAGGGTGTTGTGCTCCGTTCCTTGTGTTGATGTGATGTATACAAGCTTGTTGTGTGTCTCCATGGCCTTCCATTTGTGTGCAGCCCACTTTGGTTTCCCTATTTGTTGTGCTCCATTGCTGTTGGCATGTGGGGTGTGTATGTGTGTGTGTGTCAGTCTGTGGTATGTATGTGTGACTGTGCAGGCTGTGTGTCCATTTGGATGTTGATTCCTTGTGTGTGTTCATTTGTTGCTTGTCCTCATCTATGTTTCCCTGGGTGTGGTGTGATGTGTGTTCCTGTGCAGCCACTCCTGCATTGTGTGTCATGATTGTTTGTTGTGTGGTACAGGGTATGTATTGCCCTGGCTTGTTGTTGTGCATGGGTGCACGGGGGGGCACATGGCATGTGCCTTCATGGGGTGTGCTAGTATGTGGTGGGAGTGGGTGTGTCCCTGTGCCCTGCCCATGCCTGGCACTGGCCCTGCCTTCTGCATTGTGCGCATGTATTTGCTTGTCTTCGCCGCTGCGGTGACATGACCGTGCCATTGCTGCATGGTGGCGGTAGCTGTGTGTCCAGGATGCAACGGGCTGACTTTGTGGCAGATGGGTGATGTGTGGGTGTCCTTGTGGATGTGTCCCTGTCCCTCCTAGGGTGTCTGATGTGGATGTGGACTAAGCCTGGGCGTTGAACTATGCTCCGTTCGCGGAGCTTGCGAAGTTTAGACAACTTCGCGATTCGCACAGAGCGCGAAGTTGCAGATTACTACGCAATCTAGCGCGTAGCGTAGTAGTTTTGCTTCTTCGCGCGCTCAATATTCATTCTTACGCACGCGGTAACGTCTTACCGTGATTCTGCGATCGCCAACTTGCTTTTCTGTCCATTCGCGAGCGCCACGAGATTTGTAATATGGCTGCCCAAGCCGCTACTGCCACCCCCACTCATAGGGGACCTATTGCCCATCACTACTGCCACCCCCACTCATAGGGGACCTGTTGCCCATCACTACTGCCACCCCCACTCATAGGGGGTATGTTGCCCATCACTACTGCCACCCCCACTCATAGGGGACTTGTTGCCTCTCACTACTGCCACCCCCACTCATAGGGGACCTGTTGCCTATCACTACTGCCCCCCCCACTCATAGGGGGTATGTTGCCTATCACTACTGCCAACCCCACTCATAGGGGGTATGTTGCCTATCACTACTGCCCCCCCACTCATAAGGGGTATGTTGCCTATCACTACTGCCACTCCCACTCATAGGGTGCTGTGTGACTACCAATATCAACACCCGCACCCATAGGATGGGTGATGCGCCACACATCCATCATACACCAACATTAGGTATGTCAGCAAACTACATCCCCCCTAACATCATGACAAGTGTGTGTAGTCTGTGACAAATGCCCACAACAGTGAATATGACTTCGAACATACAATGTAACTCCCATCACATGTGTGACCAAAAACTGAGTGTGGCCTACACAAGTCAAGCATCACAGTAGCACTGTGTCAATGTGCACTAACCCCCCCTCACTGTGTAGAACAAAAGTTAAGTGTGGGGATCCAAACTGCAGCAAATGTTGAGCATTGTGGTAATGGGGTCTAAACCCCCCATCATCACAGTGACCAAAATTTAATTGTCATCATGGTAAAAGCTGCAAATGCCAAACAGCATGTATGATTCCTGGTCCCAACACATGAAACACTTATGTGGCAAAGTAGTGGTTGTGTCCCATACCCACAGAGATGTGGTGAGGCTAACAGTGCTGTGAAAATAAAACATACTCTCGGCCATGTGCAGACAAGCACCACCCATGGGGGCTGATATTGCATACAGTGTACAATGACACAAAAGCAGAAGTGACCATCATAATGCATACACACATCTCGGAAATAGACACACAAATCAATATATCCTGTGTAGACTGTAGGTGTCAGTTCACAAACTCCCATTCCATGGCAGCAATGGGACCTAACAACCAGGATGAATGTGTAGAATGATGAGATATGACTCACAGGGACAGCAGGGAAAACCACCCAAACAACATCCAGCCAATGGCCCACAACAGCAATACCAATGCACTGGTGCAGATGCACAAAAACAAACAGACAACATCACCCTGCACATCTGACACAACATGTGTGTGTGTGTGTCTCAGTATCCCCAGGCAACTACACAACACATGAGGGGGGCTGAACCACAATGACACAGATGTGGACACAGTGCAATACAAAAGTAACCCATTAATTGGGCACCCCTTAGTGGGCAATCAGGCATTGTGAGATGAGAGGGATCCCAACAGACACATGTGGCACAAGCTGGAATGAACAGCATCTAAAGCAGCAAGAGACAGTCCCACAACAGCACTACCCCCAGGGACCATACATTGGGGTGACACAAGATACGTCCACTGTGATGACAGAGGTAGATGTCATTCAAACTGTGAAACTCAGACATGTGTCCTGTGCCACAAACGTACATCACACCTACACAAACACAAATAACTCATCATGGCCCGTCATCCAGGGACAAAAGGGAGGTAGGGGCCGAGCCATGCAAGCATTCACATCTGTCCACTCTCAACACCACACACCCAGAACTGCACCAATGTGTATCAGTGAAGCCCACATGGACATGTGACATTGCACATGCACCGATGACAAACACAGTAATGTTGTGAGGATCTAAGGTGCACAGACTCATCACACAAGGACAGTCTACAGCCCTGGTGAATGACAGACATACTGCACAGTATGCTGTACATGGCCATGACGTCAAAGCTCCTGTAACCTTCGGAATCCCTGCCACAGTCCAGGGACAATGCAGAAGCCAAGGAGAACCACAAGGCACACATGCTGACACCTGCCAACATGCACCTCTGAACCTGACGAGTGGGAGCAGTCACACACACATAAACATGTTTCAGTCACTGAAAGGTACCACCTAGGGACAACTACATGATATTGTGAACAAACAAGTGCCATAGGGACCCCTGACTGTGTCCCATCTGCGTCTGACCACATCATCACCACTCAGAAGTGACAAATTCCAATGATGAAACACCAATGAACAGTAGTGTGTCATGCACCCACATACCTGGTAGCCCAGGACAAAGATGTGGGATGAACACAGGACAACTCAGCAAGCATCACCAACAGGAACATATCAAGGGAATACAGCCTGTGTAGAAAAAAGGATGTGGACACACACACACATGCTCACACAACACACACCATGGGCCCAGGCAATGTCACGGAAGAACACACTTACTTGAGGGGACTCAACTCCTGTGGAAGCTCAGCTGTGCCAAACATAGTCCCAACAGGTCTCAATCATGTAAGCAGAACACTTGGTCAGTCAGCCATCAGTTACCACCCAATGAAGACTCTGGTCACATCAGCCTGGGTATGGGAGTGTCCCTTAAGTCATCTTCTCATACTCAATACATATGTCTAGCAAGTTGCACATAGGACACAGTTGCTCCTTCACCAATGATGCCCACACCTGCATGTCCAGTGGAGATGGGCCCACAGTCAGGGAAATAGACAGATTGGACAATGGGAAGCACATCATATGTGCATGGGTGCAAGCCACAGATGTGACCATGCAAATGAAATGTTTACATCTATGTGCAAAAATTATTAATCATGACACACCCAGTTTGCTGCAAAGGATGACATGGATACCGACCAGAATAGGATATATATCTCATGGACCACATGGAGTACATCACATCAACACCTCAGTATTCAACATTGAAAATTCAGCATTATAACAGTAAGGTCATGGTAAACATCATCAACATAATGTACAGCTAAATCAAATTCACAAGGATAACAACAAATGCTTTATTCAGCAAATTTGAAATTCAAATGCAAAGTCCATGCAAAACAAAGGCCAATGGCCAGTCCATATCTAAAGTCCAAATAGGTTGTGAGTGACAACTGTCACACGTTGCTTGCCTGCACTGCTAAGGACAGGGGACATCCACTCGGAGGAGCATGCATGGGGGCAGGCCAGGCACCGCAGGGACAGGATCAGGGCTCAGCAGAAGGAGGCAGTGAAGGGGTGGTGGGTACAGTAGAGTCACTGGCAACTGCAGTGGAGGTGTCTGACATAGTGGGTGCAGTCACAACTGTGGGGCACAAGTCAGATGGGTTTGGTGCCGGCACAACTGCAATGGGCAGGTCAGATGGAGTGGACTGGGACCCCAAGTCAGATGGGGTGGTCGTGGACTCCACTGCAGTGCCTAACTCCATGAGAGCGGAATAGGGTTCAGGTGAGGTTGGCAGGACAGAGGGGGGGGGGCACGGTCCCCACACCAGTGGCACAAACAGGCTGACCGGGGGGTGGGGGTGGAAGAGCAAGTGTTAGGGGGGAGGGCCTGAGCATTTTGGGGATGGTGTATCTGTGGATGGGGGAACCTGGGGCAGGGTGTGGCAGGGGAACCTGTGGAGTGGTGGCCTGGGGGATAGAGGACGGAGACTGTGTCGTGGAGCTGTGCGGCTGGGGTGGGTTCTTGCTCTTCCGTGTCGACTTGTGGGTGGGGGCCTCAGTCTACCTGCGCCTGGGGGAGGGTGTCCAGGTGTGAGGGGCACTCCCCTCTGTGTGTGGGGACTTCTTCTTCCCCTTGTACGCTGGATCTGCTGGATCGGTGGGGAAGAGGCCAAGGTCACAGAGGAAGAGCTTCTTGGGAGATGGGTTGCAGGTGAGGCAAGGGAAGGGATCTTGGAGGGAGAGGTATCGGAGGACTGCGGAGTGGTTGTGGATGCCTGTGTGTGTGTTTGCAAACCATCCCCTGTGAGTGCGGTATCAGTCCCCTGAGGTTGCTTGCATGCACGTCTAGACATTGGTTTGGGTGTTTGTGTGCTGCCTGTGTCTGTGGGTTTGGGTGAATGTGCTGGTGTGTGTGTGCTTGGGACAGGTAGGGTGCTAGGAATTGTGGATGTGGCAGAGGTAGGAGGGACTGTTGGAGGAGGGACACTACTGACATCAGGGATGAGGTCATGGACTGATTGGTCCTCTGTAGGGCAGACATGCCCGATGACATGTCCTCCATGAACGACACCAGTTGTGTCAACAGACTGGTGTGTGCATGGAGGACACTCAGCATTGATGTCTGCCCTACATGAATCTGGTGGAGCAAGTCCACCTTTTCCACACTCAGGGCATCAGGGGACACAGGGGCAGGGGGTGTAGTGCCTGGGACAAAGGAGACATGCACCCGAACACGGGAACCTCCACGGACCTCTGCGATGGGAGCCGATGGAAGGGTGGTGATGGTGGTGGTGTTGGTGGTGGCGGGGACAGCCTCACTAGCTGAAGTTTGGTGGCTGCTGACACCCGCCTCCACAAGGGAGTCATCCTCCGAGCTGCTGTGGTCCTCAGCTGGGGTGGATGGTGCTGAGGACTCCTCGGTGTGGCTCCACTCACCCTCCGTGCCACTGGGTCCCTCCAACTCCTCGCTTGCTGTCCCAGTCTGGCTCTGCGGCTCCTTGCGGTCCGTGGCGCTGTACCCTCCTGTGGCCGTGGATGTATCTGGATAGAATTAGGAACACCAGACCAACATCAGTCACCTGCACTGCCTGCACACACCACAGTGAGTACAGAACATCACAGGGCAAGCCCTGGCATCATCATCTGAACACTGCTGAAAGTGCTCACACTGTTTTGAATAAGCCAATTGTCAGTCTGACCGTCAACCATGGCACTCATATCCCTCCTGGACTTGCACCCATATGTCTGTTGCATGTTGGATGCTAATACCCCAATGTGCAGACATGCACCACCTACACAGTTGTTGGACATGCAAGTAAACATGTAGAAGTTTGTCACTATACACACATCACATCTCTTGCCACTGACTCAGTACAGGTGTCAGGAAGAAGGGATGGCCAGAGTCTCATTTCACATGCATGCTCGTCATGGAACACAGTCGCGCTGTGCCCCTGACGAGTCCAGCTCGTCATGAGGGATTCCCTTTGACTGAAAATAGCCTCGGGAGCTGGGGAAGAGCTTCCCCAGCTCCCGAGGCCCCCCTTGCTTTCAGTGTAATGAAGATCGACGCGCACGTCGCGCCGACGTCATTACACTGAAACTGAAACTGAAATGAGCTAAGAGGCTCATTTCAGTTTCACTTTGTACGTGCTCAGGGGGCTATCTCAGCCCCCTGAGCACGTACAAAGACGGGAGAGGTATCGTTGGAAAGGGGAGAATCTCCCCAGTGGATCCCTGCTTAGGGATCACCACAGGAGGGCGATCCCCAAGCAGGGATCCACCCACTAGACACCGGGAGGGGGGAGCGGCTTCTTGGGCAAGGGCCTTTGCTCCCCCCAAATAATTTTGGCCAAATTTAGTCTTTTTGCCCCCCCTGGGGGCAGATGGGGGCAGTAGCCCCCAATCTGCCACCCCGGGGGGGCAAGAAGCCCACTAGACACCAGGGAATTGTTTAAAAATAAAAATAGGGGTGGGGGCTGCCCACAGGAGTGAGGCACTGTTTTTATCGGGAGACCCGGGGGAATGCTGGGTGGTAGGAAATTTGTGTCAGCCCGGTGATGCCACAACTTTCCCTCACAAAAATACGTGAAAAAGGTGATTTTTTCAGCTAAATTTGAGGTTTGCAGGGCATTCTGGGTAAGGAAACGTTAGGGGATCCACGCAAGCCATACCTCCCTGGAATCCCCTGGCTGTCTAGTTTTCAGAAATGTGTGGGTTTGGTAGGTCCTCCTAGGTGGCCGCCGAGCACTGGGCCGAAAACCCAGGTGACCCCCCTTGCAAAACCAGGTCGTTTTGAGGTAGGCAATTTTCATGTCGCCTCACTACGTTTTGGGCCCTTGCCTGTCGCGGGTACTTGGGCCTCCCACACGAGTGAGGCACTGTTTTTATCGGGAGACCCAGGGGAACGCTGGGTGGTAGGAAATGTGTGTCAGCCCCGTGATGCCACAACTTTCCCACACAAAAATGTGTGAAAAAGGTGATTTTTTCAGCTAAATTTGAGGTTTGCAGGGCATTCTGGGTAAGGAAACGTTGGGGGATCCACACAAGCCATACCTCCCTGGAATCCCCCGGGTGTCTAGTTTTCAGAAATGTGTGGGTTTGGTAGGTTTCCCTAGGTGCCGGCAGAGCTAGGGTTAAAAAACTACAGCTAGGCATTTTGCCAAAAAAGGTTCATTTTTCACTGCGAAATTGAGGTGTGTCCACGATGCGTTTTGTGCCGTTTCCTGTCGCGGGCACTAGGCCGACCCACACAAGTGAGGTACCATTTTTATCGGAAGACTTTGGCGAACACGGGGTGGGTGGAAATTTGTGGATCCACGCAGATTCCAGAACTTTCCACCACAGAAATGTGGGGAAAATGTGTTTTTTTTTGGCAATTTTTTAGGTTCGCAAGGGATTCTGGGTAGCAGAACCTGGTGGGAGGCAGTCAGGTCACCCCATCCGGGATTCCCCTGGGTGTCTAGGTTTCAAAAATGTATAGGTTTGATAGGTTTCCCTAGGTGCCGGCAGAGCTATGGTTCAAAAACTACAGCTAGGCACTTTGCCAAAAAGGGTCATTTTTCGCTGCCAAATTGAGGTGTGTCCACCTTACGTTTTGCGCCGTTTCCTGTCGCGGGCACTAGGCTGACCCACACAAGTGAGGTACCATTTTTATTGGGAGACTTAGGGTAATTCAGATTTGTAAAGGAACTGTTATTACCTATTGACTTTCGATGCATTTCTGCCTTCCAAATGAAAGACATTGTGTAAAAAAGAAGTCATTCTAAAAAATGACTGATAATTCTCATGCTAGTATGAGTATCCCAATTTCAGAAATGTGCAGATATCTACTGTTTATAAACTCTATATTTTGTTCCCATTTCAGAAATACATAGGTGTCTTTCATACCAAATGTACACATTTTTACAGAATAATTACTATATACCCCGTACATAATAAAAAACCATTGCAAGTTGCAGCTCAGTTTTTGGCTCTGGGTTCGTCGGGTTCTTGGTGAACCTACAAGTTCTATATATCCCCACAACCAGTAATGTCCAGCGGATGTAACGGTCTATTGCTTTCAAAGAGCTGTCAAAATTAGAAGAAGTTACAGGTGAAAACGTTGACACAAAAGGCGTTTTTTTCAACAAATTTTTAATTTATCCTATATTTAACTGTTAGTTTCTATAAAGAAACCTTGATGGATCTACACAAATGACCCCATGCTGAATTCAGAATTTTGTCTACTTCTCTAAAATGTATAGCTTTCCAGGATCCATTATTGCTTTTGTACCCATTTCTACCATTAACTGGAAGGAGGTTGAAAGCACAAAAAATTGCAAAAATAGGCTATGTCCCAGAAAAATGGCAAAACTGTGTAAAAACTTTTGGGTTTCTGACAAAAGTCTGGTATCCCCTAAAAGCTGGGAAAATGGTGATTTCAGCCCCACAAACCCTTTTTTGATAACATTTGCAGGGAAAAACCCAGATGCTTTCATTTGCAGCCCGTTTTTCCAATGTTCCCCAAAATAACCTAAATTTTGCTGTATTTTGGCTCATTTCTGAGACCCCTCCAGGGAAATCCACAAACCCTGAGTACCTTCAGAATCCCCATGATGTTGGAAGAAAAGAACGCAAATTTGGCGTGGATACCTTATGTGGTCAAAAAGTTACAGGGGCCTCAGCGCGCACTACCCCAAATAGCCAAAAAAGGGCGTGGCACAGGAGGGGGAAAAGGCCTGGCAGCGAAGGGGTTAAATGCCATGGCACAGGCATGCCTGGAACGTCAGTCATCACTGTGTCCTGTCACAGGGGCAGGGCATCCAGACACCAACAGTCTGCACTGTGTCACAATCATAGGTCATGGGTAAAGCAAACTCTGCATCTGACAAGTGCACTTGTCCATACCATGCAAACAACATATTCCTGACTCTGATGACCCCACATCATACAAACCAGACATATGAGTGACTGCGGACACAACTCCCTGAACATGAGCACCTCACAGTCTGCTGTGAATGAAACACAGCTGCCTAAATTTCACAGTTGCATACACCATTGTGCACTGTCAAGTGGGGGGGCGCTAGAGGGCGCACGGCGAGATGGCCGCCTGTTAAGACGGCTCCGCCTGGTCAAGCTGCAAATGCGGTAGTAACAGCGTAAGGCGGACTCGGAACGGCCCGCAAATGGAAGAAACGGTCATCGGAAATGTGGGGGCTCTGATCTGACAGTGTGAAACAGCGGATACACGGCTGAAGCGATCAGTAAACCGAACTTACTTTCCGACCTGGTGAAGAGAAACGGCGCGAACAAGATGTCGGCGCCCAGGGACCAACGGTAGACGCTAGAGCGGAGGCGGGCTGCCTCGGTGGCGCAGAGAGGCAAACGAAAAGCTGCGTGGCCCCCCCCGAGACTTGCTATCGATGTGTACGGCGCCTAGAGGTGAGATGGGGGACCCGTGCCGACGAGTGGCCGCATCGCCTGGGACGGCGCTCCACGTGGCGTAATAGGTGTGCGTGATCAAGGGACCGGCGGGCGGCTGCCGGCGGCATGGAACGGAGGAGTGCTGGACATTGGGGTGGGGGCCGCTGACCCATGGTCGTTGAATTGCGGCGTCTGAGACACCTGTGGTGCCGCGGTGGGGTAATAGAAGGCTGCAATTACTCCCTCATGTTGGGGGACTGGCGAGGGGACCCCGGTCTGCAAGCTCACGGTGGAAGTGTGCTAAATCTGGCGCCGTCGGATTGCCGTGGCGGTGTCCCTGATGTGGTTCTGCTCGCTTGAGAAGCATCGGAGGACGAACCGTGACGCTGTGAGGGCTACAGCTCAGTGCCGCGCTGCGGATGGTCTGGCTATCGGTGTCCTGTCCCATTGCAGCGACCGTGACGGTGCCGGAGGGACGAGCGGTGCGAAACAACGTGTGGTGCTTGATGACCTGGATGCCGGCCCCACAGCAACCCAAGCCGCAAACAGAACAGGACGTGGAGTGAAACCCTGGCAATAGTGCACTACTGATCACGCGGCAGTGCCCGCAGGGCCGGGCTGTGTTCCCCACCATTGGCGTGGCGCTGCCTGGCGCTAAGGATTGCAGTGCCGGATTGGCATCAGCGGGAAGGCGACATGGGAAAGCCGGACAGGGGACAGGCCAAGCTCCAATTTGAGGCAAAAAAGGTGTCCAAGGAGGCGACGACGACGCAGGCAACTGTACCGGACACTGACACGAGGATGCCGGAGGGCATGGAGGGGGTACTGCAAGCCATACAACGCAGCCTACAAGACATAAACGGCAAGTTAGACACGATCACTCTACGTGTGGACAACATGGCGGCTAAACTGGACAAGCATGGGGAGCGGCTGGTGGAGGCGGAAACTCGTATCTCGGCGGTGGAGGATGAATCCCATGGCACGACCAAGAAATGTGCGGAGATGGAGCGGCTACTGGACGTTATTAGAGCCAAGTCGGAAGATTTAGAAGCGAGGTCCCGACGTAATAACGTTCGTATCGCGGGGATTCCTGAGTCAACAAACACAGGCCGCATGGAGACATATATTGAGGACCTACTACGTGATGTATTTGGTGTGGAGAACCTATCCACAATATTCGTGGTAGAACGTGCCCACAGATCTTTGGCCCCGCGTCCGAAGCCAGGAGCCACTCCGCGTATTATACTGGTCCGTGTTCTCAACTATCGAGACCGAGATACTATACTGCGGTTGGCAAGGGAAAAGAAGCAGATCAACTACAAAGGCAATCAACTGGAATTCTATCCGGATTTCACGATGGCAGTGCAGCAGGCGAGGAAAGAATTCGGAGCGGTAAAAGAGAGGTTGCGCAATCTAAAAATCGAGTACGCAATGCTGTATCCCGCGCGCCTAAAAGTGAACCATGAAGGCCGAGTCACCATTTTACAATCACCGAAGGCTGCCCAAGACTTCCTCAAGCAATTACTAGCCAGGCGCAAAGAGCAACAGCGGACAATGCAAGAGAGCGACCAGGACTAAGTGACCACCGTGGGAATGTTGAAACTTGATAATGAAGCATCATACACTGGTAAGGCCTATCTATATATATACTCCTCTGGGTTATTATAGACTGGACTGGGTGAGCCCCAAACTAATGAACGGCTTGAAGTACGTTTGGACACTGGTGGACATGGGCTGCGAGGCGGGAGATCAGGCCGCCATTGTTGCTATTAAACTCTGGGCTGTTGATAAGGGGACCAGTACATATGATGTATTGTGGATACGCTGGGGGCTAAGAGTCTCAGGGAATGCTCATACATGCGCGGCAGCGACCGTGGTATTGCGGGCTGGGATAGGTCTGCGAAATATCTGTGCGCTTGACCACATCCATTTCGGTGGATGACGATGTGTGCTCTAGGTGGATCCCCTGCACGGGAGCTCCCCAAACAAAGTTTGAGTTATGTGTTCATTAGATGAGGGGATATGGCTTTGGCATGGTTGGGGTGCTGAAGTGGGAGGTGGGGGGGGTACAAGGGGGTTGGGACTTGTTGGTTTACAGACTAGGGCGCTTGAGACAAGTTGTTGAATCCACTGTGAATTTTTGGACTTATGTGATTATGTGGCTATGGGGGTATTGGTACATGGCTGCAGGATCTCAACTGTTACATCTTACAGGGCACATAGACGCGTTTGCACGGCTATGACAGCACGACATAAACCATTGCACTTCCTAACGTGGAATGTCAGGGGTCTCAATAATCCCAAAAAAGTTAGACAAGTTTTTGCATACTTAGATAGACATGCGATAGATATTGCACTACTACAGGAAACGCACATAGCACCCACAGCTGGGTCAAAGCTGGGAAGCCGGTGGGCGGAGGCCACGCACGGATCCTCCTATTCATCATACGCTAGGGGTGTGATTATATTGGTAAAGAAGGGGATACAGTTCGATATTGACACCACGCTCACTGATGATACGGGGAGGTCGGTCCTCATCACGGGCAGAGTGCGGGGGCAACGAATAACCATACTCAACACATACGGTCCCAATGTGGACGACCCCGAGTTCTACCACAAGATCTGGCGCACGCTGTGTGAACTACCAGATGTGCCAGTTATATGGGGAGGAGACTTCAACCTTGCGCTGAATGACACGCTAGACAGGTCAGGCACTGCACAAGAGCCACATAGAAAGGCGGTCAGCAAAGTAACGGAGCTCATGATCGACAGGCGTCTGTTAGATATTTGGCGGGTCCGGAACCCGGCCGGCAAAGAGGCGACACATGTGTCGGCTGCTCATGGCAGTTGGTCACGCATAGACTATTGGCTAGGATCGGAGGAGATAATACACTGGGTGGATACCATTAAGCACCTCCCCAGAACACTATCGGACCACAGTCCGGTCCATCCCGACTAGGTCCACGGTTCATAACACCAGGACGCTCTTTGCATTGTCGCACTATTTGATTCCTGATACCAAGGCGGCGGCAGTGCTCCTTGATGCGGCGAAGGCCTTCGATTCCATCGAATGGCCGTACCTGCAAACGATTCTGCAACACATGGGCTTTCCACAGATTTTCCTCCAGGGGATACAGTTACTGTACACGGCACCCACCGCCTGTATTAAGGTCAATAACTACATCTCTGACCCAATACGCATCGCGCGGGGCACGAGGCAGGGCTGCCCACTGTCGCCCCTGCTTTTTGCGTTGGCGCTGGAACCCTTAGCATGTCTAATTCGGCAAAAACATCACTACTCGGCGCTGCAGGTTCCACAGCGGCCGTTACACATCTCGTTATATGCGGACGACATGGTACTCTATGTCCGTGACCCTGAGCTCAACCTGAACCCCTTGCTGAGGGAATATATCCGATTCGGACGACATTCAGGCCTAAAAATAAACTGGTCTAAATCCCTAATAGTACCGCTAACGGACACCACAAATCCGTGCGACGTGGATTACCCATTGGAATGGCAGTCGGAACCGGTGAGATACTTGGGTGTCTGGTACCATCGAGATCCGGAAGTGGTGATTCGTACAAACTACGGTAGAGCGCTGGCGACATTAGAAGAAAAAGTAGAGCATTGGATTCAGTTGCCACTGTCCCTGGCGGACCGCTTGGCTGTGGTAAAGATGGTCGTGCTGCCGAAGTTGTTGTATTTATTTAACAATATTCCGATTCAGCCCCCACTCGAGGTGTTCCATAGGATATCCACCCTGGTTCTTCGCCTGGTGTGGGCAGGCAGACACGCTAGAATCGAAATGCGCCCTCTTACGCTACCTTATGCCAAAGGGGGATTTAGGATCCCCGACTTCCTCCTGTATTATTTATGCGCGCAGGCCCAGCATGCCCACGTGTGGTACCACCCAGTTCCTTATTTGACGCATACAGCGATAGAAGAGGGAGATGCACACCCGATACCTTTAGACGCCATCCTACCACACCAAAGACCACCGTTACATAATCGTGATATCAACACTATTGACACAACTGCTAAAGCGTGGAAAACCATGGGTAGGAAGGCGGGCAAACTGCCACTATATGCACCGGCGATGCCGATACACCATCATCCGGAGCTGTCGGTCACTCGGGAGGAGGTGGGTATGGGACTGCTTAGACAGGTGGGGCTTGTCACAATGGGCGGCCTCTACGAGCAAGGGGCATTTAGACCACTCACAGACCTGACATTTATAAGTAATCAAACATTACTATTCCAATTCACATATCATAGACTACAGGGTGCACTGAAAGCGCTTTATCCGTCACACCCAGAGGAGCCACCGGCGATGGCTACATTGCAACTGCTGATCACGACTGACAGGGCCACACATATGGTTTCGAGATTATACACCTCACTACAAGAGGACATAGCGGGAAATACAGATGATGCAAAGGGTAAATGGAGCGGTGACTTGGAAGAGCCTTTGACAGAGGAAGAGTGGGCTACAGCCTGCTCCCTCACTGGTATGCTAACACCTAACGGAGGCCTGCGTATGATACATTACAAATACTTACATCGCACATATTACACCCCAGTAAAACTTTACAAATATGGGCTGCGGGCGGATTCCAGATGCTGCCGCTGTGGGATGGACAACGCAGATTTCGCACATTTGGCATGGTACTGCAATGAGATAGCTGGATACTGGAAAATGGTAGAGGCAACGATAACTTGTGATATTAAAACCTGTCTGCTGGGACTGATACCGGGGATAAGGGCCGAATAAGAGAAAATTCTGTGCGGTGGCATTGCTAATGGCCAAGAGAAGGGTGTCGTTGTGCTGGGGCGGAAGAAGGGCACCTCAGACTAGACAATGGTTACAGGATTTGACATACTGTAAAGAAACGTTACAAACGTACGAGGAGGAGCTACCAATGGGATCTCGGCCCAGAGACTACTGGCACTACCTTGTGCAATACTTGCAAGCCTACCCGATTGCCTAAATGTAGCTATATGCGGGACTTGTGCTTACGGAGATTTACAGCCTTGGGACACTCTCGATCAAAAGTGGATGACGAATGTTGATGCGCCACAGTATGTATGTTTCAGAGTTGTTGACATTGTACGTCATTGTATTGGTATTAAAATGTCAATAAAAAAAATAAAAATAAAAAAAATTGTGCACTGTCAAGTGATTACACATCTATATGTCACACAGGTCTCGTCTCCTATAGTCACATCTCAGATGATCTGCTGACCCTCAAACTCATTAACATCCCAGTTGTCCTGAAAAGGAAGCCACACCACAATGACACAGGCCCCGAAATTGGAGTCACCTGCTGCATGGGTGTGTTTGAAATACCCCAGGCACATGTGGCGAGTCAGGCCAGCAATTGGTACACATATCAAAGGGACACACAGATCACATGTCAGATCTCAGGCATTGTGTAAACAATTGACCCACCCACGAAGCATACAACAGAGTCCCCTTAACAGATGCTGTCCGGAACTTTAAGCATAGATGACTGCAGGGACACAGTGCCCGATTGAAACAAGTCACAGACTGTAGGGGCCACACCTGTGGATCAGATGAGAGGGTGCATTACAGAATTGAGGGACATGACTCCTGGACTACAAGACCGACGTAATGTGGAAGTGAAACCAGGCCAAAAGACTGAAAATAGTATGTCAGACATAGTTCACAGATTAGGCATGGATTTACCCCCTCCTTGCTGCTGTCTGGCCTTCAGCTGCCCATCCAGGTCCGGGAAGACCACCGCCAGAATCCTGAGCATGTGGGGGGTCAGGGTCCGGTGTCCGCCCCTCCTGCGAGGAGGCAACAGCTTCAGCTGGACCCTTGCGATCCTCCGGGTCCAGCCCCGAAGGTCCTGCCACCTCTTCTGGCAGTTGTGGATCCGTCGCTTGTAGACCCCCACTGATCTAACTGCCCGGGCGATGATCAGCCAGATCTCGTGCTTCTGTTGGGCATCAACCTACGAGGATGACAAAGTGAAAAGGCCATTTCCACACATGCCACATATTTGTGCTGCACACAGTTAGATATACATGTAGTCATCACAAAGGTAACAACAGAACTCAAGCGGTAGGGCTCCTGGCACTAGCGCACTAGGCATATTCAAATGTTAAAAACAGATTAAGTAATAAGGAAAAAAGTGCCCACTTCTCGTGGTTTACCGCTAAACACCCACATTAACAAATATTTAATTACAAGAAGAAGGAGCAACACAATTTAAATACAATAATGGCTATATTAGAATCAAATCTTCAAAACAAAGGAAGTCATTAGGCAGATAGTTCATAATGTAGATCCATTCTTCTTTATTGTAATTCGAATCAAATTTTTTCTTAGAAATGGTCATTTGATTTTTCAAATTAAAGACTTGCAGCTTTGTTGTATATATTAGATCATTCTTTGTTGCGATACTTAATTCAGTCAACGAGTTTCGTCTTAAAAAGACGTCATCAGGGCTTAGTAATTTAAGGTGAATCTCCTAGTTAAAAAGTTCAAATGCACCACATGAATCTAATTTTTAGTGTGCTAGTACTCTTAATGGAGTTTCATCTATTTAATCTCTGTTATTTTTGCGCGTCTATTTTTCAAGCAAGCGATCTTATTCAAATCGTTCTATGATGTGAAATTCTCAGTAATAGTAGTAGTTAACCGTCATCGTCAGCATGGCCCGATAAATCCCGCTGCCACGCGCAAAAATAACAGAGATTAAATAGATGAAACTCTTAGTTTCGATGATGTCCCAGATGCCAAACCATCGGGCCTGGCTTGTCGGTGTGTACTGACTGTTTACCATTGTGTGTGTTTGGCAATGTTGTATTCCATCCTCATCAAAACTCAGCTAATTGTTCAATTGTTTGTATGTAGGGGACTCCGGATACCCCAACATACCGTGGTTGCTGACACCCCTCAGGAGCACTGTGACACCAGCCGAGATGCGCTACAATGAGGCACATGGTCGGACCAGGAGGGTGATTGAGCGGACATTTGGTCTCCTGAAAAGCCACTTCCGCTGCCTGGACAAGACCGTAGGGGCCCTCCCATATGACCCTGCAAAGGTGTGCTATCATTCTATGCTGCATGCTACACAACATGGCAGTGCGGAAGAAGTTGCCTCTCATCCAGGATGATGATGACCTACGTCCGCCACCTGTGGAGGATTCAGGCCTGGGCCACAATGCCAGTGATGATGAGGGTGATGTCCGCACACAGCTCTTCAACAACTTCTTCACCTGAATGTGAGTTTACAGGGTTGTTATGTTAATGTATTGAGTTAGCCTGAAATGTGATGGTGCTGCTCTGTTGCTGTTTGAGTGTGTCTGTGTGCTATTTGACTAGATGCGTGCAGTGGTGTGTCCTTTCAGGTAGTCTGTACTCCACAATAGTGTCAACATGCTAACTTGTTTCTGTGTAGGTTTCTTGTGATATGTTTTGTGCATGTGTATTGCATTTCAATCCTGTTCTGCTGTGCTTTTGACTGTGTCTTATGTCTGTCCTTCCCAGGGTACTTTTCCTGTTGTTTGGTCAACTCTGACCCCCAACACCCAGAATCCAATCCCAGGGTGGAAGTTGTCGATTCGCATCAAGTGATGTACCACACACCACTGGACTTCAATACTTCGACACTTGGTGACTGTGTGTCCACTGTCACGTAGAATTACCTTGCAACTCTTGTGGAATAAACATGTTGCTGATGTGTAATGAACCTGTGCTACACTTTGTTATGTGCGTTGTCTGTCTTCCCACATTTGACTGACATTTGCTTACCTCACCTGTGGGCTTGTTACCACTGACTGTGGATAGGTGTGGTGTCTGTGCATTCCACTCTATTTCTGGTCAACATCATTGTAGGCGATGAGTTACATGGCCATGGTGAGTATGTGTTGTGGTGCCCTAGTGGTGTGTCTCCCTCACATGTGTCACATCACCATGACTCACATAACGGTGATCACATTGCTGTAATAGTTAGCATGCACTGTGTTCTTTAGCAGATCATCATCTCCATGACACATACCAAGTTAGAATCACAACAGAGGCAAGTATAGTGTAATAGTGAGTTTATTTACAAACATGAGTGAGAATAGTGCATAGGATGGTGGGTGCTGTACATTGAGTTTTGAATCCAAAGTTCACAGATGAGTTGGAAGTGTTGGTAGCTGAAATGTCCAGAGTAAAGTCCACAGTAATCTGCTACATTAGACCAACATAAACCCTCCATGTCATTTTGGCGAGTTGGGTTCTATACAACAAGGTGAACGGTTTGCACACAAAGAACATTTTCCAGAACAGGTTTTGTGTCCCTGGGGGATGTGCATGGCCATCTGCGTCTCACTTGTCCTTCTTCGGACAACCCCTCTTCTTCTTCTGGGGGGATCCTCAGCTGAAGGCATCTGCGGTGCAGAGGACTCTCCACCAGAGTCATCCTCCCTTCCTGTAGCATTAGCAGATCTAGCAGTAACAGATGTTGTGGGTACGCAGGGAGGTGTGGACATGTTGGTGCTTATCTGGCGGATGCATGTCAGAATGTCCCTATGCACCGCAGTAAGTTCATCCCACTTGGACTCCATGCGAGCATGATGGGCAGCCTGCTCCTGTTGAATGTCCTTGAGGATCCCCACTACCTGACCGAATCCCCCGGTGCTATCCTGGTACGCATCTATGATGCGTGCCAGTTGGGGGTCATCATGCAGTCCAGACCCCTCTGCAAGCCGTGACCTCTGCCCACCACCCCTTCCACCACCCCTAGCCACATGGGCAGGACCTGCGGTGGCACGCACAGGTGACCCTGGGCCCCCTTGGTTGTTGTTACTGGTGGTGCTGTCCGTAGCTTCCTGGGTGGCCTGTGTCCCTGTGCTGTCGGAATTCTGTGTCCTTGGTCTGTCCGTGTTGGCGGGGGTGCTCTGTTGCCAGATGTTGGAGGTGTGGGTATAGGGGTGCAGATGTTTGTTCTGCTGGTGCTGCATAATGACTCACACCGGAGGTGCCAGGTTGTTCTTCGTCATCCAAAGAGGACAGAGACTGATCCACACCAGAGAGCTCAGGGTCCACCGGAGTCTTGAAGAGGGGCTCCACTTTGTTTGCTGCTGTGTCCCCAGCACCACCTGTGTTTGGAAGAGACACACAATGTAAGTTATATTTCTAAAGGCACCAATGGTTCACAAACATGACATTTGCAACTGTACGTCAGGATGCATGCCTATACACTGCTTTGTCCAAAGTTGTCACGGACAGAGATTGATATTGTTGTAGCACATTGTCCAGCCAACATGAAGCATTTCAATGTGCATGTCTAAGTGTGTGCATGACCAGCTCATGTATAGATTTGACTGTACATGGCCATTGCTACTCAAGGGCCATCACGTGGCTCACACAGATGTGTCATCCCTGTACACATTTGACCTTTAACGAGGACATATGTGCAATTCTACTTAGGATATATTGCAAGATTGGGGTATGTGTGCTTGCAATTTTTGCTAGTCTTTGTGCTTCACATTGGTGTGTTGGTCGGACATGGTCACAGTCCTGTATGCTGTGATCTCTTGGGAGAAAGTGTTTTTTTCCTGTGTTCCGAGTTCCCATCTCATTTCATACAAGTGATGATGTCACTGTAGCTAATGAGGCTGGTGCTGAGTTTTGTATGTGCAGAAGTGAGATTTAACTTGTCAATGTTCTCCATGGTGACATGGATTGAGCAAGGCAGCTCTCTGGCTTTTCCATGCTCATGACACTGATAGCCAGTGTTGTGTGTGTTGCGGTTTTGCTGCTGTGAGTAGCATGTCTTCTCCAATGCAGTCCAGGTTAGACCTTGTGTCTACAGTGTTTATGACAGTGAGTGGTGTGTTGTGTGAAGGATGCATATGTTGCAGAACGATGTAGGAGTGGAATGCAGCTCACAACAGTACCTAGTGTGAATGAGACCATGCTACAGTGTCAGCTATATTTGTGTGTCCATTCCATTCACTGCAAAGATGTCCCCTGTCAATGATGTATATGTGAGTTCCTGTGTGTTTTGTGCAATGTACAATATATGGATCTCCACACTTGTAATCTGCAAGACACAACTCCACAGCCAGGCCAGGGGGCACCCCTGGACACTGCATCCCGAGACAAAGAGTTTGAACATACGGTTGCAAAGGCTGTGAGTGCGGACGTGTTTGGGTTGGCTAGTGCATTTGTGTGATTTACAGCCACATCATTTATCAGGCCCATGTGTCAGCCATCTTGCCCGGGCATTTACTTTGTTATTGACTGGTACCACCTGTGCAATGTGTTTTAGCAGAGAAGGTGTGTGTATGGCCAGCATTTGTGTTATTTGTTTTAAGTCAGGACCTCCTTCTCCCCCAGGCCATTTATACCATCATGAAGCGTGCCACCATTGCAGTGGGTGCAGGTTAACTTTCAGGATGTCAGTCAATGCAGCCCTATTGTTTGTTGGTGCACAGTTCCCAGCAGGGCCTAATGCTCCCCACAACCGAGCACAGTGTCAGACATATTGTCAGTCCATTTCCACTCCCTGTGAGGTGAGCATGGTTCAGTGTGCGCTTGCTGGGCCATGTAGGTGGGTAGGGATTGTCTGTGACTACAACTCCCATCATGCTCTTGGCTACACCCCCCTTCCCAGCATGCCCATACTTCCTTCCTTTTGACTCTGCTTCCCTGTGAGGGAGTGTGACAGCAATGGCAAGATGGCTGACAGTGCAGTCCTGGTGTTTGTTTGGCTACAAGTCCAAAAAGAGCCCCTGTGCTTCACACAGCGGAACCCAGTGTGGTGTATATTTGGGTCATATTTCAATAGAGTGTGAGTCAATGCACTATCCCAGGTGAGTTGTGTGGAGTTTGTGTTGAGGGGTGTGTGTGTCGAAACATGCTGGTAAGTATGGTCAGAGCTGTCAGTGCTCCTTCCTACCCGGCCAGACATATCACCATGAAACGTGCTTACACTGCAGGGCATGCAAGTTGGCTTTCAGGATGTCAGGCAGTGGTGTCCTGCTTCTGATTTGAGCACAACCCCTACCAGGGCCTTGTGCTCCCCACAGCAGGACCCAGTGTCAGCCATCTTGTCAGCTATTTTCCATTCCCTGTGATATGAGCATGGTTCAGAGAGGTCTTGATGGGCCAATTGGGAGGGGGAGCATTTTCTGTGACTAAAAACCCCATCATGCTTTTGGATACACTCACTTCACCAGCATACCCACTATTCCTTCCTGTCAGTCAGCTTCACTGTGAGGTAGTGTGTTTGTGGTGGCAAAATGTCTGACAGTGTTTATTTAGATTTGTGCCACTGCCTTGCTCTATTTGTTGGTAGGTTTGTACATGTCATGACACAGTTACAAGTCACTATGAGATGGTAGGTATTGTGTTTGTCCGACTAGCATACACATCTTGGGATGATTATCTATTGGTTACTGTGGCTTTGCTAATGGTGCAGGGTTTCACTGTCCCCTTGACAGTGATGTGTGTGTTTTGCCACACAATATTGAGTATATTGGTTGTGTACTCACCAGGCTCTGGTATGTCTGATAGACCATGAACGCTCTCTGGTGGTAGGATGTCCCGCACCTTCTCCTCCCAGGACCTGAAGTATACTGGTTTGGCAGGAGGGCCAACACCAGTGCGCTGACTCAAGGAGTGATCCTTCTCGATGAGGTTGAAGAACCAGAACCTTTTGGGCCTGGCAGCGCAGTGTACGTCCAAGTCTCCGGAGTTCTCCTGCTTAGCTACACAGAGACACAGGACACTCTGTCGGCGTTAGAAGATCAGATTTATTTAGCTGCAGCTAGTACAGTTATCCTAGAAGTACACAAAGTAGGTTCTCAGGAGACTGCCACTTCACTCTGTGGCGCATCGGGTTAAATACCATACAATGTTCATAATCATTAATGAAATGCACTCCCAGAGCATACAGGAAGGAGCCAATAAGGAAAGTTGGAAAACAAGGTGGAACCAATAAGAAAGGTTTGAGAACAGAAGTGTCGGATGACTCGAAGAGACCTCTCTTCCAACTATGTTTGTCACCCCTCCCTCAAGCTAACTTATTAACAGATTCATAACTAACTTGGAGGTGGCGAGATACGTTTGTGTGTGTTGGAGGACAGTTGTGAAACGAGAGAATGCTAGCAGGAGACAGTGAAGGCCAGTCGATAAGATAAGGTCAGGAAAGAATAGTGTGAGCCAACAGATAGTTGAGACGCGGATTAGAAAAGCCAGACAGGGATTAGTGTACTCGGCTAGTGCAAATAGAGGCCGAAGGCGTATTTCGACACCAGGCTACAGAAAAGGCAGAATAGACTTTGTTCGCCGTGCTGCCTGAGTGATGGCAACACAAAATGGCGGCGGGCCACAAAATGGCGGGTCGATTCGATCGTGTTCGAAAATCGAAGTTCCTCAAAACCTCCTTTTGGCAGAACTCAGGCAAGATAGACTCATGCTAATCTGAGTCCACGTCTATAGCCATGAGGTCATCGAGCTGTTGCTGTAACATCATTCTTATGTTCTCGGTTACTTGTGGTTTGGGTTTTGGGATGCACATAGTAGCACAGAGATCACAGATAGCGGGACCACAGTGCATACAAAGGCAACAGGAGAAAATAATGGTCAAGATTATACCAAGAAACGTCAATGCTTTCCAACCCCATTTAGACAGTAGTCTCCAAAACCATTCCGTTAAACACCAATCTCCTTCGTCCTGATGAATAGACTCAGAGATTATGTGCAACTTGGAGATAGCTTGGTATACTGTCGGAGCGTCATTAGGTATGAAAATACAGCAACTTGACCCGATCAATTTGCATACTCCACCACGATCGGCAAGAACAAAGTCTAAGGCAACTCGATTTTGTAATGTCATAAGATGATCTGCCTGTAGTTCTGCCGTGATGTTACTTAAGGCTCCTACAGTGATGTCTATTGTAGTCTCTACGACACGGACCAATTGCCTTATATTTCTGCAGTTAGCCATTGGACCCTAGAAGGGAAGAAATCCCTTAAGGAAATCTCCTCCCTCTTGTCCTGCTGTGTCCTTTGAATTGATAATCCCTCTGCCGTATCTGGTTCGGTGATGACTTGCGGAGGCGGTGTATGTAGGGGGAAGAAGAAAGGCTATATAACAAGTACCAGAGAAACCCGTGGGTAACCAAGTATAAGCTCTATTATAGCAGATGAAATAGGTGCCTTGAGACGGAACTAGAGGAGGCGAGTTCTGAGAGGAACAAACGTACGTGTAGGAGCAGTTATTCCTTGGTGTAGTGTCAGGAGAGTGATCATTTATCTGTAAGCAGAAGTTACCCTGATGTGGTATGGTCCAAATCGGCGAGGACTTTCCTTTTCCAACCTTATTACTAAAACTAGACATATATTGAGTGACGTTCCAATTAGTGTATGCTTTTCTTTCGTCAATGGAGATTTTGCTATTTTCCATGATTTTAGCCATAACTACCATACCTTTAATCAAAGAACTATGACTAAAATCCGGATAATTAATATGTGAACTAACAGATCGTCTGAATTTGCTTTGATAAGCATTGGAGAAGATGACGAAGTAAGCCTAAGCAGAACCCTCATAAGAAAAAGGGAGAACTAGATATGGCATTCCTTTCTCTGTGGTGTGTGGCATAAGTCCACACACCCAACAATCAGTTGTATTAACCACTAATTGGTGCTGATGTAATAGCTGGATAAAGGAATTGTTATAATACTCGGTTCTTCTGACAAGTTCATGTTGAGTAAGAGTATGAAAGAGATGTGGAGAGACAGTTGAGGAAGACGAAGAAGGAGAAGGAGATATAACTTTTGGCTGCAGAGCATAAATAATCCAACTTATAAACGCCAAAACAATACACAATAATATAATAACACATAAAGTTATGCTGAAACGACTGTACATTATTTTACAGGATGCTTTCTTCATTTCATCTTTTCTTTCTTTATTACCTAGTGTAGTTTCCATCTTACTAAAGGATGCTCACGGCAATCTTCCTCAATCACTTAAGTCACGATGTACCACCGTCCTATGACACTGAAGATCCTGCAGGCCTATTGCCACTACTCAGGTCCTGACTCAGACTCCTACCGTGACCCTGCAACCGGGACAGAATACTACTCAAGAGAGAAAAGAGTTTAAATGTTCTTTGGTCTAGGTCTTAAGTGATATCGTTCCTTCCCCAGACCATTCTGGTCTTGGAACAATGTTCGTGGTTTAGTCGTATCCAAGCAACGATGTGATGGAATTGCTTCCTGTAAAATGTCGTCGTCCTCTTTCTCAGACAGTGTCCCACTCAGGTGTGCATCGCTGAAGGGTACGAATCGTGGAACTCTCTCACTTTCACAGTCACCAACACCTCTGCGTACCCATTGATCGTATGGCAAAGGAAAAGGCACTTTCTTACAATGCACACCGTAAATCCAATTTTTCTTTCCTTCGACCTTAACTGCTGTCCTCGTGGTCAACAAGACCATCCGGGGCTCCCGCCATCTGGGTTCCAAATTGCTGGACCTCTGGAAATTCTTCACACATACCCAGTCACCTGGTCGGATAGAGTGACCTGGGTCTGTGGAAGCCTCCGGCAGAGCATTTTGAACCTGTTGATGAAGAACACGCAATTTAGTCGTAAGGTCATGCAGATAGTCAATCAATATTGGATATGGCAAGTCTGAGTATTTCTTAGGACGAGGGATTCCCCATACGTTAGCCGGACGGCCAAACATCACTTCATAAGGGCTAAGTCCCAAACGAGAGTGTACTGCAGTTCTGGTGGATAGCAGAGCTAACGGCAAAGCATCAGGCCAATTGAGTCCTGTACTTGCTTGAACCTTTGCTAACTTCAACTTCAAGGTTCCATTGTAACATTCTACTAAACCCGCTGACTGTGGATGATTTGCCGCATGGAACTTTTGCTTGATACCAAGACCTGCACAAACTTTCTGCATGACTTGGCCAACAAATTCGCTCCCATTGTCACTCCAGACAATGCGTGGCAAACCAAACCTAGGGAAGAATTCTTTCAGAAGGATTTTAGCTGTGGATAGGGCTGTATTATCCTTTAGAGGGTATGCTTCTATCCATCTTGAAAAGGCGCATACTACCACCAGAACATATTTGAGGTTGTTGCATCGCTCCATATGAATGTAATCGATTTGCAACACCTCAAATGGATATGTCGGAGGAGCAAAGTGACCTGCCGGAGTTGGGGTTCCCTTTCCCGGGTTGTACATTAAACAAACAATACAGTGCTTCACTACATTATCTGCACATTTTGGGATACTCTCATTCTGCCACACTGGGGCCAGAAGTTTACAAATGCCTTTTGCACTTAAGTGGGCTGGACCATGTGCCATAGTAACCACTGGGAGAACATAGTCATCCGGTAACAGCCAACGTTGATGTTCAGATAGTTCGCCCAACAACCCATCTCATCTAACATTCCCGTACTTTCTTTCCACTTGCTCATCTCCCTCTCTGAAGCCTCTTTCTGAATCTCTTTTACACTCTCTATTGTATTCTCACACATTTCTCTCTCTTTGACCCAATTTTCAGGACCTGCCACATACATTCGACTTGTTGAATCTCTCGCTGTTTTCTTTGCTGTTTTGTCTGCAAACGCATTTCCTCGACCAATATCATCCGTAATCTTTTTGTGTGCACTACACTTCACGATAGCTATTTGGGTGGGTAAGGCAAGTGATTCAAGGAGATCAGTCACTAGCTGACCATGTTGTATTTTGGTGCCATGTGAGGTGAGGAAACCCCTTTCCTTCCAGAGACGCCCAAAGTTGAACGCTACACCAAAAGCATATTGGCTGTCAGTGTACACGTTCACTCTCTTCCCTTTCAACAATACACAGGCTCTTGTTAAAGCTATCAATTCTGCTGCTTGTGCTGAATTATGTCTAATACGTGCAGTTTCCACAATTGTATGTAAAGTAGTCACAGCATAGGCTGAAACTGTATCACCATTAGGCATTTTAAAACAAGAACCGTCTACCCATAGAGTTCCATCCGGATTATCTAGCGGTGTGTCTCTCAGGTCAATTCTTCCTTTTGTCTCTTCCTCAGTACGGAAGAAGCAATCATGCTGGTCCTTAACACTTTCCTCATTTGGAAGGGGCAACTAAGTAGCTGGGTTTAGGGTATTGCATCGTTTGATGTGTATGTGATTAGACAATAACGTCAGCTCGTATCCAGTTAGACGTGCACTCGTAAGATGCTGCACTTTCGTTCTGTTTAGTAAGGTATCCACTGCATGTGGCACCATGACAATGAGAGTGTTATCCAACACTACTCCAGCAGACTGTCGAATAGAAATTGCTGCTGCTGCTGTCGCTTTGAGACAACTGGACAATGCTTTAGCTACAGGATCTAACATAGCCGAAAAAATAGGCACATGGCCGCTGTTTGTCTCCAAATTGCTGTGTTAGAACTGACAATGCACAACCTTCTCTCTCATGAACATAGAGCGAAAAAGGCTTAGTGTAATCTGGTGTACCCAATACAGGAGCAGAACACAAGGTGGTACGTAAATCAGTGAAACTCTTTTGGCACTCATCAGTCCATGGAAGGGGCTGAGGCGTATCTTTTAAAGTAAGTGCCAACAAAGGTTTGGCAATTAGAGAGAAGTTAGGGATCCACTGTCTACAATAAGAGGTGATACCCAGAAAGGCACGTACTTCCCTTTGTGTGGATGGTACAGACATTCGCATAATCGCCTGGATTCGTTCTGGTGTCAATCGGCGTCCCTCCTTTGATAGGAGATGACCCAAATAGGTAACCTCTCGACAAACATACTGTAGTTTGGAAGGTGAAACCTTGTGATTCAGATTAAATAAATGGTGTAATAATGCAACAGTGACATTTTTACAAATCTCTTCTGAATCAGCGGCTACCAACAAGTCATCCATATACTGGATGAGAGCAGCACCAGACGGCAAATGAAAAGTATCAAGATGACATTTCAAAGCTTGGCTGTAAATAGAGGGACTTTCACAATAGCCTTGAGGTGCGCGCTTAAACCGGAAGCTTCGGCCTCCAAGAGAGAAGCCAAAAATATCCCTACTCTCTTCTGCAATGGGAATACTAAAGAAGGCATTCTTCAGATCAATAACAGAGAACCAAGTCGCTGTGGAAGGTATCATGGTCGACAAAGCAGTGATATCTGGAACAAAAGGAAATTGTGGAATCACAATTTTGTTTACTTCTCGCAGATTAATTACAAAACGGTACACAGGAGGCTGAGAGGGATCGGGGCGTTTGAGAACAGGAAGAATAGGACTATTGCATGTATTACCTCTTGTTTCTTCAACCACACACTTCTGAATCAAGTCATGAATGATTTCCAAAAGCGCTTTCTCACCTTCAGCAGAAATTCTATATTGTGGGATGCGCGGTAATTCAACATTAGGCTTAAGAGTGACAGCATAATGCGAAATCTCAAGACAACCCACATCGTTCGGACCCATGGCCCAAAGTGCTGTTGGAAGAGAAAGTAATTCAGGTGGAAACTGATCTTTGGACAAATACATTGGGGAGACCAATTTCTGTCCCAAAGTAAGATGTACACCAGAAGGAGAACAATATATCGTAGCATGCATTCTCTTCAATAGGTCTAGACCCAACAGATTCTCACTGCAACCATTCGTTAACAGAAGTGGAGCTTCCAAATCATAGGGACCAACTGAAATAGGCAAAGGGCAAGAAACTGGATTGCGAACAGGGGCGCCAGAAAATCCTACGGAAACATTCGTTAAGCCAGACAAAGGTGCCCCAGGGAGTTTAGAATGAATGATAGAACTTCTCATCGCCCCAGTATCTAAGAGGAATGGCTCTGAAACACCCATCGTAGTGACGTTAACATAAGGTCCATTTTGATCTACTGGGATTGGCACAACTCCCTTACTTTGTCCGTGGCTGTCCTAGTTAGCATGAAGACTCTCATTTCCGTTTTCAACATAATAATCTTCATTATAATATTGTGTAGACCTAACATTTTGCTGATCAAAACAGTTCACAGAATTGGGAGAAGGAAGGGCACTCTGTTCTTGAGTCAACACACCTCGACCTCTACCTCTGTTTGCTGACTGGAGGCCAGCACGACCTCGTGGAGCAGATAACGCTCCAATGCGCTGCAATAAAACTGGACAAATATTCTTAAAATGACCTTCCTCTCTACAATAGGCACATTGATTAGGACCTAACAAAGGTCGCGGAATGTATGGCTCAGGTTTTTGATACAACCTCTGAAACTGTGGGGGCTGCTGAATTTGAGGCTGAGCATAACGTGGCGGATAGGCTTGTTGCAAGAGAACCTTCGTTTTTAATTCTTTCGTCTTTTTCTCTTGCTTTTCTTTTTCTTCCTTATCTCTATTCTCATAATATTGCGCAGTAGCTAATATCTGGGCCAAAGAAGAAACAGCCCATGAACTTTCTGAATCTTTTAATTTGTGTGACAGCTCGGGAAGCAAATTGAATACAAATTTGTCCACAAATAATCGCTGTCCACCCTCTGTAGCCATGTCTTGACCACTGTGATCGATAAAGGTCTCTTCAAAACGAGTGAAGAAATCAGAAACACTTTCATCTTTCTTTTGCTTGCATGCTGCTAGTTTATCCCAGTTAACTCTCAGTGCAGGCATCATAGTTTTCATTAATGTAATGATCCTACCAGGGAGTTCTGAAATCAGAGCGTCAGGCTTTGCGCCACCCACTTGGTCTCTATCTGTATTAGTTATAACATCCCAAGTAGCACCTAGTTTCTGCGCATGATCCTCTCTACGAATTTTAGCCCATATTGTCTGTGGGACTACATTTCCCATTAGCATGTCAATATCTGCTAGGTTCATGATGCAGGCGTCAACTGTCTGCAATAATTCTTTATAATAACCTGCAGGGTTCTTACGAGGATCTGGTAGAGTTTGCTTAAGGGCCAAAACTTCAGATCTCTTCCAAGGGACATGTACCCATATACGCTGAAAATGAGCAGGAATAGCTGCATTAGCACCTACTGCTGCAACCTCTTCCTTCCATACTGGAGGAACCTCTCTCATAGGATAATTTTTCGACGTCAGTCTAACTGACGGATCGGAATCAAGGAAAATCTGAGAAAACAGTAAGGATCTATAAGAGATAAGCGTCCTTACAGCTTCCTCAACCTTAGAACCCACAATAAGACCTTTTTCAAAATCAGTCTGAACATTTAACAAATCTTGTGAGATCGGACTCGAACTCACATCTTCCCATTCTTTAATGAGAGTGTTGTACATTACATTGAAAGCATATCTTTGCGTAGGCGCGTTCCATTGCAAAAAGGTAGGCATAATATCAAGCACACTGTATTGTGGACCCTTCTTGATCCATTTTCCTTGATCCATTTTCGTGCCAGAGAGTCTAACTTCTCTCGGTCCTCAAAATCTGGGAACTGACTACGAGATTGTCTTCGAGCAAAAGCCGGAGACACACTTAAAGCTCCAAAAAAAGGAGATAGAATACCAGTGACAGTGTCTGTGAGATGCTTACGCACAGACGGAGAATTAGACATAAGAATTGGAGACAGAGTATTAGGGGAACTGACAGGAGAAGAATCGATAATTGCAGGAGGAGCAGAAGGCAAAGGAGATCTAGGATCAGGAGATGAGGGTAAAGAAGTTGAAACTAACGGTAAAACCGGCACAGGCGGTAGTACGGGAGGAGGCAAATGCAGAGGAGCCGGAACAGGCGGAAGTACCACTGGCGGCTGAACAGGCTGTAACGGCTGAGGTACATTGGCACTTTGCGCATAGGGCGGAGGCAACCTTAATAAATGGGACATTAGGGGATCTTCTTCTACATCTTTCTTATTATCAGAAGGAGAAACAGGCAACACCGGATAGCATTTATCTATCGCCATACGATGCTGTCTTTCTGAAATTTCAGTCGCATTATCAATTTCATTGTCTTTGAACTGTTGGGCAACCTGTATAATTGTCATACCCTGTGCTTTCCTATCTCGTTTTGCTTGTTTAATTTCTTTCTGTTTGGCTTCCTTTCGCCAAAGGCGAAGAGAGTCAAACATTGCCGGCCGGGCTTTTCTCTTAAATAAAACTGCTTCTAAATGATCTAACACATCAGGATCAAAGCTACCATTTTCTGGCCATTTTAGAACACCATCTTTCTTCGTGTATCGGGTCCATGTCTCGTTAAAGGCACTGGGGCCGATACCATGTTTTGAATAGAGCTCATATGTGGGAGTTCCGACTGAAGGAATCGGACAAGAGTCCTCAAGTCGGGAAGCCCTATTACAACCAAGACAACAAATTCTTCCAAACTTAGTCAGACCAGGCATCTCTAGATTTTTTCAGTCTGTTCACAAACTTCAAGGGAGTAAAACTCAATTTACGCAACACAAATGCACTTACCCTCGGCTTTATCTTTTGCAAGAGATAAATCTAAGAACCCAAAGAAAACAATCAAAGAACCAAAATTTGTGGGCGGGACCCACGAAAATACTTAACTAAGGATGTCTTCTTCCACCAACAGAGGCCCGTCTATTGTCTCGCCTTACCATACATCATCAAAGGAAGGGCCAAAGCAGGGCGGCAGTCAGGGCAGCGGTTGTCAGTAGCCGTCAGGAAGGAGTAACCACGCTGCAAAAGACCTTCGGACCACTTTCGACATACAGGGGTCGCTTAATGTGGCTCGCGAACCCTCCGGAATTTTCTTGCGGGGTTCCTCACGAACTTCAGGCAGAACCGGCACCACTGAAGCCGCCCTACGTTGGGCGCCAGTTGAAGAACCAGAACCTTTTGGGCCTGGCGGCGCAGGGTACGCCCAAGTCTCCGGAGTTCTCCTGCTTAGCTACACAGAGACACGGGACACTCTGTCGGCGTTAGAAGATCATATTTATTTAGCTGCAGCTAGTACAGTTATCCTAGAAGTACACAAAGTAGGTTCTCAGGAGACTGCCACTTCACTCTATGGCGCATCGAGTTAAATAGCATACAATGTTCATAATCATTAATGTAATGCACTGCCAGAGCATACAGGAAGGAGCCATTAAGGAAAGTTGGAAAACAAGGTGGAACCAATAAGAAAGGTTTGAGAACAGAAGTGTCGGATGACTCGAAAAGACCTCTCTTCCAACTATGTTTGTCACCCCTCCCTCAAGCTAATTTATTAACAGATTCATAACTAACTTGCAGGTGGCGAGATACGTTTGTGTGTGTTGGAGGACAGTTGTGAAACGAGAGAATGCTAGCAAGAGACAGTGAAGGCCAGTCGATAAGATAAGGTCAGGAAAGAATAGTGTGAGCCAACAGATAGTTAAGACGCGGATTAGAAAAGCCAGACAGGGATTAGTATACTCGGCTAGTTCTAATGCCAGCTTTGCAAATAGAGGCCGAAGGCGTATTTCGACACCAGGCTACAGAAAAGGCAGAATAGACTTTGTTCGCCGTGCTGCCTGAGTGATGGCAACACAAAATGGTGGTGGGCCACAAAATGGCGGGTCGATTCGATCGTGATCGAAAATCGAAGTTCCTCAAGCTTCTTGACCCTCCTGCGCACAATATACCACCTGTTCTGGATGTCATCCTTTGTGCGCAACATTGGTGCTTGTGCGTTGACCTTGTCCACAATCCTCACCCACATCTTTGTTTTCTATGACATGGGAGTCCTTTTGACCAATGTACCAAACAAATGTGGCTCTACTCTGATGGTTTCATCTACCAGGACTTCTAACTCACAATATATGAACTTTGGATTCTTCTTTGGGGGCATGGTGATGGGTGGTGGTGGTGTGTGATGTTTGTGTGAGGGTGCAAGTGAGGGTGAGTGAGTGTCGGTTTTGCTAGGTGTATGTGTGAGTACTTTTGGAGAGGTGCTAATGGTGTGAAGGTTGTGTGATGGGTGAGTTGTGAGTGTGTCTGTGGTTGCTGTCTGATGGTGTTCTCTGCTGGCTGTTCTCTTGAATTTGCAAAAGATCATGGTAGTGATTTGTGACCTTTATATAGGTGGAGTTGTGGGTGTGTCTTGGTTCCAAGTTAAAAAAATAAATATTTATTGACTTTGTCATTGCTTGTTTGGTCCTTTTTTTGTATTTTTCCCTTTCGGTTTTTGAGGCATGAAGGAGGCATTCTTCTGACCGAGACGGATGCTGATGTTGGCTCGTGTGGGCTTCTCCGGGTCTTTCACGCAGATTTTCTCCTGTGTTTCATACGCGTCGGTCGCGGAGATCTCTATTGTTTCAGGTCCCTGTTTTCTGTGCGTGTCGGTCATGCGGCTTGGGCTCCGTGCGAGTCGGTCTGGTTTTACACGCATTGCATCGTACTGCGCGGGTCGGACATCACGGGTACGTGTCGGTCTGGTTCATTCCTGGTGCATGTTGGTCAGAGCGGATCGCGTCCCGTTTCAGGGCGAATCACTGGTTTCCGTACGGCTCGGTCGTACGGCTTGTTTTCCGTACATGTTGGTTGTAATACACATGAATTGCATCGTACTGCATGGGGCGTTCTACGCCGGTCCGTGCCGGTCGGTCTCATTTCTCGGTCCGTGTCAGTCGGTACGTTTTACGGCCGGAATCGGAATCGCTCCCTATGTGTCTTCTGCTTGCATTTCGAGCTGCTGCGTTTGGGTTGTCAGGGTAGCAACTGTGGAATTCAGGGCGTTCACTTCCTCCTGAAGTCTTGTAAACTTCTGCTATGTCGCCAATGATCTCTCGCCTACCTTATGCAGATCGACTCGCAACAGGTTCACGTCCATAGAAACTGAGTTTATCTTGGCCTGTACAGAAACCCAGATAGCTACTATTATCCGGGGGTTTAGCGATATCCTAGCCAACCTCGCGGTGCCCCAGCAGCCTTAGCACGCCCACTCCCCCACCACCCACACACAACAAAGATCGTTCGCAGTCCCTCCACGAAGATGGGTAGCCAACATCATCCCCTCTCTGGCACAAAGACCCAAAAGAACTAGAGACGCCGGATCAATGACAAAATATCGAGAAGAAGAATATCGAATTGCCAAAATATCGAAGGAAAAATATAGAGTGCCAAAATATCGAAGCCCTATCTCCAAACAGGTAAGTACAAAAATATAGAATCCTAAATATTGTTGTAAAAAATATAGTTAGTCACAATATCGATTTTTTTTAAATGTCTTAAAATTAATGTAAAATTAATGAAATAAAACATATAATTAACTGAAACATACTTAAAACTACTTATATTACTTTAAAAGTAATAAATAATTAATGTAAGTAAAAAAATAATAATAATACATATATATTAACGTAATATTTATTTTAAAAAATGCAATATTTTTTGCGTAGGATAGCGGGCGGGTAAAATTTACTATTACCACTCCAGTAAGTGCAATAGTAGGGAAAACGTTGGATAGCGGGAGGGTAAAAATCACTATTCCCACTCCCGAGAGTGCAACAGTAGGGAAAGCGTTGGATAGCGGGAGGGTAAAAAGTAGTATTCCCACTCCAGACAGTGTAATAATAGGGAAAGCATTGGATAGCGTAGGGGTAAAAATTAATATTCACACTCCAGAGAGTGCAACAGTAGGGAAAGCGTTGGATAGCAGGAGTGTAAAATTTACTATTCCCACTCCAGTGAGTTCAACAGTAGGGAAAGCATTGGATAGCGTAGGGGTAAAAATTACTATTCCCACTCCAAAGAGTGCAACAGTAGGGAAAGCGTTGGATAGCGTAGGGGTAAAAATTACTATTCCCACTTCAGAGAGTGCAACAGTAGGGAAAGCGTTGGATAGCGTAGGGGTAAAAATTACTATTCCCACTCCAGTGAGTGCAACTGTAGGGTAAGCGTTGGATAGCGTAGGGGTAAAAATGACTATTCCCACTCCAGAGAGTGCAACAGTAGGGAAAGCGTTGGATAGCGGGAGGGTAACAATTACTATTCCCACTCCAAAGAGTGCAACAGTAGGGAAAGCGTTGGATAGCGTAGGGGTAAAAATTACTATTCCCACTCCAAAGAGTGCAACAGTAGGGAAAGCATTGGACAGCGTAGGGGTAAAACTTACTATTCCCACTCCAGCGAGTGCAACTGTAGGGTAAGCGTTGGATAGCGTAGGGGTAAAAATTACTATTCCCACTCCAGAGAGTGCAACAGTAGGGAAAGCGTTGGATAGTGGGAGGGTAAAAATTACTATTCCCACTCCAAAGAGTGCAACAGTAGGGAAAGCGTTGGATAGCGTAGGGGTAAAAATTACTATTCCCACTCCAGAGAGTGCAACAGTAGGGAAAGCGTTGGATAGCGGGAGGGTAAAATTTACTATTCCCACTCCAGTGAGTGCAACTCTAGGGTAAACGTTGGATACCGTAGGGGTAAAAAATATTATTCCCACTCCAGTGAGTGCAATAGTAGGGAAAGCGTTGGATAGCGTACAGGTAAAAATTACTATTCCCACTCCAGTGAGTGCAATAGTAGGGAAAATAATAATTTTATATTTTATTAAAAATAAATTATTAATACCACATAAAAACATTAAAATTAATTACCAATCACACAATATTTAATAATTAATTTATTATAAATACCAATGTATTTTTTCATTAATAACCTATTAATAATTAATTAACAACCAATTAATTTTCAATACCAAAGATTAATAAATAAAATTAATACCAATTAATAATTAATTAAGAATAAATTAATTAGCAATATACAAAAATTATTTCAATAATTAATTATTTACAATTAAATTAATTCCCACCATATTCCCCTATAAACCCACAACCCGCTACAAATAATAAATTAATGCAATTAACATAATTATCAATTAAACAATTAATACTGATTAATTACCAATTAATACTAATTATTTACCAATTAATAATTAATCAACAACCAATTAATTTTCAATACCAATTAATAATTACCTAATAACAATTAAATTACTTCCCACCCTATTCCCCTATAAACCCACAACCCGCTACAGAAGTAAAACGCAAAATTAAATTAAAAATATTTAATAATTCCTAAAAATTATTATTTAATGTACTATAATTAAATTACTTCCCACCCTAATCCCCTATAAACCCACAACCCGCTACGGAATTAAATTACACAAAAATTAAATAACATACAGTTCATTACTTTAAAAATATTCAAACATACATTCCAAAATGTATACATACTTTTAACACATATACTAACACTTAAAACACTATAAAAAAAATCGATATTTTTAACAACTATATTATGACTGTCGATATTACTTACTTCTATATTATTTAAATCGATATTTTATTTCTTACATGATTTTCGATATTCTTCACCACTATATTTTGGCAATTCGATATTCTGTCCATTCTATATTAAAAACTCGATATTCTGTCCTATCGATATTTTGAATTCGATATTATGTCTGTTTACCAGAGACGCCATGTCTGAGAGTGACGCGACGGACCTCGCCTCCTCATACGACAATCCTTTAGCTGTCACCCTCCAATCCAAAATCCAGGTGATCACCAGACTGGGAAGAGTCCAAGCCCCTCTGAACTCACCTATACCGCCGTCCACCCGCACTCGCATCCCCACAGTCCCCCTAATGAAAAAACCTAAAGCAGAGACGACCCCGACTAACTGCATGCTCATAAACTGCAGATCAGCCATCAAACATGCTACTGAATTAGCAGAATACATCCTCACTCACAACATAGACATAGCATTCATCACTGAAACCTGGTTGAAAGACTCCTCCGCACCTCTCCTGGACACTCTCGTTCCCCCAGGCTTCACTATCACCAACAAAGACAGAAAAGACCAAAGAGGAGGAGGAGGAATAGCAATCATCCACAGAGACAATATTTCTGTGTCGGAAACGGACTCCCTCAATTACAACACCTTCGAGTGCCTAACATTCAACATCAACACGAGCAACACGAAAACTCTAACCTGCCACCTTATTTACCACCCCCCAGGCAACTCCACCACATTCGCTGAACAC
Source organism: Triturus cristatus (assembly GCF_964204655.1). Taxonomy (NCBI): domain Eukaryota; kingdom Metazoa; phylum Chordata; class Amphibia; order Caudata; family Salamandridae; genus Triturus; species Triturus cristatus. Next base: position 240,654,653 of record NC_140589.1, on the reverse strand, counting down.
CTGTCTGACCTGATTGCCCAATGCTCACTACGAGAGGCGAATAACCTAATTCTGGGAGACCTCAACCTACACTGGAATGAAGAGAGCAACCCGCTAATTCAAAACTTGAGCGAGTAGCTACATAACAACAACCTTACGCAACACTGCACAGAAGAAACTCACAACAAAGGAGCAATCCTTGATGCCATTATCGCCAAATGTGACACAGTGAAGATAATCCACACCCTGCCCGTAGACTGGTCTGACCACCACTTAATCCTCTTCCATCTCACTCAGCCAGCCACTCTACAACCCCCCACCCAAGAAGAGCACAAATGGGCCAGAAACCTCACCCAGATCAACATGACCGACCTGGAAGCAAAAGTCAATTCCCTCCTCACCACCTTCACGGGGGATCTATCCACGGCAGAACTCACCAACCATTACAACACATCCCTGACATCCATTCTTGACCAGATAGCCCCTCTGAAACTAAAAAAAGCCAAGAACATCCCATCCAGATCCTAGTTCAATACTGACATCAAAAATGAAAGGAGACAACTCAGAGCCACAGAAAGACTGTGGAGATACAAACCCTCCACTAGCCTACTCGAGCAACTCAAAGTAGCTCGAAGAAACTACAAAAAACACATCCGTAACAAAAAATCTAACTTCTTCCGCTCCACCTTGAACAATGCAAAAAACAGGCCCAACGAACTGTTCAAAATCATCAAGCAACAAACCACCAAGCCCCCGTGTCCACTACCCAGGCCTCCAAGAAACTGTGTGAAAACTTTGCCATCTTCTTCGAAGAACAAATCTCCAATATTGAGCTCTCACTAGACATCACCAACAACCACGCCTGCGAAAGCCTTCCCCCACTCCCAACTGAAAGCACATACAGGCACCACACAAATACTTGGAAACCCTTCAATCCAATCTCGGAAGCCGAGATTATCAAGCTAATCTCCACCTCTAAACCCGCTTCTCACGTCCTCGATCCCATACTCTCCCAAATGACTAAAAAACTCAAACTCACAATAGCCCCGTTCTGGTGCAGAATCATCAACAGCTCCCTGAGAACCGGCATCATACCGGATTGCCTTAAAGTAGGCCAAATAACGCCACTACTAAAAAAAACAGGCCTGGACTGCACAGATCTGAACAACTTCAGACCCCTCTCCAATCTAACCCTCCTGTCCAAAGTTCTCAAAAAATGCATCCTATCACAATTTACTCAGCATATGGACAACATCAACCTTCTTGATCCCCACCAATCGGGTTTCAGAAAAGGCTACAGCACAAAGACGGTGATCCTAAACATCACAGATGATATCCACAAGTCACTCGATAACGATCACAGCTGCCTACTCATTCTCCTTGAACTATCTGCACCATTTGACACAGTTGACTACCATCTTCTCATCAAGGCCCTACAAGAAAGGGTGGGTGCCGATGAGACGGTCCTCCGCTGGTTCACCTCCTTCCTCCACAACCGATCGCAAAGGATAAAAATCAAAAACTTTACCTCTGACCTTCACCCCGTCAGCAGTGGTGTACCCCAAGGCTCAGTGCTCTCACCGCAACTGTTCAACATATACATGGAACCCCTCACCTCCATACTTAAAAATGCTAATATCCCTTCACACCTATATGCTGATGACACCCAGATCTATCAGGAAACCTCCTCCCCAGACGACATCCTCAGACTAAACAACACCTTAAAAGAAATCCCTAAATCACCTTAAACTTTACCAGGACAAAACAGAGATCCTCCTCATCTCCAACAAAGAAAAGAACCCACAAATTGCAGAATGGCTTAAAGCTTTAGATACTCTAAACGATAATCTCACCCTGGCTAACTCCATAAAATCATTAGGAATCACCCTGGACCCCAAACTGGACATGACCAAACACATCATGAACTCTGCAGAGGCCGCCTTCCTCAACCTGAAGCTTCTCTACAAGATTAAACCATTTGTTCCTAACAAAGACCTCAAACAAGCCACCCAAGCACTGGTGCTATCCAGACTCGACTACGGTAACGCAACCTTAACTGGCACTGCTAAAACCCACCTAGCTCCCCTCAAGACAACCCTCAACGCTGCAGCAAGAATGGTCACTGGGATCAGGAAATATGATCACATTTCTCCTGCACTAAGAGAACTAAGATGGCTCCCAATTGATCCGCGGGCGTACTTCAGAACAGCCTGCCTCACACACAAAGCCTTACACACAGGGAAACCGGACTACCTGGCCGCCAAGCTCAAGAGGGCAGGTCAGACAAGGAACCTCAGGAGCTCCAATTCCCTCCTTCTCATCCCCATGAGAACACACAAACAATCAACCGCGGCTAGGTCATTCGTGGGAAACACGCCCAAAATCTGGAACTCCATTCCAGCAGACATCAGAACGATCCCGTCCTTCACAAAATTCAAAATGCACCTTAAAGCCCTCCTCCTCAACTGCTCCATCCCGAAGGGATAACTCCCGTCCCCATGCCAAACCCTATCCCCGTTATGCTTTGGCTCCGCAATAACTGATTCACCTCAGCCAAAACCGAGGTTCCCTCAGGTCCCTTGAACTACCTCAACTATGCATACAACAAGGACACCTCAAGACTCTTCTACTACCTCAAGAATACGCAGCACCCTTGGACTTCTGAACGTTTGTTTAATATTGCTTTATTAAGTATCTCTTATGAAACACTGTTGTAAAGCGCACCGATACCCCCGGGTCAGGGCAGGGCTATATAAAACTCCTAAAATAAAATAAATAGTGCCCTGTGGTACATACAGCCCCGCCCCTGGCACCCTTAACCATGTATTGATTGATCTTTGTCTGCTGGGCTCCTCTCGTCATTCTGTCCTTTCCCATCCCATGGCCTTAGCAGGGGCCTCAGTGCACCACATCCAATGAAGTGGCCCCCTAGCTTCGGGCACCTCCATGTCATACGGCTGCCAGCCCTTACGCACTGCCAACCAGGCACTCAGTGTAGTTTCATCAGCAGTGGCACTCTAGGGCCACTGAGCCAACCAGATGCATGCCACACCAGATGCACCCCACACTCACCTATCCCGTAGGGCCGTGCAGGACTGCAGCACTCTCACAAGCAATGTGGACCAAAGATCCACCACCAGATCAACAAGCATCTCAATAATGACTGGGGTCCCAATATGCTGTGCACTGTCCAAACTGCCAGGGCACAGGCTGTTCAAAGGTGCCACAGGTGCAGCCTCCCATAGCCACCCCACCATCCTCAAAGCTGTGATCCCCCCAGTCGCTGCCAACAGTCAAGTGTGTGCTCACCCTCCTACCTCTGTTCAGCAGCCTCAATGTTTTCAGACCTGTGGTACCATGTCTGCCCCTCCCCATGATCAAAAGAGTTGCTTATACAGCCCCCATCACAGGGGGAGCCAAGACAGGGCCCGCCAGTCCACTCAACAAGCTCCCCCGCACAGCAGCGTCTGCAGCAACGCTCTGTATTTTCAGCAGCCCTTCTCTTGCTGCCACGTGGAACCAAGCCCAGTGGGCCCCACTTGAACCAGGGCTCCTGCCATAGCAGTCTGTACACCCATGTAGGGTCTTAGCCTCAATTTGGCTACTCGTATCACTACAGAAGCCTATTTATAAACATACTTATTTATGTTGCAGTACTGTCTGTCATAGCAGCCTTGTGAATGTTGCCAACCTGGAGTTGTTTTCTTGCTGCAATCCTTTACTTGAGCAAGTGGGTGTTTTATGCTCAGTTTGCCATTTTTTCCAGTCTTGAATCCCCCCTTATTGAGCCTCTCAGATCCAGTGGCCCTGCCTGCAAAACCACTCCCCCAATCCAAAGCAGCCCAGTTGGTCATGGGGGCAAGTCCACAGTGCACAACCACCATGAAAGGCCTCTGCATTAGCCGCTGGCAGCCCCTCTACATCAGCGGTGGCCCTGCCACAGCACACTACTCCTTCCATTACTGGGCAGCAACACCTCTGGGCCAGAAGGAAGGCTCGCCTCATCCTCGATCCGACCTCCCCGCAAATCAACACTTCCAGGCACCCAGGAGGTTCCTTGTAAAGTGATACTACATCTAAACAGGGCCATTAAATTAAATGCTACTAGTGGGCCTGCAGCACCGATTGTGCCACACACTTAAGTATCCCTTTAAACCTGTCTAGGGCCTACCATTGTAGCATGCGTTTGCAGTTTTAAACGGTCATTTTGATTTTCAAACTGGCAAAATAACCCTTTTGCCAAGCCCAATCCTTCCTTTTTAATACATGCAAGCCACCCGTAGGGTTGGCCCTAAATAACTAGCAAGGTTCAGGTAATTTAAAAAGTTGAACATGTACTTTTAACTTTTACATGTCCTGGTGGTGAAAAGCTCTTAACTTTGTTTTTCACTACTGGAAAACCTACCTCTCCCATAGGATACCATTGTGTTACCTTATTACATTTAATAAGCCATAACTTTCAATTAGGAGCAGATAGGAATTTCAAATTTTGTATCTTTGGAAGTGAGATTGAAGGTTTTCTGCCAGCCCAGCTGTGGTTTCTTGGGCAGAAACAATGCAGCACAATGCATCTCCTCACAGCCCTGCATCAGAAATGCCACCGCATGATGCCTCCCTGACTCAGCACCTTGCATCACAGCCCACAGCTTCTTGGAACTGAGGCTTTGCGATGCCTCGCTGACGCAGGAGTTCGCATTGCAAGCCTTCATCGATGGCATCCTTGATGATGATGCAGGGCCTTGCATCTCAAGCCGCGTCAATGGCTTCATCAGAACCACTGCTGCATGACACATCTCCAACGCAGGACCTCACAATGTCGCCTACAGCCCCACGGAACCACCGCTGCGCGACGCATCCTTGATACGAGATCTCACAACACTCTGCAACCAGGTTTTAAGATAATTTTTTCAGTTGGCCTTACTTGGTCCATGTACCGGGCCTGCGCTCCAGCGTGGTCGGCCTGAACTTGTGACTTTGACCTGGTCCAGCATGACTAGATAATGAAAGTTAGAGCTATCTGCTTTTAACACAGTATTTTCACCTAAATTTTTAAAATTGCACATCTCCAGTTCTACTGATTCGATTTATGTTGCTTTGTTGTCAAATACTTAATTAAACATTTTACTCTATTTTTCTAAATTGGTGTGGGATTTTCCTTTTGCTTTGTTTTCACTTTCTTACTGTTTGAAGTGCAGCATAAAAAACTTTACACATTGCCTCTAAGGTAAGCCTGACTGCTTGGTGCCAAGCTGCCAGAGGGTTAAGCACAGTTTTATTTGGGGTTTGCTTGTGACTTCACGCTGACAGAAATTGTGGTTGCTGCTTGAGTGGGGTTTTAACCACCTCAACAAGCACCCAATTTCCTACGAGGTCTATGTGTGGCGTTACCCGCCCCAACTGCAAACTCTCCGCAGTCGTAAACTTACTATTAACTCGCAGTTTGTGAATACCCCAAAAAAGTAAACATACGCAAAAGTGTAGGTTTACCTTTGTCAATCACGCCCTAAGTTTGCAAAGAATGCTATTTCGCACAATATATTCCTGAAGACCTTTGATTTATGGTTTGCTTTTAGTGAAAATCACCTCTGGCAGGTCATCATGATATCAATTGATTCCTTCAAAATAAAGAGGAAAGTAGCCTGAGAGATGCTGGCTGCCATTGCAACAGACCTTTCAAAGGAAACGGTTGCATAAAAAAGTAGGGTACAACGACATTATTATATTCTTATTACTGGTCTCGAGCTTTGGTACAAAGCGAGAAAGCATCTCAAGGATTATGTGGTCATGTTGGATGAGTTGATGTGGGCCCTATACAACGTATCCCTCCTTCTTTATTCCACATGCAGTGAAACCTGGGTACAATCAGTCCGACCTGTTTCAATATATTTTCTTTAACTTTGAGAGCCAAAGTAATAGTAATTGTAGACATGGTGCATTTTCCGAATTGAAAACGGTAGGAAAGAGGTGTCTTGTTTTTTAATCGAAATTGTGACTTCAAACTGTTGTAAACCCTCTTCTAAAAACCATCATGATAGAAAGTATCAATGTGGCGCTAATTGCATTATTAAAACTACTTCATAAAAAGAAGTTATAAAAAAAATTGCAAAAAAATTGACAGTGACAGAAAAGGTAAAGTTTGATAAAGTAGCAGCCTTTGAAAAAATCACAAAATTACAAATTACTGATTAGCAAAAAAATATATATGTTAATCAAGTACAATAATGAAAAAACACGACTCGAAACCCGAGGTGTTCGAGATAAATAATATTATTTTAGAGGCCAGGTTAAACTTCCTTTTTTTTAAAAAAAAAACGAGACTGCAGATCCTTCTTCGCCAGGAGCAGAAGTGCCTCTTAAAGCATCTCAGACTCATCGTAGAAAAAAACACTGCAAGGCAAACTCGCAGCTGGGTAAAGCAATGGATTGAAAAAAGTACAGTCATCCAAAGTTATTCCCATCAAGCCTTCTTTCTCATTATAAAAATGTTGCCACGTTATTTCTTTGCTAGCACATGAAGTGCACAAATTGAAAAGTCAATGTATTGGAAAAAAACATTAGCGCGCACAGCTCAGAAGTAAATGGGTCAGTGTGTGGAGAGGCAAACTGGCAGGGACAGTGGGATGATTGGGCTCCTAGGCCTACTGCAGAGACAGCTCCAGGGACCCATGTTCTGCAAAAGCCCTCTCAGACGGAATTAGCAGGCCCTCATTATCACAATTGTTTGTTGTTGTTAACTTCAGCCTGACAGTGTTATTGGTGTGTGCCTCTGCACAAATGTCTCTTTTCTGAAATAAGCTTTATACTAGAAAAATATGAGAGCGCACATTAGGGCACCCCTTTTTGCATATATGGGTGTGCTGTGTACATGATGTCACTATAGTATGAAAGCCAAAAACACCTGTGTAAAACAATGGGGCATATTAGCAACGAAATGCGATAAATATCGCAATCCTCGTTTAGCTAGGTTTTTTATTATCGCTGCTTTACAACCCCCTGTTAGCGGCGTATTATCAACACGCCGCCAATAGGCGATGTAAAATCCAGCGATTAGGGGTGATAACCTGCGATAGCGGGAGAAATCCTGCGATAACAATATAGTGATATGAAAAAGCTTGCTAATGCGCAAGTGTAGACTTAACCTATCAATGTACCTCCCATTGGAAAGATGGTTAAGTCAGGTTTTCGACAGGAGTTAAATTTCAGCGATAACCGCGGTTAGCGCGAGTTTTATTATCGCTTTGCAGGTCAGGGGCCGCATTGATAATAGGGAGATGTTGAGTTTGCGACTATTTTCATGGAGTTTAAGTAAGGAACGCCTACCTTGCATGTCATTAGCGATAAATATCGCTGACATGCAAGGCGATGGAAAAAGTGCCTGAAAGCTTGCGCTAACGCATGTTAGCGCAGGCTTGCTAATAGGGCGATAAAAGTATCGCCGATTTTTCAGCAAAAAGTGCAGCAAAAGCGGCAATATTGCCCTTTATAATATGCCCCACTGTCTTTAGTTTTCTTTAGATCACAGGGCTTTACAATCACACCCAGGCGCCTTATATAACGTAACGAGTGGCTGGTCAAGCGGAAAGTCAGGTCAGGTCACAGAGTATAATAAAAGCAGCTGTTAAGGAGATATTTATGGCATCATGTTTATTTTTCTGCACTCCTTAGGTAATTATGGAAAAGTTGAAATCTTTCTGCATGTTTCTAAACATTCGAGCTACTTTTCCTTTTTTTAAACTGACTTAATTATGATTCTAATGTCACTGTGCAACAGATATCTAACAACTTTTTGATGTTTATTTTGCACTATGGAGATTCTATTTTCAATCTTCATGTTTAGGAAGGAGCTATGCACTAAGGGGTTAAGTGGTTTGTAGGAAAGGTGGTGGCATAACCATGTCTTAAAAGGAATTCAGTACCCCTTACCACACATGATAAGGATATGTCAACTCACCTCGAAGTTCCAAAAACCATATAAAGGAACTTGCCTTTTGGCATTGTTCCTCTATATGATCATGGAACTCCTCTATGACTTGCAATATTCTTATAATGAATGGCGGGGGTACTCTATCACATATATAAAACACCAAAGCCTACAATGCCTGTATAAAAGTCCATCTCTATTTACCTTATTGCAGACAACTTGTGATGCCTCTTGTTGCATTAAATCATTACAGTTGAGTTCTATTGCCACAATGCCTGCTGCCAGAGCCAGCAGCCAGGGTGAAAGGTAAGTCATGGAGCATAATTTCACCTGCAGTTTAAACACTGCATCATCCTTCTTCTGAATTTTTTATTTTAATAGTATTTTATAGTGTGAACATGGCCCTTGCGGGTATCAGAGCGCTTTACAGAATCTCAGATTGCAGAGTAGTAAGAGCAGTAATATCACGTTCACTACAAATTCACTAACAATTGAAGAACATAGTTCCATCATTAATAACAACACATTGTCATAGTTCGGCCAATGCAAATACCAGGCAGTGTTGAGAAGCAGAGGGGTAAAGTCGGTACTGCACAGAAGAGCGCATTAGGTAGCCAGTCATGTGAGCGACTAAGGACCTAGGGAAGAAATGTGTTCATAAAGAATTCTTTAACTTCGGTTTTTAATGATATGATTGAGGGATTAGTTCTGATTTCAGGAAGTAAAGAGTTCCAGTTTCTTGGGGCAATCCCAGAGAAGGCATTGTTGTAGGTTTTCTTGTGAGGAATCAGAAGTAAGATGTTGGAGCTTCTGAATGCTCTGGATATTTTTTCTAGAATAAAAAGTGTACAGCAGATGAAGATTTTCATGGTAACAGGTTTATTTTTTTCCACACTATAGCTCTATAAAGGAATAGAGAAAGGCATGTTTCACCATAGTATTATTTTATCCGATTTACATGAAAATCATTCCAATATCTTTTGGCAAAAAATACTAGCTGTTTTTTAGGGCTTTTAATTTCAGAGTATAAATTCTACTTTTATTCTTCATGCCTATAATAAACATTAAACAGCAAAACATTCAGGGCATAATTATAATACAGGTCGGTCAGACCGCCAGCCGCTATTGCAGCGGTCAGTAAAACCGCCGAGAAGCATGCAGGGTAGTTTCAGTTCCTTTAGGCCTACAAACTCCAGGCAAGCACAAAAGTACACGGTAAGTTGTGTGAAAAGAGCCATTCTGCTATGTCCAAAGGCATATCTGTACTGCTTATGGGTCATCCGGCAATGTCATTTTCCTCTGTCTCAACTCAGGACCAGAGCCCAGGCCTGGGGGGACAGTGCCAGGCTGGATTAATTACCTTCCTCCACCAGATGTAGCATCTGAGGCTAATCGCTTCACTGGAATCATTCCCCAGGGTGGAGGTCTTCTCTCCAGGATGGAGAAATGGTGTGAAGCTGCAGAACATCAATAAGAAGCTGTCACCCAATGCCAAGCACCAGGCCTTCTCTCAGCCCAGGCCGTGATGTCAGCAAGTGGCGGAAGGGAGCTTTTTAGAGACCATGTGGCAGGGGACCACAAGAAGATGCCATCTTGGAGTATCCTAGAGGCCTGTGCAGGAACGAGGGATCAGGGGCAGAGAGGTGATGTGGCACTGCAGGATAGGACAGAGGTGTATTCCTGCCAGCATCCTCCACCCCTCCTTAAAAGGTTTTCCACAGGAAGAAGAGCTCTCTCTGGGATGTGGTCTTGCTGAGGAAGACAGGTGCAGGGGGCTGGCACCATGGGCAGTTAGAAGGAGCATCACCCTCGCTACCCCCAGGACTCTGGACTCTGCCTCTGAGGGAGTCCAGGACCAGTGAAAGAAGTCCCGGGTTTCTGCGCTAAGAGAAAAGTGCAGAAGAGGAAACCAGGTGAAAAGCTGGAGCAGGGAGCAAGTGGAACCTGCTCCCTGCTGGGTACATCCTCTGGTACACCAGGAGGCAGAAGGAGACTGCTCACAGAGCGAAAAGGGGCCACAATTATCTAAATAGACCCAACAGGGGCCAAGGTATGCCCCCCAGAAGGTAGGCCACCTTTGACCACTACTGAACCAATAACGAAGTGCTTGAGGCTCCACTGCCAGTCTTTGATGTGCCACCGGGGTGGGTCAGGTCCTGGGGGCTGCCTGCAGAGGAAGACAAAGTCAGGGAGCGCCGTCGTGCTCCCCTTAAAATATCCCTAGCAAATGCAAAGTCATGGTTTTGCACTCCTCTTGAAGATTCCGGTCAGGCCCAGGACCCCAATCCTGGGCCCCAGTGAGGTGACAGAATTTGAAGAGCACCGTCGCGCTCTCCCTGCAGATAACTGTGGGCTCACGAATCCCAACCAGGGATCCCAGAGTGGGGAGGGAAGCCGGGGAGCACCGTTGCACACCCCGTGTGGCAGTCCCATGTGGGAGCTGGCTCACCTGCCCAGAGCGCGGCTGCCACCGGAGCAGGCAGACAGGAGGAGAGGAGGCCAGCGTGCAAGTGTTCTGGCAGCCTGGCAGAGCCAGCAAGAGAATCCAGGGGTGGACTCCCTGAGCTGCTCTCCATCATACCTGCGCACGGGGTACCCTGGTGTGACCAGACCCCTGAGAAAAGGTGGAATGCGACACAAGGCTACCAAAAAGTACTGCAGGCTTTCCCCGGAGCAGAGGTGGAGCCACTGCTTAAAGATGGATCAAAACCGGAACACACGAACAGGAACACAAATTTTGATGGGTAATGAGTTTTTTTAAATAAATTGCATCATTTATAAGTTACCCATACTTAAATACATAGCTGTCAACACGGTGAAGTTTTAAGGTCACGAGTGATCAAGTGATATATTGTGCTCAGTGACACAGATTTGTGGGGAAGAAGGGCTCATGTTAGGCTTGTGGTGACTCCAGAAAGATGGGGTCACCATCCTCAAGAAGAAATGTTGCGGGGGGAGCTGCAGGAGCACCGCAGACTCCCCCCCAGAAGAAGAGGAAAGTCCCCACCATAAGTCTCTGGGGATCACAAAAGAATAACCCTTCAAGGACTTCCTTAATTTGTCAATCTCCTCGGGTGCTGGAAATTTTTTCTTACAGCTGGGAAGATCTTTTCTATCAGGGACAATGATTATGGTGGCACGGTTGCTGGCCAAAGTTAGTGCATGGAGAGATTTTATGTTGCCATATACTTTCTAGGAGTGGAAAGTGTTAAATGCCCAAGTGTGTAGTTCCAAATGAATGTACGCAACATGGTTTAATGTGATTTCTCTATGTGGTAAGTGCCGTGTAGGGGTGTAGTAATTATAAATGCACAGCATTGCTATGATTCCTGTGGTGCCCTTTAGGGGCTGTGATGGACTTGCGTTATGTCAGTTATCAGTTATGAAAAGTATACCAAGCTCCCAAGTCATGCTTACCCATGTAATCTTACTACTGTGTTAGTTGAACAACCAGACTGTCAGCCAATGTGTTTAAGTTTGTATACTTTATGGTCAGCATTAAGTACCCTCGGTCAGGGTTATATGTCACTATGGCAGGTGTTCTCATTATGAAATGCTTGTTGAAATAATGTGGTGGGCAGCCACTTGCTTGTTGCCAGTGGTGAGGGCCTTCACTCCAAGTTATGGTCAACCCATTGCATTTGGGGGCAAGATAACGTTTATACATTTGAGTGGTGGCACTATACCCCACTCCAGCAGGAGGGGGGATGTTTACGCAATGTCATCAAGAAGTATTTCCATTAGCTTATCTATATTTGGAAATTGTTGTGTAGTATTGAGTAGTGTGTGTGTAATAAATGTACTTGCCCTTTCTATAAAGAAAAGCACATGACTAGACAATCATTTATTGAGTGTTACTTCTGCTTATCTGTCAATGGTGATTACTACCCCACACCACCACCCTTGAGTAGGCCTTGGACTGCTCTGCAACACTTCCCTCTGACAGTCAAGCGCTACAATGGTGTGTTTGATTCCCAGTGAAGGACAAATGTAGACCCATTACTTGTTAAGGCCTCACAACTAATGCCTCGTTTTCCAACAAACGGTCAATCTGAAGGTCTGGCGGCTATCAGACTGCCACCGACGGCCTGTCAGCAGTCTGAACGCCACCATTGTAATGATGCCCTTTAGACTGTTTTTGGGAGATGTGATGGTGCTGCCACATAATATTAGGAATAAAATACTCTCAACCTTAAATAATAAAAGGATATTACAAGTCACCTCAGATTTTCATGACCTTAAACATGGTTTCGGCCTTGATCTTCGCCACTCTATATAGACACAGAACTGCTTGGTGACTTGCAATATCTGTATAATATATGGATGGGGTACTTTATACCATATTTGACAGTCTAGTTGTGCCATGCTAATTTACCTCTAATAAGACAATGGCCTCATTGCTCAACCCTAATGATTGATTGCAATTGAGATGTGATATAACAGTGCCTGCTGCCAGTGTCAACCTATGCTGTGAAAATCAACTCCCTGAGCAAAACATGTGGCTGTCACTAGAGAATTTCAAAAGAAGAGTAGCTTTTCAGACCCCTTTCATCTAAGCATTCTATCAGAGAATCTACCATCTGCTTATGGTGGAAAGTTTTTCTTTTTGCACGGCTTGGGCTCAATACATAAAAGCAGGAATCTTTCAGCTTTTTAGCCCACATTCTAAGACAAAAATACTTGCTTTGGTACCTACATACAACAAAGTGCTTTATAGTGTGTATGTATAGAACATTGCAAATTGCGTACTGAGCTGTTTATTTTTATCAGTACTTATTACACATTTATTACATATTATCTGCCACCAGAGGATTCCTTTAATTAGACGAAACATGACAACAAGGATATAATGTGAGGGTTAGACAACAAGGTGATATTGCAACCTGGTACTATAAGGAATAAAAAACTGCTGCCACACCTGAAAAGTATTTGCAAAGTCAATCGTCTCACTTTTTCAATGTTTTTTGGTTGCCACCATTGTCTTTTCAAATGCTAGATACTTGTAAAATGTGCTGGCATTAATTACTGGCTGTCTTGAAAATCTATTAGTTACAGCTTCAAAATTAGTGGCACGTTTCTTCACATAACGTGCTGTGATTGAATGGCGCTGCCATCTTCTAAGTGGAGAAAGTAACATCATGCTTTGGAGACTGTCTTCATGTTGACTTACATTGCATTGCATCATGTAATGTGTTGGCCATCTTGAAAGTATAAAAACAAATAGACTTTGAAGATAGATGGTTTCCGCTGCTGGCTTTGCCAAAGCTGTCGTATTTTTAAAGCATTCAACACTGGCAAAGTTGATAGCGGCAGCCAACATACAGTAGAAGAGAGGCAGTCGGAAAGATTAGGGGAAGGGAGAGAAAGTCAAGGGGAGAGAGCCAGTGGAAATGAGATGGATGCAAAAGAGAGCAAAGAGGGAGTCCACGCAGAGGCACCGCTGTGCTCGGTGTCGAGCATTCAGAGTGAAGTTGGAAGGAGAGAGATATGGTGTGAAAAGTTGAGGGAATGGAGGAAAGAGATTGAATGCACTGTATGCACACACAGATGTAGAAGAAGGAGAATGACATGGGCTCTCATGGAGTGCTAAATGAGAAATTAATTAAAAAAGAAAATATAGTTTCATGATATCAGTGGGCGAGGAACACAACTCAGCCAATCAAAAGTGAGTTTGTTAGGACATGCACAAGCAAATAAAGTTGAGGAAATTGTGATAGATAAGAAAGCCATCCAGTCAAGAGTAAGGGGCTGAGCCAAAGTCTGCTCTACGTACTATTTGTGAACGACAGCTGAATATGTCTGGAGCAAGACTGCAACAAGGCTATAGCAAGTCACCTAAGAGTGTCATGGTCATTTAAAAAGAGCTCAGCCTTTGTCCTTGTTGTTATGTTTAGTCGTGTGACGTTTAATATGCTTATGACATATGGTAACGGGTGCTTTACGTCCTTTAGAGATGTTCAAGCTGATACAAGATTCTGTTCCATGTCATGGTACGCCACAGTTCAATGACAGCTTGTTGGCATGTTCTACTACTGCTCTTATTTTATTGCTAGCCACTTAAAGGGTACAACACTCAGCCACCAGGTGCTTCATCATTATTATCTCAGAATAAAAACGGAGAGGTGGTACCTGTGATCAGGACGTATTACAGTTCACAGGCAGCAGGAAATTAATACATGGTTGGAGAAATGCAGCAACAAGAGGCTGCTAGCCCTGTGACAGGATATTTATTCTTCATGATAGCTGTGATATGGGTGGGGTGAATAGAAAGCATCACAGTGGTGCCCTACAGAAACAAGCATTTGCAAATCAATTGGTCTCGCCTTTGGGACCTTATATGTATTTAGCTATGCCACATATTAGCCTGGGTGCGGAAACATCTACTGTTCTTCAACATGGAGGGTAAGTTAGCACCAAAAGTTAGCACCAAACTGTATCACAAGCCAGGTATGGGAACATATAGAAAGAAATATTGCCTTTCAGCAGGAAATGGTATAGTCCAAAGCTCTGGTTTAAAAATAAAATCGGGGCCTTCGTTGGTCATATCAATGAAAATACAAGATGTGTAAAAATATTGTCTACGGGTGCTCGTGGAAGACAATTTCTATGGACTGCGATCTAGAGAATGCTAAAGTGATTCTGGTACTTTACTGACCTCTGCTGGTTGTTTTCTATCAAGAAAGTTAAACAGAGGCAGTTGCAAGAAAAATGTTTAAAAAAAGAAAGTCCATCAGCAAAAAGCAACTCTGGTATTTAACTGACCTCTACTGGTCGTTGGAGGCAGTTGAACAAGCAGAAAGCAATTCTGGTATTTTACTGACCACTACTGGTCGTTTTCTGTCAAGACAGTTAAATAGAGGCAGTTGAACATTAAACAGTAAGCAGAAGCAGACAAGTCCTAGGGGCTGATCTCCAGAGCCCACAAAGTAGATGCACATATAAGCATATACTAAAGTATATACAAGAGGTCTAGAATGCTCGACCTAAAAAAGCAGATTACCGCTTGGAGGCAGGCACAGTCTTTAATCAGATTCTTGAGTTACAGGTTGAAGGAAGCTACATTTGGAAGATGTGGTCAAGCTGTTCAATTATAGGCTGCAGCATTAAGGATTCAAGAGGCCTGATTCATCTTGTGCTTTGGTATACGACTGGAAAAAGTGGCAGCTGTGTATGGCAAGCACAGTGCTAAGATCTGCTCATTTTTAGGTCGAGCCTATACTGCATTTGCACTGTTAGGCAATCTGTTATCTCTTCTTTGTGGGGCTGGACTCCTCCCACGCTTTGAATTGGCTTTTGAGTGTGTCATCTTGATATGGTAGCCTGCAGGCTAATCGTGGGTGCATGTCCCATCTTTTCTGGGAAATTCACTCCCTTGGAGTATTGCCTTGGGCAGGAGCAGGGACGCGCACGCAGTCCCTACGTGCAGTCGATAAGTGCTTGCTTGTTTTGCATTTCCCCTTAACGGATACTTCAGTTCGCAATTGAATGGAAACACCGCTATTGTTTACATGCCCAGGTTTTATATGCATCATCCTTTACGAAGTTCAAAAGAAAGGAAAGTATGCATTTAAACGCACATCTGGTTTCTCTGCATATTGATCTCAAGAATATACGCTGCATTTTCTCAGTGAGAGAAAGCAGTAACTTGTAACAGGCTCAATGCCAGTGCTGTCTTCTCTGGTCAGGGCCCGAAACACCAGGATATTCTATTAAAACGTTGCCTTTTTGACAGTATGGTTGGCTGCACTACGGAGTTTAGGAAGATTTAAATTTTAAATACGTTTATTTTAGTCCAAGGGGTTCCCTTATTTACTCGATCATTAACTCTTTCAGCGCTCCGTCATTATACATGAAGGAGCGCTACAAGAGTTAATGCCTTCAGTGCTCATGAACAACTGTCCAGCAAGCAGAGTGTCCTGACCCAGGGCCTCTTTGTGGAATCTAATTAGTAGGAAGCAGCTGCACTGTCCACATTATGCACCTTGTACTGTTCTCACTGACACCGTCGTCCTAGAAATAAAATACAGTTTTTCTAATGGAGCACTTCCTCCTGGGCCCAAGAGCTCCACCAACCTTCACAATGGTTGTTGTACAAACACCAAGAGTACTGCGGGATCGGGCTGTGGTCTCACGGCTAGGCTGCCGACCTTGGAGCTGGGAAACCAAGGTTCCACCCTTGGGGTCGACCCCACATCCTGTGATTCTGGCCAAATCACTTAATCTCCTTGTGTCTAACAAAAGAAATGAATGTGTCCTTGTGTAATGTAACTGGTGCTCATGTAAAGCACTCCAATACCTTCGGGTCAAGCTCAGGCTATATAAATCTGCAACAAAAAAATAATAATCCAATATTCAAAAACAAACATTGGATTTTGAGCTGGAGTCTGGCTCCTCAACTTCGCTGCTGCTTTCAGGTGCACTAAAGCCCTCACAGGAGTTAGGCTTTCTATGAAGCACACCTTCACTGCCAGAGATCTCGTGAGCAGCATTAAGAGACTCCCACTGAAACACATCAATGTGTACTCATGTAATGCTGGCCTTCATCCCAGGTGAGTTCATGTACCTAATGCCATCATTTTATAGGGTTACATTGAGTTATTGACCTCACTGTTTGTGGCTCTGCGTGTTTGGTGAAATAATAGCATGGCTGACTCGGCCGTTTATTTTCCTGAGATGTACCCTCCGACTGCCATTCAGTTGGATGACACTAACCATCTTATTATAGTGCTTTGAGAAATGGAATATTGAGATAATGCTACGAAAGTTTAGATTATTACTACGTCTGTGTTTTCAAGTACACGTTTTAAGGCCAGACTACCAGTAAGGGAGGAAAGAATTACTGTATAGAATTCTGCTGTATCCGGTCTCAAGTTGGGTGATGTTGTGACACCTAGTTTTCCCCTGTGTGTGAATACCAGAATTAATTTTACCAGGTGGTAATTTCGCCTGGTAACACCACAGGAGGCTTTAGCTGCAACACTGTATCCCCTGACTTTGCCTTCTGGCAGGGTAGAATTTTTTTACCCCAACCTAAAGTAATCTGCCTCTTCCCTCCCCTACTCTCTACTTCCCTCTCGCTCTCACTCCACCCTCACCTCCAACAGAATCTGCCACACACAATCACCACCCTCTCAAAGCAGCTGGTTAATGTGTGCATCAAACCCCAGGGAATGAGGAATTCCATATGGTGTTATGCCTAGTAATTCTGGTTCCACAGTTATTCCCCAGCCTGTAGTTTAGCTCATACCAGCACAGTGTCACTGCATGTGAGCACAAACTTTGCATGCAGAGTTCGCACTCCGCCAGTACCAGGCAACTTATAGTCAGGCCCTTGGAAACATCCATTTTTGGTTTTAATCCTTTCTTCTCACATATGTAATTTCCCAGAAAATATTTCAGCCTAACACTTCATATGTATATGCCATATTCAGGGCCGGACTGGGAACCACAACTGGCCCTGGCAAAGAGCTCGGCTGCCCACCCCCCTCCCTGAGGAGGGATGAGGGGGGTGCCGCCGAGCTCTTTGTCAGGGCCGGTTTTCGGCCGATTTTGTTACAGGGCTTATTTTGCAGCTATGCTGCAAAAACGGCCCTGTAACAAAAACGGCCCCCAGGAGCCCAAAACTGGCCCCCACCCATGCGGCGCACCGAGGGACTGCCCGGTGCCCGCTAGGGCCAGTCCGGCGCTGGCCATATTAATTTAAATAGTGCAGCAGCACCACCTCATAATGATTCAGCACCACAACAGCATCACTCAGCACCACCACAGCATCACTCATCACCACCTCATCATCACTCAGCCCCACCTAAGCATCAGCACAGCACCATCTGAGCACCACCTCAGCACAGCACCATCCCAGCATCAGCACAATACCACCTCCTCATCAGTGCACCACCACCAGTACAGCACCAACTCAGCATCAGTGCAGCACCACCTCAGTCCGAGTGCAGCACCATCTCAACATCAGCACAGCACTATCTCAGCATCAGCACCAACTCTGCATTAGTGCACCACCACCAGCACAGGCCCACCTAAGCACCAGCACAGCCCCAACCTCAGCAGCAACTCAGCACCAATGCAGCACCACTTCAGCATCATCACTGCCCCACCTCAGCATCAGCACAGCATCATCTCAGCACAGCACCAACTCAGCATCACTCAGCACCACCAGAGCTCCAGCTAAGCAATACCTGAGCACCAGCACAGCACCACCACCTCAGCATGAGTCTGCATCAGCACAGTATACTCATCGCCACCACAGCATCGCTCAGCAACACCTTAGCACAAATGCAGTGCTGCTTCCGTATTAGAGCAGCACCACCTCAGCATCAGTGCAGCACCACCTGAGCACCAGCACAGCACCACCTGAGCACCAGCACAGCATCAGCACAGCACCATCTAAGCAATAGCACAGCTCCTCGTCATTGCACCACCAACAGTGCAGCACCAACTCAGCATCAGCATAGCACCATCTCAGCACCAGCACAGCCCCACCTCAGCAGCAAGTACACTCCAATAGAGCACCACTGCAGCGTCAGCGCAGCATCACCTCAGCACAGCACCAACTCAGCATCACTCAGCACCACCTGAGAACTAGCTCAGCACCTCCTGAGCACCAGTGCAGCACCGCCACCTCAGCATGACTCAGCACCACAGCATCACTCAGCACCACCTCAACATCACTGAGCACCATCTCAGTGTCACTCAGCATCACCTGAGCATTACCTTCGCACCAAAACATCACCTCAACATCCCACAGCACCAACTCAGTCTGCCCTCG